>NC_141698.1:366012077-366612077 GCF_964263255.1 Lissotriton vulgaris
GGATGTGTGCCACGTGAGTGGTACAAGGAAAGGAAGGATTAACGGCGAGAAAACGAGAGGGAAGGAAAATAAAATACTATGTGACGCACGAGAATTAAAGGAGTGACAGGAGAGAGATTGATGGAAGAGATGAGGAAGAAGGTGAAGGAATATAAAGAAATGCAGGGTGCATGGGAGGCAGCAATGACACTAAATGAGATACGACGGAGGAGGTACAGGGAGCGTAGACATGTGTGGTGCCTGCGAGTTAGGAGTAAAGGAATCCCTGGTATATATGGGGCAATAGGGATGAGCGAAAGAGAAGTAAAGGATTTTGTGGTGTATGAGATAAAAAAGAGTGGCAGAGGGACCAATGAAACATATGGGCTTTGAGATGTAAAGGCGAGACCGTGTCATAGAGAGAGGCTGAAGATTCATAGTTGGGTTACTTAGCAGTAGGTTTCATTACACGGTTCATTGTCGCTCGTTTCGTCAACCTCAGAAACAAGAACAACTCAATCGGTTCGCTGTGGGAGTCTCCGTCAGATCAAATGAACAACCATCTTTTTGTGGTGGTTCCCTTTCTACTAGATTTCCTCTGATGGAATGCCAGGGGTTTGAGGGCAGAAGTTGTTAGCTCTTTTGGGGCACTGTCAAGCTATCTGTTTTTTAGAGTGATGCAAGAGAGTGTCAATTTCCAACTATCCATGTGCCATAAATTCGGATAGGCTTTTTCAGACCGCTTGATTGGTAAAGTTGAGGTGTGTGGACTATTGTAATGCAATTGGCTGGACTACTATACTGTAACCATCTGGGCTACTGTAATCTAATCTGAACTAAACTCCGCAAACAGGTCACTGATAGATTACATAATACCCAGAATTTGGCAAATGGAATGTGCTTGAACCTACGGAAACATAACTATGTGAAACCTCCTTTAAAAGCATTCAAGTGGAGGCAAAACTCTGGTTCATTGCTCTTCCATTATGGTTCTATTTAATTGTCAGTCACATTTTGTTTCTACACACCACAGAATAGAGCATAGGGCAATGGGCGAGCCTTCTTCAACCATTGGCTCTCTTGCACTGTGAGTGATGGCATTTTGCCTACTCATATGTGCATGTGCACCTAAAAAGAAATGCACTCGAGTTCCAGAGCGTGTGGGCTAATACTTTACTTTGCAAAGGCTTATTTCTTCAGTTCGTTATCTTTCTAGGTCGAGCCAACTAGCACATGCACTCTCTGTCCTGAGGCATATTGTGGTTTACCAAGAACATAGACGGGCTTAGAGCCCGTCAATTGCTTACCATTGGTTGGCTTTCCTTGTCACTCCCATGTACCTGCCTCTTATTTGTGGCCCTGCTTGTCAATCTTGTGTTGTCCCTTACGTGGAACATTGCCTCTTTACCATCACTTTGATTGGCTGGCATCTCTGCTTCCATTACTAAGCATACAAACCACACTGCTGTCTTTTAAGTTGAGCAGTTCACAAGAGCACATGTGTTTTGGAGCTGTCTCCATCATGTGCTTTCTTTTCTGTCACCTTGCCAAGCCCTGTTGCACTTGCCTTTGTGCTTCTTCCCATTGCCTCATCCCACCAGCCGGGCACTCCATATTGCTTCTCTGACCTTCCCTCTCTCCTATGTTGCTTATCTGTCCCTCCCGTTCTCTCTGTCTTGCTTTCATATCTGTCCCGCCCCCCCTATGTTGCTTCGGACCCACCCATTGTTTCCTTTCCACCATGTTGCTTCTGTTTCTTTTCCCAGCCTCCAGCTCACTAAAAAAAAATGTTTTGCTTGTTTTAGTTTCGTTTGAATTGCCAATCCAAATCAGATCGGTAACTAAAAAGAAAAATAGAAATCACCTGTGTCATTTTGTAGATGTGAACATGCCAGGGGGACGTGCCTACAATATGACGTGGGTGGCTACGTCAAAGGCTTTTTTTATTTCTTTTTATTATTATTATGTTGTTTAGTCACGCTGCACAGGATTGCAAATGCTCTGCAGCTTGGCTAAAAACCATTGGTATAGACAATAGGTCATAATGGCTAGAAATATTAGGTTTTCCTATGCTTGTTTATTGTAGTCATTCTTATGTGTTTAAACCATGCCTTCGGATTCCAATAATTGAAAGCCAATAGTACCTCTTTCCATATGCCAATAAGAATCACATTTTACTGAGACCTGTATTTAAACTAAAATACGTTTCTTTGTCTGTTATGAGAACACCTACTTGCAAGGAAGCACCATACTTTTATACTAAATTATGTGAAATGATTAATTTCTTTTTAAATGTATAACTTTTATTGCAAGCATACGGCTACCACTTTTAGGCAACCTGTTTTCTTTTTTTTCTCTTTCTATCACTGTGGTATATGCGCCGAGGGCTTTAAAAAAATAACCATCGCACCAGCCTGCATCTTATTGGCTTGTGTGTTTTAATGTAGAAAACGTTTTCAATAAGCAAAGTTAGTAAACTTACAAATATGCCAAAATAATATTCGGGATAAGGAGGGTAGAGGACAGTGTCACTCTCATCAGTTAGTGGTATATAACAATAGAGAGAGGAAAAAGGGAGGAGGAAGCAAAATTAAGAAAATCATGGATGTAAAGAAGGAATGAAGGATTAAGGAAAGTAATAAAAGAACAACGAGAAGGGAATAGAAGTTAGGAAGGAACGACTGTAGGGAACGAAGAAAGGAAAGGAGGAAGGTTGGAAAAGAAAGAATGAAAGTAAGGTTGCGTGAAGAGGAGGGAGAGTGAGAGGACGGAGAGAAGAAGGAAGAAAGGAAAGCGGGAAGAAAGGAAGGGAGATAGGTAAGAAGGAAATCATTAAGAAAGGAATTTGTAGGAAGAAAGGAAAGACAAAGAGCAGAATAAGGAAGAGGGAAAGGAGAAAGGGAAAAAAGATAAAAGAAAGATAGGTAAGAAGGAAGTAAGAGATGAGAGTGAAGGCGGAAGGGAGGAGGTAAAGCAGGACGGATGGTGCATGGATGGATGGAAGAAGGAAGGAAGAATAATTAGAAGGGAGAAAGGAGCTAGGAAGAGAGAAACAATTCCTATTACAGGGAGAAAAAGACAAATCGAATAAAAAGCAACATACATACAAATAAATAGAAAAATGAATGAAGATGATGTCAAAAATTAGGCTCTGATTATGAGTTCTGCAGAATATGGGGTGGTTAAATACTACACACTGGAATTACTGCACAACTTGGAATCCTGATCCACACACAAACTCCTCTTGTTGCCTTGTTTTTACATAAGCAAAGGTGCACCACAAAAGATGATGAAACAAAGTATTTTTTACAGTGAATTGCAAACAATGAGTTCCTTTAGGATTTCCAATCTTTATTCAACAAATGTACTGCCACACAACCGACGCGTTTCGTTCAACGCAGGGGACTTCTTCAGGGCTTAATATCGTGAAGTGTTGACTTCAAACTATGGCAAACTGCTATTTTGAGAGTAGTGTTCCTCCGGATTCAAATGTCCTGATGTCTAACCTAATATATTATTTACTGGAAAGGCGAAAATTTCAGAAATGTCACATGTCTCGCGGGGCAATCAAAAGATAGTATGTTACACCAGTAACTGAAGAGAGATCGATCAATATATGTAGGTCTCTTCTCAGCAGAGATCAGATCCGTAGTGCCTCTAAGTATTTATGGGAAGATCAAAGAGATGTAAAAGATCACCAACCACGGGCTGTATCAATGTGTATGTATTCAGCAGCCAGTCTAATAGGACTGTCCTGCAAGTATCATTGGGGGTCCGCCGTCCGAAACGCGATAGGTCCTCCGGATGCCTGTCGTGATCTTTTACATCTCTTTGATCTTGAGAATGTTATTTTTGCACTTGTCACATTGCATTTGTAGCATCAAACATTGGTACAAGATTCACCAATATGTCCTAGGTTGTCTGAACAAGTGGACATAAAACTAATACAATGGGATAATAACCTGTGCAAAATATTGATTCCCTTTTTTTCAGCCGACTGGTGTTTACCAAGTGAAAAATATTGCTCAGGCTTTGGAAATGATACAGCATAATGGCAACAGTGCAACCAAACTACAGAGGCACTGCTACAATTTTTGTAATTCGGCTCAAGGGCATCATTTCCTCCATAATGATGGAATCAGAACTTGGGCAATCTTCTGAAAGTGGGACATCATTCCGATATGCATATATTTGCACATTCCAAGTGATAACAGTTTTAGAGACTTCATCCCTTTGCTAAGATTTTGCTGCAGGGTAGCAAAACTTTTTTACACAGCCTCAATATAAAACCTATTTGGGGATTTACAAAACCAAGCAAATCTCAATTTGCTTGCTTTGTAAAAAGAAAAAGTAATGCAGTGCAGCGCAAAGCGCCGCCTTGCATTACCTTGGCCATTCCCGTGTATCCACCAATGTATTTTAACGCAACCCCATATTTAGAAAGACTTGTAAACATGGGTTAGCTCCATGTTGGTGTGCCTACCTGAGGCATGCGTAATGTGGAGAAATATCTTTAATCCTCCTCATTTTTTCCTCTTTGCATGTCTGCCACATTCTACAGTATACATACAAAGAAAAAGGAAATAGCCTCAAAGGCTAGTTTTTGTGCAGGAAGTTACCCCTTCCTGCATAAAAACTATCCTGACCACCACGCAGTCTCCTTTGTGACATGACCTCGAGTCACAAGTGTGCCAGCTGTAGGAGAGAACAGTACTGCACCATATCTTATGGCGCCGTTCTGTTCTCTCACTTTCACACAACGCAGCATAGAGCAGCGCAGCAACTATACTTGCTGCACAGGACACAATGAAAGGATCATTTTAACCCCTTTGCTGCGACGGCAATTCTGCCGCAGCGCTAGGAGGGGGGGGGGCCGAGCAGCGCTCGCATGCTCGTGACGGAGCACGAGCCACTGTTGCGCTGTGCTCATGATGGTGCGGTTCCGTCATGGCCCCGCCCGCTTAGTAGAACGCGCCGCATCGGCGCAAAATCAGCGCCGTGCAGGCGCGGCGGCAGGGCCATGACGGAACCGCTCCGTCATGAGCACAGCGCAACAGCGGCTCATGACGGAGCGGCTCGGTCATGAGCATACAAGGGGTTAAGAGATGAGCTGCAGAAATTCTGTGTTGTTGATAGATTCAGCTTTAGGTACTCAAACTCCCTGGCATCTCCTCAAGCAGTAGATATCCCCACCAGGAGCACTTATGTTTATCTGAGGTCACTGGGGGGTGATGATGCCCTGCTCAAGATTGCATAAAAAGACTGAAAGGTACGGTTAACTGGATTGACGATTGGGTTACCCTATGGATTGTAGGAGTAAAGGGGTTCTGGAGGCTGTCATCTCAACAAACTGTGCTGAAAGTAGGTAATCATTCCCTAACCTCAATGTAAACGTCAGGATGGGCAATAGTGTCCCAATATCCATCCTGCCAAACATCACTGACATGTGTACTGATACCAATGAATTGACTTGTCACCGTTCAGATCTACCTGCGCTTGGCCTACCACATGAAGGCGCAGTACCTAAAGCCAAAATGGCAGGTCCTCAACTATTTTGGCCTACCTGTAAGTAGGGCCGGCTCTAGGGCGGTGCGACCGGTGCCACCGCACCGAGTGCTGACTCTTCGAGGGGGCGACGTGTTTGGAAGTATTTTATGGCTTTAAAAAACCTGCTGCTGCATTGCTGGCCTCCACAATTTTCATACAAAATAAAAATTTCAAGATAACACAGTGATTAATGTTCTTCCTGGAGAGAGAAGGAGTTTTGTCAAGTGGAAGTTTTAACTTATTTTATGGTAGCACAAAGAGTTAATGTGCCTGCTGCAAAGAATGTGTGCCATGCAGATCACAAAGTGCATTTAGTGTAAATAGGTCAATGCATTTCTCAGAGAGATCGTTTTGGTACTAGCAGTGTACATGTTAAAATCCTAACATGGAACAGCGAGCTAGTAACGGTCATCAAAGAGCAGCATGCAAACTGCAAGGTATAGATTAGAGCATTATGTTTTCCTCCGTCTCTCAGTATTCAAATGTTTCAAAAAGGGTTCACTTGGTTAAAAAAAAATCCTTATTATTAAATGTAACCCTCAACCATGGGGTTACATTTTAAATTCTGAGTTTGTGCTTCTCCAGACCAAGAACTCAAACTATAATGTCTACCACTATGGATGACATGTGACTCACCTTGTAGTCTTCTGGCTTATGTACCATTTCCTATACACTGATTTACACACATATGATTGATCGTCTCTGTCTGTGTGTGTGATGTAAAGTGCTTTGACACCCTACACTGGCCAACAAACATTGCCGCACAGGCGCCACCAGCTCTAAAGCCGGCCCTGCCTGTAAGTGCAAGGTAGATGAATAGAATCCAAAGTGAAGACCGAGAAGCGCGTAGAAAAGACAATGGATTAATGAATAAAGGATGGACAAAAACAGAAACATATATTAAAAAAAACGAAAAGAAGAACGAAAAGAAAGAAAAATGATTATGGAAGTAGTAAAGGAATACTGAGAGTAAAGAACACAGTATAAGAAAAAGCAGAGTTGAAAGAAAAAGACAAAGAAACAAAAAGAATGAAGGAAACTAAAAACTGAAAAAGGAACAAAAAGGGAAAAAAAAGAAGCTAGGAAAGGCAAAGTAATGAACTGGAAATTAGAGAAGAACGTGATAATAACCATTAGAACATAAGAAACAAAAAGAAAAAAAAGAAAATCAAAGAAAAAATGAAGACAAAAGAGGAACGTGATGAAGAAAAAAGTAAGCAACCAAGAAAATAATATAAAAAGTGAGAAGTACAGAAATGTGGAAAGAAACATGTAGACCTAATGAAGCTAAAAACGAAAGAAATGATCGCTGATGTGCTGTCAGACAGCCCTCATTCAGAGAAGCAATCTCACCTCATGTGCCTCAGCCAGAAAGCGGCGTGTCTCCGAGGAGACTCCATGGCCCGGGGCTGTTTATGCCCCCAGAGGACAACACTCACTTATTGTGTTTTCTTAGTACAAACCTTTCCATGTTTGCGTTCTGGCAATGTTTTTCCAGTCACTGGGAAGATGCATATAAAATGCACTCTACAGTGGTGAGCGCTCCAGCGGTTAGTTTCCAGGTCACGGAACGTGACCGTGTGAAGCGTTTGGAAAAAGGAAAGGTAAGTTCACGGAGACCGCTGGGTTTGCCCGCACCATGGGAAGAGCCCCACACTGTCCTTGTTTAGCCATTAATCGTTTACTCGAAAGGGGAACTGAATCCCTCATACACATCCACTGACTCTTCGATGAATAAATCCTGCTGCATCCGTGGCCCTTTTTCAGAGAACCATGCACAGTCATCCCGCTGTCCAGCGACGGCTCGTGGAGGGAGTTACGGTGGGGCAGGAGGGTGGGGAGGGGGAGGGGCAGGGTGGAGGTTGCTAAAAACCGGCATATGGATAATTGCAGGTAAGTAAATAATTTAATTAATAAAACGAATTTCGTAGTGCGCCTTGCATCGCAAAATGCAATGCAGTGCGAGCTACGAAATTCGTTTTATTAATTAAATTGTTTACTTACCTGCAATTATCCATATGCCGGTTTTTAGCAACCTCCACCCTGCCCCTCCCCCTCCCCACCCTCCTGCCCCACCGTAACTCCCTCCACGAGCCGTCGCTGCCGCTGTCGCCTTCTTTAGCCCATCGACTCTTTCTCGAAGCGCTACAGAGGGGACAGGGAGAAGGAGGCATTTTAGCGCTACACCACTCTTCAAAGAGGCATCTTTATTCATGAGCTGTCTTACAAAGGCATTCAGAACAACAACTATGATTACATAAGGTAAAGGAGCGAGATCATTTGACTGCCTGACATCAAAATACAGCCCCAAACTACCAAATCATGGGGGTAGGTGGGAGGGAGAAATAGTGATGGGAAAGAAATGAACACCATTGGCAACTGAGAACATTTTCGACCCCCAGTTTGTTGTGTAAACTTAGTCTCTGGCTCAGCTCTACAGGGTCTGTTTTCACACCCACGGGTGACACAAGTGAACTTAGTCCAATGCACCAGCGCTGCATTTGAAAGACAGGTTATTGTAATACAGCAGAACACACCCAGTGCATAAATGAGGTGGTGTCAAAGCTTTTGGGTTTCTAACAGGGAGCAGTGGTAATCCAAACAATAGTTCATTAATGATCACTTGATTTCAACACACTTATTTTAAAGTAGGTATTTTAAAATGCAGAGATCTACAGCACATAACATTGGTAACAACACAGAAGGTAATAAAAAACACCACATTTTATAGGGGTGGTTCCTTTTCTAGGGTGTAGAGGCGTTGACCCGCTACTCAGTCAGTGTGAGGCCCCAGTGAATGATCATTTTTTAAATAAAAAAGTCTGCTTGTACTCACTACGAAGGTTTAACCCCGTGCATGCTTGTGACGGAACCGTTAAGTCACAAGCCTCGGGTGAGCTGTGCTTGTGACGGAACGGTTCCGTCACGGCCCGCTCGCCGCGCCTGCGCGGTGCGAATTCCGCGCCTGCGCTGACGAAATAATGGTCGGGCGGGTTCGTGACGGAACCGTTCCGTCACAAGCACAGCTCACCCGCGAGCCGTGACGGAGCTGTTCCGTCACAAGCACGGAACCGCCGCGCGGCCGCCCCGCCCCCTTAGCGCTGCGGCGGAATAGCCGCCGCAGCGAAGGGGTTAATGAATGAGGTGAGCTTTGGGGGTAGTACAACAAGGCAGAGAGGGAGGACCAAACTGCTGGTGATTGGAGTGACATCAGCTGAAGTCCAGTGCGCATGTTGGGCTGGACAGGTCTCTGACTGCGGCCAACTCGACATGCGCACTTCAGGACTCATACAAGTGCTCTATTGCAGAGTCAGGGGTAACTCAGCACATCCTCCCTGGTCTCATATGGAGCGCTAGGTTCACCTGACCTAACCAATCCTTGCTTTGCTCTCCAAAAGAATAGTGACTGTATTTTCTATGCACCCGCAGTACCCAGGCCCGAAGCCATCGGAGTCTCTGCCAGCTATGATAATGATGCATATTCACAACGCAATAGAGTCTGCTTTCCTTTCCTGCTACAACTTCTAGGCAGTCTGTCTGCAAACACACTCTGAACGAGATCATTTATATTTTTGGGAAAGTTTCTTACATATTCTTGTGCATTTGTCAAATTAGGCAAAGTTATGTATGTGGTATTATATAGCAGGTACCTAGCCACCGCCAGCAGAGTGCTGCACGTAGTATATTTAATCAGCAATCATTTTTTTTTAAAATCTTCCCGAAAACTAATGGTTTTAAGCAGCATAACGTCGTTGGCTGCCACGGATGTGGATACATATATTAGCTCCCTCATATTTGCATGCAAACACACAAATATTCTTGCTTTTATGACCATATATAGAAACAAAAGACATGCACACAGACGCACGTGCAAACACACTTTTTCCAAACCTGTATGAATAAACAAATACACATGTTGATGTTGGGGGCATGATCCCAAAAATGGGGAACCAGGCTCATATCATATCCCAGTCTCGGACATTGTGTGATTCTAGGCAAATCTCTTAATCTCCCTGGACCTCTGATTGAAGAGAACATGTAACATGGCCTGTTTCTATTGTAAAGCGCCCAAATGTCCTTGGGGTAGGTTCTCGCAAAATAAAAACTGCAAAAAAAATGAACATCTAGTGTACATATATTATAGACACATGCTCACTCTTCTTTGAGCTACACCACACGCCTCTCCCCCTGCACAATGCAGATACAGCACAGATGGCAAATAGAGGAGCCGATGCTACCATGAGATTCCACAGCTTACTTCACTTGTATAGGACTCCAAATATTGGCTGGGGCAAAGAGCGGGGGCTTTGATGGGATAGTGTGCAATGTCATCTTCAGCAGCTATGCAAGTGCCATATGGTGATCTCGTTGCACTTCCCTTGCTGCTTGTGTAATGCATACACAAAGCAATTTGAGTCCCCAATGCTCATTTCACAGTTTTATAGTTTTAGAGTTTTGTACAGCGCCAAAGGTAAATATGTTTAAAGAGAAGGCATTGTCAGAACAAACCATTAGGTGAAAAGCCACATGCTCTCAAAGAAAGTATTGAATTAGGAGGGTGTACTACTGGAAATACAGGGTAGACACCAGTGACTGTACAACATTATGAAATGTTATGTTTTCTTTGTGTGTCGTGTTCATCCAGCCCTGTTTTAACCCTTCGCATGCTAGTAATATTATTTTTTCTTTCATCATGATAAATGCAGGACTAGTAGAAAGTGCAGTTATAAACAACTATATCTATAAACACACCAACACACAATGTAGCTCAATTCTATAGATAAGGGAACTAGATCATCGGAGAGGAGCAGTGGCCCACAGGGTGAAGACACCTCAAGTCAATACATACATGGAACAACACACGTCACAGTGAGTTCTTACCAGATGGGAAGCACACACACAAGTGGAGTGGGGCACCCAGAGTGCAATGAACCAACAAGCAAATGAAAACACTGAAAGGAGAGAACAAACGTGTATTCTCATCTCAACACAAAACAAGCACGAGCTGTTCTTCATTCCACACACACACACAGTCTCGTCGAAAAAATAGGTATATCGTACTCTGTCTAAAGCAAAAAGCAAATTCTCTCTCTCAGGTTCTTTCCCGTTTTGTAAATGAATGTAGCTGTCAATGTTCACTCCCCGACCACTTATATTGTTATTATTTATATCATTATTATAATTATCAGATGACATTGAATTGTATTAGGGTGACAGGAAAAGAGTCAGAGGGCAATGCAAACGAAACACTTAAAATTGACAAAGATGAGACTGGCCCCAAGAAAAATGCATTGCACCAGAGAGGAGGATTGAAATGCTTGCCCCCCTTAATTAGCAACAATATTTATTTTGTAAAATCAAAGCACTACCTATTCTGGGCGGTAAGAATAAAATTAATTAAAAATAAATAAATTTAGATTTCATCTGTTTTAACAAATATAGCAAATAATCTTAATTTAAAAAAATTAAACCCACATATATAATAATCTATATATATATATATTCATATTTGTAATTACTTTAAAACAATGATGAAACTAATAACTTTTATGTATTTTATAATTTAAGTTATTAAAAAATGTACCAACTACCACTGAAAAAAACCATAGGTTTCAAGCCTTATATAGTTAGGAATTAGCATTTACAAAACCTTTGAAATTCACTGAGAAAACCATAGGTTTAAGGCCCTATATAGTTAGGAATTAGCATTTAAAAAACCTTTAAAATTCACTCAAAAAACTATACATTTTAGGGGTGTTAAAGTTAGCTGGACATTTCACTCATACAAAACCATTGTTGTACTAACTATATTTCGCGCACCCACAATCCACTGCTGATGATGTCACATATTACATCATTCATGACATGGTCAGTGACATCACTGATGACATCTCAAATGACATCACTGATGACATCATCCAGTGAATGTGGTTTGCTTCGTTATTTAAATATGCATTATATATATGGCAATTTGCATTGAAGAATGAGTGGATATATAAAAATAAATATTTGGATGGAGGATTTAGTAGAAGTGTAATTGACTGTTTACTTGACCAATTTATAGTGTCTCACTAAATATAGTGGATAGTGACTAAACTGTTTGAATATCTGTATCACTTTGTCAGTTGTTGTGTAAACTGGTTCTCCAGTTGGTTACTAGCTATGTGAAAGTCTATATTAGTTATTGATTAGTTAACTGAGTATTTGTATGGGAGAGTGAATGTGTGTGTGGTTCGGTGGGGGGTGTATGACTGCCCCAAGATGTGTGAATAGTTGATTCACTAGATATATGAAGTTAAAACTACATGTTCTAACAGTTGTTTGGGTGAGTGAATATCTTTATGGGTGTGGTGATGAGCAAATATATTTCTCAATGGTACATGCCCAACAAACTAGAAAAATAAAAGGCAGTGTATGTGTCAGCTGTTGTATATAAATAAGTATACATAAGACTCAATGATTGTGTGAGTGACTGTATGGATAACTTTATACTTGTAATAATGATTTTATAATTCACTAAGTATGACTTACTATCTAAAGGAATAGATGAAGTTGTGTTTTTATAAGTGTGTAGCTAAGTAAATATGTAAGTATGATCCATTGTTTGCATAAGTGAGTAGGATGACCTCATATGTGAATAGGATGTGTGCTGGTGTGTAATGTCGATTTAGGTGTATAAGTATTTTTGATAGTGTTCTATTGTTCATTGATATCATGTATGAGTGAATCTACAGGTAAGTGATTAGATGTGTGTATACATCTATGAATCACTGAGTGGGCCTTTAGATACTTGTATTGCTGTAACAATGGATTCAAATATGATACTCTGTATTTTACAAAGAGTGATGAAAGATTTTACTAGTGTATGAAAAGGTGTATGTGATTGTCACGTGGATGATGTCATCAGTGATGTCATCAGTGATGTCATTTGAGATGTCATCAGTGATGTCACTGACCATGTCATGAATGATGTAATATGTGACATCATCAGCAGTGGATTGCGGGTGCGCGAAATATAGTTAGTACAACTAACTATATAGGAGCAATTTCAATGGTTTTGTATGAGTGAAATGTCCAGCTAACTATAACACGCCTAAAACTTATAGTTTTTTGAGTGAATTTTAAAGGTTTTTTAAATGCTGATTCCTAACTATATAGGGCCTGAAACCTGTGGTTTTTTCAGTGAATTTCAAAGGTTTTTTAAATGCTAATTCCTAACTATATAAGGCCTGAAACCTATGGTTTTTTCAGTGAATTTGCAAGGTTTTTAAATGCTAATTCCTAACTATATAAGGCCTGAAACCTATGATTTTTTCTGTGAATTTCAAATGTTTTTTTAATGCTAATTCCTAACTATATAAGACCTGAAAGCCCACCAGGAATCTCCAGTATGCGCCAGGGGACTGCATTGCAGAGAGGTGTAATGAAACCACGCCCCCTTTTACACCTCTCTGCAACGCAGCCCCCGTGCATGTTTGAAGAGGGGGAACTAATTCCCCTTGCATACTGGGGGCCCTGGGGGCCAACTAGCCCACCTGGAACCTCCAGTATGCGCCAGGGGGCTGCATTGCAGAGGTGTAATGAGGCTATGCCCCTTGTCACACCTCTCTGCAACGCAGCCCCCTGGCGCGTTTGCAGAGGGGGAACTAATTCCCCTTGCATACTGGGGGTCCCTGGGGGCCAACTAGCCCACCAGGAGCCTCCCGTACGCGCCAGGGGGGCTGCATTGCAGAGAGGTGTAATGAGACCACACTTTTTTTACACCTCTCTGCAACGCAGCCCCCGTGCATGTTTGAAGAGGGGGAACTAATTCTCCTTGCATACTGGGGGTCCCTGGGGGCCAACTAGCCCACCTAGAACCTCTAGTATGCGCCAGGGGGCTGCATTGCACAGAGGTGTAATGAGGCTATGCCCCTTTTTACACCTCTCTGCAACGCCGGCCACTGGCGCGTTTGCAGAGAGGGGACTAATTCCCCTTGCATATGGGGGTCCCTGGGTCATATCTGCCCAAACGCCGATATTCCGAACGATTGAAAATGACTTTTCTTGAGAAACATTTGGATTTGGATTATCATGTCCTATACTTTGGAATTTTTGAAAGACTGACTTTGAGGATGCTATAAATTACTCAAGTCTGCCCGAATGGTCAAACTGATACCTAGTCACTTTGAATAAGAATGTACTTACGTCTCGTCTAACATTTGGAAGAAATATCTAGTTATATGACAACAGGATACCGACATACCTTGAAGGCAATAAGAACGCCCTGAAGAAGTTCTGTGGTACATAAATTTAAGGAAAATAAAAGCATTTGAATATACACCAAGATTCAGCGCTTCAATAAGGACTCTAAGTGATATGATTTGATTTGACTTATTGTGCAAGTGGTGCTGTGCCAAACTTTGGAATATTCTCCACTACTCTCTACTACTTACTCTCTACTACTTCACTACTCTCTAATACTCACTCTCTACTACTCATTCTCTACTACTCTACTACTCTCTACTACTCTCTCTCTACTACTCACTCCCTCCTACTCACTATCTACTACTCTCTACTACTCACTCTCTACTACTCTCTACTCTCTACTACTCACTCTCTACTACCCTCTCTACTACTCATTCTTTACTACTCACTCTCTACTACTCTCTACTACTCACTCTCTACTTCTCACTCTCTACTACTCTCTACTACTCACTCTCTACTACTCTCTCTCTACTACTCTCTACTACTCACTCTACTACTCACTCTCTACTACTCTCTACAATTCTCTCTCTCTGCTACTCACTCTCTACTACTCTCTACTACTCACTCTCTACTACTCACTCTTTACTACTCTCTACTACTCTCTTCTACTTACTCTCTACTACTCTCTACTACTCACTCTCTAGTACTCTCCACTACTCACTCTACTATTCACTCTACTACTATCTACTACTCACTCCCTGCTACTTTCTCTACTGCTCTCTACCACTCTGTACTACTCACCCTCTACTCTCTATTACTCACTCTCTACTCTCTACCTCTCTCTACTTCTCTCTCTACTAGTCTCTACCTCTCTACCTCTACCTCTCTACCTCCACACCTCTACCTCTCTACCTCTCTCTACACACACACATATACACATATATATATGCATATATATGCATATGCATTTATATATATGTATGTATATATATATATATATACATACATATATAAACATATATAATCTGCATATCTATATAAATACAAATATAAATGCATGCATACATATGCATGTTATTTACATGAAAGTTTTAAAAACACTAATAAAAGCAAAGCTAAAAAGCCACCTCATTACAAACAGAATGGCTTTAACTTAAACGAGGGCGAGATCTATTGCATTTTCAATGCTTGTTTACTTTGGTTCCATCAAGAAGGCATTCAGATGTGTCACACATTTGCCATAAATTCTGAATGTTAGCACTCTAGTTGCTCATTAGATCACTGTAGTAAAGCTACTGCTCGCCAGGGAACTGCTCGCCAGGGAAGTCTGCTGCTGGTTCAAAGTGCACGTTTCAGTCTGCATGTCAGAATTTTTTTAATGAAATAGAAGAGGATTTGAGAAGTCACTCAAAATGTGCCCTAATTTCTTTCTTTCTGAAGCACTAATCATACTTTCTATGGCAAAATGAACCCCCTCATTTTGTTCCTTTTTAAATTAAATGTTTTCAGACTTACCACTTCATTCCAATCAAGATGGCTTCTGGTGTACCATACTTTTGTCATAAGTAAGACTGTTAGCGCTCTAGTTGTTCTTTAGAACACTCTGGGACATTCTGTCATTGGGCTATACTTGGGCTACATCTGGGTGATAGTTGGGCTACATTTGGGCTCTTTTGTCTCTGGTGGCCATCTTGGGAGACTGCATGTCAGAATTTTTTAATGAAATAGAAGAGGATTTGAGAAGTCACTCAAAATGTGCCCACATTATTTTTTTCTGCAGCACTAATCATACTTTCTATGGCAAAATATACCCCCTCATTTTGTTCCTTTTTGATTTAAATGTTTTAAGAGTCACCACTTTAGTCCAACCAAGATGGCTTCAGGTGTTCCATACCTTTGTAATAAGTAGGACTGTTAGCGCTCTAGTTGTTCTTTAGAACACTCTAGGAGGCTGCAGTAGAACACAAAGGAATCAACTGACAGTCTCTGTCCTTGTTGTATGTACATGTTTTACTGGAATATCAGACTTCATTCTCACATGACTGAGAAAGATAATGTGAATTTACAGAAAATATGCTTTCAGTTTAGCTTATAGATCCCCTTCCAAACCACTGTGGGAAAAGCATGAGATAATAGTTTTCTTTCAAACATGATTCATGATATCCCAGCAGAAGGCTTTTTCACATGGTAAAATCACCTTAGAACACACCACAATTCCTAACATGAGTATGGTACCATTAACAAATGATTTATAATGTAACTATTAACTACAATGCTTTTTAATGAGGTGCTATCATGTATATTGGTCCCAAGATGGCTGCCAACACTTCTTGGATGAAGTGCTGACAGCCAATTAGATCTCACGATCAGATGTGTGGTTAGGCTCCGCCCAGATATATATGTGTTTTTGAAGGTAATTTTCATAAAAACCACTGGAGCAATTTTCACCAAATATAGAAAAGGCACTTTTGCGTACCAGTCCCTACAATTTTGCAAAGTTTGGTGTAATTCCATTCAGCGGTTCGGGATGTAGCCTTGTCTATTCGTCCTATGGAAATTAACATGGGGAAAACAAGTTTTGGGACCCCCCTTTTTTCTCGGCCCCCACATGACGAATCCCCCCGAAAATTCAAGGGAAGAAGCAGAGCGGAGCTGGCCTAAATTTTGGAAAATTACACGCAAATTCCTCAACCGGCGCCAAAGTTATTCCCAATAGAATGTTGCGGATTTCCTATGGTAGCTAGGTCCTAACTATATATACCTACTGGCTATCGCCAGTAGGTAATTAATTAATATATATATATATATATATATATATATATATATATATATATATATACTAGCAGCCCGTCTCGACGTTGTCCGGGTATGAATTGCTGCCGGCCAGTAGTATATTGTTTTGTAGGATTTTGTTTTCTTATCTGTGACAGTCCTGTGAAACGCTCCGATTCACAGTGCACTGCTGATGCACTTAAGAGTGCGCGTTCAGTAGTGTGTGAACTCGTGTTTCACTACTTTCTTTTTCCTTGCAATATTATATAGCGCGAACTCGACAACATGGCATGAGCACAATTTACATTACAGAAGAACACATTCATTTGTGGTAGGCACGGGGAGACAAAGCGATTTGCCTGGAATCACAGGATGTTGAGCTGATGCTGAGATTAGAACGTAGCTTCCCAGCTCTAAAGTTCGCAATTCTAGAACTTGTGGCGGGAGGTGTGTCTAAAAGTGTATGTCAGTGCTGGCCATCAATGAGAGAGACCTGTGCATTTTTCAAATGGGTGGTGAAAAAATATGAGTATGTTGCTGGAGATGTGGGCCACCGTGCCACCAATGTACTTACCGGGGGAGGGTAAACACCCATTATTCCGCAACTTCCTTACCGCATACCATCACTCTGCATACTTTCATTACGAAAGTACCATGACTCCGCAATTCAATTATAACGCATGGCATTACATTTTATATGCTTTTTCCACGCATACATTTACAACGAAATTCGTTGTAAATGCATGAATGGTAAAAGCATGTTTTTTTTAACCCCTTGCATGCGGCCGCCATTCTGCGCCTGTGCGGCAAAATCGCAAGTGGGCGGGTTTATGACGGCCCCCAGCCGTCATCAGCACACGAGCCCTGTAGCTCATGATGGCTGGGGGCCGTCATCAGCATACAAGGGGTTAATGTTTGGATAAGGTAAGAATGGGTATAGGGGTATATGTTTTGGGGTACTGAGGTACATGTTTTGGGGTGTTTAGGTATTTTAAGGGTTCAGATATAATTTTGGGTTATGGGGTACAGGTGTGGATTTAGGGATAGGTATGGGTTTTGGGGTACAGGGGTATTTTTAGGGTTCAGGGCTAGGTTTGGGTTTTGGGGTATAGGGGTAATTTTAGGGTTCATGGGTAGGTTTGGGTTTTGGGGTACAGGGGTATTTTAAGGGTTCAGGGCTAGGTTTGGGTTTTGGGGTACAGGGGTATTTTTAGGGTTCAGGGCTCTGTTTGGGTTTTGGGGTACAGGGGTATTTTAGGGTTCAGGGTAGGTTTGGGTTTTGTGGTACAGGGGTATTTTAAGGGTTCAGGGCTAGGTTTGGGTTTTGGGTACAGGGGTATTTTTAGGGTTTAGGGATAGGTTTGGGTTTTGGGGTACAGGGTATATTTATAGGGTTAAGATGGGTTAGTGTTTAATGGTGTTCGGGTATTTTAAGGAGTAAGGGTGGGTTATGATTATGGGGTGCAGGGTTATTTAAAGGGAGCAGGGTGGGATTAGCACACGATATGAGACATGGCATGAAGGGCGCAACGTACCACACGCCCCCAGCGTTTGTCACGCCCCCAGCACATGCCCACAGCACAACGCAGACACGCCCACAAGGGACTACTTTGCTGGCACGGTTCTTTTACCTTTTAAATGCATATGGTGGGTGTCTGCATAGCCTATGTCCTTCTGCTGCAACTGCCCTTTCCAACGCTGTATTGGGTGTTGTGATTGGTGCTGTGGTTCCTGAGATTACCCGCCTCAAAGGTTTAGGCCCTCTCTTTATTATATTAGTATGGATATATGACTATGCCAGCACCAAAATAGACCTTTTTAAGTATGTCCGCAAATTGAAACTAAAGAAGTATCATGCCACCACAAAGCCCATTGAGTCCTCAGCAGCGCTCACACCTGATTATCCTGCAATCAGGGGGATGGCCCTAACGCAGGAACTAATGGAACTCCAACAAGAAGATGAGCTGTCAACGCAACCAGTTTCAGGTGGGGCACCAGTTTCAGCACTACAACCTACCCCATTTAAGCCCAAATCTATATTCTGCCCTCTGCTATTGAAAGACAATTTGGACAGTTTTCATGACATGGTGTCAACTGACCTTAAAAACCTGCATGTTAAGATGGCAATGGCAACCAGAAGAAGAAATTATAGGGACGCAGAATACCATAAATTGATTAAAAAACTCAAGGCAAACAAAAATTTGATCATGCGCCAATCAGATAAGGGCGGCAATGTTGTTCTATGGACTAGGAAAAAGTACATGGAAACGGCGTTGTGTCAACTTACAGACCGCGACTGCTATAAAAGAACTAATGTCATGGAAGTACAGCAGGCACATAAGGACATTTACTCCAAACTGATGGCGTGGAGAAGTATAGGCCTGCTTACGTTGGAGGAATACAAATATGTCAAGGTGGATTGTCCAACTACCCCTGTTATATATTTTATTCCGAAAGTACATAAGGACCCACTACACCCACCTGGCCGTCCTAATATATCTGCTCGGAATAGTATCTTGGAAAATGTCAGCAGGTACATAGACATTTTCCTCAAAGAACATGTCAAAGCTCTACCGTCATTTGTCCTAGATACTGGTGATGTGCTTAAAAAGATGTCCAATTTCAAGTGGGAACAGGGATATCTGCTAGTAGCAATAGACGTATCATCCCTCTATACCAGTATTGTTCATAGGGATGGTATTCGAGCTGTTGAGCATTTCCTTAAAAACAGACCTCTATGCTATCAGGAACATTCCAAAATGTTATTGGCCATGATCACACTTTGCCTCGAAAATAATGTGTTTCTTTTTTCTAATCAGCTGTTTTTGCAGACTAGGGGAGTAGCCATGGGGGCCTGTTTTTCTCCCAGTTATGCATGTTTACACATGGGTTATTGGGAGGAACAGGTCCTCATGGTGGATTTTAACTTGACCATGACCACCAAAGTCAAAACATGGTGGAGATATATAGATGACCTCTTTTTTATCTGGGAGGGCTCCATGGAGGATGCATTTGCATTCATAGAGGAACTCAATGTAAACAGATTGAACTTAAAGTTCACTAGTAACATGAGTGAGGAATCTGTTGTGTTCCTGGATGTTGAATTCTATGTTAATAATGGTCAGTTGGAAAGTAGACTCCACCGCAAATCTACGGCTGGCAATGCCCTACTGCATGCAAGCAGCCAACATCCTGCACATCTGATTAGGAGTATCCCCTATGGGGAAATGCTCCGCATCAGGAGAATCTGTAGTAACAATGAGGATTGTGAAAGAGCACAGTATGCATGCAGGGCTAGATTTCTGGAGAGGGGCTACACTAACTCCTGCATTGACAACGCTGTGAAGAGAGCGAACAAATGTGATAGAAAGACCCTGTTGGACCCAGATTCAAACTCTGGTAGGGTCCCCAAACTAACATCACACAATGTAGTGCGCTTGATCAAGGGCTATAGTAACCAACATCAGGCCATCCATTAAATTGTTAAACAACATTGGCCCTTAATTAGCAGTGATCCAGTAATAGGTAAAATGATCAGTAAATCCCCTAATATCACCTTTAGAAAAGCGAGGTCCATGCAGGACAGCCTGGTATCCAGTAGTCCCGAAATAACCACGGGCTCGTGGTTGGATGGTAGCAAGGGCTTTCTACGTTGCTCTTCTTGTAAGGCCTGCAAGAATGGGGTCAGCAGATCTGAACACATGTCCCCACTGTTTCCCACTCCTATCAAAATCAAGCAGAAGTTGAATTGTAGATCGGAATTCGCAGTATATGTACTGGAATGTCCTTGTGGTCTGAGGTATGTGGGCAGCACCAGACCTCATGTGTACAAAAGAATCTTACAACACTTGCGTGCTATCACCAATGCAGATCCTACATATCCGGTCGCCAGGCCTTTTGATAAGGTTCATGCTAGAAATGCCTCACTTCTGTTATACTTTGTGATTGACACCGTACCACCACAGAGAAGAGGTGGAGATAGGGAGGCCCTACTTAGGAAATTGGATTCCAAGATACCTAATGGGCTCAACAACAGTGAGAATTGTTACACCCATCTATGAATTGGCGGCTTGCTAAAATAATTGGTCCAACACTATATTATATTAACAGCTATATATATTGTTATTGACTGCTACTGAGTAATTAGCAGCAATCCATTGTGAAATGCCCCGAGAGTAAGTCCTCCACACGTACTTTAATTACATGAAAGTTAACATCATATTCATGATTTTAATTTCACTGGTAGCACGTTCATATCTAATTGCATAATGTTATATGTCTTGATCTTCATGCACAATGAAGCTGGCGCAATTTTGCACAAAGTGTTTTGCCCACTTGGGCGTGATTGACTAACACTATAATGCCATACAC
This sequence comes from Lissotriton vulgaris, assembly GCF_964263255.1. Classification (NCBI taxonomy): domain Eukaryota; kingdom Metazoa; phylum Chordata; class Amphibia; order Caudata; family Salamandridae; genus Lissotriton; species Lissotriton vulgaris. The sequence continues at coordinate 366,032,934 of NC_141698.1, forward strand.
AGTCATAGCCAATTTGAAAGCACTTTATACCCACTTGGGCAGGATGTTATGCTGGTCCGTCTAGTAATATGTATTATATTGTATATACATGTTTTTAGCATTTATAATGTGGCTGCACAATATTTCCCTCCTATTGCTGATAGATCAGTATACAGCAGAGGGAAAATAATACATAACAACATATACTCTAGCCGTGGAGGCCATTACTGGGAATATTTATTGTTTTATGACAGTTCGTAAGTGTAATTGTTTTAACATTATTCGTAACTGCCTCACCTCTTATACAATTTGTATACATGATGGATTAATCATTTATTATTATTATTATTATTATTTTTTTTTTAAAACCTTTATTATGTAAAGAAAAAGACAGTTACAGACCTACAACCACGGAGGCTGATCAATCGCACACAACAATCCACTTCAAAGTACACAGCTCTTCAGCCGACAACCCGAGGGTCCGGCAGCGATATCTCGTTTACTTATAAAGCATGTGGTATAATAGGATTAGTGAAAGGTTTCGCATTTTATATTTTATACAAATAAACAACAAACAAAGAAGATCGAGGCATTACTGTATAATAAATTGGCTGTCCCTCATGGCAGTGGGAGACGGGTGGAAGACATGCTGCAGTAAAAAGGAGGAAAAATCCTGGGGAGGGCAGGGGGGGACCCAGGAGCAAAACAATGCAGTATAGCCAACGAAGGCCAAGTAGCGGGAACGCACAGTCAAGGGAGAAGAAGCGGATCTGGGATGTCGGTGAGTGGGGGGGGGTGCAGATCTCTCCTCGATACTCGTTCCATTGACCCCAGATCCTACCCCATTTCTTAGGTCTGCCACGGGAGACATATACGTTTTTTTCCCTGAACATGGACCAATCCATGTGGTCTTTCCACGCTAGGAGTGATGGCGGCCTCTGAGAACCCCACAACTGGGCTATGTCTCGTTTAGCAACCATATCACCCAATGTAACCCATTGAGTTTGAGCAACAGTACAGTCATTCAGCTCCCAAACATTCAACAAACAGCGTCTAGCCTCAGGCAATAACACAACAACCGTAACCTCACCCATAACTGCATGCACACGGCGCCAAAACGTAGCCACCTCCGGACATTCCCAGAGGATATGCAAGAATGTACCTAACATACCACATCCACGCCAACACAACCCATCCGCAGAGAAACCCATATGTACCAGTCGTGGGCCCGTGACATACACCCGATGCAAAATTTTAAGTTGCACCAGCCTAAGACGCGCCGGAATCGCGACCTCTTTGGGGGAAGATATCGCAGCCTGCCAGTCTTCATCATCCAGTTCTAACCCGTCACTGGTCCAAGCATTCCGCAATTGTAGAAGGAGATCCGAGCAATCGTTAATCAGCTTCTTATAGATAAGAGATATAGTGCTGTCTGGGACATATCCGTCAAGCACTCTATCCTCAAGAGGAGAGGACTCCGGGACCGTGGTACCAGCCGTGAAAACCGAATTAAGAGCATGGCTGACTTGAAGGTACCGGTAGTATTCCCTGTCACTCAGTTTATATTCCCGCTGGATTACCTCAAAGGTCTTAACCTTGCCCCCAGTCCAAAGGTCGCCCACCCTGCTGATACCGATGAGATCCCATCTGTCAAAACCCTTCGACGTCCATAGGCCACCCAGCGCTTCCGCGGCGTACAATGGAGTCGATTTCGTCAGTTTATCTGTCCATCCCGTGGCGGCGGTCGCACTTCCCCAGACACGCACCGCAACAGCAGTAGGGCCTGTGAGGTGCTTCCGGTCAGCTCTAGAATAGAGCGCTCGATTGTAATCCCCCCCGGGCAGTTGCCATCTGTCCATCTCAAACGCGGGGTTCGGGACAGGGCCGTACATAGCGTGGTTCACAGCACTCAACTGGGAGGCCCAGTAACAGCGCTTGATGTCGGGCAACGCGATACCTCCATCGTACCATGGCAAAGTCAATTTTGCCAATGCGATACGCGGTCGCCCACCCCACATCAACTTCCTCTGCAGGCCCTCGATCTCCCGAAAATAGCTAGCAGGTACCAAATAAAGTGTATTTTGAATGGCATACAGGAAGCGGGGGAGAGACATCATTTTGAACAGGGCCGCCCTTCCCAAAGGGGAAAGTGGCAAGCCACACCACGCCGCAACATCCGACCGAAGCCGGGAAAGCGGAGGCAATAAATTCCGCTCGTAGCGGGCTTTGGGGTCCAGTGAAATGTAGATCCCCAAGTATTTAAAGCTAACTCTAGAGACCGGTATTGGACAAATGCACGGAAGAAGAGGCACACCGTCCGTGAGTGGATAAATACAAGACTTGGCCCAATTAATAACCAAGCCAGAATTCCTCCCAAAGGAGCGTAACACATCAAACAGGACACCCAACGACTTACAAGGAGAGGTAAGATACAACAAGATATCATCAGCATAGAGCGATATCTGATCCTCGAAGTCAGGCGACCATCGGATGCCCTTGAGCAATGGTTCCCAACGTAGCCATGCAGCCAGGGGCTCAAGGGCAAGCGCAAAGAGGAGCGGTGACAAAGGGCACCCTTGTCGCGTTCCGCGTCCGAGGGTGAAGGGCTCCGAAGCCCTGCCATTACCCACTACCTGTGCCAGCGGCTGCTCATACAATAGCTTAATCCACCCAATGAATTTAGGGCCAAAGCCAAACTTAGCAAGGGCAGCCCACAAATATGGCCATTCCACCGTGTCAAAGGCCATCAAGGCATCCAGGGAAACCAAGATGGCCGGCTCACCAAGAGACCCCGCCCTTGCCAAGACGCCATGGAGGCGACGTAGATTGAGCGCGGTATTACGGTGGGGTATAAATCCAGACTGATCCGGATGGATCAAGTCAGCAATCACCGTAATCAGCCGATTTGCCAAAAGTTTGGCGAGAATTTTGGGCTCCACATTCAAGAGCGAAATCGGCCGGTACGACGAGCAATGATCACGGGGCTTGCCATCTTTATAGATGACCACAATAGATGCTAATCTCTGATCTCGAGGAAGAGATCCGAGATCTCGCGAGGACAGGAACATCCGACGAAGATGCGGTGCCATTTTGTCAGGGCATAGTTTGTACAATTCCACCAGTATCCCATTCGGGCCCGAGGCCTTCCCGGAACGAAGTGAACGGATAGTGAGCACTACTTAATCAGTGGAAAAATCCACCTCCATAATCTCTTTGTCCGAATCCGACAGGCTAGGCAGGGCAATATCCCAAAGCAATAAATGCGAGTCCTCTTCCGGCCTGTCAGAGACCGGCGCATACACCGCCTGGAAGTGCTGGGCAAAAACTCGGACTATATCAATCGGGTCCACGACACGCATACCATCCATCCGTTCAACAACAGGCACCACCCGGTTCAATCTATATTTTTTGTCCAACCATGCAATGAGTTTTCCCGCCTTATCACCCACATCATACAAACGCCCCTGCTGCTCACTGTGCATCTCCTTAGCCGCATCAGTGACCAGCGCCTTATAGTCAGATTGTTTCAGGGCCAGAGAATGTACCAGCTCCGGAGTGACCCCGGACTCCATCTGCCTTTCCAAGTCAGTGACTTCAGTTTCCAGATCCACCACCGCAGCATTCTTACGTCTCCTTTCGCTGGCAATGAGGGACAGGACTTGACCACGAATCACTGGTTTATAGGCCTCCCATAATGTAACAGGGGAGGATACCGATCCCTCATTCTCAGCGAAGTAGTAGTCCATACACTTCACCACCTCCGACCTGATTTTAGGATTACGAAGGTGCCAGGGGTTGATCGGAGCGATCCGGCCCTCTGCACCCAACTTTATGTCGACTATAAGCCAAATCGGAGAGTGATCAGAGATCCCCCTGGCCAAATGCCTAATTTCCCGTACCGAGATGATCTGCGCTGCTGGTACAAGAATATAATCCAATCGCGATAGACTCCCATGGGCTCCCGAATAGAAAGTAAATTGGAGCTGTCCAGGGTGCAGTTGCCTCCAACAGTCGACTAGACCAAGCGTGTCCAGGAGCTTCCCGAGCCAAAGCTGTGCCGCAGGCAAAGCTCTTGGGGGGCTACGATCCTCATCCCCACTAACTACAGAATTAAAATCGCCACCCACTACCAATATGCCATCAGGAAGCCCCAGGATCACATCACCCAAATCAGCAAATGTGCTGGTCTGCAAGCCAGGGGGGACATACACAGACAAAATGGAAATCGTTTTCCCTCCCACCGACTCGTAATAACCGCATAGCGGCCCCTGTCGTCCAACACTATATCATCTATCTCCAGGGGGAGGGAAGTTCTTACCAGGACCCCCAACCCTCTCGACCCGGAGGTAAACCCTGAATGGGCCATCAGACGGAAGCCCCGTCTATTCAGTGCATGGCATGTATTGCCAACTAAGTGCGTCTCCTGGAGTAAAATCACATCTGGGGCACAGCGTTTCAAATATTGCAATACAATACCCCGCTTTATCCTATCACCAAGACCGTTAACGTTCCAACTCAGCACCTTAAGCTCCCCCCCCCCCATCCCATGGAGAAGTGTGGCTCAGGGGTTAGAGGCGGCAGACCCGAAAGCTGAGATCGGCCCTGGACCAGGGTTCAATTCCCTGCCTCGGCGGGTCTTGGGCTAAAAAATTCCACGGACTCGATAATTCTCGCTCCGGTGCCTTCTCGACTCACGGGTCCACACTCTGCGACTCTGGGCAATAGCTTGCTTAATCTCCACAACGGCCCCTCGCGGCGGGATGCCTGGCTTTCACCTTGTGGATACCCTGCCGGGGTTATCTCACAGGGGAATACCAGGACGGGTTCCCTAAGCAAGCGCTTAGATACCGACCTCGGTCAGTGATTTGCGCTATATAAATACATGTACATTTACATTTACATTTACATCCCAGCACTGGGCACCCAGCCACCCCCGCCCGGGAACAAGCACACAGGATAAAAGACAGAACATAGCACAGCCTCGAACAAAACAAAAAGGAAAAGACCCCCCGCCATCCCCAAGGAACCGTGAAAAACACACCCCCCACCCTGCACCCCTGCCTTAGATCAAAAAAACCACCCCAACTTGCAGTGGGCCTGTCGCCCCATTAAACTAACCTACAAGAAGAGAGAAAAAGTCCCCAGAGGAGGAAGAAGAGGCCCGATTCCCCCCACCCCGGGTATCCATAGTATAAAGCAAGTCTATAATACAGCCACTGCTAGAAGTCCATTGTAACCGGCTCGCCGATGCAGACTCACTACTCCTGCTCAGCCAGAACCACTCAGCACCTCTCGAGCTCTCGCTGCTGGCGCGGTTTGATGGCAATGTGTCCAGCCAGTCACTGACCACCTCGGGCCGATCGAAGAAAAACGCCCGCTCCTCATATTCGATCCTCAGTCGGGCTGGAAAAAGCATAGCATATTTAAGTCCCATATCCCTATGCCGTCTCTTCACGCCGGTGAAACCCATGCGTTGTTTCTGCACCATCTGGGAAAAGTCTGGGTAGAAACTGACTGAGGCATTGTCATATTTAGTGGGACCCATGGTACGTGAGGCCTGCAGGATAGCGTCCCGGTCTCGAAAATTAAAAATCCTGGCGATGATAGGCCTTGGTGCGGCCCCCAGCTTGGGCTTCCCACCAGGAACTCTATGTGCTCGCTCCACAGTAAAAAAGTTGCTAAGGCCCTTAGGTACAAGATGTTTCAGGACGAAATCTTCCACCAGAAGGTCCGTGGAGACATCCGCAGAGTTCTCCGGAACCCCCACGATGCGGACATTATTGCGCCTGGCCCGGCTCTCAAAATCCTCCAGCCGGCGGGCAAACTGGTCATTGGAGGTGCGGAGAGTGCGAACCTCCGCCTGGAGGTCCGAGACATCACTGGTCAAGCTTGCGGTTTTAATGTCCAGGGACTTGACCCGTTCATTCGTCTTACCCAGGTCGGCCCTAATGAGGTTAACCTCGATCGCCACCGTGTCAATCTTCGCGGCGAGAGTCTCATATTGTTGGCTCATATCCGTCCGAACACTGGTGATGGTGCCCATGATGTCCTTCAATGTCGGCTCCTCCGTCGAAGGAGCACCATCTCCTGTCCCCTCGAGAGCCTTGCTCGCTCCACCTGGGGACCCTTTTGGGCGAGTGTAGCGCTCTATGGTCTGAGTTTGAATAACACCACCACGATGCGTGCCCTTGGGGTTCCGCTTCTCGGCATCCGCTTTACCCGCCATAGTGGGCGACGAACTCCCACGGAACCGGTGGGATCTGGTCAAAATGATCCTGCTCTCGATGGTCCTCAAGGGCAAAGAGGGCTAAGATCCAAAATTAGCGTAGGATCTGTCGCAGGAACGAGCAGCCAAACGGGGCGACTGTAGAGCGCCACCAACAATGACCCAAAGCGAAACCGAAAGTGCCACAGGGGCTGTGGGCGGGGCACACTGGCCGTTGTTGTTGAGTTGCCACCTGGGTACCTCGGGGACTCAAGCCCGGGGATGGTCTACGATGTAGGCCGCAAACTTCAGGATGCAGCAAGTCCGGTTCACGGCGTCCGATTTGATTCCGGAAAAAAGTTTTCAGAATCAGCAGGGCATAAGCAAGGAATACCCGTCGTTCAAATCAGGATTTGTGGCAGGATTGATGCGGGAGGCGAAGAGGGTCTCAGGAGCCCTTTGCTCACGCGGCCATCTTGGAACAGCGCGAAGCTCCTCCTCTAATCAATTATTATTCATTAATGTTGCATAATGTCCTTTTGTGTTAGTTACTAAGTTGGACTGTTAGGATTAATCCTTTAAGTATATGTGGCAGACAGTTAAGAGAGCAATAGTATCTCTTCTATTTTCATTATTGCAATTAATTGTGTGCACTTTAAAAAGGGTGATCGGCCCCCATGACAGTGTCATGTGATCAAGGCTTTGTGAAGCCGAAACGCGTCATGGCGGACTGGTGTTGGGTGTCTAAATAAAATATTCTCGCACTATCTACGGGTCTGGCATCGTCTTCTGTTCGAGTGTCTACTTGCTTGAAAGACGTCTACATACCGAATATATATATATATATATATATATATATATATATATAAATCCGTAATAGACTACTCCTGCCACTTCCACTTCCCACACAGTGGCGGCGAAGAAGGAAGCGCAGACCCACAGGACGTCAGGCAAGATGTTTGTTTAGTCAAGTATATATATATTTATGAAGTGAAGACTACCAACAAGCCGATAAATTTTTGGGAGGAATTCAGAGTAATGAATCTGTCATCCAACCAACAAAATTGGCAGGTAGACCGGGGACGAGGGAGAGGAAGGGGCTTTACAGGACGAGGCAGAGGCAAAGCAACAGGAGAAGCAACATCATGCGCAAACAGACCAGGAGGGGCGGATGGTGGAAGAGTGGCTACAGCCCCAGTGGGAGTAGAAACAAAGGGCCAAAAGAGACGCAGAAAATGAACTGAAAAAATGTGGTAAATCTTTCTTTACGTACTATGTCTGTTGTTGAACTTGATGTTTTACAGTATGGTCTCTCATTCTGCCCAACCACAACTCTCTCATATCCCCAAGAAAGAATTGACTTATTCTATTTCACAAGGAAATTACGGCTGCACAAGTGGCATAAATTAAAAGTGAAAAATACTACATTGCCGAAGGAAACTAGTATGCCCAGTCCAGTGCCTGAAGCCATCAATGAGGTGGATACCTTAATTGCACTGAAAGAATTAGAATGGGCTACTGAAAGCTTGGGCTCTATTGATGCTCAGTCACTGGGTTTCAAAGTGGATCTAAGTTGTTCGAACAGTTTTAAGCCCAAGTCTGTATTTAACCCAACCCTACCTCCCTGTGGCATTGATACATTTGAGACTCTGGCTATCAATGAGTTAAAGAGTTTGGCCAAAAAGAAAAGATGGGCCTACGATAATTTAACAAAAAAACAACGTATGGCCGTAAAATCTTTACAATCGGATGCCAACATTGTAATCCGCCAGACGGACAAAGGGGGGAACATTGTTATACTTAACACAGTTGACTACATACAGGAAGGGTTGCGACAGCTTGGGTGTCAGGACTATTATGAACAAGTTACTAGAAATACCATAGATTATTCTACTGCTGTTTACTATACTATGCTTAAAGAATGGCATTCGACTGGTATTTTGGAATGGGATGAGTACTCCTTTCTTTTAAACCGTAATCCTAAAATTGCAATTCTCTGTCTCTTACCCAAATTACATAAAGATCGTGTCAAACCACCGGGGAGACCCATTGTATCTTCAATGGGCTCCCTGTTGGAGAAAACTTCCAAATATATTGATTTTTACTTACATCATTATGTAGAGGGCTTACCATCGTACCTCAGGGACAGTAGAGACTTCCTTAGCAAAATTAGAGATTTTGAGTAGGAGGAAGATTACATCCTGATCACCTTGGATGTCTGCAGTCTCTATACTTCAATTAAACATGCAGATGGCATTGAAGCCTGCCATATGTATCTTAGCTCCCGCTCCGTCTCTTATTTAAAACACACAGAGATGGTGCTACAGATGATGCAGTTCTGTCTGGAGAACAATTATTTTGTTTCAAATGGTACCTATTACAGGCAGAAGCAGGGTACTGCGATGGGCACCTGTTTTATTCCCAGTTTTGCCAACTTGTTCATGGGCAGCTGCGAGCTGCAGGTATCCAGGTCACAAAGATTGTATCGCAGCCATGTTAAATTATGGCTGCGATACATTGATGATTTGTTCATCATCCGGGGAGGAACGCAGGAACAAGCCAACAAATTCATCTCAGTTTTGAATGAAAATGAGGTGAATCTATCTTTTGAGGGCAAAATTAGTGTTGATAACATCGAATTTTTGGATCTACACATAAAAGTAGTGGATCGCAAGCTTGTCTCTAAACTTTATCATAAGACCACTGCTGGCAATACTCTGCTTCATGCAGACAGTGGCTGCAGAGGAAAGGAACAGCTGCCTTGCATCTTGTGTTTGTTTTTTAAGGTAATAGTACCGCCCAATAGGGCGTGTCGCACCAGGCATTATGGTTCATTTAGTTAGGGTCAGTCAATATCCCAGTAACCGCAGCTGTCACCACGCCTTCCTAAACAAATAAAATCCATCAGATTGCATGTTACAAATTGCGCTGGTTTCGTTGCTTCTTTCGTGCCAAAACGAGTAGGTAACACCGTTCCGGGATGGTGCTCACTTGTGGAACACTCAGACCTGCACTGTCAGCAGGGGAGCAGCTTCGTGGCCAGGAGCAGGCCACTATAAATCCAAATGAAATTGCTCTTGCAGTGAAGCGCCACACACAATGTTAGGATTTCACCTTATTTATTCATTGGGCAGCAATAAAACATAGCGCACTTGTCCCAGCAAAGTCTCTTGTAGCCATCTGCCAAACGCGTTTCTGGAGGCAATCTCCCTTCTTCAATGACTGGCTGCAGAGGAAAGAAACAGCTGCCTTGCATCTTGTGTTTGTTTTTTAAGGTAATAGTACCGCCCAACAGGGCGTGTCACACCAGGCATTATGGTTCATGTAGTTAGGGTCAGTCAATATCCCCAGTAACTGCAGCTGTCACCACGCCTTCCTAAACAAATAAAATCCATTGGGTTGCTTGTTACAAATTGCGCCGGTTTAGTTGCTTCTTTCGTGCCCAAACGAGTAGGTAACACTGTTCCTGGTTGGTGCTCACTCATGGAACACTCGGACCTGCACTGTCAGCAGGGGAGCAGCTTCGTGGCCAGGAGCAGGCCACTATACATAGGATTTCACCTTATTTATTCATTGGGCAGCAATAAAACACAGCGCACTTGACCCAGCAAAGTCTCTTGTAGCCATCTGCCAAATGCGTTTCTGGAGGAAATCTCCCTTCTTCAATGGCTGGCTGCAGAGGAAAGGAACAGCTGCCTTCCATCTTGTGTTCTGGGGATATTGACTGACCCTAACATCATAAAATCAAATAAATATAAAATACATCATAAAATAAATATTAATTAAAAAAAAGTATTCATTCATTTATTATAATTAAAATGTTCCCACCCTATTCTCCTATATACCCACAACCTTCTATGGAACTAAAAAATACAAAATTTAATTAAAATAAAATGAATAACTACTAAAACTTTAACACATATATTAAAAAACATAAACAATACTTATACAAAAAAATACAACACATTCATTTAAAATATAGACTAGAATACATAACTCATTTCAAAATCGATATTTGAAACAATTATATTTTTAGAAACGATATTAATGACTTCTATATTTTTTTAAATCAATATTTCTTCCCTTAAAGTAGATATTCCTAACCATGATATTCTTGCTGTCGATATTTCTGTGTCAGGATATTTCAAACTCGATATTAGTATCAGTCGACATTTCCAACTCGATGTTTTGACTGAATACAGTGGGTTTTGGGAAGGGATGAGAGTCCCCTTGAAACCGAAACTTTTACTTCGAAAACAAATAACTTGTAACTTCCATCCTCTACAGGTCACAGGAGTGTGCAAACCACATGAATACACCACTACAAATTGAAAAGTGATAGCTGCTGGCAAGTAGCCTTTTTGTTATTGTGACTGTTACTGTTTTCCCCAGTGCCATAGGTCAGAAAGATACTTAAATTGGCTCCTTTTTTTAACCAAAGGGATTTGGCAAGAGCAATCATTCATTCCAGAGACTGAGCTTTGCCGCGTACAATATATGGCACACAAAAGCTTTGTATTAAACATCTATAGGAACCGTTTCAGGTCCCACAACTATCTGGCAGAGCCACTTACAAGTTGGCAATGGGAAAGTGCGTGTGAACAAAGAAAGGCAGAGTGACAATTAAGAGAACTTAGGCTTTTGCATGGAGGCTATTTTTCTTCTCAATGTAGCACATGATTTTGTCAGCAAACTTTCTGGACCACTTGTCCCATTAGCACACAATTGCATTTGTGGTTCTGCAAGTTCACATCCATTGTATGCACTAGCATAATAGAGCTAACCTCCTTGTAAGGGCACTTGTTGAGGAAGACTTTTCAACCTGGAAGTTCTGTCTACTTTTTTTAAGTAAAAATTATTAGGCACTTCTGACTGCAATAGAATGAGAAGCTCCACGGTTAGTAGCACCCAATGTGCTGTTTCTTGGCATGGCAGAGTTCCTTTTTCGCAAGGGCCAGGGTCAACTTTGTAGTTTCTAGAATTGCATTTTATGGCCATTGGTATTTGGTGAGCTGTTGTCAGGTCTGCATAGGCTTCAGAGCAACGCTTTTTAGCATCAGATGGGTGTCACATCCGTGCCAATTTTTCTTTCATATTATGGAAGCCAATAAACCATCCACCTCTTAAGCTTCTGATCTGCAATGCAAGGAGCAAGATGCCCGAAACAAAATAGAAAAAAAGGGTGAGGCTGCCATTTTTTTCTATTTGTTCACTTTTGTTACAATCGCAAAAAAAATGTTTGGTCTATTTCTTTACTATTGAAGCAATTGTGGCACCTGCACTTTAGCTTAAGATGTTTAAAGCTAAAGCATGAGTGTTGCAATTGATTTGTAATGCAATAGCTCTCGCAGTACTGAAAGTTTGAGCTATTGATGTTGCATTATTATTAGCAATGCCAAAAGCTCAAACTTTAAGTAATACAAGACCTATTGCATTGAAAAAGCTTGTTTTAATAGTTACTAAACCCCATTTGCTAGGAGTAAACCCCTTTCCGACGTGCAAAAGGGGTTTTGCAAGTCATAATGAATCGCAATTTGGAGGTGGTGTGGAATAGGGCATGCCATTCGATTTGTGAGTCACAATGACATGTATGAATGATTTGCAGTCCCAAATAGTTTATAAGATGCTGGTTCCCACGTTGGGGTGGTATCAGATCTGCAAAGGGAATCTGTCTGTACTGGACTGCTTCCATTTGAAAATCATATCAGGTAGTCACAAGGGGAGCTGTTAGTGGTCCATAGTAGCAATGACTGCTTTCTCCAATGTCTTACCAGATGGATTTTTTTTATGGCAGCACTTTTTTTCTTTAAGGGACACTGACTTCTTTAAAAAATATATGTTTCCTATTTGGGAATGCGAATGCTGAGCTGGAGATCTGTTCGTCCCTGCTGGCCACCACCCCTTCCTTCGTAGGCATTAATGGGGGGTGCAAATAGGGACCTTCCTGATTAATATTCATTATACAGGTTCTTTTATGACCCCTTGGAAATGGATGTTTTGTGATACAATCTATTAGTACATTAGTTGCATGCCAAAATAATTGCCAGGTAGCAAAAAGTCAGTGTACAGTGTGCCCCTATTATTTGCAACTGTACTTGCAAAGTTGCATAAAAAGAAAAGAATGTAATAATTAAAGTGTTATAAAATGAATGTAATTCACCAAAAGGTACAGGAAAATCTCATTGTAATTCTTACTCGTAAAAGTCAGCTTTTGGAAAAGAATAAACATGATGAATTTATTTTCTCTTAACATGGGCAAGATTGGATAGTGGTGCAGTCGAGTTAAGCATTAAAAGGAAACAACGCTCCAGGTGAACCACAGAAAAAAAAGTTTGGTACAAAACATGAAGGTTTACTGGTGACTCTATGTCTCTTCTGCTACCTTGCTTGCTGCTTCCCAAAGAGGATCTGTTGCAAAGTCCTCCTGTACCCTCGGCACTCCCAAATATTTGCTGACTGGTACTGGTGGTAACTGACTCTGATTGGCCCTGGGCTCTGCCTAACCAGTCCAGGACCACTGATATGCAGACAATACACTTAGAATACAGTGAAAACACCTACATACACTATGGGTTAGGCTACCCCTATGATTGGCATGACCTCTCCTATAAGGCCATAGTACATAATAGGGAAGGTGTATTAGAACTACCTTTAAGACCATAGCATTTCATAGGGGATGGCAGTTTGAAGGCCAGCAGCTTTTCTGCACTTGCTCGTGTACATTGCTGAAGCCTGAAGTCAGTTTAAAAGCAGGCCTTGTAGAAGGACTGCTTTTAAAATGCAAATTCTGCCCAAACTCGACTTTGGTGTTTGGGGCAATTAAACATGAATAAACTACAATATTGTGGGGTATTTGGTACTCCCCAGGGACTCTCCTAGGTATCCCAGGGCTGGGGTGATCAAGTATTTATAAGGAGGCTCTTCATAAAAGGGTTTTTATATACCCTGGGGTTAGTGAAATTGCACATTTCACTCTACACATTGTAGTGAAGTGCTTCCCAAAATCGATGTTTGTGCTAGGAGCACTGTGAAGGGAGGATCTGCATTATTTTTGCAGATTCAAACCCCCTAAAGTCTCAGCTCGGTGTTCCAGGGGTGGGAAGTCCATATAAAAGATGTTTTATAAGACCTAGGGGTTCATTAGGATGGCGGGTGAACTGTGTCCGCCCGCCACCCTATCGGAAAACGGGACCACCCGCCATAAGGGCAGGGGTCCCGTGGGGGCAACTAGGATGCGCCCGCCACAGTGGCGGGCGTATCCTGCATTCCTGCCATTGTGGCGGGCGGTGGACTCAGCACCGCCCGACACAATGCCAGGAAAACATGTTGTGCACTTCCATGCACAACATGGCAGGCACCACGCAGTGCCTGCCATGTTGTGCATGGAGCTTCTGGAGGGTACCACAGGTACCCCCCATGTGCAACCCCACCCCCCCAGAGTACCTAGGGGCCCGCAACGGGCCCCCGCAATCCATTCCGGCATTCCTTTCCGCAATGCCGCCACGGAAAGGCATCTTTCCGCACCCATGGTAATATGGCTGGTGGTGTCTAACAGACACCGCCACCATATTAAACCCTTTTCCGCCCGGTCAACTCGATGACCGATCGGAAAAGTGGCTGATGGTCTTTCTGTACGCCGCGGTCCCCCCCCGCCATAGTAATATGGTGGGGGGAAATGGGTGGCAGGCAGGGTCGGATCACGGGCGGATCGCCACCGCCATGCGGGCGGTGACGATCTGCCCGTGATCCTAATGGGCCCCCTAGTGTTAGAGAAATTGACTAGTTCATTTTCCCCATTGCAGATCCCCAGCCACACAGGTTAACATGGCAGGAAGTTATTAAAGAATAACTAATGTTAATGAAGTCAGTCATAAAATTTCCATTCAAGGTCTTCCTAGAATAATATTAATAAATCTAACAATATTCTATTGTTGAATTTATCCTAAAATGTACATAAGTTATAAGAAGTTATAAGACTTTTTTGTCTGTAAGCCAAAATTCGACCTTCTAGTGGTCTGACCTGATTGGCCCGAGTAAAAGGGTCTATCCAGGCTGATTTGAAGGTGATATATTACCCTTGGGGTTAGGAAACCCTTCTGGGAGGAGAAGAGTGCTGGGCATAGGAATGCAAGAGTTATTAAAGAATAACTAATTTTAATGAAGTCAGTCATAAAAATACCATTCGAGGTCTTCCTCGAATGATATTAATACATTTAACAATAGTCTATTGTTGAATTTATCCTAAATGTGCAGACAATACACTTAGAATACAGTGAAAACACCTTCATACACTAGGGTACACTATGGCTTAGGCTACCCCTTTGATTGGCATGACCTCTCCTATAAGGCCATAGTACATAATAGGGAAGAGGGATTAAAACTACCTTTAGGCAATGCATTTAATAGGGCATGGTAGTTTAAAGGCCAGCAGCTTTTCTGCACTTGCATGTGTACATTGTTGAAGCCTGAGGTCAGTTTACAACCAGGAGGTGTAGAAGGACTGCTTTTAAAATGCAAATTGTGCCCAAACTTCACTTTGGTATTTGAGGCACTTAAACATTAAAAAACTACAATGTTTTGGGATATTAGGTACCCCCCAGGGACTCTCCTAGGTATCCCAGGGGTGGGGGGGGGGGTCAAATATTTATAAGGAGGCTCTTCATAAAAGGGTTTTTATATGCCCTGGTGTTAGTGAAATTGTACATTTCACTCCACCCATTGTAGTGAAGTGCTTCCCATAATTGATGTTTGTGCTAGGAGCACTGTGAAGGGAGGATCTGCAATATTTTTGCAGATTCAGAACCCCTAAAGTCTCATCTCGGTGTTCATGGGGTGGGAAATCCATATAAAAGATGTTTTATAAGACCTGGTGTTAGAGAAATTGACCAGTTCATTGTCCCCCATTGCAGATCCCCAGCCACACAGGCTAACATGGCAGGAAGTTATTAAAGAATAACTAATGTTAATGAAGTCAGTCATAAAAATACCATTCAAGGTCTTCCTAGAATTACAATAATAAATCTGGCAATATTCTATTGTTGAATTTATCCTAAAATGTACAGACAAGAAGTTATAAGACTTTTATGTCTGTAAGCCAAAATTCAGCATTCTAGTGGTGTGACCTGATTGGCCAGAGTTAAGGGGATTATCCTGGCTGATTTGAAGGTGAAATATTACCCTTGGAGTTAGGAAACCCTTCTGGGAGGAGAAGAGTGCTGGGCATAGGAATGAAAGAGCCAAGGGTAGGGGTAGTAAGTAATGTTCTTCAAAGGAAGGCGGGAACAGGATGGAGAAACCAGTTTCATTTACACCTCTACCCCCACCCAGATGAGAGGATTAAGGAAGGAATGGGTAGATGTAAGGGAAGGGACAGTATGGAGACGGACCTTCCTGAAGGAGGGCTTAGCCAGCTCTAGTCTCTCTGCTGGAAAATCAGCCATGATGAATTTTGGACAAATGGTGCTCTCTGGGAGAAAATAATGCCACACTTTGGAGGATGTGGTCTTACCTTGAGTGTTGCCCTGCACCTTATTGGACAGGAGTGCCCTCGTGCTTGCGCCAGAGAACTTGGAATAAGAATCTGAGAGGGGCAGCGTCTCTCAGATCTGCTGCATGAAACTCAAGGAAGCAGAAAGGTCCACCCTGAGAGGTTTGATTTGCACCAACCAGACCCAGCACTCCGAAACCTGTGCCTGCTGCACAATATGGAACTACAGCTCTGTGGATTACCTTGCTTCAAAATATCTAAATAGTTGTATCCCTGTAAACTACAGCTTAACAGAGCTCCCCTGGAACATCACCACCAAGAATCCTCAGCCTGGAGCACTACCAGTGGATTTGTAAGGGCTTTGTCCAAGTGGATTGTGGGAACTGAAGTCCCAAACTTTCACGGATCATCTTCAAGCTTTGAGACCCTTGGAGTAAGTTTTGGACACTTTGGGCCTTTGGGGCACTTCAGGAAGAAGTTTCAGAAGTTTGGAGAACGTTGGAGCAACTTTGCTGGCTCGCCTATGCGCCAGGACTGAATGTCCTGCAAACAAGCCATTTTTATTATGAGTTCCACTGATGGTGTCACCCATGGGTGACTTTCTAATCTGTTGCTACACACTTTTGGATCAACCACACAGTACTGGGCTACAATTTTTCAAGCACTGCTCCATTCTATTAAAGACAGGGGCATAGCTTGGTCAGTAAGTTTGGGGGGTGTGTGAGCTTCAGATTTGTCGACAATAACGCTGGCATATAATGTTAACATACATTATACTACACGAAGGGTGCATGAAAAGGGCTAAAGGTGCAGTGGAAAGTGAGTGATTGGTAGGAGCACTATGTAAGAGAAAAAATAACCAAAATTTGGGAAGTCTTTCAAAACAAAGAGTGTGTGTGTGTGTGTGTGTTTTTTCTCTGTGTCTAAAAATTGCTGGTGAAATCCGACAGACACCTCACCATACCCGATTCAAAGAACCTGTACTCAACTATTAACCATAAAATACATTTATTAGGAGGGTGTAACACCCCAAACACCACCCATGAAGCCACGCCCCTGCTTAAATATGGTAAATCTGCGCTTTCTTCTTCTGTCCACTGGGGCCTCTTCATAGACCTTGCGGGCCACTCTGTCCATCCCGAATAGCTGTCTTCTGTTTAATACCTTCTCTCTCTCCGGCTCCAGTTTTTCCCTACCTCTGGTTTCAGTGGTGGTGGTTCCACAACTGCAGTAATCATGGGACAAAGCTGGTGAGGTTGGCAGGACTAGTCATGATGAGGTGGGGTGGGAAAGTGGGATGTAGCGTTTAAAGAATCTGGCTCCTTCTGGCTGTGGGATGGTATGGTGGTGTGAAGGGTGTGAAAGGTGTATTTATATCGGAGTGGGAATGTTCATGAATCGGTAGAAGCTTGAAGGGGCCTGAGGAGTGAACTGGGGATGGGACATGATATGCTTGGATCCAGTGAGGGTTGGTCCGATGCTTGGTCAGATGGGCTATGAAAGAAGTGGCCACAGCAGGATCCCAAGATTTAACAGATCCTCTGTGGCAGCAACTGAATTACCATTTGGGATTTCCTCAGGACCTTTTAGAAGCCTAATGGAGGTGTAGCTGGGTCAGGGCATTACACCCTCTCTTTACCCTTGTGCTCCTGGACCTCTTTGTGCCATATCTCATGGCATTTGTTCCTGGGCTTTAAACAGATGTTCTTTGTATTCTATCTGCACTACTTGGGTCTAACATTTGTTGATCTTTTCCTCTTCCAAATCATTCTAATATACTAAAATGGGGGCTGAACCCCTGAATTCTGCCCTCACTCTTTGGATCTTTTCTCACCTTTATGTGTATATTGATGCCTACATTCATCACAAAAAGGGGGGGGCTCCAAGAAGATTTAGAGGTCTGCAAGGGTTAGCTCACCAACCTATAAATTGCACAATCAAGAAAGCCTTGGGTCTAAAAGATAATAAACAACTGTCAAATCAGAAGACCTAGCAACAAAGAAATATCCCTTTAAAAGGACGAATTCCCTCACCCACCAAAGGAGGCATGCCTCATCATTGGGATTCTCCCTGTAACGGGATGCCTAGTCATGGCACGGACTACAACCTCCTCTCTGAGAGGGAAGAGCTCAGGGATGTTATTTTGTAAGGGAAGGTATGCTAAATACCAAAGTGATGAGCTCAAGGTAACTAGGGTAGCAGAGCAAATGGAAGTGATAATAGAACTAGCTCCAAGGTACACAATATCCCTTAATTCATGCATCCCTGGGCTAGGATTAAAAATAGGCACCCCCTGGTTCAGGAGCTACTTGTTTATGCTGCTGCTTAGTGTGTGTGAATCAAAATAAAAGTGAAAAAGATATCAAATACACAAAACCATCCAGTGATCCTGTGAGGTTGTCATAAATTGGTGGATTCACTGGTGGTACCCGCTGATGTCGGGCAACATGCCTCACTTCCCCCTGATATGTGTCGCAGGGGGTCTCACGGCCCTCACTGCCCTAGTAGTGGAGAGTCAGACGTCTAAAATGCTTCCTAGCTATCTCTAACATGTAGCCTCTGAAGACAGTGCTGGGAGAGGTTGAATAATTTCAATGGTGAGAGGAAAGTCAGTGAGGTGACTGTGCAGAAGGAGTATGAAGAATCCCGTCATCTGCAGACATACCCCAACCAAAACACAGGTGACTAACAAGGAGATATACTTGGGCACTAGTACCGATCCCAGCCACATATAGAGCCATGATACAGGTGACTTTAAGAACCAGAGTTGCGAGGTGATAGCAATACCTGAACATATCTGCCTATCCCCAAACATCACATACTGGCACATGCACGCTATGACTCCTGCTACTGACGCACAATACAATTGGATAGAATACCCACCTCTTCTCTCTTTCTTTAATGTCTGCTACTGGGGACGCACCTGTTGATTGGTGGGTGGGGAGGGTACTTTTTGCAATACTGTTGACCTAGTTATGCATGTCACACTGCTCCTTTCCTATTGGTCTATTATTAGATAGCACTGGACCAGATTTCGTACCACTGTATCATATGATACCTCTGCCTATATATAAATGGATTTATACACCTATACACCTTACAATAATGTATCTGTTAATCCTATTTATGGGTTCGAGATTTATTAAGATGCCAAACTGTGTAAGTGCCTTATTCCTTGTCTTCTTTTTTTTGTTTCCTTTCAGAAAACCCAATAAAATTGGTTTTAAAAAAAAGAATCCTGTCATCTTGCTTGCGGATAATCTCGACTAGGGTGAAACGCTGAGCCCAAGCAGAGGACAAACGCGAAAAGCAGAGCCCAAGCACAGACTTCCACTCATCAACAGGTAGCAAAACCAAGAACTTTTCCACTCCTTAGGTGTAGCTTTTAAGTACTGCAGAATCCTCAAATCCTGCAGTGGATCCTCTAATACCGGAGTCTTCGAATAATATGGTAGACCTTCGCATCAGGGTTCCATGAACCCTGCACTAACCTGCCACTCGATGGGGCATACGGTCGTAGCTTATGAGGTGCTTGCGAAGGACAGGATATATTGTACTGACCTAAATAGTGTTTACAAAAATACTACCCCATTGATGTTAATAATAGAAAACCTAAATGGAATGGAGCAATATTTTTTATGAGTAATGTTTAAGACAAAAATATTCATATCAGAAGATATTTGTCTCATCGATGTTCAGACAGGTAACGTCTATAAGAGAAGGCCAGTCAGGCACATCTTTAAACATGAGGTAAATGTAATCATGCTTTTTTTTCATACCGCTCAACATGTAGTAGACTGCAAATCTCAGGCCCACCGATTTTCATAAGAGACAACAGAGAAACAATGGATTCTTTTCGAATGTTACATCATAAAGCAGGCAGTACAATTCTAAGTGCAAGTGGCAAGTACTTGCACCAAAGTTACTTTTTTACATAAACATGAAAAACATTTGTGTACAGTTAGAGTTACCAAAGTGTAATTTATGGCAGCATTATGGTAAAACATTTTTCTTTTTAAAGGAGGTTCTAGAATTCACGACTTCTGCTTATCAAGAGGTCAAAGTAGCAGACGAAAACAAAGTGTAAACATGGCAAATCATGAAGTATCTACAAAGGCCTCTCACTTCACTCCTCATTAGTAATAGAAACTGGTAAAGGATGAGAAACGTACAGTTATGGAATTCAACATGCCTAGTTCTGTCTGGCTCTTTTTCCCTCCTATGTTTGCTGTTAAAAGATACGTCGGTGTAAATTGTCAAGCCTTTGTTAAAAGCGAGGCTTTCCAAACTGTTGACACATTTCCCAGTTCCCCCTTGTAAAGTATTTTCTCCAGGGTAAGTCTATTCCAGCATTTAATTGGCATCTAAAAGGTAGCCCCAAAATTAGCAGTGGTGAGAATAAACTGCAAAACCTATCCTGCCAGGAAGGTCTACGCCATAGCATTGGAGGACTGTCTCCCTATTAAAACATGTTTCATCCTGGTGATATTCATTTCATCTGCACACTATTTTGTTGCTTAAAAGGAGACTTTCTTGGTATTGCAAATAAAGTCACCCTTGCCAGTTGACCTCTACTATATTCATGTAACTGCATCCCCAGCTTCTGTTCAATCAGATATTACTGCAACTTGTGACTTGCAGGTTGAATAAATCTCAACAATATGCGTTGAACCCACTAGGCTACTTTCAACTCATTCCTTAATTTGTGTCCATAGTTGCAGAAGGTGGGCCCCAACACACATTTTTGAGGACCAGGGTTTATTTTTCATCATCAGACTATAACCATGAGCAACAGAGAAACATTTAGAAAGGGGTGAAAGAAGAAGAGAAAGAAAGGAAATCTGTGACATGGATTTAAAAAAGGAACCTGCTAGAGTGAGGTAGAGGCAGGAAGTGGAGGACGGTGTAAGAAAAGGCAGGAGGTGGATTCAAAACAAAGCATCATAGGCAATTCTCGGATTCAGCCGCACCCACTGTGGGATCTGAAGATCAACTTCAGACGCTGCACTGATGACAAAGTAAGTACTGTGAACTTCATCCTCTTCTACTGTAAGTGGTGTGTCTGAACGCTCCTCAGAGTGCACAATGCATGCGAGTACTCCCATTATCACAGCAACAGTGCTGGTATTATGGGATTTTGAGGAGGCGCAAGAGACAATGGCGACTTCTTGCTGAGGATCACGGAGAGGTGCTTGAAGGCAGGGTGGGAGTGGCCTATAGGGTAAACTGACAGTGCCCAAAGGGCTAGTTTCTGAGGTTAGTGTGTGGGCCGTTTTGTGGTCTTGTGGGTCAGTTGTTACTTGTTGATCTCCCTGAAATATTGCTAGCAGTAACCACAAAGGCAGTGCCCAACACCTTCATAACACATGTACAGCTGTGTCTTTAGAGCTTGTCTTTAAACTGCCCCGTTTAGCAGAATGTGGGGCATTTTTTTTTTAGCTATCTGATTCGCTAGAAGGGGACACTTTTACTGTAGTGCCCGGGTCTGTTTTCTGTCCCAGTCCGACCGTGCCTGCGGGCTCAACTCGCCGAATGTCAGGATGCATGTGTTGCATGAAACGGCCTTTCAGAAGGCATCAGGCCTCCGATCACGCAAGGCCTCCTCGGATTCCGAGTGACAGTTGTCTCTGAGCCTGCCATTCATCTGTGACAAACGAGTCAGTTAGACGGTTACTCCGGGGGAAGCGGCGCCAGCCTTCAGGAATAGACATCGAACAACTGAGCGTTGGTTAGTACCTTTATTTATAGGTTGCACTTGATGAATTCCGAGTATGGCTGCCAAATAGGTTGGGGCCCTGTACTTTCCTACAGCAGGGGCCATGGCCTCAAAAACTATGGCGCGAATTCCAGTTTTTACTTTTTTTGCGGGAGTTCAATATTGAGCTTAAGCCAACACGGCACCAGAGCCTACCCTTCCTCTCTACTCACAGTTCTGGCAAGTATAACTCCTTTTACAAATAGACCTAATGCACCTGACGTGTGGTTGCCTTACCTATGCTATCCCAGTAGCCAGTGAAAGGAGGTACCGGAGTATATAGGGTGGAGAAACAAACCTGTATTAGTGAACTGAAGCGAGACGTGACTGACTGCAGGCAGCAGAGCGGAGCGGCAAGTGCCACCAACCGTCACGCAGCAGCAATATATATCCTGGTGTAGGCTGCCCGCGCGCACTGCCCGAACATTCTACAGCAGAGATCTTCAAACTTTTTGATGCCGAGACCCCCTTGTAAAACCTTTTTAGGGGTAAGGACCCCCTTCCGACAAAAGTTTCTAGAAACTGGTACTCCTTATCATCATCTTTTGACAACCATAAATGCGCCTGTTAGACCTCATCAATTCCATCCATCATTCATCCACCCACACTTTCACACATCCATCCACACTTTCACACATCCATCCATCCTTTCATCCTTCCATCCATCCATCCTTCATCCATCCACCCTTTCATCTTTCCATCCATACCTCCATCCTTTTCCCGTCCACCCTTCCCTCCATCCACCCATCATTCATCCATCCACCTTTTCACACATCCATCCATCATTCATCCATGCAACCTTTTATCCATCCATACATCCATCCACCCTTTCATCCTCCCATCCATACATCCATCCACCCTTTCATCCATACATCCATCCACCCACCCTTTCATCCATCCATCCACCCACCCTTTCATCCATCCATTCACACATCATTCATCCCCCACCTTTTCACACATCCATCCATGCATCATTCATCCAAGCAACCTTTTATCCATCCATACATCCATCCACCCTTTCCTCCATCCACCCTTTCATCCATCCATCCATCCATCCTTCATCCGTCCACCCTTTTATCCTTACATCCATACATCTATCTTTCACCCATCCACCCTTTCATCCTTACATCCATACATCCATCCTTCCATCCATACATCCATCCTTTACCCATCCACCCATCCACCCATCCATTCACCCATCATTCATCCACCCACCTTTTTACACATCCATCATATATCCATGCAACCTTTTATCCATCCATACATACATCCACCCTTCCATCCATCCTTCATCAGTCCACCCTTTCATCCTTCCATCCATCCACCCTTTCGTTCATTCATCCACCCTTTCATCCATTCATCCACCCTTTCATCCATTCATCCACCCTTTCATCCATTCATCCACCCTTCCATCCATTCTTCCACCCTTTCATCCATTCATCCTTCACCCATCCACCCTTTCATCCTTCCATCCATCCATACATCCATCCTTCATCCATCCATCATTCATCCATATTTTCACACATCCATCCATCCATCATTCATCCATGCAACCTTTCATCCATCCATCCATCCTTTCATCCATCAATCCATCTACCCTTTCATCCTTCCGTCCATCCATCCATCCATCCACCCACCCTTTCATCCATCCATCCATCCTTTCATCCATCAATCCATCCATCCATCTACCCTTTCATCCTTCCATCCATCCATCCATCCACCCTTTCATCCATCCATCCACCCTTTCATCCATCCATCCATCCATCCATCCTTTCATCCATCAATCCATCCATCCTTTCATCCATCAATCCATCCATCCTGTCATCCATCCATTCATCATTTATTCACCCACCTTTTCACACATCCATCCATCCTACATCCATCCATCCATCCACCCACCTTTTCTGTGCCTCTCTCATTGGGGGGGGGGGGGGGGGGGGGGGGGTCAGTATCTCTCTGCGTCTTCTTCCTTCTTTCCCGATCATGGGAGGGCATCTCTGTGCCTCCCTGCTGAGGGCTGGGGACGTGTCACTGGACCCACAGCTCCAGGCGCGCAATATGCATTGACCTCAAAGGGCTACACTACAGCCTGCTCCCCCAGCCCCCCTCCGCCCTCCCCCCTCCCACTTCCCCCCCTCCCCCAGCTCGAAATGGCTTCAGGGACACAGACACACAGCCACACCGAGTTCTTGACAGGTCTTTAAAAGACCATTTACTTATTAATGAGCCTTTGATGTTTTTCCACCCTCGGTGTGAATTAGGCCTCCACCGTGAGCACCCTCGATCAGCCCAAGCCAGGAACTGCACTCTGACAGAATCTGCGACCCCCTTCCAAGGACTCCACGACCCCCCTGGGGGTCGCGCCCCACAGATTGAAGACCTCTGTTCTACAGTCATGCGCGTGGACATCACCCATTGCAAGAATGGACCTACACAAAGAGAGTCGGTAAAAGCGCGGTTTGGGACCAAGGGGATTTCTCTGCTAGAGGTCTGAGGAGATGATCTGCAGAAGAGGGTGGGGTGGGGGGTGGGCATCAGTGGTTGACAGATGGGAATTCGAAAAATGGGCCACAGGTCTCGTAAGTGACTTCTCTAAACTTTTCTCCATATGTCGTATTAACTATATGTGGTGTTTGAATGAACCACATGATCTAGGCTGAAGGGAAGTGGCAATATTTACCTTTTGCCTTAGATCCTTAATGACGTAAGAATCATTAAAAAAAAGAAATACAAAACACATGACTTAGATTAAGTCACTTTGATTGATAGGTATTATAAATGGAATAACCCCAGTGACGATAAACTAAAACAAGCATTTGAAATGCAATAGCTGTCCCATATGGGAGAGTTAGAGCTGTTGGCGTTATAAATGACGCTGTCTTTTACCCATGTGTTTTGGTTTGGACTGTAGTTGATAAATGTGGTGTGGAGTGGAATAATGTGGGTTGTATTAGAATTGTTAGTTGTGGAATTGTTTGGGGTGGAATTGTGTGGAATGTATTTGTGTAGTGGAATAATGTGGCATCATGAATAACTCTGGGCAGTGAACTCCGCTCCGTTCGCAAAGTTTACAGGGTATTTTGTGCTCCCCGCCCCGTGGAGCATGCAAAGTTCTCAAAAACTCACGGAGCAGAGTTTTTTCCTTCCTCACACTCGTCAACGTCAGGTTGGCGAGCACAAGCGAGAAAAATTCACTTCCCGGCAAGATTTTTCCTTGCTTGCACTCGCCAAGGTCTAGTTGGTGAGCACAAGCGAGGAAAATCAACCATTTGGCGAGATTCCTGACCGTGGGTTGTTGGATTTTTCAATGCGGGTGGTTGCAGCAGGTCGCCACCATTCACATTGAGAAATCTACCGTTCGCATTGAGAAAGCTGCTGCTCAAGTAGATTTTCTACTCGAGCAGCAGAAAGGAAGCACCACCCTCTTGCGCTGTGCATGGTGAGATCGTGATGATTTTACAGCATGGGATAAACACCTGGTGCTAAAAATCACAGCGAACGGCATGACCCTAACGCACTCCGCCACTCGCGGAACTTCACATAGCACAGCGGAGTTTTTTTGTCACCTCGCAGAGTTCCATGTAGCGCAACTCTGCGAACTCCGCCCAGGCTTAATCCTGAATAGATAGGGGCTAGAGTTGCACAGAATAGATAGAAAGGAAGATAGAGAGGGATCAGCAGTTTGTTAAGGAAGTGGTGAATGAACTTGAGACAGAGGAGCTGAAAGAGTGTGAGAAAGAGAGAAGACCTGTGTATGCAGAAGACAACCTAAGAAGAGGAAGAGAGCATGGGTTTGAGGGGTGGAAACGTTTAAAAGGCACAGGAAAGAAAGTGTGCTTAATATGTGTGAGCAGGTAGTATAGAGAGGAGATTGATAGATGAGGGAGGGATGAGGTGGGCAGTGGGATTGAGAGATGAGAGGGGTAGTGACTGTGAGGGAGAGATAAGAGGGGAAGAGGGTGTGTGGCGAGAGTTGATTGGGTTGGTGTAAGTGTAAGGGAGAGATGTGTTTGGTTAGAATTATTTGGTATGGAATTGTGTGGTGTGGTGTGGTGTGACGTTGTGCAGTGGTAATATGTTGCACTATTTATCCATGCTCAAAATGGCGAGGGAGAAAGGAAGGCTGAGTGCATAGGAAAAGTGTATGGCAGACAGCAAAGGAGAAAGGATGGAAGAATGCATGGGAGAATGAAAAGCAGAGGGTAACCTGGGGCAAAGTGCATAGTAAAGAATGTAAGTTAGACCAGGAGAAAGTAAGCAAACTTTATTTCAGAAAGCTTGGAGGGTATGTGAAAAAAGAAGGCAGCTTAAGTGGCAAAAGGGACGGCAAAGAATGGCAGTAAGGAAGACAGGGTGTGTGGGAGGAAACAAAAGAGAGCACAGGAGAAAAGAAAGCAGAGAGCATACAAAAATAAAAGCAAAGTATAGAGTTTAGCAGAATGGAAAACCAAAAGCACGGAAAAATGAAAGGAAATAAAGCATACAGGAAAAGAAAGCAGAGAACATGTGAGTAAGGAAAGCAGATACTAGCAGAAACAAGCCCTGTGGTACACCTAACACTTGAAAGGGCGAATTTGGCCAGAAAGATCCCGCATGTCCATTACACCTACCTAATTGCTGTAACTGGGGTTTGAGCAGGCACAGGAACTTACTGGAGATAAAAATAGGACCAACAAAATGTCAATTAGACACTAAATAATATAAACATATCTGCCTTGACCTCGCAATAAATTCATGCGTATTCAGTGTTTCAAAAGAGCATGAAGAAACGAAACCTAGCAGTCTCATCTTTAGGAAAGTTCTTTAAGTGTAGGGCTCCAGACATACTCAGGCAGGTAAAATAATGTCTTTTTGGGGTCTAAAATATGGGGAGTCACCCACTTGAAGTAAGTGTTTGAATACATTACACCATATGTTGAAATCACACTGGTCAGGTTTCTGTAAAAAGTTTGAAGGCATGTCAGTGTGCACCTCCCTACATAAAGTTCACAAGCGACTCTTTATGACCACTCGTGTAATCTAGTGGTCGCCGATAATCAGATTAATTTATGGCAAAAATCTCTAACATGCGCCAACCTGACGATGGGTAGGCTCACATGACGAAGCATGACACCTGGCTTGCTAGGTGTGTGAGAGCCCTAGTTCCGAAAAGGGAAATTCCCCCTTCGCCTCAGTGTGAGGTTATTCCTGTTTAGTCCCTCCTTTAGTATCTCCCTGTTCTTTTACTTTGACTCAGAGGAACTCCATACCCTTCTTGCGTACAGTACTGTTGGGGTACCTATGTTGGACCTCTTTAAACCTGCCCCAATGTCTCTCTTTTTGGAATCAAAACATCTCTAACAACCAGAATGCTTTTAGTTGTTAGAAAAAAAGACTAGTCTTCAAAACTATTTCCTTGGTTTAGCATGGGACATCTGGTAATTCTATTGATGCATAACCACGGGAATGTACGTAATATACACCTCCATAGCTAACATCAGTACCTTTTTAATAATGCACGGGAATCAAACAAATAATGTAACGCACCCCTATGGCTATCCACAGTGCTGTACACCATAAGCATTTTTTGTACTATTCGTACCTCATACTCCTAACATTTGCACCTAAGGTTTTCCAAAGAAAACAGTGTTTCCGGAGGGGGCAAGATGGTCGCCGCAGCGTTGTAGAGAGAGGTTGCATCTCAACCCCTCTCCGACCCAAAGCCCAGACCCAGGGACAGATGACTCGTAAACAGTAGTATGCAGCTCATTCTCCGCTGGGTAAAGGATCAACAAGGCGGAAGCAGCAGGACGTTTTTGCAGAGGAAGATCGGCGTGTTTTTCAGAGCTTCATGTATATGGGGAAGGGCAAAGACATTGACTGTATCCCTGGTTGAAGCACTCCGCGTTAACGTACTGGAGAAGGCGATGGCACAACGGGGAAAGGTGAAACAGCAGCCGATGCCTAGCAGCCTGAGTAAGGAGGCGAGTCAGAGAGACGCAGGGAAATCTGGCACCATTCCTAAGATTAAAATGCCGCCGCCGGTTAAGCGCTCCACACCGGCTGTCTCAGCAGCGACCAAAGCCCAGCAGCGTAAGCTGGACAAAGCAAACGAGAAAGAGAAGGAGAAGGAGAGCAAGCAAGCCAGGGATGCGGCTGCTCGAAGCGACGGGACCTAGGAAAAGCCGGCGCGGGACTTGACAGTGAAGAAGAAGTTCGAGAAAGATCATACCTATAGGCAGTCTTCGGTGTCAGAAGCATTCGGGCTGAAAGCGGCTGCGGGGACAACAGGAACATCCACGGCAAGTCAGCCGACCGGGGGAGCAAGCGGTAACGTCCTCGAGGACGCAAGCGGCAGTGTTGCTAGGCAACCAGAGTACACAGACCTCACGCTTCCCGCGGTAATCTCGGCAGCAGCGTTGGCTGATGGCTCTGAGAAGGAGCAGGGGCAGGGGAGCCAAGGAGAGATGGAAAACGCCGAACAGAGGGTGAGCGAGGCCGCTGGTGGGACAGAGTACCATAACACTTCACAAATGTTAAACGCATTAAAAGAGGTGGAGGCAGAGATGCTTGTGGAACAGGCTCAGTTGCGGGGGGCTAAGGGAGCAAAATGGGGTAGCCTGGTGAGTCTTGGCTCTCAGAAGGGGCAGACAGAGGCGGAATTCACCGAGGGGGCCGAGGGAGACAGGTTCTTTTCGGTCCCAGAAGAGTCTGAATCCACTATTGCCAGCAGCGACGAGGAGAAAGATACTTCAGACTTAAGTCTGAGCTCTGGGGATAATGGAGGCTCCAGGGGGAGATGTACTCAGAAAAGGCGCAAGGCTGCAACAAGACGGACAGGCTCTCCCTTGAGCACCCATAAGAAATTATTATGGGACTACTCAGCCACGTCCAGCATGTATAGAGAGGATGGCCAAGACGGGCAAGGTGAAGGGGGGAAATTGGACATTATGTTTGCCACCTTAAAGCAGATACAAGCAGAAGCTAGAGCGGAAAGCCGGAGAGCAAGGCACGACACAAAAAAAATCCAAGCCTCAATCAGGAAAGTAAATAAAAAATATGAAGAGGTTGAGGTGAGAGTGGTAGGAGTTGAAGAGAGAACTGGCAGGTTGGAAGATGAAGTCACGGACTGGTAGGCATTTAGAGTGGAGCAGACAAAGGTCGTGGAGGACCTATAATGGAAGGTTGAGGATTTGGAAAATCGCCAGAGGCGAAATAACGTTAGACTCCTTGGGCTTGAGGAAGGCGTGGAGGGGCAAGATCCAAGAGGTTTTGTCATTAAGCTCCTAAAGGGGGCCTTTCCAGAGGCGCCATGGCAATGGGAGCTCGAAGTTCAGAGGGCCCGTAGGTTTCCACTGACATTGAAGAAAAGGCGGGATGGGGGCGCAGATACACTCCCAAGGGCCATGCTGGTTTTTTTTGGGAACTTTCTAGCAAGACAAGAGCTGATGGAGAAAGCCAGGCCAGATTCCAAGAAATCTTTTGAAGGAGTAAAATTTTTCGCTAGACCTGACTTTTGCCACGTGACAGTGGAGAGGCGATGCCGACTTAGACAACTAATTGCTGCATTCCAGAGACAAGGGGCAGAGGCTTATCTAATGTTCCCAGCAAAGTTAAAAGTTATCTCTGCAGGACGCACAAGAATGTTCTTTTCCGAAATAAAGGCGGGTGAATTTTCGGCAGAATTAACAGAACAAGGGGGAACTAGGAAGAAGTAAAAGGGAATGTACAGGGGAAAAGAGGAAGGTCGATAGGGGGGATGTAGCTGGGCTTCATAGCCTGGGTCTGGTAAGAAAATGGTGGGTGGATCAGAATTGAGGGAAGGAGAGGGGGGGGGCAACACTACAACGCTCAGTGGTCACGCATAGGTCAGTTGTGACCTATTTGCCTGTGACAGGGGGGTGGGTCAGTGGAGGGGGAGGCGGGGTGGAGGGGGGGCAAAGGGGGGGGGTGGTGGTGATGGGGATGGTGCAGGCGTTCGGGGTTTGAGACATACAGTACAGATTTCTATAATATATAAAGGAGAGAGACAGCGGTTGGTCAATTTCATAGTAGCAATTGGAAAGTTGGCAAAACTAAGCATGAATAAATGGCAGTTAGGATAATTACGATCAATATCTGTGGGCTAAATAATGGAGAGAAAAGGCAAAAGCTAGCTGCACTGCTTCGATTCTGGAGAATTGATATAGTCTGTCTACAGGAGATGCATGTGGCTAGCAAAGATAAGTTCATGTCGGATCAAATGGGGTTAGAGGTGCTTGCCTATACAGGACAGGAAGGTAGAAATAAGGGGGTGGCGATACTAGCTAGGAAAGGTGCTGCAAAAATCAAAAAGAAAAAGGAGGATCAAGATGGGAGATGGGTTTTGCTGGATGTGGAAACCATGGCTGGGAGATTTACACTCACCTCATTGTATGGGTCAACTGAAGATGAACCTGAGTTGATTGAATTTATGGATGGGGAACTAGCACTGTGGCCAGAGCCCGTAGTATGCAGTGTGGATTTTAATATTAACGGTCTGGATGGCCTAATTGACAGGGGTGGGGGTAGATATCGGCGGAGGAAGAGAAAGACATACAAAGCAGTACAGAATTTGGTCCGGCATAACGCGCTGGTGGATATGTGGGCGGAGAAAAACCCAATAGGCACAGGCAGTACTTACTACTCAGCTCCACATAAAACGGTTGCTAGGTTGGACTACTTTTTTGTCTCTAGTTCATTGGTGTGCGGGGCCGTAATAGAACGACTTCCCAGGATAGTGTTGGATCACAACCCATTGGTTTTAAGTATTTACTTTGACTAAAAATAGGGAAAGGACGACTAAAGCATGGACATTTGAACGGGGGTTGCTGAAGGAGAAGGAGTATGTTATAAGGATGCAGGAATGGATAACACAATTTTGGGACATGAACAGGTACTCGGCTTCAGCGGATATGGTGTGGGATGCTTTTAAAGCTGGAGTGAGGGGAGAGACACTAAGCTATACTATGTTAAGAAGCAAGAAGGAAAAGGGGAGGATGGAAGAGAGGATTAGAAGGCTGGTGTGCTTAGAGGAGGGTCTAGTGGCAGCGATAAGTAGGCAAGAACCTATTGAACAGATCCTGTTGGACCTGGAGATACAGAGGGCAGAGGCAGGCATAAGTCTGGCGCAAAAGGCAGCAGGGAACTTCCTAGCAAAAAAAGAAAAATGCTATGAATTTAATGAGAGGGTGGGCCATTTGTTGGCAATTAGGACTAGGCAGACACTAGCAGCAGGAGAAATAAAAGAAATCAAGGATAGTACAGGGACTATAGTCAATAAGGTGGAGGAGGTACAGGAAGTGTTCAGGAGGTTTTATGAAAAATTATATGAGCAGGACTCAAATAACGTAGAGATAGGGATCACAGAATACTTGGCACAGGTACCGCAGGTAGGGCTAACTATGGAAAAGAGGGAAAAGCTAGACCTGCAGTTAACGATTCAGGAGGTAAGGGAGGCGACATTCAGTCTCCCCTCCGGCAAGGCAACAGGTCAAGATCAAATTTCGGCAGAATTCTAAAGGACCTTTTGGGACGTGTTAGGAACGGACATGTGGGCAATTTGTTGCTTGGCACAGGGGGTAGGGTAGTCCCACAGTCCTGGGCCGGGGCGGATATAATTGTGATATTAAAAAAGGATAAACCTCCAACAGATCCAGGTTCATACAGGCCAATAACACTGCTGAATGCAGATGCAAAAATATTTTCTAAATCTTTGGCAAAAAGGTTGAGTAAGGTTATCGAGGGGTTGGTGTCCCCGGCACAGCATGGCTTTATCCCAGGTAAAGGGACTACCCAACATACAAGACAGATGATTACCATCCTAGATGCAGCTGAGGTTGCAGGAGACTCTGTCACGGCTATTTTTCTGGATGCCGAGAAGGCCTTCGACAGGGTCTCCTGGGACTACCTGTGGAAGGCCATGGAATGGACTGGTATAGGCAATGGCTATATAAAAGCAATCCAGGCACTATATAAACACCCGTCGGACAGGATAAGAATTAATAAATCCTATACGAAGGCAGTACAGATCAGGCGGGGGACTAGGCAGGGATGCCCAGCCTCGCCTCTTCTGTTTGCCATACACCTGGACCCGTTGTTAAGAAGGCTTACCTACAACTATAGGATTCCCCAGTTAGGCTGCATGAGCAGGAATATAAATTATTCGCTTATGCGGACGATGTAGCCATTAAAACACCAGAACCGGGGGGCATTGATCGAAATAGAGCAAGAGGCAAGGAATTTCGGGGTGATTTCAGGGTATCTTATAAACAGAGGAAAGACACAGGTAGTGCAGAATAGGTTTACAACATTCCAGGATACGAGGGTAGTTTCAGAAGCAATGTATTTGGGGATTAGGGTGTCAGCGGATCTGGATAGATTAATAGAGATTAATATGGAGCCACTTCTAGGGAAGGTTTAAAGAAATTTGGAGAGAATTAATAACTTACACTTGACATTAATGGGGCGTATCAATATGATTAAAATGGTTACTTTTCCAAAATTTTTATATATTTTCAGAGCGATTCCTTTATACTTTGATGGCACATGGTTCAATAGAATAGAAGCAACATTGAACAGGCTAATATGGGCACAGGGGAAGACACGTAGAGCATATCGATTTTTGACACTACCGAGGGAGAAGGGGGGATGGGGGGCACCTGATTTTAAGCTGTACTACTGGGCAGTAGCTCTCCAATACTCTCAAGGGTTATTAGGAGGCAGTAGTCAGTATGGTGAGAGATTGGGCAGCATGAACGTTTATGAAGCGGTTCTGGGCAAGGAGGCAGAGAATGCCTTAGTTAATACAGTGGACAATGCCTACTTTAAACACACTAGGTTCAAGACACTAAGTGCTATATATAAAATCTGGAAGGCCGTTGGGAAAAAGCTAGGGATTGGGAGGTATAATAGATATCTGAGGCTTTATACAAACAATGATTTTCCTGCAGAGATCTTCAGGGATGCAGTTATGAAGGATTGGGATGGCAATGGGATCAAGAAATTAGGGGACTTGCTGGATGCAAAAGGGGTGTTCCTACTGTTTCAGGATATTCAAAATAAATTCAAGATACCAGGAAGCAATTTTTAGGGCTCGGCCTCCGTCACCACGAAGTGGGGCGGAGCTTCGAGCTCTATTGTTATAAAAAAAAAAAAGGTTTCCTTAGGGCTCTGGCCAGAAACATTCCAAACATTCCTTAGTGCGCGTGGCTGTTTTATGGCATCTGCATAGTTCTTCGTCTTCGCTGTGCTGTCTTTGTAGTAGCCTTGACGCGATAGGCTTTATGTGATTTGCGTCCGCCATTGTGGGCATTTTCTCTGCGGTTTCGCGCACGGGCGTCCATAAATAAAAATTAGGAGCTGTCAGGGTGCCTCATTAAGTGAATGCAGACGGCCGGGGCGCGTTCACCATTCAGCAGCGCTCCGTGCGCTAGCTCGCTCTGCACTGCAGCCTCAGCCTCCCCTCTGCTCTGCTGCCAGACACTCAGTGCTGCTAGCTCAGTGGGTTAGGCGCTGGTAGCAGAGGTCTATCACTTAACTTTCCATTCTTCTTTTGAGTTTGAATTGGAATACGGCAATACAATTTGTGTGTTTGCATGTGTCTGCTTTAAAAATTGTAGTATGTATGTATGTATGTATGTATAGGCATTTATATAGCGCACTACTTACCCGGAGGGTCCCAAGGCGCTTCGACCGCTGCGAAATAATTACGTTTTGTCACCTGTAAAATCAATATAGAATATTAGTAAACTTTTTGGTTTTTCCAGGCTATGCCTCCAGGCTCATCAGCACAAGGCTGCATTCATACATCCTTTCCATTGCTTGTTACCTCATTAAGAATGCGGAAGTCGTCTGCTGTGAGTGTGTTTACGTCTGTCTTTGTTGCTCGTGGGACATGGGGCGTGCAGAGTGGCGGTGAGTGCAGAGTGGCGGTGAGTGCAGAGTGGCGGTGACTGCAGAGTGGCGGTGACTGCAGAATGGCGGTGACTGCAGAGGCGGTGAGTGCAGAGTGGCGGTGAGTGCAGAGTGGCGGTGAGTGCAGAGTGGCGGTGAGTGCAGAGTGGCGGTGAGTGCAGAGTGGCGGTGTGTGCAGAGTGGCGGTGACTGCAGAGTGGCGGTGACTGCAGAGTGGCGGTGAGTGCAGAGTGGCGGTGAGTGCAGAGTGGCGGTGAGTACAGAGTGGCGGTGAGTGGCGGTGACTGCTGAGTGGCGGTGACTGCAGAGTGGTGGTGAGTGCAGAGTGGCAGTGAGTGCAGACTGGCGGTGAGTGCAGAGTGGCGGTGAGTGCAGAGTGGAGGTGAGTACAGAGTGACTGCAGAGTGGCGGTGAGTGCAGAGTGGCGGTGAGTGCAGAGTGGCGGTGAGTGCAGAGTGGCGGTGAGTGCAGAGTGGCAGTGAGTACAGAGTGACTGCAGAGTGGCGGTGACTGCAGAGTGGCGGTGAGTGCAGAGTGGCGGTGTGTGCAGAGTGGCGGTGTGTGCAGAGTGGCGGTGAGTGCAGAGTGGCGGTGAGTGCAGATTGGCGGTGAGTGCAGAGTGGCGGTGAGTGCATAGTGGCGGTGAGTGCAGAGTGGCGGTGAGTGCAGAGTGGCGGTGAGTGCAGAGTGGCGGTGAGTACAGAGTGGCGGTGAGTACAGAGTGACTGCAGAGTGGCGGTGACTGCAGAGTGGCGGTGAGTGCAGAGTGGCGGTGAGTGCAGAGTGGCGGTGAGTGCAGAGTGGCGGTGAGTGCAGAGTGGCGGTGAGTGCAGAGTGGCGGTGAGTGCAGAGTGGCGGTGAGTGAAGAGTGGCGGTGAGGACAGAGTGGCGGTGAGTGCAGAGTGGCGGTGAGTGCAGAGTGGCGGTGACTGCAGAGTGACGGTGAGTGCAGAGTGGCGGTGAGTGCAGAGTGGTGGTGAGTGCAGAGTGGAGGTGAGTACAGAGTGACTGCAGAGTGGCGGTGACTGCAGAGTGGCGGTGACTGCAGAGTGGCGGTGAGTGCAGAGTGGCGGTGAGTGCAGAGTGGCGGTGTGTGCAGAGTGGCGGTGTGTGCAGAGTGGAGGTGAGTGCAGAGTGGCGGTGTGTGCAGAGTGGCGGTGTGTGCAGAGTGGCGGTGTGTGCAGAGTGGCGGTGACTGCAGAGTGGCGGTGACTCCAGAGTGGCGGTGACTGCAGAGTGGCGGTGAGTGCCGAGTGGCGGTGACTGCAGAGTGGCGGTGACTGCAGAGTGGCGGTGACTGCAGAGTGGCGGTGAGTGCAGAGTGGCGGTGAGTACAGAGTGACTGCAGAGTGGCAGTGACTGCAGAGTGGCGGTGAGTACAGAGTGACTGCAGAGTGGCGGTGACTGCAGAGTGGCGGTGAGTGCAGAGTGGCGGTGAGTGAAGAGTGGCGGTGAGTGCAGAGTGGCGGTGAGTACAGAGTGACTGCAGAGTGGCGGTGACTGCAGAGTGACGGTGACTGCAGAGTGGCGGTGAGTGCAGAGTGGCGGTGAGTGCAGAGTGGCGGTGAGTGCAGAGTGGCGGTGAGTGCAGAGTGGCGGTGTGTGCAGAGTGGCGGTGTGTGCAGAGTGGCGGTGTGTGCAGAGTGGCGGTGTGTGCAGAGTGGCGGTGAGTGCAGAGTGGCGGTGAGTGCAGAGTGGCAGTGTGTGCAGAGTGGCGGTGAGTGCAGAGTGGCGGTGTGTGCAGAGTGGCGGTGAGTGCAGAGTGGCGGCGAGTGCAGAGTGGCGATGTGTGCAGAGTGGCGGTGTGTGCAGAGTGGCGGTGAGTGCAGAGTGGCGGTGTGTGCAGAGTGGCGGTGTGTGCAGAGTGGCGGTGTGTGCAGAGTGGCAGTGTGTGCAGAGTGGCAGTGAGTGCAGAGTGGCGGTGTGTGCAGAGTGGCCGTGTGTGCAGAGTGGCGGTGTGTGCAGAGTGGCGGTGTGTGCAGAGTGGCGGTGAGTGCAGAGTGGCGGTGAGTGCAGAGTGGCGGTGAGTGCAGGTGCAGAATAAACAGTGTGTGACTATGCAGGGTGACATTGGGAGTGTGCGGGTGAGCAGTGTGTGAATGTGTAGGGGCAGTGTGTGATTGTGCAGAAAACACCACACACACATACACCACACACACATAGCACACACACCATAGACCCATACACCACACACACACCACACACACATAAGGCACACAGAAACCACACACCTCAGTCTCTCAACACCACACACTCGTCACCACACTCACTCCCCAGGCTCACCCCCACAGACTCACCGCCACACACTCACCAGTCCACAGAATACAACACACAGAACAACACACCCCCAGCCGTCAATGAATGCTTTCACCATGCACAAACACCAACAACCATCAGCCATCTGTGCACGCTTTTACCAAGCACACACCCACCAGCCGTCAGTGCACCCTTCCACCAGGCACACACCCCTCCAGCCGGCAGTGCACTTTTCCACCAAGCAATCGCAGTATGGTACACTTTACTTTTAAACATATTCATATAAAACACAGCATGCCACCATTGGTAAAATTACAATCCAACCCACATAATTCCAATACACACCACATGCACACACTCCATAACACATGGCGAAAAGTCATTGGCATTTACAATGCCATTAGCTCAAACTCAAATAAATCCGAGCCCGATTGCATTTCTAATGCTTGTTTTAAATATCTACAAATGAGGAGCTATTTCTATAAGAAACAGGGCGGGCCAGCAGGGATGTCTCACTGTAGGATAATGGACTATTTGGAGCGTAGCTTACGTGGCACGATCAGACAATTGTACGCAGAGCTCTATGCATTAAAAACAGATGATAGAGAGAAATATGCCAATAAGTGGGTGGAACAAGTAGGGGCGCACCCCGAGGGATATCAAGCCTCATTAGATCTAGGCCGGTCGGTGTTATGCTCGGCAACGCTACAAACTCAGCACTATAAGACAGTTTATTCTCTGTATCATACACCTGCTAGAATTGCCCAGTGGGGGGGGGGGGTAGCACTTGAATAACTTGTCCGTGGTGTAACTCAAGTAGTGCCAATATTACATATATGTTTGCACAATGCCCACAACTCTATACACTAAAACTGGCAATCGAAAAATTTCTGGAGGGATCTCTGGGGTTGAAGATTAAATTAACGGATGAGTTGATAATGCTAGGGGTGAATATAGGTGAAAATAGCGAATATCCAGAATTTGTGTTTATGGTTACGGCAGTTTTTAGGATTATTATTGCAAGAGCCTGGCTTGATAAGACGGCACCTACATTCCAGTCATGGATAGCAAGGCTTCTTTCCACATACAACTTGGAGAAAGCCATCTATGATAGGAAAGGCAGAAGGGCAAGGGTACTGGGGGGTAGGATATGGTTTCCCATTGAGCAATGGAAGAATAGGGGTACAAATCTGTTTCTTTTTCTTTTTTCCTTTTTTCTGTTGAATGTCGAACTTCCTGTGTATGTAATATCTGTACTGTAAAAATGCATTGGATTTCTTGGAAAAACGTGTGGGGGGGGAAACTCAATAAAAATATTTGAAAAAAAAAAGGAAACAGTGTTTCCCTCCAGCCACACCCCAACAGGAAACTGTACACGGCTTCCTTCTGGACTGTGATTGGCTGGAGTTTTACAACAAGGGCCAGTAAAGTATGAAAAGAATCATGTGAAGCGCTAGACCCTGTGGTCAAGTTCATGCTACATAAAACTGCAACAACAACAACATTTGAACAGGGGGAAAGTCAGCAGTTAAATTGACAACTGCAGAGTGACACATTTATTTTATTCATGAAAGGTAAAGAGAATGAGCCTATTCATTGGGCAGTGAGGAGCTTTACATACAACTATTCAGGTACAATAGGACAATAGGACATTGTGCAGCATTAACTTCCAACAGCATTCTAAGGGAGTCAGAACAGCTGCGGACAATCTAGTAGGTGGAATTACAATAGGGAAAATCTGAAAAGGAGCATTTTAAGACTGTTTCGGGAGGTAGGATATTTTGATAGGGTTATTTTGGATTTTATTATCTGGTTCAAAAGTCAGGTGTCTAGTCAGGAAAAGTGTCTGCCAGAGCTCCCCCAAAGTTTTCTGTCTGAGTGTACAATCAGATCAGGATGGAACTCAAAGATATCAAGGAAAGTTACGATTACTCTGGTTGATCAGCAGTAGATCAATCCTATTTGACTGTGCCTAGCATTAGGAGGTGCAGAACAAATCCCTGTCCATCTATAGCAAGGCAATAGGTACGGATGATGAGGTGAGCGTGGCTTTGGCGATTTACTTGGGCAGCTTGGTTACCACAATTGGTTTTCCTGGGATAAAAGAGATGAAAATATCCCAAATTGAGAAATGTAATTAGTGAAATGGTGTAATGCCAGAAGAGAGAGCCCCAGACAGACTCATGGATGCCTAAAGGCAGAGGGTGGCCCGAGCGTTAAAGGAACGTCTCTACACTAAGAAGGATTGCATGGCTAAGTAAGAAGTAACCTAGAAGAGTTCAGTGCATGGGATACCCAGCGTAGATTCGGATAACCGTAAAAAAATCTACATTAATAAGGCAGGAGTGGTTGTAGTGGGGATGTGTTGAAGAAGTTTCTGATGTGAACAAGCAGGGTCTCAGTGAAGTATAATCTGTGATGGACTGAATGCAGTGGTTTATAGCTATTACTGTTAGAGGGGGGGATGATAATATGATCGATTGTAAGGAAGAGGGGTACAAGGATGGGGGATGGCATGCATTGAGGAATGGGAAAACACTAAATATTCACCTTTTTGAAGAGAAGGAGATTGCAAATTGATTGGGCGAAGGGGTGGTGGTGTGCTGGACTGAAGGAGGAGCACATAGAGGGTCCTAATAGCACAAATTGGTAGAGAGAGAGATGAGGACAGTGTTTGGAAGCAGATTTGTTTCCAAATACATTGCATTGAAGCTTTAGTGCAGGTGCTCGGTTATGTATGTTTGATTAGCGAAATCAATGCACAAGGTTTCAGTATGTAAACTAAACAGAGTGAAGCCCCAATATTTTTAGCTTGGGCACTGATAGGACAGACTGCTGGAAAAGGGGCTACTGACTGGCAGCCAGGACAAGATCTGCTGACTAGCAGCCAGGAGAGGGGGGCTGGGACAGGGTCTCCTGACTAGAAGCCAGAAGGAGGGTATTTGTTCAGGGTCTGCCGATCAGCAGCCAGAAAAGGGAGGGATAAGACAGGGTTTGCCAACTAGCGGCTAGGACAGGGAGGCGATCCGCACACTTGGCCACAATGGCCGCTCACACACAGTCTGCCCCTATATGCAGATGTCTCTGGCTGCTGCACACAGGCACATTGTTGTTGAGCGGTTCGCCCTCCGTGGCTCCTTATATGTCGTTTACCAGGAAGCAGAGAACCGCACTGATCCACAGCAGCATTGAGAAACCCCCTAACAGCTGCCGACAGAACGTCACACACTCTTGGGTGTCTGGGGGTGGCGTGAGTGCATTGGGTCTATTGCGGGCCAGGATCTCTGCAGCATGGGTGGTTGTCAGACTCTCGTGAGAAAGGAGGCAGGTTCAGCAACAGACATAAGGAAAAGCTCAGGCCGATCCACGTTGCAAGAAGGCATGCAGGGGAGATGGTCAGGAGCTGCAAAAGGTAAAATAAAAATAAGCCCCTTTGCTAAGGAAAAACAAGGGGGGTTGTGGCCTAGCTGCCAAGGAAGATAGTCACATGAATGACGAGCTTCGGAAGCAGGCCCCATGCAGATGGTATCTTAGTGCCCCATTTGGGCGCTCCTGAGTTTGGGTGCAGATTGTGGAGACCTTGAAGCAGGCCGGCCAAAAGAGCAGCTGTGAAGCTGGCGCTGCGCTGAGCATCTCCAAAAAGTTAAAATAAATAAAATTAACATTGCATGAAGCGTGTGCATAAATTAAAAGAACATTGCCTCAGTAAATGCATGTAAATGTAAATGTATAGGCATTTATATAGCGCACTACTTACCCGGAGGGTCCCAAGGCGCTTCGACCGCTGCGAAACCCTTCCTGGCTTCCCTGAGAGATGGTCCCTTAATGGGTATCTCCAGGGTGAGACCAGGCATCCCCGGCGGTCTGGTGGGGCCGTTAGTGAAGATGAGGCAAGCTAATGCCCAGAGTTGCCGAGTGTGAACGCTGATCAGAGTGGGCACCGAGGCGAGAGAATTATCGAGTCCGCTGACCCGGGTCCAGAAACCTGCCGCGCCGGGAATCGAACCCTGGTCCCGGGCCGTCCTCTGCTCTCGGGTCTGCCGCCTCTAACCAGTGTGCCACGAGGAAAGTGCTCAATTACATTTAAGCGCGGCAGCTGTGAATTGGTCACCATGCTAAGTGGGAAGTGCTTCT
Organism: Lissotriton vulgaris; assembly: GCF_964263255.1. NCBI lineage: Eukaryota > Metazoa > Chordata > Amphibia > Caudata > Salamandridae > Lissotriton > Lissotriton vulgaris. Next base: position 366,072,663 of record NC_141698.1, read on the forward strand.
CTGAACATAATTTTTTTCTTCCAAAAACACTAAATCTAATCGCACTAGTGCAAGAGGACAAATCCTGCAGCAATACTCCATGGGAGTTAACATTTGAGAAAAAGGTGGGACAAGCAGGAACCGTTATCCACTTACAAACAACGTTTTTTGAGGGACACTGACAGAAGCCAATCAAAAGCTGGAGGCGGGTTGTAAGTCCACAGACTGAATTCAACACGTCTCAAGAGGCAGTGCATGCACAGCCTAGGCTTGACCTAAAAAGGCAGAAGTAATTAGATTAAGAAGAAATTGCCCTTGCTTTGCATAATCTGAAGTAGTCAACCATGCCTCCTCAATGTAGTTGGAAGGACTGCTCCTCTAAATAACCGTCAGATTGGGTCCAACATACTTGACAGAGTATCCTTATCTTACCCCTGTTAGTACTAAAGGTTTTCTGTAGGCTTTTTTTGGTCTGGGGTCCACAGAAATAGAGGCTGTCTGAGAACCACTTTGGAGAATTTTTGCTCAGTGCACCTTGATGTCTGAGCATCTGCAGCTGTCCTTCATCTTTTGAAGAACCCTCCAAGGTCGGAGTATGTGGGGAAAGGCAAATATTAATCTCCCCAACTAGTTGAGCATACAGACATTCCTTCAAAAGGAGGGAAGCCTGCCTGTCTATTAGACAAAGTGGTTGCATTTTGAATTCAGATGTTTCAAATGACTCTGACTTGTTGAACATTTGCTTCAAAGATGGAGTCAAGTCTGCCTGGTTAAACTCCTGCTCATAAGTACAAAATAGTCACCTGTGCACTGTCTCCTCTCAGATTGAATACAAGGTGGCAGCCCAAGGCAAGAGGTGCCTCCAAACGAGCCATTCCCCAGTTGTGAGATCAATTCAGATATCCTCGCCTCCATTAATGCTTGGATGAGAGTCTTGGCTTTTCCCTAAAGCCTCTCCCCTTAGAATGAGAGATCAAGATGAAGAAAGAAATGGTGCTAGTTGGAAGCCCCAGGTGAAGTTTAGCTCTTCTTTGAAAGGCTGTACATACTTGGCTGACTTGTGGTCTGACTAGAACTGCCTGGGTAGAGCTCAGGGGTTTGGCTTTGCCCGTTCATAATTTTTATGCTGAAAAACCATCTCCAACTAAGGTGGGGATCAAAGAGTTTATTCTCATCAGATGACAAGTGAGTGTCCTTGTCCTTACCTTCTTGACTCATGTTCAAAACCCTCAGCCAAGCCTGGCAAGTTATGGAGATTTTTTTCATGGACTGTACCTCCTTGTCTCTAAGGCTCAACTCCTTGGCAGTTTCTGTTCAGCTTCCTCCTCACAAGGCTGAGCATAAACCTACCCATCTCCTGGAATTGTTTGGGCTGCAAAGATGTCCAGGGGACAAATTCAGGTGAATGGTGTAATCCATAGAAGACCATGGCTGCATTGGCGTTAGCCTATCTGAGAAAGACAAATAGACTTTCAAACCTCTGCCCCTTAGTTCTTAAGACATTTGGCACCCACTATGTGAGAATATGAAATATTTTCCTTTTAGGAGACTACCTTCACCACATTAAATTAAATTGAGGGAGTGCATACAGCATTTTAAGGAAGCAGCCTTAGTTCGCTACCACTAGTTGGTGCAAATTTACAACAAATTTACAACAAGCATTGGCAAAGTCAATTGGTCTTGCCTATGCGAGATTTATTGGCTTTGCCAGCATTTTTTTAACCATATTGTAGATGCTTGAAAGCATTTATCAAGATTGCAGGCCCTGAATTTAGCTTCCATCAAATTCCCTCTGCCATCTGGAGGATATGTGGCTTAATTCCATACCTAAACTATGGTGGGGAAGTTGAGCAGGGCTCTATTCAAAAGGTTTCCTCATGGACAGGACAAGACTACTGTCTCATCGGAAATACGTCCTGAGGCTTCAACTTATAGTATCGCTGCTGGCGACCTAGTCTGTTTCCAGATGTCACACGCTCAACATATTATGGAATCATATTTGTTGGTGCTTCCTCAGAGTTCAAAGGGCTTTACAGAGAATCTGGAACAGGAGTGGTAACAAACATAAGTATCAGTTCTTGGAGAAAAAATGCTAGAGGTGAAGGGGACAAGAAATTTCTAGCATTTAGCTCGGCATCCAAAGAGTCCAAGAAAAAGTCTGACACCAAGTTGACTGACAGCATGGTCCTTCTCAGGTTAAAACAGGCCTGATGCATGGCAACAGTAGATTATCTCAGTTACCATACGAATTGGTATGTGTAATGTTATGTTAAAACTGAATTTATAAAGCGCATGCACACCGGGGAGGTTTCATGGCGCTAATTCGGTTAAAATCCAAGATCCAGAGAATGGTTCAGAAGGCCTGTCAGAAGACCCAAGTTTTTAAAAGACTTCTAAAGCCAAGAAGATTAGTGCAAAAACGGATTTCACAGGGTAGAAAACCTGGCACCACAGGTGCGCCTTAGTCTGAAATGAGGGGTGAGTAATAGGTTTTTGTGAGCTGAGCGAAGATTTCGTGTAGGAGCATATTTGATGATCATGTTGTTAACAAATTTCGGACTATTGCCGTGAAGTGACTTAAAAATAAGGCAGCTAATCTTAAAAGCACACCGCTGGACAACCGGAAGCCAGTGTAGTTGCTTCAGGAGAGCGGTTTATATGCTGATGCCTGGGGATGTGAACAATCAGACACACAGCCTGATGTTGTATTATTTGTAGACGTTTGGAATGATAAAGAGGGATGCAGAAGTATAATGAATTGGCATAATCGACATGGGACATGACCATGGAGATGATCACCTGAATATGGGCATCATGGGTGAGGAATCTACAGATCTTTTTTTTTTTACGAAGTTGAAAAAAGCAAGTGGAGATCACCGAGTTGATCTGAGGCTTCAGAGTGAGGTCCTGACTGATAACCACTCCAAGGCTTTTAGCTGATCTAGAAGGGACGGGAGGCTGACCCAGCTCCCTAAACCAGAAGTGGGGTCCCCATGGGTTCTAGCGATACCGCCTGTTAAGACCAACTCCGTCTTGTCCGGATTGAGTTTTAGATGATTCTTGTTCATCCATTGACTGATGAACAGCATGGTGGATTGAAAGGCATGGAGCAATTCAGGGGAGTTACTGATGGAGAAGATACGTTGGAAATCGTCTGCATAATTGAAGGTGCAGACTTTGCAGTCCTTCTGGCTCGGACAAGAGGGAGGGGTTAAAGATTGACCAACAGGGGAGAAAGAGAAGAGCCCTGAAGGACTCCACATGAGATTTTAACTCTAGGGGCCGTGAACTGGGCAGTACGAACGGCCTGAGAGCGGTTTTCCAGAAAGGAGCTGATCCAGCTTAAGGCAAGGCCCGAAATTCCCGCGCCCTCACACGGTCGACCAGGAGGGAATGGTCGACCGTGTCAAAGGCCGTGGAAAGGTCAAGCAGGACAAGGACCTGTGGGGAGGCACTGTCAACCTCACTGCGCAGAGTATCCAGGACTGTGAGGATTACTGCCTCGGTAGAATGCGCTGGACGGGATGAGCTGGCTGAGATGGGAGACATATTGAGATTAAGAGTCCAGACCTGGTCAAGAATGTGTCCCTAATACGCGTGGCTGTGGATACCTGTTAAATTAGGTTTAGTCCTGAGAGAACCCCAGTCAGTTCTGCCGATTGGGGGCAGCCAAGAATGCCATCGGCCCAATAGTTGAAATCACCAATCAGCAGAGCCTTCCCATAGTTGGTTACCAAATGAGCTATCTGTTCACCCAAAGAGTACGGAAAGAGAGGCATCCTTTGAGGAGGTCTATAGAGTAGGACGCATACCAAGGGGGCAATTGTCCTTCTCCTCCTCCTGGGAGAAGCTGTCTCTGGCATATTATTAGACTTCATCCACCCAGACATGACCCAGGAGAGAAAAGTCTTTAATCTTTTGGAGAAATATATATTGGTGGCACCACACTGAAAAGGAGAGACAAACCCAATCCCACCGTGCAATGGTGGGACAGAAGCCTGTACTCTAAAATGGATTAATCAAACTTCAACCACAAAGCATTGGCATCTTAGGAGCAACTAAAGCTTTGGCACCAGAGACTCCTTCCTTTTTTCTGGGAATTGAACATAGATTACTCCCCATAAAAACGTGAAGGGTGAACGTGGGAAAGTTACTTCAAATTGTTTGTGGCAGTAGATACACGGCATGAACCCAAATCAATGAAGCCTATTTCACATGATCTGACAAGCTGAAAGAGAAATGAAAAACATTTACAAATTGACAAAAACAAAAGGTGAGTAAAAGAGAAGCAGGTTCCTAAACACACTGGGTCAATATGACTTTTATGTTGAGACTCTGACTGTTTTTGTCAGTGGGCACCTTGTTGGTGTGTTCATGAAGCCCTCACCCACCAACCTAGTTGGTGGCATGCTTCATCTTTGGGCCCTCCCAGTCACTGAGTGGGCCCAATGATGAAGCATGCCACCAACTAGGTTGGTGGGTGAGGGCTTCATGAACAAACCAACAAGGTGCCCACTGACAAAACCAGTCAGAGTCCCAACATAAAAGTCACATTGAGCTAGTCTTCTTTGATGATACATATAAACCCATGGGGACACAGCCTAGCTATCTAGTCCTCTCTCTCTCTCTTGATACGTCTCTCTTCTTCTAAACACATTGAACAGTGGAAAAAACGATGTGCTAATAATTTTACTTTGGATAGGTAGCACCCAACTCTTTCACTTTCTGTTTGCCTGGATGATATTTCTGACTCTGCCTCACTCCCACTGCCCGGTCTAACAGGTGGTGTTCAGCATACGAACGCCATGCTCGTGGAAGAGGATCACTTTCTAATTCCTGAAGCATTGGAAGGAGCCTGGGAGAAAGTCAAACATACTGAGCCAATGGAAGAAGGAGGAGGTGGGGACCTAGCTGGGATAGTGAGCACGCGGCAGCCCTATCAGCCTTGGTATTTTCATATCTTTGCTTCTGTTTGTCTCTCTCTTATTCATTTATTACATTTATTACATGAGGAGAGCCCATAATTAATGAGGTTTTAATTTTGATTTTATCTTTTTAAACTTGGTTTTTAGCATTGGTATTCTTGATGAGTTTTATATGAAATATCTTGGATGTATTGCCATTTTTTCCCTGTAAATGCACTTTATCTGACCAGTACTATATTGCGTTCATTGCACATAGACTGCCCATTGCCAGATTGTATCATATTGTGGACACTTTACATTGTATTTTTGCACATGTATGTATGTATTTTGTGTTTGTACTTTTATGGTTTTAACTTAACCGAATAAAGTGGTTTGACTGACTGACTTATTACATTTGCTATAGGATGTTTTACACAAAGGACTTCACAGACAATGAATTGTTACAATAAAAAAGTGATAACATTGCATCAAATAGAAACCACAGAGTTAAGAACTGGCAAAAAGGTGAAAATGAAAGAAGTTCAAATCATGTCATACACATCATGAAAGCGATGAATATGAGAGGTTAATTGTCTAAAATTTCCAGATTAAAACTCCACATGCCTCTGTCTATCACAAGAAGCAGGGGTCGACCACACCATAGACGCAAAAACAACTGATGATCCTTTCCTTCTTCAGTCCAAGGTGACCGAGTGGAAATAGTCACAATGAGATATGGACTTCTGCCTGAAAAGTTGTCAAGTCCTGATACTCAAGTTGACAAAGTCCATCCTTCACAAGATGACACAGAGCAAATGGGAGTATACGGAGCAACCACCAGGTCCCCATGATGATCCATCATTCCCGCCCATCAGATATGGAGCGCAGATGAGAACTCACCCCTCCTTAGGGCTAAGAATAACAACAAGGTATGGTTCAACTACTGCTCCTCCTCATAATCCTGAGGAGCAATAACAATAATAGGGAGCTGGAGAAGAAGTAGCCATCTTACTGTGTGGGGTGCAGTGCAAAGGCCGGGGCTAGGCTACCACACCAAAAGCACGGGATCCACCTATAGACTCATGCCAGCTTTACAATGGTCCTGCATCTCCATAACTAAGTGCAGGCCTCCAAACACAACATGGCTTCCTCCCAGCAACACAAATCAGTGGCCTGCACCATTGAAGACAGGGGAGCCAGACAACACCAATGCTCAGGAGACAGAGATCTGCAGGCTCAGCTCTGTTTCTTCAGCCTACAGGCTGGTGAAACAACAAGGCTGACCAGTCTCTGATGGGAATGGAGGAAGTGAAGTGAACAACAGTGTTTCATAGTCTGGTAGTAGCACAGCAAAGAATATACATTTTAAAGGGTTATGACTGGGGCCAATGTACCTTGTATGATCAGTGTGTGTGTGTGCACATGCTTGTTTCAAATATGAGTGTGCATTTATGAGGTATGAGTGAGCCTTCATTTTAGTGTTTGCATGTCAGCTTTTTTGGGATATCCGCATGGATGTTTGTCTATTTGAAGAACACACCTGTAATGTTGGTGTTTACCCCTTAAAAGAAGCAACTGGAATCGTTGTGTGGGCTGGAGATACTTTTATTAATTATATATGCAATTGGCTGGAAGAGCGCCGGGCGTCTGAGCTCCGTTGCGCTCCGTGCCGCTCTGTCCCGTTCTGTGGCGCGAACCGCGGCTCGCACATGCGCATCTGCCTCGCGTTCTAGTTTGTACGTGCTACGTCACCCGCACGTTACGAACTAGAACGCTAACACTACAAAGCTCCCCTTTTTTACACAATAATGAAATGCGAAGAAAGTCCGATAGTCCTCTCATTCAAAGTCTCTCAGATGGGCAGGTCCAACGACTACCCTTCCAGCCCGCGTGCGTCTTACCGGTGTGGAGGGTTCAGGGGCACCAGGCGAAGGACTCGCTACCTCCTCTCTCCGTGGACCCGGTTCATTTCTCTTGGGGGTCATCTCCTTTCCTGCTGTTGCTTCCTCCACACTCGGGCTTTCTGGGTCTTCTCTTTCCGCGTGCACTCCTTCCTCTCCTAGATCTTCACCCTCTACTGTCCTTCCTGCTGCATCACTCCTCTGTCTCCGATCTTGCAGTTCACTCTCTTTTTCCGCTGGCCACTGTACAATTTTATTGATCTTCGCCATGAGATCATGGGACCACACTCTGCCGTCACTGAGCAACGCTGCTCTATCATATACTTCTTCTACTTGCAGGGGTGGGCTGTACTTGCTTTCTCCTTTCTTTCTAAGTACTGCCTGATTAACTCTCACCCACTACCCTCTTTCTAGCGCTGTTTCAGTTACATTTTTTCTCCTATTGTAATGTTCGGTGTACACTTTCTGGGCCTTCTCCAGATTGTGCTGGACCACGGCTGGGGACCACTTACTGGTGATGGTTTTTTCTCTCCACACTACATTATCTTTTGTAAACGGGTGTCTGCCTCTTAAGATTTCGAAGGGGCTGTACCCCGTCGCCGAGGGAGTGATCCTGTACGCCCACAGCATTCTCTTGGATTTCTGCTTCCCAGTCCTTGCCTTGCATAATGGCAGCTTGTATGGAACCCATGAGGACTCGGTTAAATCTTTCTAACTGTCCGTTGCTTGCAGGGTGATACACCGAGGTGTGCTTGAATTTGATACAATTTCTCTCCATGTAACCCTGCATTTGTCCGTTGTAAATTGCGGGCCGTTGTCAGTGAAAATGGTTCGAGGGATTCCTTCTCTCAAGAACACCGAGGTGAGGAACTTGATCACTACATCAGAGTCCATTTCCTCTTGCACCTTCACTTCCGGCCACTTGGAGTATTTGTCTACCAACACACATAAGTATTTTGCTGTACCTTGGTTGTCCAATACTGGCCCTAGGATATCAACTGCGACTTCTTCCCATGGGTTGCAGGGCAGCTCGAATCTTCCCAACGCTGGTCTCAACGGTTTGAGTACTTTGTCTGCACATTGGCACTGGATGCAGTCTCTCACATGCCTCTCCACCTGGACGTCCATTCCCGGCCACCAGTACAATTGTTTCACTCTCGATTTGGTCTTCACAATGCCGAGATGACCATCGTGCAGTTGGCTCAGGAGGGTGGAGATTAATTTCTCTGGGGGCACCACTTTGTCGCCGTGATACAGGAAGGTGCCTGAACTTATTGATAACTCCTCTCGCACTTCATAACATTTCCTGAGTGTTTCTCTCAGTCTTTTCTTGTCCGGCCATCCTTTGATGAGGCAGTTCTTGACCTCCTGGATGTCTTCGTCCTCTTCATACGCTAGTGTCCACTCTTGTTTGCTGATGGCTCTTTCTGTGTCCTCTATCACAGCCACCATCTCTTTGTTCTCTGTTATGTGTATGGGCGCATCCACCATTGCTGAGGCCCTGCCCAGATAGTCAGCTACCATGTAGCGCGTACCTGGTATGTACACTACGTCATACGTGTACTCCAGCAGTTTAAGAGTCATTTTGGCTATGCACGGGATGGCTGTGGCATGCCCACTTGAGGTGAGCACCTTGACTAAAGGCTTGTGGTCAGTCTGTAAACGAAACCTCGTGCCCCACAGGAACTGCCTGAACTTTCCCATGGCCCATGTGGCAGCCAGCATTTCCTTCTCAATCATGCTGAACTTTTGTTCCGTGGGGGATAACGCTCTGGAAGCAAAGCTCAGGGTTTCCACTGTGTTGTCTTCACGTTCCTGCGCAAGGACCGCTCCTAAGCCTTTCTCGCTGGCAACGGTGGTCAGGATCGTTTTTCCTATGGGGTCATATCCATGCAAAGGCACCGCCTGGCTGATGTTTCTCTTCAGCTCATCAAACTCTCCCTGTGTTTCATCATCCCAGAGTAACGCTGTTTTGTCTCTTATAGCTGTCTCAATTTGTAAGTTTTTGTGGCAAAATGCTGGACGAACTTACTATAGTACTCGGCCATCCCGAGAAATGACCGCACTTCATCCTTGGAGACCGGAGCCCTGGCATCACAGATGGCTTTCACGTTCTCACTTTTGGGAGTGATCCCTTGTCCACCTATTTCGTGTCCCAGGTAGGTGACGGACGTCATTCCTAACCTGCATTTCTCCCATTCAGCTGTGAGACCCTTCTCCTGCAGCACACTTAGTACTTTGTTCAGTTTATTGTCATGGTCTTCACGATCTGTTCCCATTATTAAGATGTCGTCTTGGAAATACTGGATGCCTTCAACGTCGTTGAATAGACGGTGCATTAGCTTTTGAAACACCGCTGCAGCCGACGCCAATCCGAAGGGCATCCTGCGGAATTGATAGCATCCATATGGCGTTATGAAGGACGTGAGTTTCCTGCTAGACGGATGCAAGTCAATTTGATGATAGGCTGACGTGAGGTCCACAGTTGAGAACCACTTCACTCCTCTCGTTTTGGCCAACATCTCCTCAATGCGGGGCAGTGGAAATTTCTCGACTATCAGGCACTTGTTCAGCTCGCGGAGGTCCACACACAAGCGTACCTTGCCATTTTGTTTCCTGGCTACCACTAGGGGGGCCAACCATTCTGAGCTGTCAATGGGTTCGATTATTCCCTGTTCTTCCAGCCTGCGTAGTTCTTGTTGCACTGCTTCTTTCACCGCTATGGACACATTGCGGACTTTGTGGGATACTGTCCGGGAGTTCTCCCTTAGTATGATTTTGTGCATGAACTTCTCCAGCTTCCCAACCGTCCCTCCGAACACTTTGGGAAAGTTCCTTTTTACTCTCTCCAGGTTCGGCCACTTGTCGTTGTCCGTCAACAGTACTTGCTCTTTGCCTCCTGGGTCTAGTTTGATCCCTAGGTCCCCCTGATCTCTCTATCCCAAAACGGAGTGGCCTTTCTCCGCCACGTACAGTTTGCATGTCACGGTCCTTCCTCTGAATTCGAATTTCAGGCTCCTGTATCCTACCATGGGGGATCAGATTGTTAGTGTATGAGATTGGTCTTATATCCGGTGGCTCCAAATTGGGACCCAGGCGGGGCATGAATTCTTCCTCCCTCTATGACCGTTGAACAATGGTGTATGGGGATCCAGAGTCTATTGCAATCCTGATCTTCACTCCCCCTATTAGCATGTCCGCACGTGGTTTATCGAAGCGTTTGACGTCTATGCCCAACACCTGTTCTTCAATGCATAGCACCTGGTCATCCTCGTCTGTTTCCTCATCTTCTTCATCTGCTGACTGCGATTGTGCTATGTATTTCACCACCGACTTCTTCTCTTTCCTGCGACAAACCTTCTCATAATGTCCTATCAGCCCGCAGAACATGCACTTGGCACGGAATGCTGGGCAGTGCCTGTCCTGGGCTGAATGGGATGTGCTGCCGCACCTGTAGCACATGGACCTGCTGTCGGCAATTGGCTTCCTCGCTTGGCTAGGTTTTCCCGCCCATTTGTTGGTTCCTCTACCGTCCCTGGACGCCATTTTGTGTCTCCCGGAGGGCTCAGCATCGTCCACTTTGTTGACCATGATCCTCTGTGCATTTTCTCTTTTCGCTGCTTCAGCATAACGCTTCGAAAGCTCCGCTTTCTTTACCATCGCAATCACCTCCTTTAGCGTCGCTTCTCCATGCGCCCACAACTTATCCTGTACAGTCTTATTGGTGGTGTGCATAACGATTTGGTCTTTGATAAAATCGTCTTGTGAAGCTCCATACCTGCACGTGATCGCCAGTCTTCGTAAGGCCGCGACATAATCATCTATGGACTCTCCTTCACCTTGTTTCCTCTGTTGAAAGTTGAAACGATCAATGGAGACACATACTGCTGGACTGTAGTGAGTGTCTAGGTCCTCCAAGGCATGCTTAAAGACATCTACGTCTGCCGCTTGTCGAGTTGCGGGTACAATGTTCTTGAACACTCTTATCCCTTCAGGGCCCAAGTTGTGTAGGAGTATCCGTTTTCTCCTCGCACTAAAGAATTCCTCTCCGTTTTCATCTTCCAATGCTTCTAGGTAATTCTTGAAATACTCCCTCTAGTCCTCCCATTTCATTTGGGGTTCACCTGGCTTGGGCAGAAACGGAATCGGCGCCGTGAGTGAGGAAGCCTGATTGCTCATCTTGGGTTGTTCGCCCCCTTGGTTCCTGGGGCTGCCTGGCACATTGGCGTTTCTTTCTTGCGACGTATCGGTGCGGGGTTCTCTTCCTCCTCCTTCACCCCGTCCACTTTGTTCAGCCAGGGCCTAGCTGTGGTACTGCCCCTTTCCTACTATATTTCTGTGCACGATGTGGCGCAGTTTGGCTCCAGGGCATGTGGTGAGCACTGCTCCCTTGTCTCCTCCTTTTCTTATTTGCTTGCCATTGCGGCGCTCTTCCAGTGCTTTTCTGCTGTTTGTGTCCACCTGTATGGGTGGCAGATTGGATCTCTCAGCGCTTACCAGGTTCCTCCCGCACCTCCACACACCGAAGAAATTTTGCTCTCTTTTTTTTTTCAGGGGTTGGTGTGTGGGAGATCCCACTCCTCGTCGCCACTGTAATGTTGGTGTTTACCCCTTAAAAGAAGCAACTGGAATCGTTGTGTGGGCTGGAGATACTTTTATTAATTATATATGCAATAGGCTGGAAGAGCGCCAGGCATCTGAGCTCGTTGCGCTCCGTGCCGCTCTGTCCCATTCTGTGGCAAGAACCGCCGCTCGCGCATGCCCATCTGCCTCGCGTTCTAGTTTGTACGTGCTACGTCACCCGCACGCTACGAACTAGAACGCTAACACTACAACACCATCCCTGCCCTGTCATCATGGTGATCACCACCATAATGATGGCCAGCCCTGACATAAAGGTCAACCCAGTGCGAGATTTTGGGCGGTGCCAAGGTCGGGGGGGGGGCATTTGTGCTCCGAAATCGGCATCAGTCGAATTGCTCAAACGTCTACAATGTTGAATTCTGTTGTCCCTCTTTCTTTTCCACGGTTTTAATCTTTGTAGAAATGAAAGAGAGATAACGGCGTTAAACAGATCAGGAGGCACGCTTTTATGCCCACCTATGCACTGCAGTAAAAATTAGCTGTGCTTATGAGTCAGAAAATAAAATAAAAGGTTTCGCCTCCACGTTTGGGTGTTTCATTTGATCTAGGCACATAGAGCCGAGCTGCGCTCTCTACTTGCACCATCAGTATGTCTTCTTACAGCCTTGATTACTAGAGATATTCTACACTAGATCAATTTTGTGTAATTCACTTTAATTTTATGAATTGAAACAAAGTAAGTTGTAGGCAGGGCCAGCTCTGCAGCGGTGTAACATATATTATGGTTTTAAAAGCACCTGCTGCGTAGCATTCTTTGCCTCCAGCAATTTCCAGGCAACAATAAATCACAATAACTCAGTTGATTAATGTTCTTTCTGGAGAGAGAGATCAGAGCAGTTTTGATTCATCGTAAGGTAGCACAGAGGGTTAATATGCCTGCTGCAAAGAACATGTACCATGCACGAGACAAAGGCTTATCATGTAAATAAGTCAGTATGTTACTGCTTTTGTTAGAGAGATCCTATTGTTACTGGCAGTCTATAAGTTAAAATCCTAAAGTTGAACAGTGAGCAATTAACTGTCATCACAAAGCTGCATGAAAACTGCATGGTATAGGTTAGAGCGTTATGATTTTATCCCCAATCTTTCATTATCCTAAAGTTGCAAAATTGGTTCATTTGGGCAGAAATCAATTCCTTTTTTTAAAAATATTTCTTTTTATTGAAACAAACATCAGCATTAATATACTTTACAGAGGGTAGGACACGGCAGCCGAGCACACAGCAGAGGATAGCAAAACCAACCAAATCCAGAAATAAAAAACATGTTAGACCTTCACGGGGAGGGGATTTCATCAGGGATAGCACCCACGGGTGGCGTACAGATTTCTCCTCTGAAACTATTTCATGGCCTCCAGATCAATGACCACTTCCGAGGGCGTCCCCTCGCCAAATATGTAGTCTTCTCCCTGACAATACACCAATCTATGTTGTTTTCCCATTCTGCCAAGGAAGGGGGCTGCACCGCGCCCCACAGCCGGGCTATATTTCGTTTAGCAATCATATACCCCAGTGTGACCCACTGCGTCTGTGAATTATTCAGGTCCGTAGGCTCCCATATATTAGGCAGACATCTTCTGGCCTCCGGAGGGAGAGTAACTCCAAGTACTCTTTCTATAGTGTTATGTATGTTGCGCCAGTACGTGGTGACATGCTTACACTCCCAGATACTGTGCATGAAGGTACCAACTAGACCACAGTCCCTCTTACAAAGTCCTGTATCTGCGGGTCCCATATGTACTAACCTAGGTCCAGAGGGGTAGATCCTATGTAAAATCTTAAGTTACACCAGTCGAAGGTGAGGTGAAATTGCGAAGTCTCTAGGGGAATAAACCGCTATCTGCCAATCTTCTTCTTCTAGTTCTAGCCCGTCCTGTGTCCACTTATTTCTAAGCACCTCCAGGGAGTCAGTCCTGTTATTAATCAACTTTTTATATATTAAAGAGATTGCTTTATCCGGTAGATGGTCGTCTAAAATCCTATCTTCCAGAGGGGAAGCTTCTGAAGGTTCCGCCTCACCAGGTAAAACTGTCAGAAGGGCATGTCGTACCTGCCCATACCTAAAGTATTCCGACGGAGCGAGTTCTATACATTCTGTAATTCTTGGAATGTTTTAATCCGCCCCTTCCCCCAAATGTCCTTGACAGTAGAAATACCTATAAGTTCCCACCTATCTAAACCTTTCGTTTTCCACAGCTTGCCCAACATTTCCGAGTCCCAGAGCAGAGTAGCCATCGTTAACTTATTTCTCCATCCCAGGGAGGCCGTAGCTGCATGCCAGACTTTCACGGAGTGTTTAGAGGGGCCTGTCAAAGGCACCCTGTTAGCACGAGAATATAGGGCCCTGTTATAGTTTTTATCTGGTAGAAGCCATTTATCCAAGGCATAACCAGGGTCATCCACTCGGCCATAAGTGCAATGGTTAATTGCCGCTAGGTGGGCGGCCCAGTAATACCTTTTTATATCAGGTAGAGCGATACTGCCGTCAGTTTGTGTAAAGCAAAAATGCGAGGCCTTCCTTCCCATAACAGACTATGTTGCAAACTCTCTATTTCACAGAAGTAACTGGCGGGCACGACATCTAAGGAGTTTTGTAGAGCATAAATAAAACGCGGGAGAGCCATCACCTTGAACAATGCCTCTCTACCCAGTAAGGAAAGAGGAAGCTTCTTCCAGTTAGATATATCGCTTCTGAGCCGACTAAGAGGGGGAAGAAGATTACGAGAGTACCTAACTGATGAGTCTAGAGACACAAAGATCCCCAGATATGTAAACCCCTCCGAGGCAATCTGTATCAGACAATTCCTGGGAAGCACAGGAGGGTCACCCTTTAAGACAAACAAGACAGATTTGCCCCAGTTGATCAAAAGGTCAGAATTCCTCCCGAAGGAGGCAAGAACGTCAATAACCACAATAAGGGATTTACGGGAGGAGGCCAAATAAAGTAAAATATCATCGGCATATAGGGAGACACGGTCCTCCCAATCCGAAGACCACCGCAGACCCCTGATGGAAGGCTCCCAGTGCAACCAGGCGGCCAACGTCTCTATAGCCAATGCGAACAGTAGGGGGGACAACGGGCAACCCTGATGGGTTCCCCTTCCCAACAAAAAAGCAGCCAATACTTTATTATTCGCTACCACTTGCGCGAGTGGCTACGAATACTGCAAGCGTATCCAGCCAATGAATCCAGGGCCAAACCCGAACTTTGCCAACACCGCCCAAAAATAGGGCCACTCAATCGTATCCAATGCCATTGTTACGTCCAGTGATGCAATTATAGCCGGTTCTCGCAGCGTCTGGGCCCTGGCCAAAACTCCATGCAATCTACGCAAATTTAAGGCATATTTCTGTGAGGCATAAAGCCTGAATGGTCAGGATGCACAAAATCAGTAATAACCTTAATCAACCTGTTAGCCATTACTTTAGCCAAGATCTTGGGCTCAGCATTGAGTAGAGAAATAGGTCTATATGAGGCACAATTGGCTTTGATCTTACCCTCCTTATGTATCACTACTATCGATGCAATCCTCAGATCCCTTGGAAGAGCTCCCCCCTCTCTAGATTCCACAAACATTTCCTTCAGATAAGGCGCAAGGTGATCCGGGTTAAGCTTGTAAAGCTCTATAGGGAGACCATTTGGGCCCGAAGCTTTGCCGGAGTTCAAAGATCGGATAGCTAAGGCAATCTCATCAGCTGTTAAGTCACTATCCATAAAACTTTTGTCCCCGGCGGAGAGTTGCGGAGCTGTATGTCTCGAAGTAGCAAGTGGGAGTCAGACTCCGGGTATGGAGATATCAACGCATACACTGTTTGGAAGTACCTGGCAAACTCATCTACAATACACATACACTGTGGATCCGTAAGCCTCTCCCCCTCCTCCTTGAGAAGCTCAGGGACCAGTCGACTAGCTCACTCCTTCTTGTCTAACCATGCAATGAGTTTTCATGCTTTGTCGTCCAAATCATAAAGTCTACCCTGCTGTTCCCTACCAAGCTGTTTCATCCTATCCGTGACAAGTGCTTTGTAATCGTGCTGTTTCAGCTGCAACTGGTGGAGTTTACATTGCGTCACTTCTAGCTTCAAGTCTCTTTCCAGCCCCTCGATCTCAGTCTCCAACTCCACAACTTCCCTCTGTTTTTCCCTCTTCCCTCCAGCTATTAATGACAAAGCCTGACCCCTAACAACAGTTTTAAAGGCCTTCCATAGGGACTGCGAGGAGGAGATCTCACATTCATGACAAAATATTCTTCTATTTTAGCAAGGAGGTCCTACCGAATCTTAGGGTTGCGCAGATACCACAGGTTTATAAGGGCCACTTTCCCAGCAGTGTTATGATTCACAACAATATGTATCCATACCGGAGAATGGTCAGAGATCCCCCTAGCCATATGCTCAACCCTTGCCACATACAATGCCTGAGCCGCCAGCACCAGACAGTAGTCCAGCCGCGAAAGGCTATTATGAACCCCAGAGTGAAAGGTATACTGCCTCCCATCCGAATGCAGCAGCCTCCAGCAATCAACCAAACCCAACGCTTCCATGAACTCAGGCAACCACTGCATCACCCGCCCAACCTCTCGAGGGGGATATCTGTCCATTGTACCAGAGACAACCGCATTAAAGTCACCTTCCAGCATCAAAAGGCCTTCAGGGAGCGACAGAAGCATTGACCCCAAGTCTGCAAAGGTTGTACTCTGAAGCCCTGGTGGGACATAGATGGAAAGGAAAGTAATGTGGCGACCCTCCCATCTACCTGTGACACCGCTATACCTGCCCCTACCATCCTCCCAAACAGAGGTAACTGCCAAAGAGAACGCTTTGCGGACCAACACTCCCACTCCCCTAGAGCCCGTTGTAAACCCGGAATGTGCAATCAATTTGTATCCTACTCTATGCAATGCATTGCATACATTCCCAACTAAATGAGTTTCCTGAAGCAGAACCAAGTCTGGCGCCTGCCTTTTGAGAAATTGGAAAACAACACTCCGCTTGATTTTGCCCCCCAACCCGTTAACGTTCCAACTCAATATTTTTATTTCGCTACCCCCCATCATCCACCCAACACCTCCTGCCTCCCTTTGCTTGCCACATA
The DNA here is from genome assembly GCF_964263255.1 of Lissotriton vulgaris. Taxonomy (NCBI): domain Eukaryota; kingdom Metazoa; phylum Chordata; class Amphibia; order Caudata; family Salamandridae; genus Lissotriton; species Lissotriton vulgaris. Next base: position 366,089,185 of record NC_141698.1, read on the forward strand.
TTCAATAAAGATACCATCCTGATGAACTCTACAAATCGAAGAACATACAAAACTAACAGTCCCCCCATATTCCCCAATTGGAGAATTCAGGTGCCATATCGTTCCTGTTCCATCCCCGCCTCCTCCCCGTCCTGACCCGGTGAGTCAGGTCCATCCCGAGAGAGGGTGTCCAACCAATTAGCTACAATATCCGTATTGTCAAAGAACCAGACTTTCCCACGTACTTCCACTCTCAAACGTTCGGGGAACATCATAGCATATTTTAATCCCCTATCTCTCAGCTTCTTTTTAACTGCTAGGAAACTACGTCGCTGTTTCTGCACCGTCTGTGTGAAATCCGGGAAAAAGGATAGGGCGACGTACTCAAATTTGACAAGACCTCCAATTCTTGCTGTTTACAGGATAAGGTCTCTGTCTCTAAAATTTAGTATCCTGGCAATCATAGGATGCAGTGGGGCCCCATGCCTTGGTCGCCCCCGGGGCACTCTGTTAGCACGTTCAACAGAGAAGAAATTACTAAGGCCTTTAGGCTGAAGATGTTTGAGGATGAGATCCTCCACAAATAGGTTGGGAGCAGGCTCCTCTGACCTTTCGGGTACTCCCAGGATACGGATGTTGTTTCGCCGAACCCTACTTTCATACTAGTCCAGCTGGGGCTCTGCCAATGCCTGAGAGGATTTAAGTACTCTTACGTCCTGCTGAAGCTGGGTCACATCCTCAACCAGGTTGGAGGTCTTAACGTCAAGCGATTTGACTTTCTCATTGACTTTTGTTAGGTCAGCTTGTATGAGATTGACTTCAAGAGACACAGTGTCCAATTTAGCATCTAGCGTCACCATTTGCTGCCAAAGCGAGGTTTTGATGCCATCTATGGTGCCCATAACATTGTGCAATGTGATCTCACTACCTCGATCTGGGAGCACACCAGTAACCACAGCAGAAGATCCCATTCCGACTGGCGAACCCTTAGGCTGGGTATACATGTCCAACTTGTTGGACTGCACTGGTTTCGGGCCTCGCTGTGTCCTGGAGGATTGTTTCTCGCCGTCTTGTTTGGACGCCATTTCCCAGCTGCAGGCGCCAAGCAGAGTACCTGCCCCGGGTAGCCTCACCTGGCGTTGCTGTCCTGTGCTCTATGGGTCTCGCTACTCACAGTCCAAACCCCAGTGCAGAACTCCCACCAATGTGGGGGCGGGAGAGGGCATTCCTGCCACCTCTTCAATCGCTCAACAGAACAGCACTTTTATGCCCTCAGTCCCCCACTCACTTATCGCCTTCACCCGGGGTCCTGGCGGCAGGCAGCCTCAGCGAAACAATGGCGCTTCCAACGGGACTCCAGGCGGGCTGCCCAATAACTCCAGCCCCCAACAGTCAGGAAGTCCTCATTTACCCCTGCAGAAATCAATTCTTATTATTAAAGAGAACCCCCAACCAAGGTGTTAAGTTTGATATTCTAAGTTTGTGCTTCTCTAGACCAAGCACTCTTAAACTATATTGCCTACAAGTAAGGATGACATGACTCCAATTGTAGTCCTCTGTCTTATGTATTGTTTCCCATACACTGATTTACACACGTATAATTGATTCAGGGGCGTAGCATGGGGGCGGTCCGCCCTAGGTGGCAAGAGTTTTAGAGGCGGCCTCCCCGCTCTTACCTGCCATCTCGGGGTGGAAATCCCCACCACTCTTCAATTGGTCGCCGTAGAGCGGCAAACATAGTGACCGCCACGGGTTGCCAAAGGGCTAGCTACACCACTGGATTGATTGTCTCTTTGTAATATGTGTGATGTAAAAGGTTCTGGCACCCTACACTGGTATCAGTAGTGCTATAAAACTGATTTAATGCATCTGTGAGAGAGTAGTTATGGAGACTGGAAGGGCACTGTTGAAGGGTGGTAGTGAGGGAAACCTTGATGGGGTGGTCATTGGGGGCACCAACAAACATTAGGATGCCACCAGCACTAAAGCCGTCCCTGGGTCAACCTGACAGGCATATTGTGGCTACACATGGCATAATTGTAGTCCTTGCATATTGATACCACTTCGATATTGGGCATGTTGTGACTTCCTTTACATAATGGTTTATTTGTTAATGAAGTGGTTTCTTAAAGTGTAAACCAGGCCTCGGAAAAAAAGGTCGCAGAGCAGTGTACAGAGATGCAAAATGAGAACTAGACATCCAATTAAAAATTTAAACATATATCTTGCCAATAGAAGCCACGTTACCACACAGGGAGAGAGTTAATTCAAGAGGCATAGAGAATGAAGTCTGAAAAATTTACAAAATTGAAAAACGGGGGATTTTGCAGTTTTTATTTCAGTGGACTCAAGAGTTTCATAACAAGGTATTTAATTAGGAGACGTTCTTTCCGGAGGTGCTTTAACAGGGGATGGACTGGTGCTAATCTTCATTTTTGATGGCTTAGAGGCTTTGGGCCCCTTGCCGCTGCTGATTAGTGTCAAAGTGCAAGTGCTCCCTGTATAAATTGTTACTGTGATTGGTTCTCCCTGATTGGCATATTTGATTTACCAGTAGGTCCCTAGTAAAGTGCACTAAGTGTGCCAGGGCTGGTAAATCAAATGCTACTAGTGGGCCTTCAGCACTGATTGTGCCACCCACATGAGTAACCCCAAAAAGATTTCTCAGGCCTTCCACAGCAGTGCCTGTGCGCAGTTTGTTAACTGCAATGTCGACTTGGCAAGTGCATGCCCATGCCGGGCCCTAACCTTGCCTTACATGTAGGACACTCCTATGGCCAGCCCAAGGTACCCCCTTCCAGAGCAGTGTAAGTGAAAGGTTGGACATGTACTGATGGGTGTAACATGTCCTGATAGTGAAATACTACCAATTTCGTTTTTCACTATTAAAAGGCTATCTTGCCCATAGGATGGATTGGGGAATACTTTGTAACACTTTACAAACAGATCTTCCCATGGGGATAAGATGGAAAAGTGGAGTTTAGTATGTCTGAACTTAATAACACATCTTTTAGTAAAAATGTTTTTTAAATTGTGTGTTTGAAAATACCACTTTTAGAAAGTGGCTATTTTCTTGTTCAACCATCCTAGGTGCTGCTGCCGGTTTGTGGATTGACTGTCTGGGTTTGGAGTGACAGAGACAAAGGATGTGCATTCCACGTAGACAGCCTCTGGGGGGGTTGAGGTGTGCCTGGCCCATCCTGGATGAATTAGCCCTGAGCTGAAGAGACTGGCTGCATATAGAGTGGTGGGAGGAGATTAATCTTACACCTGCATGGAGCATGTCTCCCTCGCACAATGCTGTCTCCACCCTCTGTGGCCATGCTGCACCAGTGAATAAAGAACTGGTTTGGACTTGGTTCAGAGGCCCATACCACAAGGAGAACAAAGCCATTTTGGGGTATAAGTATCACACTTAAAACCCCAGTAAACTAGACTACTACGTGAATCAAGAGGAACCTTTGCCAAGGAGGCGAGCTGGAGAAACTGGAGGAGGAGTACTGCCCCTTTGCTGTTTGGGGTTGGCCTGCAGTAGCTGATTCTGCCAAGGACTTTGCTTTGTGCTGTGTCCCCCTGCTTGAGATGAGTCTCCAAAGGCCTGTGTGTGCTGACCTCCTGTTCTAGGAAATTCATGGACATAAAAGTTTCAAAATAACTTTTTGTTCCTCATGCTGCTCTGTGTGTGCACTTGCACAGCCCTCTTACACATTTAACTCTGTTGAGCTTGAAGGCATTAAGCTCAAGAAGGACTCGGAGGGCCTTCCTGCACCTTACTGGCCACAGGCCTTGCTTCCTCTGTGTTACCCCTGGGAGCCTAGACGCGCTCCCCCAGAGGAAGAGGCCATTCATGAGGATTTGCTGGATCACTGTCCGCCCAGCAGGACGCCAACTCGAGCCGCTGGGTAGCGAGGGCGCACTCCGTTCAGGAAGGAGCTGCCCCTCTGCCCCACTCCGTGTTATCAACTCACCGCTGGGCAAGCATTCTACTGCTCTCAGTCCGTGTATTAGAGGAGCCTCGGGCCTGTACCTCATTTTCCTCTGGGCCGCTCAGATCCTCCTCCCACTGCCGGGGTGCCACCTGAGGCACGGGCAGTCATGAAAGGGGAGTGGCTCAGGATTGGAGCAGAGGTGTAGAGCAGCCCCCTCAGGTTGTCTTTAATCGCCTCGCTGGGACAGACGCTGACGTCTATGCCAAGCACTTTGAAGTGATCGCTACGTACCCTGAAATTTTCCACCGGCTGATGAAGAAGGTTTACATTCACTGCATAAGATTTGCCTACCCAAAGAAACCCATTCAAGGGTGTCGGCTGACACCCCCATGAAGAGAAACTACTTCAGCCATTTCTCTAGCTTCCCACGTGTATTCAGGCTCTCCCACCCACCCTCTGTCCTGATAAGGACCCGACACAGATGCAATTAAGTCTGCACTACTTCATAGGGTCGAAACGTTGATGTTGTTTATGTCAATCCGTCCATCCAAAGTCACAACACAAATAAGAAAAACTTCATTATGTTATGACTATTGATTTCAAAAATGGACACACAAGAGTTTATGTATTGTCTATGTGTATAAATATATGTCACCCTTCTTATCCTTTTACAGACAGCACGGTCATCACCACTCACTACCAGTCACTAAGCATTGCACGGTTTATGTGTTCTTCATGTTATTTTGTTTCGGACAGCCATTTATCCAATGATTAATACAGGCAAGGTATACACTAAAGAGTTACCTTGGGTACTAAATTCAGTGTTGTGTGTCTTTGTGTACTATACATCCAATGTTGCTGCATAATATGTATTAAGTACAGTGAAGCAAAGAAATTGTGCTATTCCCAACAGAACCACTGTTTTTGTTTAGCTTCAAGAACCAGGTTCTGAGGGTTACTGGGTTACCCCATTATAACTAATGGCCCTCAGGTGGTGGCTGTTTCCACTCCCAGCCGGGGCCCCCATCAAGTATCAGAGAGCCCAAAGGGGCGCAAAGGACAACAGACCGCCGCCCAGGTAAGGCTCAGTTCTGTGGGCTGAGCCACAATGCCATGTTCTTTCACACAACCAGGAGTGGGTTGCAGGAATAGGTTGTACCGTTTTTTACCTATGTGATCAGTGGCACCTGGGGCACCTTTTATGACACAAAGGTCATGTACCAATTTTTACCTATGTGATCAGTGGCAGCTGCGGCACCTTTTATGATACATAGGACATGTGCTTTTTACCTATGTAATGGAACCTTATGCATTTTTAGAACACAATATATAAAATCTGTGACCCATGGATACTACTGCATTTTCTGAATAATACAAAGGCTATATCTTTTTCTACATACCTTAGTGTGGAGTTTCTTTTGTGGTGTGCCTAGCGTGATGTTGGAGTGTGTGTGTTTGTTGCACAGACGCTTTACACACTACCTCTGGGATAAGCCTGACTGCTCTGCCAAACTACCAAGGGGGTGACTAGGGGTGATCTTCAGTGTGTAACTCCCCTGCCCTGACTAGAGTGGTGGTTTCTGCCTGGCTTAGGCACATCCCCTAGCCAACCATAAATCCCATTTCTAACAGTCAATATTTGGGGAGTAGAGCTTATATCTGTTGCAAATTGTAAACATTTATTGACATTCTTGCCTTTTTATTCCAATAAGTATTTTGGTTTAATGTGCGTTTTCTTCCAGGTCCATCCTCAATTATGGGTCATAGAAAACAAGATAAAGAAAATAAGAGGTGGGTTATGACTAATTGTAATTATAGCATCCCTGTGTGCTACTTGTTATCAGGTGCAGCCCATACAGGTAAGAGCGGCAGGTGGGGTGGGGGGGGAGTCGAAAGACGACGGGATAGGGAGTGGCCCTATCTCGTCATCTGTCGACTTCCCCACCTCTCCCCGCCCCCGCTCTTACCTGTACCGGCCGTGCCTGCTTGTTATGAGAGAGAAGTAAGACCGTAATGTAAACTCAGAGTTCTCCCCAACAGAACAATGAAAATAATTCACTTAATAACATTGTATGCACACTGAAGCAGCTTAGTCAAATAACTGGTGGTACCACAGCACAGTGGCACAGGTTTTGTTCTGCCATGGCTGTCAACTAGCGCCAGCCAGGGGACCAGCTGCTACTCCTGACTTGCCCTTTATCACCCCTGGAAATTTGGTGAATTAAAATCGAAGTTGCTCTTCGAAGCTTCTAAACAATCTTTCATATTACACACCTCACAGTGCTGCAAGGCCATACTAATAGCAATACAGTACTATACAAATTGTTAACATAGAATAATGCACATTTATGAATTCACAGTTTACCATTCCGAAACAGCCCTTGCCTTAATCCATGGTTTTCAGCAAGGCTTGCTCCTCAAAACTCTAACAGTACTGGGAACAATCTGGTGTCCACTTTATTTAATTTATACCAGCAAAAAAACAGTTTGGTGAGGAAACCTTACTTAAGGTAAAAGAGCTTAATTAAAGAGGATTCTCTGTACGTAAACTCTTTTACCACCATCCACTCTCCTTTGCATGATTCTGTGCCCCAATAGGTATGTGTGTCAGCCCATCCAAGAGATATCTTCAAATTCCGGTCAACAGAGGATTTCCGATCGACATGGTAGGTTTACAGTCCGATTGCCGAATTTTTATGTCGGTGGTCAGAGTGTAAACTAGCCAGTCAATCCGACTCAGTTCCGACGGGCTCAAGAAGACTGTGGGGCAGTCGAAAACCAAATATAATCCCTTCAGGACGGCATTTCCGCCATCTGGAGTATGATATTGTTTTCTGGCAGCCTTTCCATGTCAGGAAGGCTGTCGGTAAGTGACTTTGGGGGCCCCTAGCAGGGCCCACATCCCTTTGCGGCCTATGGTTTGGTAGTGGGAGGCACCTTTGGTGGTGCCCCCTGAAAATCCCTACACCCTGTAGCAGGCACAGTGAGGTGCCTGCCACACAGTGCAGGACTTTACACAAACTCCCATTTCTCAATCGGAGCTAATGCTGCGGGCAGTTCCCACCCACCGCACAAGCTTCCATATAGAAATGGGACTTTGTGGCCTCACCAAAATGTAGTGCTCTCTATCCAGTCTGTGCAACTGTAGGGAAACAATGGACTCAGGAGTAGGCCTAGGTGGAGTGCACCAAATTTCGCTATGCGGTACTCCGCAAACTGCCCAAAAAATTCTGCCTCGCTCTGCAAAGTTCCTCAAGCTTTAGTGCCGGGAGTTTGTACCGCACTGTAAAATCAGCACAAACTAGGGGCGTGGCTTGCAGCCGAGCATGGCGGCAGCTTAGAGGACGTGCTCCGTGAACAGAGCGGCCTCTCCCTAAATCCGACCATTCATCAGACTGAACATATGCCTCCTTCGGGGTGTACCTGAAGCCCGAGACCGGGCGGAATCGAAGGCAGTGACTCCAGTGGAGATCGAGATCCGGAAGGTCGAGTTATCCCGGAAGACCTCCGCGGCTTGCGCAGCGATTCGAATCCAGGGGCTAGAGTGACCGACTACCCCGACAGGAAGTGGTAGGCGCATGGGCTGGCCGGACCGGAAGTGCCCGATCACCGGGGAGCGGAGCGGCGCCGAGCGGAGAACCGGCCGGAGGAGACAACCAGACTACAGCCGGGACTCCGACACACGACGGAGCTGACCACGGAGGTGAGGACGTCATAGAATGCGGCCAGACGGAGAACTCGGGACATCGTGAGTGACGCTACCAGTGCACAGTGAGCACCGCACTTGAGGACCAGCATTCACGGCCAAGGCGAGTATTCGCTGCACAGGGCGCCCTCGGCTGAGAGTGCAGGGGCCAATTACGAGCAGGTGAGTACCGACGAATAGGAAGAGCACAGCCCGGCAGCCGCGGATTTCCCTGGCGCAGCAGTTGATAGGGGTGGCGGAGACGACCAGACGCACGCGGAAGCCGCACACCCGCACCGGGACACTGAGTAGCGGTGAGGTACCGGAGCGCTACGAAGATCGGGAAACAGGCGCAGTGAGCCCCCATCGCCCAGCACACAGTGCATCTAGCAACTCGCACTGCGCACCAACTGACACAAAACCCCCCCCGGCTAGGAAGGCAATGGACATAGTGCCCTTGACAAAAAGTTGGGAAGAGCACCTGGAGGCGTCCTCTAAACAGTACCCCTGCACGTGACCCCAATAGTGTACGGGCAGATTGGACTCTAACGCCAAGACCGTTATCCCTTATACGGCGGAACCGGCGTGGAACGAACATCAAGGGGCATCACTCAGGGTACAAGCCACACACGATTGCGTCCGCAGAGACGCCCGCGAGGGACGCACGCCACACTGCACGACAAAATGGCCGGGAAAGGGACCAGAAGGGGCACGGAGCAGGCCCGCCTCGAGAAATATGCATACTGTAAGGGAGCGTCCTCACCACCGGAGGGAAGGCAACCCGGCCGAAAATCAGCAGATGGGGATGGTGAGGGGCCGAAGGCGACGCTAGATGACGTTATGCGCACATTGACACAGGTGCAAACCACATTTGGCTTTATCTCCACAGAGATTACACTACTCAGAGCGGACCTTCATAAAATATCCGAAAAGGTGGGCTCGCTGGAGGTGGTCACAAAATCGCTGGTGGAGGATGTGTCGGAACTACAGACGGCGATGGAACGTGTCACGGCGGAGAACAGAGCACTGAAAGAAAAGCAGGACGACCAGGAAGGGCGCTCGAGGAGAAACAACATAAGGATCCTGGGAGGTCCGGAATCAGAGGGCACTGAAGCGACAGATTTATTTGTTGAAGAACTGATCAAAACGGAATTGAAACCCAAGGGATTGTCTTCGTTCTTTTCGGTGGAAAGGGCGCCTAGAGTACCAGGGGGCAGACCAAAACAGGGAGCGACTCCGAGACCCATTCTGGCTCGCATATTTAACTTTCGCGATCGAGACGCCATCTTACAGGCAGCCCGGAGGTCCCCCCCCGATCAAAATACAGAATGCGACACTTGCCTTCTTCCGGGACTACACGGCAGAGGTTGCCCGTCGCAGGAGAACATTCCTAGATGTAAAAAGAGACCTGAGGGCACAAGACATTCCGTACTCTATGATCTTCCCGGCCAGGTTGCGAATAGAAGCGGAAAACAAAACTTGGTTTTTTGACATCCCTGAGATGGCGCGGGAGTGGCTTGAAGGGTGGAGGCCGGCCTCCCAGCACCGTAGAGCGGGCAAGACACAAGGTGACCGTGGCACGAGGGGTCACGTGGGCTCGCGGACTCCAGACCACGCCGAAAGGGTACACTCACCAGTGACGGAAGGGGCGGAAGTAGACCCAGGAACCGGACAATGATCCACCGGTGGATAAAGGTCATTAGGCGCACGAGATAGCTGCCTGAGAGACTGCCATTGGATATCGGGCTAAGGGCCCCCAAGGAGAGTATGAGAGGCCGCCGATTATGGGGCATTCCTCACCTCAACGTGCAAGTATACTGTTCGGGTTAGGGGCTAAGCACTCTGCTGAGTTGGGGGGACGGCCAGTTACGAATCCATGTGGCATGAGGGCAGGGAGGGGGGGAGTTCAAAGGGGGGTGAGTTTAGAAGTTTATAACTCAATGTATGAGGTTTTGTTGGTTGACGATTTGAATCAAAGTAGAAGAACACGTTGCAAGGTTGCTACACACATATACATGGTCCTATTCCGGTGCTCCTCTGGGGATACCCTAGTGGCAGACAAGACTGCTCTACCTCACACTACACCATGGCACGTGGTGCACAGGCTGACACCCCAGGGATAGACCCCCAAATGGCACCAGTGGCTCCACTGCAGCTCATGTCCTGGAACGTAGGGGGACTGGGGGATAAAATCAAGCAGGGTCTAGTGGTGCAGGGCATTAGGAAGGTTCCTATTGGACCTTCCGGAGGGTGACGTGGTCATAGGGGGAGACTTCAACGAGGTCATACATAACACCAGGACAGATTCTCAGTACGGGTGCGTGCCCCGGCCCCCTCCCGATTCAGTGAGTTCGTAGAAGCACAGGGATTGGTGGACATATGGCGAAGCATGCACCCCAGTGAGCAGCAATATACCTATTTCTCGGCAACGCACAATAGCCTATCCCGCATTAATTACTTCTTCACATTGGGGGAGGGTCGCCTTAACATAGATGACATACAAATTAGACAGAGGGGGATATCTGATCATTCACCCATGATCCTTACACTGTAATGTCCGGAAAGGGCATACAAGAGAATGTATCAGCTGCGCCCGGGGTTTCTAGCGATTCCAGCGACAGAGAAGGAGCTGAAAAAGGCGACCTGGCACTTTTTTACTGAAAATATGGCATCGGTAGATTCCCCCACGACCATATGGGAAGCATATAAATAGTCCTGAGGGGGCAGGCCATATCGACCATACAGGGGTACAAACGCACACAGGAGAGAGAGGACGCGCAACTAGAATTGAGCCTAGCAGAGGCACACAAAGCACACATGTTAGACCCATCAGCAGACACCCTGCACTCACTAAAACTAAGTCAACAACTTCACACAGACCACTTAAAGAAGAGGGCCGTAGAGCACATAGCAACAACGGCACTTACAATATATGATGTTGGGGACAAGGCCAGTAAGCTCTAGGCCTGGTTGGAAAAAAAGGGGGGAGGAGCCAGGAATATAATGCAACTGAAGGATACGGATGGGGGGATGCACACACGTCCTGCAGCAATTGTAGGACTGCTGGCGGACCACTTCCAGGAGGTCTATACCCCAGAAACTTGTGTCACAGAAGAAATAGCGGTGGCAGCGCTTCATGACGTGCCTACGCCGACTCTGTCGCAGGACGTAGTAGATGAACTTGACTCCTACTTTACGGTAGAAGAAGTGCAAGAGGCCATTAATAAGCTAAGCTCGGGGAAGGCTGCGGGCCCCAGCGGCATTCCGATCGAATGGTGCAAGGCGATGTCGGAAACGCTGTGCCCACACTTGTTGGCTATGTACGAGGATAGCTTGGCTAGAGGGGTGTTGCCCCTCGACCAGCGACAGGCCATCATTGTGGCAATCCCGAAGCCAGGCAAACCACCTGAGGAGTGCGTGTCCTATCACCCGATATCACTCCTCAATGTAGAGGCCAAAATATTAGCAAAGCTACTGGCCACCAGGATGATGCCGCATCTCGCCCAGCTGATTCACCCAGATCAATCGGGCTTTATGCCGCACAGAAGTACAGCATTGAACCTCCGGAGAGTTCATGGTGCGGTAGCACGGGCCTCGCTGTTGACTGAACCGACGGCCATCCTGTCATTAGACGCCAGGATGGCGTTCGATATGGTGGAGTGGCGTTACCTCTTCGCAGTACTAGCTCATATGGGCTTTGGCCCTAAATACATTTCCTGGATTCAGCTTTTATATACTAATCCGGTGGCACGAGTTGCGGCTAACGGGCATATCTCCCGGGAAATACCACTGAACAGAGGGACGAGGCAGGGATGCCCGCTCTCGCCGTTACTATTTGCACTAGTCCTGGAACCGCTAGCTGTGGTCCTTAGAACCACTCCACTGCTTAGAGGGATCGTGTGGGGAGACAACTGGGAAGACAGAGTTTCCCTGTACGCTTATGATATGCTGGTCTACCTCACAGACCCCGAAAGGGGAATCTCAGTAATCCTGGCAGTGTGCGAGGCACATGGACAGGTGTCTGGCTATAAGATAAACTGGACTAAATCTGCCATGTACGAGCTGAGGGGACCCCCCTGTCCTACCACCTGACTGCCCACTGCTGACGGCGGACGTATCATTCAAGTACTTGGGTATACACGTCACACGGGTCACCGCAGCCTTTCATGAGAGGAATCTACTGCCACCATTGAACAGACTGAAGGGAGACGTCAGACACTGGAAGACCCTACCACTGACGTTGCTAGGGAGGGCAGCGTTATATAAAATGATGGCACTACCACGTTTCTTATATGTACTGGAGAATGCCCGAGCGTTGTGTCCCCGAGCTATCTACGGAAGGTGACTGTAGTGGTGAATAGCCTAATATGGGGCGAGCGACCGCCTCGAATAGCGCACATGAAACTCATCAGAAGTTGGTATGACGGCGGGATCGCCCTGCCTAATATACAACTGTATTACTGGGCGGCGCAGCTTAAGGTCATCAATTATTGGATACATGCCCCGCAGGACGACCCGGCCTACTTGGCAGATAGATCTCAGCTAGGCACACAGAGCTTACTCGCACCGCTGTATCATAAGGGCATGGCGGGGAAGCTACTGGGGCCGACCAAACATACAGCGACGCTCTGGCACAGCGCACAGGCTAAGCTTAAATGGAGGGGAGTTATAACGAAATTGACACCTTTGTGGGACACCAGGGCACTAGGGAACCTGCGACACACTAAAGGTTTCACCGCATGGGACAACATAGGTATATCTACAGTGGGAGACATGTGGGCGGCGGAGGGTGTAGTCCCGTTCTCCCACCTCCAACAGACTTATCACCTGGGCCTCAACGAAACATACAGATATATCCAAATCCGACATTCGCTAATGACTGCAATACCAGTGGGAACTACAGTCCCAGAGTCCTCTCCGTTGGAGGACAGACTGCTGACAGAGCACATGCAAACTGGCGCCACTTCCCTCACTTATCGTAAGCTACTAAATAATATGCCTGACCCATTAATTAAGCTGCGAGAGAAATGGGTAGAGGAACTGGGTGACATGGATGAAACAGACTGGAATGCGGCGCTGGCGTCCCCGAGGGAGGCGGGCATCTCAGCAAGGTTTCGCCTGGTACAACTGAAGGTCCTACACCGAATATACTTCACAAGGACAACCTTACATAAACTACAAAGGGCAGAACACACGAATTGCCTGAGAGGTTGTGGTGGGGAGGGTACTTTCCTGCACACACTTTGGGAGTGCCCTAGGATCTCAGACTATTGGAGACGTATAGTTCGCACCATCTCACAGACACTAGAAACGACACTGGTACCAGACCCTCGAATGGCCTTACTACATATTTGGGGACCAACGGACGTGACACGTCAGGGTCAGATATGGACGACGGTGGGCTGCATGGTAGCTAAACGGGATATAGCTCAATAGTGTGGGGCGGCGGAGACTCCAACGTTAGGCCAGTGGTGCAGGAATATGGATATGATTATGGTGACTGAAAGAGCGGTGTATGAGAAGAGAGCAAACCCACGCAAATGGAATGCAGTGTGGACACCCTGGAATAAATACCGGGGAGACATATGTGAACCGCTAGCTGAAGACGATAATGATAGTTCAGAAGATGAGGATTCAGATGAGTGAGTGGTGATGAATGCAGACATAGGGGGCTCGCGGGCAACCACTACACAACAGGGCGACACTCAGGGGGCAAGGGCGATCCATAGTCTTGAATGGTGGGAGCAGGGAATGTCTGCCAGAGGGGTACTTTACACAAGCAGGGCAGTAAGGAAGAATGTTCTTCGAACCAGTGATTCAAAGAGTTGAAGTTATGTTATAAAATAAAAAAAGTAAGAGGTTGATGTGAATCCGTAGCTATATATGACTTGATGTACAGTTAACTCCAAATAATACGCTGCCGGACCGCTGGTTGTCGGCTAAACAGCTGTGTCAAATACAAGTTTCACGCATGAAAATGTAGAAAAGCCGTCCGGTGGGTTGGAGGTGACTATAAATGTATTGATGATAAATGCCAATAAAACCCTTACGAACAAAAAAAAATCAAAAAAATTTAAAATAAATCAGCACAAACAGCACCATGGGCAGCGCATGAGGGTGCTGCTTCTTTCTACCACACCAGTAGATGTTCTATTCGAGCAACTGCTTCCTCAATGCGAACAGCAGGTTTCTCAAAGCGATCAGTAGCGACCTGTCGTGACCACCCGCATTGAGAAATCACACTGGGTGGAATTCTAGGGTACAATTTTCCTTGCTTCTGCTCACCAACAAAACATTGGCAAGCTGCGAGAGAGTAAAAACTCAGCTCCGCCCTGCTACACACAGTTTTTCAGAACTCCTCACTCTTTGCATAGTGCAGAGTGGGGGAAAATGTTTGCAAACTTCACGAGCAGCAGGTTTCTCAACGCGAATGGTAGGGACCTGCTGTGACTGCCCACATGGAGAAATCGCATTGGGAGGTCGTCTACTGTATGATTTTCTTCACTCGTGCTCACTAACTTAACATTGGCGAGCCCCGAGAGAGGAAAAGCTCAGCTCCATGCCGCCACACAGAGTTTTTCAGAACTCTGCTCTCTACGGGACGCACAGAGTGAGAAAAACTCTGCAAACTTCGCAAGCGGAGCAGAATTTTACACCCAGGCCTACTAGGAGGGGTAACATTTACTATTCCCACTCCAGTCTGTGCAACTGTAGGGAAAGCGTTAGACTTCCCTACTTCCCGACAGGGTTCGGTCGCATTCGTATACTTTACAATACAGGCATGCATTCCGAGTGGAATGCATGCCTGCATTGTTGGAAGCAGGGGTGCAGTTCATCCCTGCACGCTGTGCCCAGCACCCCAAGGTGCCTGCCACCGGGTGTAGGGAACGTAGGGGCACCATAGGTCCCCCCAGGCCACCATCCGGCAGCCTCACACCCATGGAGGCCCTGCTGGGGGCCTCCAGAGACAGCTTCCGACTGCCTTTTTGTGCCTCACACACCGACACGAAAAGGCAGTGAAAAGCTGCCATCATACTCCCTCGGTAGTAAAAAGGCAATCGGGGGAGTACTGAGGGATTTCCGGACTGCGACAGGCTCTCCGAGCCTGTCGTCTGCAACTCGGAAATCTGAGTCGGATTCCATTCCGACCAAGCCCATCGGAATGGCTCGGTCGGAATGGAATCTGGCCAGCACTGACCGATTCGGTCGGAAGGGCTCCGAACATTGTTCGGAACCCTTACGACCAGAATCGGAATCGGCCCCTTAGTAGGAAAAAAATTACTGTTCCCCCTCAAGTCGGTGCAACAGTAGGGAAAGTGCTTAACTAAAGAGGAAAAAAATATCCTATTCCCACTACAGTCTGCGCAACAGGAGGGAAAGCGATGGACTCAGAAGGATCAAAATATACTATTCCCACTCCAGTCTGTGCAACTGTGGGGAAAGTGTTGGACTCAGTAGGAATACTATTTAGTAATCCCACTCCAGTCCGTGCAACAGAAGGGAAAATGTTTGACTCAGGAGGGGTAAAATTTACTTTTCCCTCTCAAGTCTATGCAAAAGTAGTAAAACGTTGGGCTCAGAAGGACACAAATTTACTATTCCCACTCCAGTCGGTGCAACAGTAGGGAAAGCGTTGGACTCAGGAGGGACAAAATATACTATTCCCACTACAGTTGCACAACAGGAGGGAAAACGTTGGACTCAGGAGCAGCAAATTTACTATTCCCACTCCAGTCTGTGCAACTGTGGGGAAAGTGTTAGACTCAGTAGGAATACAATTTAGTAATCACACTCTAGTCGGTGCAACAGTAGGGAAAACATTTGACTCAGGAGGGGTAAAATTTACTTTTCCCTCTCATGTCTGTGCGAAAGTAGGAACGCATTGGACTCAGGAGGGGAAACTCCACTGACACCAGACATCGTGCCAGGAGGCACATAAGTTGAGGCGGGCCTGCATTACTCGGGACGCGCGCGGGGGAAGCCCGGGACAAGGGTGGGCCGTCTTAAGCTGTCAGAGACCGGAGGAGGCCGGGCTGGGCCACCCCTCTGAGAGGTCCATTATTGGTAAGGTGAGTGGCAAAAAGAAATTGAAACATGGGGAGACGCACAGCAACACTAGGATTAAGGCCTACCACCACTATAGATAGCATGCTCAAAAGAGCCGTTAGTATCGTCTCATCAGAGATTGAATTAACAGAGAGGAGACTATCCTTGAGCCTACCTGCACCCCAATTGAATCTGCCTGAAGGAGTTGAGTGGGGTAACTTTAATGCCCCTCCTCCTCTGATACCTACTGTGATAATTAGCACTGCTTGCCATCAAGAAACGCGGTCAGATGGTCCCGAGTCATTGGGCACCGAGATTAATGAGGTCGGTGAGGATTTTACTGACTGTCAGCCCCCGACTCTTGCTAATGTCACTGTTGAAAATGCGGTCCCAGACCCCAAAGTAACTGGGGCCAAAAGGAAAAGAACGGCTCTAAAAACTACAAGTAGCAAGAGAAAACAGCCTCCTCGCTCTAAACCTTAATCTACACCCCTGAGTTCCTGTATACAAGGCACTACTGCCGTGCCCACAGGGCACACCGAGCTAACAAATGACACTACTGTTAACTTGACCACACCAGATGTCTCAGTCCATTCTATCCACACACAAACTGAACACACAATTGCTCCAAGTATTCGTGTCAGGCCTGGTGACATCTCAATTTACACTATAGTGGACTCAGTTTATGAACGCATGAAGAATCTGGTTGAGAAACATTTTAATGCCCCACTGAAATATTTGGATAGGCTTGAAAATCTACAAAAGTACAGTTAATGTTGTTGATAAAACTGGGGGGAGCAGCACCCAAAGTCACTGGGAATAATTTGCCAAAGTATGCCCCAGCAGATTGTTGATCCTCCGCCTCCCCTCCCAATACCGCTCGTGATATGTGTGGTAACCATAAAAGTAATCCATCTTTTAAATCAACCCCTAGTGTGTTGCCTCCGTCACGTGCAGCATCTGGTCATAACACTATTAGCAATAGCTTGCCTTGTAATCCTGTATCAGTTAACCCCATGCCCCTGGACCCTATACTCACAAATATTGTAAAGGTCCCAAGTGCCCCTTCCGCTTTAGACAATTCTGACAATAAGCCATCCGCAGATGTCCTTCATTTACCACCTGAGGCATGCCCTTATGTTGCAGTTCTAGCAGGCGTCCCTTCCCTAAAGAAAGACCAAATTGAGTCTTGGGAGCAACTCCGGAACAAGAGTGTTGACTGACTATCTAAACATAAAGGCCTAGGGATGGCAAATGCCCGTGAGATATTAATGGTCCGACGGGTGGGATGGGTTGGATCTTCCCAAAAGAACATCACAGGGGATTGCATTGTTGTAAATTTTAGACGCCCTCCGTTGGTAAAATGGCTATTCCGAGCACAGGTATTTAAAAATAATTTTCCAACTATTATCCATTCATTACCCCTGGGTTTTTTCTACAAACCTCCCCAGGCCCCATGTAATCTCATTATCCCTACACCCACCTCACAGAATCTGTTCGCTGTTCTGTCCAGCCTAGAGAGTCTGGACTGACTATCGAAACGACTATCACCTGCTGCACCTGAGACCAAGGAATTCCCAACAGATTGCCCCACTGCTGTTGATCCTAGACCCCAAGATTCTAACTTAGGGGTGCTTAGATGGAACATCGCAGAACTAGCAGCCAAGCTAAATTCTATGGAGTGGGTTGACTTGGTCCATAAATACGATATTTTAATGTTTCAAGAGACATGGTGCACAAAGGAATTATTCTTAGAAGGGTTTGTGTGTAACAATAGCATTGTACCTAGTCCTAAAGTAGGCCGCCCTTCCGGCGGTCTCTCGACATGGATAAATATCTCAGCCGGGGGCAGCATAAAACCCCTTGTAACAAACAATGAGAATTTTCAAGCCACGATTTATACACGGGGCGTCGATTTGTTTTATTAACTTTTATAACAATGATTTCACAACCTTACCAAACAGGAATTTTATTAACTTGTTCGAGTTTATCGATAATTTAGATGCACTTTATTTACAATACGTTGCTGATTCTGTATGCCCGTCTAACTGTTTTTTTAAATGTAATTTTTTTACTTCATTTGTGATAATGCCCATAAACAAAGCACTTTATCTCATTATGCTGCTGTTACTAATGGCATGATCAGGAATGGGCGGCTACAATCAATTATATTTGCACTATGCTGTTAATGCTGCTACATTCATTGCACTTTATTAACAATACGTTGCTGATTTTGCATGCCCGTCCAACTGTTTTTAAACGTTATTTTTTTGGGGGAAATATTTTTATTGCAAAAAGACAGACCATATACTGATGCACAAATTGTGTCGCTTCATAAATCTTGCATCATCACATTAGGCATGCATCATCACATTAGGCAATAAATTCAAACAGCATACATTTTACATCTCTCGCTCTCTATCATTATTCCTTCGCAATTCCAGTTGTACTACTGGTGACACACATATCTCTCCTCTGAATGTATTCCATTTGGCCCATTTCCTATCCCATTTCTTCGGACACCCACGTGCGATGAACACTTCTTTTTCGGCTATCATGCATTTGTCAAGTTCCTTCATCCATATCGCCACTCTTGGTGGATCAGTACTTCCCCACCCCATAGCAAGTTCCCTTTTAAAGAGCGTTAGGCCCAATGTTACAAATTGCTGTTCTATCTCCGTAAGATCCGTAGCCACCCAGATGTTCAGAAGGCCCAGTCGCGGCGTCAGGTCAATCGGCTTATTTAGGGCAGATCTCAGATGCATCACTATTCTATTCCATCGGTTCTGCACCAGTGGGCAGTCCCATTTCAATTGATAGAAGCTAGCGGATTGTCCGCACCCTTTAAAACACAGGTCGTCTGGCCTTGACCCAATTTTAGC
This sequence comes from Lissotriton vulgaris, assembly GCF_964263255.1. NCBI lineage: Eukaryota > Metazoa > Chordata > Amphibia > Caudata > Salamandridae > Lissotriton > Lissotriton vulgaris. Next base: position 366,107,706 of record NC_141698.1, read on the forward strand.
AAGAGTAACCCCAGTCAAGTATGAACGGTGCAGTATACGGAGCTGTATGAGTCGGTATCTAAGTGCAATGGCAGCCTCTCTCTGGGACATTAGTGCCTGCCTCCAATCTTCTTCCTCTATAGTCCCCAAATCCCTTTCCCACTTCCCTTTAAGTTGTACAAAGGAATCCGACATGTGATTACTAAGCTTCTTATAAGTGAGGGAAATCGCCTTAGTACACAGTTGTCCATCTAATAGGCGATCCTCTAGGGGAGAGTACTCTGGTATGTCTGTGCAATCAGGAAATGCCGCCATCAGTGCATGCCTAATTTGCAAGTATCGAAAGGTTTCACTAGGTGCCAGTTGATACTCCTTACGTAGTTCTTCAAACCCCAGGATCTTACCTTTTTTAATCAGATCTCCTACGGCCGAAATACCTAGCATGTCCCATTTGTCAAACCCAGGATGACGACAGAGCATTCCTAACTTTTGTGAGCACCATAGTGGTGTCATAGCAGCGAGTCTTTTTGACCAACCCAGGCGAGAGTTAGCCAGTTTCCATATCTGCAGCGTGTGCCGGGCGGGGGCCACAATATCATTTCTTCGTGCGTCTGAGTATTGCGCCCCGAGAAAGCCAGCCCTGTCCATTTGGATTCTATCCAGGGCACACGCCGGGTCATCGGGCAATGTGTATTTCCATCAATTTACCGTGACCAGTTGCGAGGCCCAATAATAGAGCAGAATATCCGGTAGAGCTATACCTCCATCGTACCATCCCTTTGTTAACTTTTGAATTGCTATTCTGGGAGCTCTCCCGTCCCATAGGAGAGTACGCACCTCACCCTCGACCGCCGCAAAGAAGGTATCAGGAACCCTATTCGGACAATTCTGTAGCACATACAGGAAGCGTGGGAGAGCAAGCATTTTAAAGAGGGCAGCTCTGCCAACCAGGGATAAAGGCAGCGATCTCCAGTGCTGGACATCTGCTCGTAGCCGAGTGAGCAAGGGCGCCAAGTTACTCCTGTAGAAAAGATCCGAGTCCAGCGTGACAAAGATCCCCAAGTATGTAAAGCCGTCCACCGCAACCATCAGTGCGCAATCTTTTGGGAGACGCAGGGCCTGGCCGTGAAGCATGTACATTACCGACTTGCTCCAGTTGATAGCGTAACCAGAGTATTTCCCAAAGTTAATGAAAATGTCTAAGACCACCCGTATGGATCGAAATGGATACGCCAAATATAGCACTATATCATCTGCATAGAGTGATATTCTGTCTTCGTAGTCAGGGGACCATCTGAGAACTCTTGTCATCACATCTTACCTTACCCACGACGCAAGAGGCTCCAACATCAATGCAAAAAATAGCTGCGACAGGGGGCACCCCTGCCGCGTACCTCTCCGTAGAGAAAACTGCCTGTACGTGTAATTATTTACTGTAACCTGTCCGGATATATCGTTGTAGAGCAATCGCACCCATCGTATGAATTTCGGGCCTACTCCCGCTAGTACTAATACTTCAAAAATATAGGACCATTGAATCGAGTCAAAATCCATAGAGGCGTCGAGGGACAACACAGCGGCGTCCTCTTCTAGATACTTCTGCCGAGCCAATACATTATGTAGACGATGAATATTAAGAGCCGTATTTCTCTCTGGCATAAAACCTGATTGGTCAGGGTGCACCAGGGAGGATATCACCGTCCCAAATCGTGTGGCAAGGATCTTAGCCAAGACCTTCGCCTCCACATTAATTAAGGAGATCGGTCAATATGAACGACAGTCCTCCACCGATTTACCTGTTTTATAGATGACCACAATGTTCGCCAACCTTTGGTCCGGGGGCAACACTCCCTTCTCCCAACTCTCTTGATACATGGCTCGCAAATGTGGGACCACTTGAGTGGCTGTCGCTTTTAGAAATTCCACCGGGGTACCGTTAGGTCCCATTGCCTTTCCCGATTTTATGCGACCAATGGCTGTCCGATTTTTTTCATCGGATATATCAGCCTCTAGGGATTCCCTATCTTCAGTGGCCAGAGTAGGCAATGTACACTCCTCCAAAAGCTGTCGCGATTCCTCAGCTGTATAGATGGCAGATGGCGAGTACATTCCTCGAAGTGGTCAGCAAATGCCTCTGCGATATCTTCAGGGCAAGAGACGATGTCGCCGCCAGATGTTCGTATCTTGGGCACCCACCTCTCACCCTGCTCTTTTCTTTCCAACCAGGCTAACGTTTTACCCGCTCTGTCTCCCAATTCGTAAAGCCTGTGATGAGCAGCTGTTTGCGTCATTATCATATGTTCTCAGGCTTTTAATTTGCATACATCCCTTTTAAGTGTCACAACTTGCACCTACTCCTCTGAGGGGTGAAGTGCACATCTTGCCTCCGTCTCCTTTAGTTCCTCCTCTAACTGCATCAACTTCTTCTGCCTCTTTGCCACATATTGAGTCTTCAACGAAAGAGCATATCCCTTCAGGACTACCTTATACGCCTCCCAGATCGTTTGCGCAGAATCTACGGAACCCACATTCTCCTCAAAGAAATACCCAGTCTGGACACTTAGCTCCTCCCTAATATCTGGGATCTTGAATAGCCATGGATTGATGACAATAGTATGGCTTTGCTCACTGGCACCATGCGTGAAATCTATTCCAACAGGGGAGTGATCTGAGAGAACTCTGGGACACACCCTGGGTCGCCTAAAATTACCCACTGAGGCCGCATATGACAAAAAGTAGTCAATCCGGGAGAGGCTGCCATGAACACTGGAAAAATAAGTATAGTCCACTGGGTCATCCCTCAGTTCCCGCCCAACATCTAGAAGCCCCAAAGCCGTGGTGAAGTCTGACATAAGTTCATTTGGATGAGTAGTTTGTCTCACAGGGTACCTATCCGTCAAGTCATTCATTGTCATATTATAGTCTCCCCCCATTATTAGGGTCCCGTCAGGAAGATCTGTAAGTACCCGGCCCAGCTCCGCTAAGGCTACCCTACCCAACGCTGGCAGCAGATAAACTGATACAATATTCAAGGCTTTTCCCTCCCATTGTGCCTCAACTACTGCAAACCTACCAGCGGCATCAGTCCACGCATTAAGAACAATCAGGGGGACATTTTTCCTAACCAGGATACACGTACCTCTAGATCCAGTAGTGTAATCTGCATGCACTAGAAGCCTATATCCCTACCTGTTCAGGGCCTTACCCTTATTGCCAACCAAATGTGTCTCTTGCAAGAGAACTAAGGGGACTATTAGGATGGCGGACAGACCTGCGTCCGTCCGCCACCCCAGAGGAGGAGGGACCGTCCGCAGGGGCAGCGGCGGTCCCTCCGTGCTGATTAGGATATGGCCGCCACCCTGGTGGTCACATCCTGTATATTTAACATTGCGGCGGGAGCTGCTTGAAGCAGCACCCGCCGCAATGTTAAAAACCATATTTTCCTTTGCGTGCACGAAGCTGCAGGCACTGTGTGGTGCCTGCCGCTTCATGCACCCAAAGACAGGGGGGTACGGGGTACCTATGGTACCCCCCCATGTGAACCCCCTTCACCCAGTATGCCTTTCCATGGCGGAAATGCAGCCGTGGAAAGGCATAGGACCGCCGACATGGCTGGCTATGTCTGATAGACACCGCCAGCCATGTTGGAGCTTTTCCGCCGCGGTCGGAAGGCGACCGCGGCGGAAAAGAGGCGGACGGAAAAATGATCCCCCAGCCATCCTAATCTGGCGGGGGTCTTTTTTCAGTCCGTAGTGGTTAATCCGCATCCTCCGGGCCGGCGGTGGCTTCTGCCGGCCCGGAGGAGGCGGATTAAACCCAATCCTAATGAGCCCCTAAGTCTGGAGACTGCCGTTTCAAATATTGCTGAACTATCCCCCTTTTAATTTTGTCGCCCAGACCGTTAACATTCCAGGTGAGGACGGAGAGTATCGATTCATGGTCAGCCACAATTGGGTCTGTATGTAGTCATAGGATCAGCAACACACTGAGCTCAATACATATAACAGAGTCAGCACCAACTATTAGTCTGTTATCCAAACAGGATCATAGAGAAAATGGCCAATACTTTTGTTTGTGGTCACAGTAACCTCTACCTTTCCGTTCCATAGCATAGAACCACATAACTTGAGCAACATCATGGCAGCAACAACAACAATCCCCGTTCCAACCCCCATCCACCCCCCCATTCCATTTAACTGCCCCCACATTGCTACCCTGCCTGTTGATTTAAAACTACCCACCCCAAACATGGCAGAGCGCCTCTCACCCCATAGAACATGTTAGAATGCGGAGGGAACTACCCCCCCCTGCGGAGGGAACTACACCCCACTTAAATGTTATTTTTATTATTTTATTTGTAAACTTATTGCTGTAACACTGTATTTGCATAGGATTTTAATGTAGATCTATATGGTCCTTAATTCGTACTGTATTTTTCCTGCTGGTGGTGATGAATTGTGCTTTTATGGATACTCGTATCCCAATAAAGATTATTTGAATTTTGATTTTTTTTTAACTTGTCACCCTTTAATCTTACAAACACAAGAACCAACACATGAAATATAATGTAAAAAAATCTTATTTACCCAATTTACATAATTAATTATCAATTAATTAATTATAAATACAATTATTTATTAATTTATTATATTTCATATATTTCCCACCCTGTACTCATATAAACCTTACAACCCGCACCTACAATATAACTTTAAAAAGAATTAATTAGACAATTAACACAATTAATTACCAATTACATAATTATTAATAATACAAACATTTTTATTATTTAATTATAATTAATTTACTCCCCACCCTGTATCCCTACAAACCCCACAAACAACACCTAAAACATATTTATTTATTTTATTTTTATTTATTTCAAAGGTTTTATATAGCGCTACTGGACCCAAGAGTATCAGAGCGCTTTACAAGATAGGTTAACACATCAAGAAAACAAATTAAAATAGTGCAGTTTAATCACATAGGATAAGGCATTGAATCAAACGAACGAAGGAGGGAAAAATAGCTAAGAGGTCAGTATAGAAGAAGAGGACAGTTGACAAAAATTAGATAGAGATGGGAGGTAAAGAGGGAGAGAGAAAATTGGAAATGGGTGTATGAGGGGGTGGGTCAGGGAGAGGCCAAAGAAGAAAAGGACAGAATAATTTCAGTAACATTAGGTACCCCAATATTTGTTAGGAAGAAGCACCTTGAGGTTTTTTTTTAAGAAAGGGTATGAGGGATTGCAGCAAAGTGCTTTGGGGAGAGAGTTCCAAATCAAAGGGGCATTTCCTGAGAATGCCCGTGATTGAGTTTTTTATTTTTGAGTCGAGGGGGGATAAGGAAAAGGGCGTTAGTGCTTCTCAAGGACCTGGAACACCCTGCTTTTTGTAATTTGTCAGAAAGGTACGAGGGGGTGTTTTGGTGAAGGGCTTTGTGAGTGATACAGGCAATCTTGTAAGTGGATCTTCCTTCTATTGGGAGCCAGTTGAGGTTTTTGAGGACTGGAGAGATGCTATCAATTTGGTCAATTATACAAACACTGTATAACATATACAATTAAAACCTATACAAAAATACATTATTATTATTAAAAAATGATATTATTAACAATGATATTTTTGTAAATGATATTAATAAAATAGATATTTTTGTAAACGTTATTAACAACATAGATATTTTTGACATGGATATTACTTACCCAAAAAATGTATATTCATGCCAATGATATTCCTGCATCACAATATTTGTGCATCACTATATTAAAAACTTGATATTTCTGCATGTCAATATTTTTGTTCGATATTCTGTCTGAACACTTCAAATTATCATCCCCACTTCCCACCTCCAGCTGAAAATGCTTCAGGGGAAGAAGATAGAATGGGGGATTCCCTTGGCCTGCCTGATGCTGCCAGCTAACCACAAACTGCATGGCATGTATATTTGGTTCATGGCAGTGGAAAGACCAGCAGTTGTACTGGATGTGGAGGAGCAATACTGTATGAAACAGTTGGACCCCCACAGCTGTGATGCCAAATGGTAGCTGAACACGCCAGTTCTCCACTATTTGATGACATGATTAATGTCAACAATCTTGGGCACCAAGACTCCTTCTAAGGTCATGTGGCTTCATCTCAGATGTATTCCCTTGTAGCTGAACTAAGAAAAGGTGTGAGACCTTTCCTTTGGGTTCTGAGGTAGTCAGAGATTACTGGGCAGTGACCTTTATGGGTACCGTAATTTACTATAGTGCCTCTGAGCCATAATAGCGGTGTGTTGTAAATTCGAAAACCAAGAGACAGACATCAGATACTTGACTCTCTCAGGTTAACGAGGGTGTGCAGTCACTGCTTACTGAAGTTGATGAAGGGATTGAGAAACACCGGGAGCTTTTCAACAAAGGTAAATGTAGACATATGAATTTCCCCTCATGTAAATCTACTGCTGCACCTGGTGTAAATCTACACTTTTTTGCTATTCCACATTTCAAGTGTAGATTTACACCTAACTGTAGACTTACATGTCTCCAACTACTGGAGGACTCTCCTGCCACAAGATTTAGGAGTGTAAAGTTACAGCTAGTAATTTTTAACATGTAGGTGGAGATCTCTGCCACCATTGCAGGTATCTCCCTATAGTAAGGTATAGGGAAAATATTACAGTTTATTATTCTTTAAAACAAATGTTAAAAATATTTTAATATAAATGTAAAATAGTTAAATATATCTTAGAAATCTTGAAACCCAGAACTAATTAAAAATGACAGCACACTAACTCAGAAAATTAAATGTGTATTACTTAATTAAGATACATTTATTTAATTTATTAATAATGTTTCCTGAGGAATAACTAAATGAAACTAAATAAAAATTCACAAACATGTTAACATTTTTATGTTTAGTTAATATGTATTACATTTTGTTAAACTTTATGTGTAGAATTAATTTAAATAATTGTACATTTTTAACTAAGTTTAATTTTTAATTGTTTATTTTTAACTGTAAAGTAAATAAGTAAATATTCGATAATTATATATAATTGTTTTACATTAAACAAAAAATAAAATGTATACAAAACTTAAATAAATGTATTTATTTGTCATTATATCCTACAGGGTAGTACGTTAAGTCCCTACCTTGATTATTTTTCATGGGTGTATGTTGCATAACAGGAGTGTGTATACTAGACATTCTCTGAGGCTAGATTGGAGTCCATATACTGCTGTTTTGTCACATTTAGGACTTAAGTAACTTTAAAAGTGTAGTTTGCAAATAACATTGGGCTTGCTCATTTGTGGGTGATTGTTTGTCGTAGCTACACCCTCCCTAATCCTCATCTTACTTTTTCATAAATCCTTCCCATTTTGTAGCAAGCATTGCCCATTTTCCAGCGGGGGTTCCTTCTCTCTCCTGCATTTGCCACTAAAATGTAGGCTTACGAGTGCAGATACCCCCACCAACGTGGTGGGGATCTCTACACAGAAGTGACAGGAGAGGAGGTGGCTGAGTTGCTGCCTGTCGGTCATTGAATACCATTTTGTGGTACATGAGTAGTGCTACTGTAGGTCTACTTCACATACTATAAAATGCAGCTTGCAAATACAATCCACAGATTTAGTGGCCGATTACAATGGTAGTTGGAGTTGCCTCTGACCAACACGTCTCGGGACCGACCGACCTCCAGTCGGCGGTTCCGACTGCCTGATTACGATGCAACAACTGAAGACAGTTCGGTTGTATACTCACATTTCTCTATGGGAGCATGTGTTACCGCCATAAACCGGCAGTAATACAGGCTCCCATAAAGAAATGGGTGTGTGTGTGTAAAACCCTGCACCATGTGACAGGCACCCCATGGTGCCTGCCACATAGTGCATGCATTTACAGGGGGCACCCTAAGTACCCCCTCGGCCACCAATCATAGGTTGCAGAGGCAAAGGGTCCTGCTGGGGGCTCCCAAAGTTGCTTTCCGACAGCCTTTTCATGTCGGAAAGGCCAGCACAGAAATGCAGTGGGAAATCGACATTGTAATCCCAACAGCGGAAACGCCATTCATAGGGGATTACAATGTGGTTCCAACCGGCCTGAAGACTCCGACAGCTGGACGGAACCGCATGGGAATGACCGGCCGGTCCATGCTCTGACCGCCGACATCGTAATTCGGCAGTCAGGCTGCAAACGGAACGTGTTGGTCAGGTAGCCTCCGACTGTGGCTGTAAAGCTTCCGACTTCCGGTCGGAGACTTTCCGACCAACATCGTAATTGGCCCCTAAGTGTGACAATAGATAGTATTCCATAACATCACTTTCCAGTCAGTACTTTATTTGAGAAAAAAAAACACTTTTAATAACAAATAAGCAAACATTATTTTTAAAATAAAGATGACCTTAGAAAACTAGAAGGTACTGGGACCTTCTGTAGCTGACTTAAAGCCACAAAATGTCCATAGATCCCTCATTATAGACGCTTTGTTTTCTTTTAACAAGCATTATATGCTATTATTACCCTATGCTGAATGGCTGGAATTGGTTAACTTCATAAGCATCAGGTCTCTTTGGTTGTTAAAGAGGATGTTTGATTGGATGCAGATAAGAATACTAGATTAATTACTTTTGTTTGATGTACAGATTTGGTGCTGAAAAGATGCTTAAAGAATAGTTTTTTTTCCAGAAATAGTATTAGCAAAAACCCACCACTCAATGTCTTGGGTTCTCCATGCAATATTCTGGTATCCCATCGCCATGGCTGTCCACAGTCCATGATGTCCAAGGACAAATAAAAGTCACTACTGGCAGTTTTGGTTAATGTTGCAAACCAAATAAAACAACTCTTTTGAGAGTCTTAAAGCTGCATTGAAGATCAAGTGTCTCTATTTTAAAATCTCCCTTTTCATCATCAAATTTTACCAATCGTGAGCTTACTACCATCGCTGGCAGCATGTATAGCAGGCAAGGGTGACACTAGTAGCCAATAGCAGCAAAATGTCAAACTGGGACAGAGCTTCCAACATTGATATTTTGTAACTGTAATGGCTAGAAAGATGATTCAACATTCATTGGATTAGCAAAACACCCTGCAGTTAGTGAAATCAGACTCCATGCTTGAGACTGGAGGACGATCCCTTTTGGCCTGATGAAAGATGAGCAGGGGAACCCTACAAGCAAGAGATTGGTCAGGGACGATGCAAGGTCACCCTCCTCAATCTATGAAGGCGATGAGGCAGCTCCGAAGCATTCTTACTTCTACTGAAACTGAACTTGGGACAGGTTTATGGTTCCTAGACAGGCTCAACCAATCGAGGTGCCCCCACACAAGTCTTTCATTTCAGGTGGACGTTGTGCTGATCTTGCCTATGATTATACCTGCTTCAGCCTTTCTCACTGATATTCCACTGTTTAACGTGTGCTCTTTCTCATCCAGTTCACGGCTCTGGATCATACCACTTGAAGTAAACGTCAAGACAAGTTGTTCAGAAGGGGGAGAGCACATAAATGAAAAACGCTTTCATTTCAGTGTGTCGGTTGCAATTCAAATTTCCCAGGTTTCCTCAATGCTAATAATAACCCATTTTATTAAAATCCTGTCAGTTGAGATTATCTCCAAAGTAACCAACATGTTTAGGGATTACACCGATCTTCCCATCAGGGATTTTCATTGAAAACATATTTAGAATTGAAAAAGAAAGAAATATTTCACATGTTATTTGAATTTTAACATATCCTCAAGAACGTGTGCATGGATTAACCATTCCTCATACTCGAGAAAGGGCAACTTTAGAATTTTTTGGTATTCAGCAGATGGTGCGTACAAATAAGAGAACATACCTTTGTCTGGGACATGCAAACTGAAAGAATGTCATTCAACGACCTGCGTCATATCCTATAGCATGCAAGGATATTGAATTGTAACTTTTCCTAGTAAAGCAATACCTAACACTGTATTAAATGCCTATATAGCAAAGCATAAATGGGACACATCTTACAAAAAATAAGATTTGAAGTAAATGGCATAAAACTTTGATATGCTCTTGGGATCAGTGATCACCATTAGTGAAATATTTCACGGAGCAGGGGCACAATGTGTCACAGTTAAGTCAAATATATGAGTGCGATTTGCCATCATAGAGAAGTGGACATTTCTTAAAGTTGCATAAGCGAGGAGTGCTGGTTGATCAACTGTTTGTAAACGATGAACCTTGTGGGTAACATGAGTGTCTGGATTGTTTGTATTTTTTTTATGAACAATACAGAGCTCATAGAACTGGGATTGGATTCAAGTAGGGTACTGACATAGCTCGTGACCCATTAATCTAACAGTTCTCTGCATGCAACAAAGGAGTGGACAATGTAAAAAGGCTCACTAATTGGAGAGGAAGCAGAGAAAAGATTACATGAAGTTGCAAGAGGAAGCGACATAATAACCACTTGGCTACTTACCTGCTACTTTGTAGAAAGGAAAAGCGTATGATATACGGACGCCAAATGATTATTACATAATGAGTGTTTGGGACACTAGAAAATATATAATTCACATGCAAGTATTTTTTGGGCAACTAATCAATTCAAAAAGCCATTTCCACATGTAAATTAGGTTTACGAGTGCTAACAGCAGGCAGTTACAAAGGGTCACGCGGCAGCCGTAAACTGTTTACTGCTGCGTATTTGTATGTTGTGACTGCAGAACACTAGTGGAAGTAAACCCTCTTTAAGATGCAGAGAGAGGGTGTTGCAAGGGAAGGTTTGCATTGTAAGATTGTGAAAGCCCACAAACTTGTAAGTTTATGAAGAGTTATAAGCTCCTCTACGACCCCTTCCCACTATAGAAACTGTTATAGTTTTACTCCAATAACGGCTAGAATAATTTTCCTTCTAGAATGGGAAGGTGATAGATGACCCCCTAATTTGATGTGGGAGCAGCAGAAGGGTATTATCATTGGGGTAAAATGTTATTATTGTGTAGGTAAAAAATGTGCATTAACAGGTCGGGCTGCCTTGCAACAGTACGGAATTGTACTATTTACAATTCTGCACCGGAAAAATAGCAGCCATTAAAAAATCTAGAAGCAGGAGTATGTCTGAAAAGGCCCCAGTGGTGCCATAATACAGGTAACTACTGCTGAGTTTTGAAAACAAGCCAAAATCATAAATTTACACCCGTGGGGAACAGTACTTACAGAAGGGCTTGAGTTTCTTCAGGAATCAGGCATTTTAGGACCCGATTAGGAGTGTAGGTGCTATTTCGCGCACCTGATAAATAACAATAACACAGGATATGTTATTTATCGGGTGCGGTAAATAGCTCCTATTACAAGCTTGTGGGGAATAACATGCAGACTTTGGTGTTTAACACCAAAATCCGCATGGTACGGTAAATACCGCACACATTTTCCCTTTTAAATTTCGGAAGGTTTGAACTACGGAAATTAAACAAAACTTCAGGTATTTAATGCATCTGATAATTATCGGATGCGCTAAATACTTTTTATCTCCTAATTCTGCTCTGTGCTTAATCCCTTCGATGCTGTTGACGGAACGGTTCCGTCATGCACGTCGGGTGAGCTGTGCGGATGACGGAACCGTTCCGTCATGACTCCGCCCGCGCAAGGCGGAGTCAGCATGGGCGGGGAATTCGCGCCCCACGGAAGCGGTTAATCATAGGTTTAATAAAGTGTACAAAAAGTGATGTCTGGAATTCTTAAATTCATCTCAGCCACTGGTAATTACTCAGGGCCGCATGCCAATCCATCGTTATTTTGCACACCATGTCACCTCCTTTTGGACCCAGCTAGATGCAAATCTTTCTTCACCCTGCTCCAGTCGAAAAGAATAGCCCAAACTGCCATGCCAGGTCATCCCTGACCTAGAACACAAGCAATCAGGGACCGGTTTTACCCTAGTTATGGACTCATCAGCAGGGTACAGCTTAGTTCCAGTGACTACTCGCCAATAATGAGTCTCAACACCCCATCAGGGTTATAAGTGCTATATAAATGCAAACCTTTTTCCTTTTCTACCCCTCCCCAACCCTTCTCAATCCAAATAACTGACTAACATATCCACCACTAAAATTACTCTCATGTTTCACCATACTAATTCAACACTAATCCTGATGGGTTCCAGAGTAGCGTGCTACTTGCGCTTCAAAACCCCATCAGGGGTAGCAAGCGCTATATAAATACAAACCTCTTTCCCTCTTCTATCACTCCACCTACCCTTCTGTACCCAAATAACTGAATAACATATCCACTACTCAAATTACTTCATATTTTACTATACTAATTTTCAACACTAATCCGTTATGGGTTCCAGAGTGGCGTGCTACTCGCCAGAAAAGCGCTTCAACGCCCATCAGGGGTAATAAGTACTATATGAATGCAAACCTTTCTTCCCCTTTTATCCATCTACTATCCTTCTCATTCCAAATAACGAATATCCACCACTGAAATTACTTCATATTTCACCATATTAATTCACCACTAATCCTTTAGGGGCTTCCTGAATAGCGTGCGTCAACAAGCGCTACATAAATGTAAACCTTTTTCCTCCTCTATCCTTCTGCTATCATTCCAAATCCAAATAACTGACTAACCTATCCACCACTTAAAATGTACTTGCATGTTTCACTATACTAATTCAACACTAATCCTCTATGGGTCCCAGAGTAGCGTGCTACTTGCCGAAAAAGCGCTTCAACGCCTCGTCAGGGGTAGTAAGCGCTATATAAATGCAATTACGATACAATACAATTACAATACAGTGTGCACAGGACCCATGTCAGGGCACCTTCCCACTTAGGGCAAATTAATCTCAGCCATTGGTAATTACTTGGGCCGCATCCCAATCCATTGTTATTTTGCACACCATGTCACCTCAGTTTGGACCCAGCTATGTGCAAATCAGTCTTGAAGGTTAAGCAGCGGTAATTTAGTGACTTTTTGTGGATCACCCTGACAAGAATTGTGACTATTGCTTGAATAGGGTTTCACCGTCCCTCAAACAACAACCCAGTTTCTCACATAAGCCAATTCCCTATCCATGTCTAAATGCCTTTTGGGTTGTTACTAGGGTTGAGCGAAAATCACGTAATCTGCTTTTGCATAAATATATGAATTTTCAGACACATTTAGGGGTCGATTTCGATTCGGATAACCAATCCTTACAACGATTCCTATTCGTAGCCGTTTCCGTACGATTCGTAGTAATGCGTCTGAATCGCGTAGTACGATCCGTTGGCTCGAAATACATACGAATCGTCGCAAACCCAACGAAAGTTAAGGGTGAGTCCGTACGACATAGACCCGCACAGTAAACCGTACGAATCGTAAACATGCCGTACGACCCACCAAGTACGTTCCGGACCGGGGAATGGGGACGCGATTCGTACGGATACGTCGGGTATGAGCAAATCGTATGGAGATCTACACTATCACATAAGCACCGTACCCCTAAATTCAAGGGGAGTATGCAGGGGGTGTGCGCACCGTACACGTACGACCTTGGGGTTAGGGACCCTACCCCTACGCATCGTACACCTACAATCATGGGTGGTACGCACGGGGACATACGCACCATACCCCTGTAATCCAGGGGTGTACGCTCCGTACCCCGATGCACCGTACCCCTGCAATGATGGGGTGTACGCGCCGTACACTGGGGTCTGTTCCGTATGCATTTCGAGCCGAAATCTGGTTTTCCGGACGATTTAAACTCCTGTAGCAAAAGCGTCGTACGGAGTGCTGTCGACACGAATCGTACTGGCTGGGTCGGAAAAAACTGCTTCAAACCGTACGGACATCGCGTACTGTGTGTTCCGAATATGATTTGTACGGATCATTGAGTCGTACGGTCTTTGGTACGAATCGCACGGAGAACTGCATTGGGTACACATCGTACTAAATCGTACTTACGGGTACGGTTCTCCGTACGATTCGTACGGGAAAAAGGCTCCGTACAACGAATCGGACAGGATTTTACCGAATCGGAATCGGCCCCTTAGTGAAATTATGTATAACTATGCAAAATGTAAAACTGGCACCTGGCACTGTATTTTAGTGCTAAATGCGTCCTATTGTCCATATTGGATGCTAGGATACAGTTCATTATTAAAAAAAAGCAAAACATTAAAGCAGAGTTTACAAAATCTTCTCACGTTCTGTTGTTCACAATGTTCCTGTGTGTTCATGGTAAGTTATTACTGCAAAAGGCAGGTAATTACGCAACATGCCGTAATAACAATTTCTGGAATTTCGTATAAAAACAGTAACATGAAATTACCTAAATTACGCTGAATTATGCAGCCGTAATCAAAATTTCCTGATTACTTACCAGTAATCTACATCACTCAGAATCCTGGGATTCCATCTCACAGCCCTCACAGCGTGATGTTTGCCTTATTGTACCCCATTGATTTACTTACTGTAGCCCTAAAAGAGATTTAACAACAAATACTTATACCCAGTCCCAAAATGATGCTCCAGCTCCTCCCTGTGGGTCCTAAAGAGAAACTCCAACTCCCATTCTTCCTGAAATACCAAGCAACTCAGCAGCCTAGTGGTGAAACACAATCGTGCAGCGAGGGTGGGCATTTAGAACTTGGAGTAATAATGATTACTCCTCATCAATCTTTCTCGTCTCAGTTCTTACATCAGGAGGACATAGAAGACAAACCTGACCACAGGGATTCTAGAAAGCAAATGAAAAAACCCAGAAACAAAAAGTCCTGTCTGAGCCATTGTATGCTTTTTTTCTAACATCCAGATGCACCCACTGGCCAGTATTCGAGAACTCACCTCAATGGAAAGACTGCTTCACATCGCCTTTTGAATGGCAATTACAGGGAAATGGAAACACTTAGCAGATCATAATGCCTAAGTCCATCAGGAAAACTCAAAGGGAATGCTACCCCAAATAACAAACCCAGAAGAGAAGACAAAATACTAATCCATTAAGGCTCATAAATAGAGTGCATGTAGCCCCAAAGCAACCTCAAACCTTCCAAAGTTAGAGAACAGAGCTTTAAAGGAGGAAAAAACAAACCAGGCTGAAGAAACGAAGAGCTCTGTGACCACCTAAGAATATAGGCTGTCCCTCATGCAACAGTAACTTAAACGAAATAAAGACAACTTACATTACTCTAGTGTAGAACTGGTGAAACCATAGTAAAAAAAAATACAAGAGCCCGTTGAGGATCAAATTTAAGGATACAATGTTATGTTATGTTATGTTAAGGGGTGCTTGTAAAGCGCACTGTCACCGTGGGTTTCCTGGCGCTGATTGGATGCTGAATGGACAGAGGGAACTTCTAGCTGGGTTGTGGAAAGAGCCAGGTTTTCAATGATTTACGGAATTGGATGAGGGTATTGGCGGTCTTGACTGAGACAGGGAGGGAGTTCCAGAATTTGGGGCCAAGGTATGCAAATCTCCGACCGCCAGATCTGCAGAGTTTGATGGGGGGGGACAACCAGGAGGTGTAGGTGTGATGATCTGAGGTTGCGTGAGGGACAGTAGGGCGTGATGAGAGATTTCAGGAAAGCGGGGCAAGAACCAGAAAGAGACTTGAAAGTGAGGCAGCCGAGCTTGAAGGCTGCCCTCAGGCTGACAGGGAGCCAGTGCAGTTTGATGAGGAGGGGTTTGGCAGACTGCCATTTCGGTATCCCGAGGGCCAATCTCGCCGCTTGGTTTTGAATGATTTGCAGCCTAAGGATGGAAGATTTAGGCAAACCCTAATAGATGGAATTCGAAAAATCCAAGCGGGAGAGGACAAGGGCCATAATAACTTGGAGCAGGGCGTCAGGAGTCAGGAGGTAAGCCACCTTCCTGATCCTGCGCAGCTGGAACATACAGGAGGAGACCACTGTCCCCACCTGGGGCCCAAGGGATAGCCCAGAGTCAATGGTGACCCCAAGACTTTTTACCGAGGCCACCGGGGTCGGGGGAAGACCGAGTTCGGCCGGCCAGAAGTGAGGACCCCAGTAGGCAGAGCTCCTGCCGGGAAGAAGGAGCTCCGTTTTTCCTGGGTTCAGTTTAAGTTGGTTCTGACACATCCACTGAAGGATATGGGACATGACTGCCTGGAAATTGGGAATAGCAGAGAGGGAGTTTAGAGGAAAAATGAGTTGCAGGTCGTCCGCGTAGTTGAAAACGGTGACGTCCCACTGCCTCAGAGAGAAAAGAAGGGGACGAAGATAGAGATTAAAGAGGAGAGGGGATAAAGAGGAGCCCTGGGGAACGCCACAAGGCGAGTGCTCCCTGGGAGCCCTGAAAGTGCCTAGGCTGAGGGTCTGGGATCTCCCGGTAAGGAAGGATTTGACCCATGCCAGCGCCGGGCCTTGGATGCCGGCCTGCTCGACACAGTGGAGAAGGATGTCATGGTCCACCGTGTTGAAAGCGGCCGACAGATCTAATAGTACCAAGGCCTGGGGGGTACCCTTGTCAGCGCCGTCTCTCAAGGCATCCAACACGGCCAGGATTACAGTCTCCGTAGAGTGGCCGGGTCGGAAGCCGGCCTGGTTGGCCTCGAGGAAGTTGGAACTCTCGATAAACTTTGAGAGGCAGGCGGTGACATGGGCTTCCAAGATTTTAGAAAAGAAGGGCAAGAGGGAGATAGGGCGATAGTTCGCTGGGATAGCGGGATCGGCCCCGGGCTTCTTCAACAGAGGCACCAAAACGGCCTCCTTGAAGGAGCTGGGCACCGTCCCGCAAGAAAGAGAGGAGTTCAGCAGAGGAAGAATACAGTCAGGTAGAGAGTGGCAGATGTCCCGGAGTATGGAAGGAGGACAGCGATCGTCAGGAGAACCAGACTTAATACAAACGGCCAGGGTTGCTAGGGATGTGGAATCCAGAGGGGGGAATTGTGTGAGGGAGAGGGCGTTGTGAGGGAAAGTAGCAGCATCAGCGCCAGATGAGGTGACCGGGATAGTGTCCTTAATCATAACAATTTTCTGTATGAAAAAAGTGCTGAGCGCGTTGCAGGATTCCTGTGTGGGGGTCTGAGTCGGGAGCGTCCTGGGGTCAGAAGTAAATTCATCAAGGACTTTGAAGATCTCCTTCGACTTGCAAGGGGCTGATAGGATTCTCTCTGAAGCATAAGCCTTTTTGGCGACAGAGATGGCTGATTTATACTTGTTGCGGACTGCCACATAGGTCTCTCTGCTAGACGGGCAGTAGTCTTTCCTCCACTTGCGTTCAGATTGGCGGAGTTCTAACTGTAGGGCTTTGAGTTGGGGGGTGAACCATTTATGAGAGTTATTATGTCGGGACCGGGGAAACTTGGTTAAGGGGGCAAAGATATCGCTAGCTGACGTGAGCCAGTCAGAGATGTGACCATCTAGCTCGTTGATGGATAGAGGGACGCGTTTGAGACAAGTGGGATAGCATTTTGGAGGAGTCAACAGCCTTCCACTTACCAGCGGTGCCGCCCTCCCGCGGGGGAATCCTGATCTGGCCGCCCACCGAGAGGGTGGTATCAATTAAAAAATGATCAGACCACACACAAGGTGTGACGAGCGGGCAGGAGGACTTGACCCCGTGAACCAAATGTGGTCAAGAATGTGGCCGCCACTGTGAGTGGGAGACTTGGCTAATTGGCTGAAGTTCAAGCTCGAGAAAGCCTCAAACAGTTCGGTGGCGTGAGGGCCGGCGTCCTCATGCTGGAACCAGTAATTAAAGTCCCCAACAATGGCTATGCGGGAGGAGGAGGTGGCAAGATTGGAGAGCTGTTCAATGAAGGATGAAGGGAAAGAAGGCATGGGCTGAGGGGGGCGGTAGAGTAGCATAAGGGTAACTGCACCTGCCTCGGTCCCAAGGCTAAGAACCAGGTTATCCACTTCAGGGAGGGTCATAGAGGTGGAGGCAATGACCTTGAGGTTCTTACGTATTGCCGCTGCGACCCCCCCCCGGAGCGGCCCCCTGGGCGGTTGATATTCAGCAGGTAGTAGTCTGGGGGTAGCGCTGCCAAGATGTCAGGGAGGGAGTCGTTGGTGAGCCAAGTCTCAGATAGTAAGAGGACATCTGGCCTCTCGGTCATGAGTAGGTGAAAGATGTCAGTTTGATGTCTGACAAAAGAACGAGTGTTTAAATAAAGTAAGCGGATCTGTGACTCAGAAGTGATAGGTAGGGAGGGAGAAGTATCCGGACTCAGGTGGGGGGGGAAGTTGCCTGCGATTCCAAGTGAAGTGATCCGCGCCCAGGTGTCCAGCGGTAGGGGGCTCGCAGAGGGTAGTAGATTCATAAGGGCAGCGGAGGAGTAGGAGGTAACAACGTCCCTAGCCCCTGGGCCCGCCCGGCCGCGGACGGGCGCAGACGGGCTGGACTTAGGCGCGACTTCGGCGCGCTGACGGCGTGCCCGCTGCGCCCGTCCGCTGCGCTCCCTGTGAGGGGGCGCCATTTTATAGGGCTGAGGAGGTGATGGGCCGAGCGCTGCACCGCTCACCTACTCACCCTCCTCACCCAAGATGGCGGCCGACAGCGCGTCCCGGCAGGAATTGATCTCCTGCGTGGAAGCCCGTAGGCGATGAAGCAGCGAGCAGCAGAAGCGTAAGAGGTACTGCCCAGCGCGCGCTCAGAGTTACCAGAAGTGGTGAAAAAGGTCAAAGCTAGGGGCTCTCACCAGGTAGGAATACTGAATAACTATGTCCTCCCAAGAAGGAAAGACAGGATGATGAGCACCAGAAAGCAAGGGACCTGCAAGGCAATTGCCTCAAGAAACACAAAGAGGAGCATCAACACAACTAAAGAAAGGCCAGTAGATGGACCCCCAACAAACCAACCCTCCGCTTCCTAGGGCCTAAATGAGTGTGAAAATAGCTAAATGCTTTCGAGAGAACTGAAAGCCAATGCTCTTGCTTCTTTCTTATTATAAAAAGGTAGGGACTCACTGTTTCATTGATTGGAATTGCATCAGCGAGTGATAGGTACTGCCCTACTACTGATGTATGGATGGTTTTGGCCTGCTTAGTAAACGGATCTGGGCTTGAGCACCAGTTATTACCTAATCTGGAGTCCCAGACGTCTCTCATGAACAACATGATGATGCCTAATTTCGCATGGACACCTGTTTGGCATAGCTGAGTGACAGCCGGTATCCATGAGATCAAGTAATCCACCAGCCTACATCTCCCAAAAATCTAGGATGACAGGCATATGTCAGAGTGTCCATCTGGAAGAGGGTGGACCAGGAATCAAAAGAAGAAAAAGGAACAGATCATAAACCCATCTTCGCTCCCTAGAAATGGAAGAAGGAAATCCAATTAAAACCCATACAATGGCAGCTTCACAATGCAAATGGGATATTTCCCAACTACAGAGCTATGGTAGAAACATAAAAAGAAACTCTTCACTGGATATTCATAGTAACAATCTTAGAAGGAACTAGAGGAGCAAGGCAACTCAAGCCCCCTCAAAGGGCTCCACAACAACCACTGTAGAGGCAGTTTCTTAACATGGAAGTCATTGACTTTTGACTTGTAGGGGAAACATTGACACACTTTGTGATTGAGTAGTTCTTCAAGCATACACATGCTTTTGGCTGCAATGGGATTTGAACTCTTGCCCTTTGGTCAAGAATCTGAGATCTTAACCCACTAAGCCATGTGTGCTGTCTCCTAATAAAATAGAGCAGAAGACAGAATCTGAGACCTGAAACACCCTGACAAATTAACATCCCCTGAATGCACCAGCAGAACAATGAATAAAACATCACGTGTGAATCGAACAGAGAACAATTGGGCTTTTAGTCTTTCATGAGTGACTGGACAAACAATACGAAATTACCCCAAAGCTTTAAAACAGCAGAAATGGAAGAGCAACCAGCACAGAGTCAGAGAAAGAGGGAACTGACTGAAGCCCAACTATGAGATAGAAAGCTGCTCTACCAGGCAGTAAACTAAGGGAAACCTGTATATGAAACAGGAATATCAGACTCCCAAAAACTCTAGCAGGGAGATCCCTGGGGCAAAAATGGAACCCAATCCTACTATATCTCTAAAAGGGGCACACAAAATGTTGTTACAAAGCGCACAGGTCCTCATTTCCTGCCTCGAAACGATTAAGAAGCCAACTTGGGCTACAAAGCATGAACCATAGGTCTAAGAGGAGAGGAATGTATGAACATGAGACAATTAGCCTAACCAGACAAAATAAAAACTAGGGACTGAATAGATTTTCACTATTCCAGAAAACACCAGTATGTAGTCTCAGTGGAAATCAGCCCTCAACCCGCAGGCTGAGAATCAAAGATCTGAACCCTAGGCCTTAAATGATGCTCCTTCCGAAACAAGAACACAGGAGCGTGAAGTGAACAGAGTTATATTAATCTGAAACAAAATATCACACACATTATTTTTTTATGCATGAGAAAGAAGAGGAAGGTAACATAAGATTTGAAAATATTGACATTCATAGATATACTTGTAATTCTACAGACTTACCAGATCATGCCGTCCAATATTCTTCCAGGAGTCAAATGGTGTGCTTATTACTTCGTCTGACAACCCCCAGAATAATTTTTGGGGGGTAACAGAAAGAAGAGTGCACTCTTGGTGTTCGTAAGAGCCTGTTCCCAATGGCAGCTAAGTATGGGCTAAACTGAATATTTTCACTTCTTCACTTATCCAAGATGCATTTTCCAAAATCTTTGAAATGTTCTGTCATCGTTCAGTGGTACTAGAGGTCACTCTGCACATCCAAGAGGCAATCACTAAACTCGATTTTACTCAGAATACTTTATACCACACTTTGCATTTATTAGAGAATACATTTATGGATTATGAGCCTGCTATTACTGGACCTCGAACCACTGACCTACTGCTCTTATGACAGAAGGTTTTTTTTACCCATGTGCTGTCTTAGAATACACAACCTGTAAACATGCAAGGCAAATGTAAAGGTGGGAGAAAGCATACAATACTATGACCTACACGACATGATCACGGAATTGGGGGATTTTCTCCAAACACCATATTTCAAGAACTAAGAATGATGTATGCTAACTCGTGTAGTTTCATGCCCTGTCAGCTAGAAAGCATGAGAAAATCAAACGAGCAGCTTCTCTGAATACATTTCATGACCCATGGCCGCCGGCAAACGATCTGGGCCCCGCCTGATTCCGCCGTGATGCCGCCTCTGGGAGTCGGGGTCCCTCAGGGCTCTATTTTGAGCCCGACCCTCTTTAACATCATCATGACCCCGTTGGCGGCACTGGTGGAGTCGCATGGTGCCCAGATCGTATCCTATGCGGATGACACCCAGCTCCTCTTCTCTTGTTCGAGAGGAGGCGACTTTGATGGGGAGAGTATTCGGGATTGCCTTGGGGCTGTTTTTCATTGGTTCCATCTAAACAGCCTCAAGTGCAATTCCGACAAGTCCGAAGTACTTTTCTTTGGGTGCGACACCGAGCCTGACTGGCAGTCTTGGTGGCCACAGGATATGTTCCCTCCATCCTGCTCCTCTCAGGTTGCAAAGAATCTGGGGGTGAAGCTGGATAACAGGTTAACCTTGAAATCGCAGATCCTGGGGGTGTCTGGCATGTGCTTTGGCATCCTTAGGATGCTGCGGAGGTTTCTTCCTTTGTTATCCGTGGAACATAGGACGCTGACAGTTCAGGCTCTGATTGGGTCCAGGTTGGATTATTCCAACATTCTCTACCTGGGCCTTCCCGAGTACCTGCTGCAGCGCCTTCAAGTGGTGCAGAACGCCGCGGCCAGGGCTATCTTCGGCCTTAGTAGGCGCTCTAGTGCCTCGGGCTTGCTGGTAACGCTA
Organism: Lissotriton vulgaris; assembly: GCF_964263255.1. Lineage (NCBI taxonomy): Eukaryota > Metazoa > Chordata > Amphibia > Caudata > Salamandridae > Lissotriton > Lissotriton vulgaris. Next base: position 366,129,442 of record NC_141698.1, read on the forward strand.
CATTGGTTGCCCATTCGCAAGAGGATCGCCTTTAAGGCTTTGACCTTGGTCTATAAAGCTCTTCACAAGGGGGGAGCTAAGTACCTCCAAAAGAGAATGGTCTTTTATCATCCGACCAGGTCTCTGAGGTCGGAATCCCTGCACCTTGCTGTCGTCCCTCGGGTAAAGAAAGCGCGCCTTGGTGGGCGCTCTTTTGGAGTGCTGGCATCTCAGCTATGGAACTCTCTGCCGCTGGCCCTGCGGGGTGCCACTAGCTTATTGGCTTTTAGGAAAGGCCTTAAGACGTGGCTTTTTACTCAGTAGCCGTTCTTTTTGGTTTTTCTGGCTCACTACTCTTTTAGTTTTTTCATTTGGTGTTATGTTATTATGCTGCAGTCTTCTTGTCTTTTCCAATAAAAGCGCCGGGACACTCTTTCTGAGTAGCCGTGCGCTATAAAAATGAACCAATAACATAACATAACATAACATAACATATTTCCTTTTTTAGAGACGTATCTCAAACTTCAGGCTGAATTCAGCTTAACAATAAATCATCAGTGAATCTAAAATGTGCTGACTACATGCCAGAGAGAAAGCACAACCAACGGTATCCCCGGCAGTGTACCATCTTTACTCAATACACACCCAGCATTCAGGGGATTAAAATTGGATTGGTGCACAGCACACAAGAAGTACAGGAGTGTGGCAGGAAGGCCTAGGGTGACCACCTCACTCCATGCTATCTTGGACACTGCTCCCAGTCCTGAACCTTTCTTCTATAAATCATTTGCAACAATTGTATTAGTCTAGTTAGAAGCACATCCAAAATCGACATCAACAGGAATGCATGAAGTTGTCACGTGAAAACCCTGGACTGGGAAATGGGCCTGCAGTAACACTGAGCTGTATGGGCACCTGTTAAGGCAGATCTAGTTGAATGTCCAGGTGCCCACACCCTTCATCCAGGCCCCCAGCACCTGAAGGACATAACATAGCCCGAGACTCTGTCAAGTAGGTAGCAGGACACCCACTGTATGGGGAAGAGAGGCATGGTTTCTCCGCTCAGTGGATGATCACCCTCCCACTCTCCAAGAAATGAGGTCCACTGGAACGCGTTCTCCGGGACACTCACCTACCCACCAGCAGGACTAAGGCTGAGCAAACAAATAGGTTAAAACATCCAACTGTACGGAGGAAGAGGTAGGAGGAAGAAAGGCCAAGGATTGTGGCAAAGGTAGAGCGGACAGCTGCTGCAGGATCCCTTCACCCGAATGAACCCACATAGTCTGACAACCAGAGCAGGTTAGGGCACAGTCACAGGAGCAGGACAATGTAGGATCGTAGCTATATAATGCAGCAAGTGCAGTAGTACCAGCCCCCAGGGGTAAGACAGATCCACCACACTGCAATTATTGCTGAATTTTACCACCAAACTGAAAGATGGGGTTCTTTAATTGAATCAGGGCTAATGCTGTTGGTACAAGGAACGTAAAGGGTGAGAATACAGAAAGCCTCTCGTACTGAAAGGGAAAGTAGGCACCCAATCTTGCGAGACAGAAGGGAAACAGGAAGTATGGTTGGTGGAGAACCCTTTATGACTCCGAGGAAGAAGCTAGAGCCTAGGCCAAAGACTGGTTATAAGTGTCTGTTTTTGCTGCACGTTATGTGAACTGTAGTTATCATGGTTTTCCTCACCTGCTGTTGACTGCTTTCGGCTGCTTTTGCCCACGTTTCTGTCTTAGGCACGGTTTCCAAGTAGCTACACCGAGCCTTGTGTTTGCGACTCCTCATGCCTGCCTATGCTGTTTTCTGTGCCCTGCTTTCTCGGGGACTTTATGGTGGTTCTGTGCAGCAGTAGCCACCTCTCCTGTTGATCTATGGCATTCTAGTTCTGTGGAGACCTTTGTTGGGGCCGAGAGGTGGTGTACAGCATTTATTTTCAGTACTGCCAGCCACCTAATTCAGCCAGTGAAGATTACTCCTTCCACGCTTCATCAGTGGAAGACATGCCTTCTCTGGGAGGCTTGGTATGCATGTTGGCTCTGATTTATATAGCAAAAAGAAACAGCAAAAAGAGGACTTTTCAAAGGACCTCCTCTGAGAGAAACCATTTATTCCACTTAAATTGCTGATCTAATTGCTGTTACTTGTGAGTTTTCACTGGCCATAAACCAGTAACCATATCCACTGATATTTTTTATAACCTATTTTATTGGGTTTTGAAAAACAGGAAGCACTGATTTGCATTTCTAGTCTGGTACATTGATTGACTGTTACTGCCATTATGCCCAAACATACATTGTGACCCACACCTATCCACAATATTGTGTACAAGCTCGAGCCAAGAAGGGACAAGGAACCCTACTACTCCAATTGGCCCAGCCATTTGCCAGAGACCCTTTGATGCTTAGCTGGACATCCTCTAGCCTCGTACAATGGTCTTCCCTGTGCTGTGCACCAGTCTACGCCTTTGCGTCATTTGGCTACACTCGGGGGGGGCGTGGAATTTTTCCAGGTGGCAGCAATATCACGTTTGGCCATCATGATGGCGGTATCCAGGAGGAGTTTGTCTGTCCTGGGCCCGTCTAGGCCGTCCATAACCCCCAGGAGTAGGTTCAGGGGCTTGTGTGGCACCTCCCAGCTCAGGAAAGCGATAAGCTCAGATTCCAGTGCCCCCCAGTATGGGGTGAGATGCGAGCACGTCCTAAAAGTCTGCTGGTTCCAACCCACAGCGTGTACAAGATGGGGTGGGTCTTAGGCTCGCCCGATGGAGGCGACCGGGGGTTTGATACGCGTGTGAAGGTAGCACAGCGGCACCAGGCGAAGCTTGCCTCAAGTAGTATTGGTTTTTAGAGCCATCAAAGCATCCAGCCAGTCCTCATCTTCCAGTGGACCCAATCAAACCTCCCATCAGTGTCTGAGTGATTCAAATGTCGGTGGGCTATTATTAGTCGACAAGCGATATATCCTCGATACCCTTCCGTTCACTAAGTCCCTCATCATAATCTGCACTTCCATTGGGCTGAACTCTGAAAGTGTTGTGCCTATCGATATGTATGAGCTGAGAGAGTGGTGTAGCTGCAGAATTCTATAGAATTGTGAGGGGTGAAGGGTGTAGCGAGTCTGTAGGTCTTGGAATAAGTGATCCACTACCCACACATCTCCCAATTGCAAAATTCCAATAAGGTCCCACCTCCTGGACCCTCCTAAAGCCCCTACCTCCTTAAGCCAGGCGCCCTGCCAGAGGGATGTTTGCTTTGTCAATCTGTTGTCCCACCCGGTGTGACATAAGGCAAAGCACCAGGCCAGCAGGACTGCTTGAGTCACTGTCGGTAGGGCCACAGACCCCGGGCCTCCATATAGCATAGCCTGAATTCATGGGAATCCCAGCTCCTCCAGCTCGATCCTGTAGGCCAGGTCGGACCAGCCGCGATAAACCATTCGTGCAGGACGAGCAGCCGAGTTGCTAGGTAGTATAGGTAAAGATTAGTCATGACCATGCCCCCGTCGAAGGGCGTTATCTGGCAATGGGCGAGGGCCATTCATGGCCTTGAGTATCCCAAGAGAAACCTTGTGGTAATACAAACCAGTTGCAACACACCAAAAAGGCCTGAAGAGGTTTAACGACCTGCAGGGGGCAATTCCCTTAAGTAAAATATGTCAACACAAACAAGCCACCCTGGGTCAGACTTGTAACAATGGAGTGCAAGGGGGTCTCTTTTTAAAGGACAAATTCCCTCCCCCACCCGCAGGTGGCATGCTTCATCACCGGGAATCTCCTCGCACTGTGAAACTGGTCGCAGTGCGGGCTACAACCCCCTCACTGTAAGGGAGCTCAGGGATGTTTTTGTTTGTGATGGTAAGGAGGTATACTAAAACCTTCAGATGAGCTGGACGAGGAGGGAGTGTGTGTAGAGAGCGACAGTGAAAATAAAACTAACTCCTTGGTGTGTTAAAGATTACTTTTAATAGGGCACCCAGGGATCAGGATTAAAAACTGAGAATGTGGGCCATGGTAGGAAGATTCAACCTAACATGGTCTAAAAATGGTCAATTGGTCGACATGTTTCAGCCATAATGCCCTAAACAGAGGTGCCATGGCTTTCATCAGAACCAGGTGAAACAGGGGAAAGTGTGAGTGTGTAAGTCTAGCCACCAATCCAAGGGTTTGTCCTTTGTCCTACGACCCTTCCTAAATTCTCTAGAGATTCCCCTTCGAAGCCGTGGTTCATACAGGAGCTCAAAATGCAGAAACAACACTGCAAAAAACTTGAACACCGTAGGTGACTAGATTATTGCCCCCTGGCGAAGGTGAACCTCAGGAAATCCCAGAAGTTGTACTATTCCTCTATATCCCAGGCCAAAAGCCTTTACTATGCGGACCGGATTGATCTAGCAAGGAATAATTCTAAAGAAATGTTCTCGATTGTCCTGAGATTTATGACCCCTTGCGCTGAATCCATTACTTTTGACTAATCCATTGCTTGGTGTGAGGAACTGTCTAATTTCTTTGTTGACAAAATCCGTTCCATCCAGGCGTCTTTTTCACTAGATAACTATGCATTGACCGGGGCCCTGCCACATAATGCGCTGCATACTGAATTGCCCTCTTTGACAGCTTTCTCTCCCATTGATCTTCCGGAGTAATTGAGAGTTCTTAAGGCCTTAAAATCAGGCTCTCTGACCAATCCCTGTGCTGCCAGACTCTTGGCCTCGCTTGCAGAGATAGTGAACCCTGAACTGAACAGACTGATTAATCTGTCTCTTCAGGAGGCCTATGTTCCCGCTGCTTGGAATAAGGCTAAGATTCTACCGCTTCTAAAAAAATGTTGCTGGATACACTGATTCCAGTCAATTATCACCCTATCTCCCTTCTCCCTGCTATGACGAAAGCCTGTGAGAAGGTGGTCAATAAACAACTGACTGACTATGTTGAAGGCACAGGTCTTCCTCGCCCAGCTCAATCCGGTTTCTGAGCCTCCTACAGCACTGAGTCGGCCTTGGTGGAAGTCTCGGAGGCTATTCGGAAGTGTCTGGATTCAGGAGTTAGGGCTGCTCTCATCTTGTTGGACCTCTCGGCAGCATTTGATACTGTCCCCCATTCCTTGCTGCTTACCTGCCTTGCGGCTATGGGGACTGTCGGTGCTCCCTTGAGCTGGCTGAAATCCTTTTTAGGAAGGAGTACTCAACAGGTGTGGCTTCCCACATTCTCCTCGTCATCTCGGGAGGTGTTAATGGGGGTGCCTCAGGGGTTTTCCCTGAGCCCCAATCTTTTTAATCTGTATGTCACCCCTCTGATTTATTTGGCTGAAGACCTGGATGCCAAAATTATAGCATATGCCGATGATACCCAGCTCCTGTTCATTTTGGGTAAATTAGAGTGTTCTCCTTCTCTGTTTCAATGGCTTTCCTCAGCGCAACTCAAATGCAATGAGGGTAAGACAGAAATTCTCCTCTTTGGGACCTTTCCCCCCCAGTTCAGAGACACCTTATGGCCAGTAGACTCTCCTTTGCCAGCCTAAACAGGGATACCTGCCAAAAATCTTGGAGTCTGGTTTGAGGAGAACCTTACCTTCTCCACCCAGATAAGCAGCCGTGCTGGATCTGCCCTCATTTCTGCTCACAGCACCGAGAAGAGAACATGTCTGGATGCGGCAAACAAGGGAAGGGGCTTGGCAAAGGCGGCGCCAAGAGGCACCGCAAGGTGCTCCGGGACAACATCCAGGGCATCACCAAGCCGGCCATTGGCCGCCTGGCGCGCCGTGGTGGAGTCAAGTGCATCTCCGGCCTCATCTACGAGGAGACTCGCGGGGTGCTCAAGGTTTTCCTGGAGAACGTGATCTGGGACGCCGTCACCTACACCGAGCACGCCAAGAGGAAGACCGTCACCGCCATGGATGTGGTGTATGCCCTGAAGCGCCAGGGCCGCACCCTCTACAGATTCGGCGGTTAAACACTCGACTTACCCACGGAAAAAAAAGAAAAAACAACCCAAAGGCTCTTTTTAAGAGCCGACCACCATGTTGTGTGAGAGCTGTGTCTATGAACTATTATTCCAGGCATGGCAGGGCTGCTTTCTAGGCCCACACTCGGTCGGGAGGGGAGGAGGGGGAAACCCGGGGATTTGCTCTGCAGCCACTCTGCTCTGGAAGGCACGGCCGGGAAGGCGGGTTTAGCCCGTCCCAGGGGCCCGCCACCATGGAGCTCTAAAATAGGCATTTAAGGCGGGTTCAGCCTGGCCCAGGGGCCCGCCACCATGAAGCTCTAAACTGGTAACCTAAGGCGGGTTCAGCCCGGTTCAGGGGCCCACCATCATGGAGCCCTGGACTGGGGACCTAAGGCGTGTTTAGCCCGTCCCAGGGTCCTGTTATCCTGGAGCTCGAAACTGGGGAGATAAGGCAGGTTTAGCCCAGCCCAGGGGTCCGCCATCATGGAGCTCTGGACTGGGGACCATAAGGCTTGTTTAGCCCGGCCCAGGGGCCCGCCATCATGGAGGCCTGGACTGGGGGACCTAAGCCGACAATTAAGCTCCCACGAAGTGGGGGCTTACAAAATACTGATGGGACAAAGGTTGGAGATAGCCGCAGCAGTGGGCCATCTGGTCGCACCATTGTGCGGCGACCAGATGGCCCAGTAAGCCGGGGGACCAGATGGACGGGCGGCGGAATGGCTGCGCTAACTCCAACTTTGTCTCCCACCCAGGCGCTGTAAGCCCGTGGGGGCTCAATAGTCGATAAAGTAGTGTTCCCATGCAGGCCCATAGGAAGAGGGTGTGGGATCCTAATTTTTGTGGCGAAGCATCATGACCGTTTACAGGTCCCTATGGGTCTTGAAGCACCCGTTTCTGTATTTTTTTTTTTTTGTGTGGACATTTTGGTTCAAGGGGACCTTGGCACTACTTCTACCCAGGGCTGGGGAGCTCCGATTCGGGTAGAATTTCCGGTTTTCCCCTTTAGCTGGAGGTCGGACAAAAAAAAAAAAAAAAAAAAAAAATATATATATATATATATATATATATATATACATTTTTTTTTTTTTTTTTTTTTACTACCTCTTTAGGTTCAAGGGGACAAAGTCACTTTTCCCACCCAGGGCTGGTGAGCTCCGATTCGGGTAAAATTTCCGCATTTCCCCCTTAGCTGGAGGTCGGAAAAAAAAACCGATATATACACTTTTTTTTTCTTTTTCTAACTCTTTATGTTCAAGGGGACAAAGTCACTTTTTCTACCCAGGGCTGGGGAGCTCTGGTTCGGGTAACATTTTCGGTTTCCCCCCTTACCTAGAGGTCGGCCAAAAAAACAAAAAAAAAAACTATACATACACATTTTTTTAGGTCTCGGCCTAGCGTACACTGTGCAAGCAGTGTCGCGCAGCCGCGAAACTTTGTTTTACAGTACTGGGCTTTATCCCGCCTCTCTCTTCCATTGGCTAGCTCCATAAATGGAGGCTAGCCATTGGAAGAGAGATGTGTCAATCTTAGCGGGAGCAGATTCGTGGGCGCTTCTGTCTTTTTTTAAGTCCCGCCCCTTTTCTCTCCATCATTCGGAGGAGGGCGTTTACTTTTTTTTTTTTGCCGGCACTTTTGGTTTCCATTTCCCCCGACCGCCGCCGGAAGAAGTCGCCCTCGGGTGAGTACTTGCTGTCCTACCATCCTCCCCCTTGTTCATGCTTGCTGTCCTGCCCCCCCCCGCGCCGTACTTGACTGGCAGGGCTTGTTATGTATCGCAACTGGTTCTTATGTAAAGCGCTCTGCAGCTATTGGCAATATGAATCTGCTGCCCCCCGCGCCGTACTTGACTGGCAGGGCTTGTTATGTATCACAACTGGTTCTTATGTAAAGCGCTCTGCAGCTATTGGCAATATGAATCTGCTGCTGACACCGAACCACCTCCAATATGGCCGCACCAGAAGGCTGCTACGCGGAAGTGACGCACGAAAACTGCGACGGAAAATGAAAGCGTAGTCCGGGCGATCGGTACGCCACTGGCTGCTGCTGCTAGCCCATGCCCAGAAAGCAGATTTGTCCGTGGGGGGAGAAAGAGGTGCGGGCGCAGGGCTGAACATGTACTGCTGCCCAGGAGAGGTGAGTGCAGCCTGCTCTTTCTTACCTGTGTATTGCTTCCAGGTAGTCCGGGCGATCGGTACGCCACTGGCGGCTGCTGCTAGCCCATGCCCAGCAAGCAGATTTGTCCGTGGGGGGAGAAAGCGGTGCGGGCGCGGGGCTGAACATGTACTGCTGCCCAGGAGAGGTGAGTGCAGCCTGCTCTTTCTTACCCGTGTATTGCTTCCAGGTAGTCCGGGCGATCGGTACGCCACTGGCTGCAGCTGCTAGCCCATGCCTAGCAAGCAGACTTGTCCGTGGGGGGAGAAAGCGGACGTGGTGCTGAACATGTACTGCTGCCCAGGAGAGGTGAGTGCAGCCTGCTCTTTCTTACCCGTGTATTCCTTCCAGGTAGTCCGGGCGATCGGTATGCCACTGGCTGCTGCTGCTAGCCCATGCCCAGCAAGCAGATTTGTCCGTGGGGGGAGAAAGCGGTGCGGGCGCGGGCTGAACATGTACTGCTGCCCAGGAGAGGTGAGTGCAGCCTGCTCTTTCTTACCAGTGTATTGCTTCCAGGTGTTGGCATCTGTCCCTATAGTCAGTGGTCGCTGTCACTCGTTCTTCCACCAGCTGTCACAGATTCCTAGCTAATTGTTTTATAAAGTTGCCCATGGCAAATGGGCCCGGTTAGACGGTGCTGGAGAGTGTATTTGGGTGACTTGATATACACAGTTGTTTTTTCAGGTATGCTTGACATGGTAGACTTTTTGACCAGTAATGCATTTGCATAGTAGTTTTTATTGATAACATTGCAGTGCATTGTATTGGCGTTCGCATAGAGCTTTTTTCCTCTGCAAGGTCCGAAGTATTTTCCACTTGGACAAGGAATTTTCTATTCCTTTTGTCGTGCATGGTAGCAAACGTGCTGCTTGTGGTATTGCTTCTTAAGGGATGCTTTGATGCCATGCATGAGGGTTGCTTGTAAGTACGGACCAATGGTGTGGTGGAAGAAATGTTTTAGCGCAGAGATGCGTGTTGCATATCGAGAAGGAGCATGAGGTATAGAATCGCAGCTTTCAGACTAGTGTGTCCTGACGAGTTCCCCCACAGTTGCTGCTTTGTTCAGGAAAAAGCCTGGTCTTTATGATTCGTAAAAATACCACCTTTGCTAATTGTCAACCTGAACTTACATGTATGATAAACGTAGAATAATCATCACCAAGACTGAGTTTTATTTATTATATAAAAGAACTGAGGTATTAATTTTTTTAGCAGGAGTGACCAGGAGCGTAGCCTGTCTATATCTGAGGTTTTTGATTTGGTAGTAGAGCCTGAGTTTTGATTGTAGAAAGATGGCTACTGTTCCATGGATCACCCGGTAGACGATGCAGGACTATAAATGAGATTCTTCTAGCCACGGGGAGCCAGTCCAAGGAACGCCAGTAGTGATGTGGTTGCAGCTGCTGAAGTTCAGCACTTGATGATTAGTACCTTTGGGAGTGCAGTATGAAGACTGTTGGTGTGGTCTCATTGGTTGTGCTTGCTGTCCTGCCCCCCCCTCGTTGGTTGTGCTTGCTGTCCTGCCCCTCCCCCCTCGTTGGTTGTGCTTGCTTGTGATCCGGTTTTTGTGCCTCTGCGCCCTGCTTGTGCCTCTGCTCCCTGCTTGTGCCTCTGCTCCCTGCTTGTGCCTCTGTTCCCTGCTTGTGCCTCTGTGCCCTGCTTGTGATCCAGTTTTTGTGTTGCTCTCCTGACCCCCCCACGCTCGTTGGTTGCGCTTGTTGTCCTGCCCCACCCCTCGTTGGTTGTGCTTGTTGTCCTCCCCCCCCCTCGTTGGTTGTGCTTGTTGTCCTGCCCCCCCCTCGTTGGTTTTGCTTGCTGTCCTGCCCCCCTCGTTGGTTGGGCTTGCTTGTGATCCGGTTTTTGTGCCTCTGTGCCCTGCTTGTGCTTCTGTTCCCTGCTTGTGTTTCGGTTCCCTGCTTGTGCCTATGTGCCTTGCTTGTGCCTCTGTACCTTGCTTGTGCCTCTGTGCCCTGCTTGTGATCCGGTTTTTGTGTTGCTCTCCTGCCCCCCCCCCCCCCCCCTCGTTGGTTGTGCTTGTTTGAATAATGACATTCCTGGTGTTGGTAACAATTCCGCGGGCATAACAATGCCTTTGCTATCCATCACAGTGAAGAGAGAGGGATGACAAGGCATCCATCATACTTACTTGCCATGATCATGGTCACAGGTTAGGTGTCAACTTTGATCGTACGGCTGTCCTGCAGTATTTATTTGCTTAGGAGGAAGAATGGAAGGCTATCTGTCAGTGTTAAATAAATGAAAATGTCTACAATTTGCAGTTATCTCTGAGCACTGAACTTATTTCTCTTGTGGACCCCCATACCTTTAAAAAGTGGCTGGTGCCAAGTATGTCCTTCAGTTCACTTTTGCGTACTTAACCAAAAGTATATAAACTGCAGCATCTCAGTTGTTACAGCATAGTAGTGTGCTAGTCACTGCCTATGTTAGAAATATTTTCACAGACATTTTGTGTTGATGCAATGCTTTCTTTTGTCTTTGAATGTGACCTGAGTGGTAAGGTACTGTACCCCATATTCATACATATTCGTTAAGGTCTGTATGAGCTTTGGTTTGGATGTAGATGACTACATTTCTCACTTTCTATATCATTAACTGATCTCCTGTGCCCATAAAAGATATCATTTAGTGGCCTTAGATGGTTATTTTGCATTGCAGATGTGAAATCACAAATATGTCCCAAGTCAGTATGGCTTTTCCCTTTAATATACTTTAAACCCTGCACGATTTGCCCTTGTTTATCAGTTTGACAGGTGGGCAGCCTTACCTGGCAGGCCACCCCCACAGTAACCACACATGGGCTTGTCTCACTTATTGCAGTGCTTAGTCCCTTTCTTTGTCTGTAGACTCACACTTTAATCTGCCACATCTGCCACATGAATGATAGACTTGTCTGCAAAGGCCATTTCGATGTGCATTGTATTTGCGACGTGTGTGTGTGGCTGTCTCTGTGTGTATGTGTGGCTGTGTCTGTGTGTGTGTGGCTGTGTCTGTGTGTGTGTGGCTGTGTGTGTGTGTGTCTGGCTGTGTGTGTGTGTGTGTGTGTCTGGCTGTGTCTGTGTGTGTGTCTGGCTGTGTCTGTGTGTGTGTCTGGCTGTGTCTGTGTGTGGCTCTGTGTGTGTGTGGCTCTGTGTGTGTGTGGCTCTGTGTGTGTGTGGCTCTGTGTGTCTGTGTGTGGCTCTGTGTGTCTGTGTGTGGCTGTGTGTGTGGCTCTGTGTGTGTGTGTGGCTGTGTGGCTCTGTGCGTGTGTGTGGCTCTGTGTGGGTAGCTTTTATTTGTAGGTGGCTCTGTGTGTGGGTGGCTCTGTGTGTGGGTGACTCTGTGTGTGTGGGTGACTCTGTGTGTGGCTCTGTGTGTGTGGGGGTGGCTCTGTGTGTGTGTAGGTGGCTCTGTGTGTGTGCAGGTGGCTCTGTGTAGGTGGCTCTGTGTGGGTGGCTCTGTGTGGGTGGCTCTGTGTGTGTGGGTGGCTCTGTGTGGGTGACTTTGTGTGTGGGTGGCTCTGTGTGGGTGACTGTGTGGGTGGCTCTGTATGTGTGTGTGGGTGGCTTTGTGTGTGTGGCTCTGTGTGTGGGTGCAAATGCAATAGGTCTCGCATTTGCGAGAGATTAAGCTATTGGCATTTTGAATGACAATGCCATTTATTTATATGTTTTAAAAACAAAAACATAAATAAAAATAATGTCATGAGCAATGCCAATAGCTCTAACTTTCACAATGCCGAGACCATTGCATTGTAAATGCTTGTTTACAATGAAGAGCAAAGTCTTTATTTGTACATGTAGGCACACTAACCCTCAGAATCTTAAAATGCCACCATCCATATTGCCCTCTCCATCGAAAGTTTCCCTTTTCCTGATCAGCAAAACTCACCGCCTGTTGTTCTTCTTGCTGGTAAGGTGTTTCACTTAAATATTTAATTCAAAATAATTGTCTGACCATAATATTATGGTTAAAATATCGTGACTGCAATACTGTGGATCAACATATCTAAGCTAAATATTGTATTTTAACTGTTTTAATGTAATATCTAAGTTTAAGTCATAGTTGACTTTAATATTGGTTTTTATTATGCTTTTATTGCCTTGTAGTATGTTTTTTCTTTATTGCCCAGTAGCATTTTCCCTATTCATTTTTCCATAGGAAAATTAGACACAGCTACAGCCAAAATGGCTGAACTGAATAACACCAAATGTGGCAGAAAGCACGATTTGTACACAGTTACCAAGAAAGCGTGTTTTCTGTGATATGTTGTAATTCCATTCAGTAGTTTTTTAGTAATCAAGGTTAAATATATTGTGGTACTTCAGACCACTACATATATATATATATCATACCACGGAGGCTAAGAGGAGCTGACAGATCTTGAGATAAGATCTGATTGGCTGCCACCTCTCCAACAAAGATGTGGTGACAGCCATCTTAGGACTTGAGTACTCAGACCCCTATCCTGAGCAAAAACTGAAAAAAAGTTATAGGGTAGGGTAGGGATATGGTAGGGATATGAAGTAGAGTAGATTAGGTATACCCTGTGCCTAGTCAGAGGTTCTAGAGGGACCCCCTGTGGCTAAAACAATATATATATTTTATTTTGTTGCGATTGGGTGCTAACTGCAGAGTTGGCAGGAGCTACTGGGCCTTGGGGCTCCTCCTGCGGCCCTCAACTTTAAAAAAAGGCATGGGTGCCCCAGGTTTGCCCTGGGGCACCTCAAAATATGTACAAAAACTAGCTACTCATTCATTATTCCCTAATCCTGCAAGGAGCACCTCATAAAGCCCTGTGAGGACTTTTTTACATTGCATTTCTTTCTTGCTGGTCGTGCCTTTAGAAGGGCAGGCGCACCACCAATCATTTTATTTTTAATGTTGTGGGGGACTGCAGGGGATGAAGAAGCCCCCCTCCACACACACAGCATTAAAAAACTGTAATTCTCCTGGGTCACTGAATCCATGACCCAAGGAGAGCGCACCATATTTTAAAATCACTCAGATCTGTAGCTGTGTGTTCTTTGGCTGGAGTGCAGGATCCACTTGTGGTGGGTTCTATGACTGTACTTTGTGGCCTATAAAATGTTACAAGAAAGACTCAAAAACATGTTGAAGTTCTTTTTAATAAAGCTTTGTTAAATACATTTTATAACAATCACTTTTACTAAACATTGCAATGTGTGAATTTATAAAAGATACATTTGGTTCTAATTATTTGTGAATTTTGAAACAAATTATTGGTCTGCTTTATGTACATTGATGTGGCGATCCCTTGATAAAGTCAATAGGCCCATTTTTTATATTTTTGTGTTTTGACACTTCAACAATGTCAGTAAGTCTAACTTACTTAAAATGACACTCTTTATATTGTTATATCACCTATTCAGCCATGCAGACCCATGCCAGGCACTGCGGAGGGTTGGGTGCAGGGCCTGGCCCCAGGCCAGGCCAGGCCCTGCAGCCAACCCCATGCTGTGCACCGCAAAAGGTAGTGCACATCGGGGGGTCAGGGCCAGCAGGTGATTTTGCCCAACCCCAAGCTGTACAAGGTTATTAACATCTTACTTTACATTTAAGAAAACCCTATAAGCTAGCTAAAAAAAACAAAGGCTAAAGTGGCGTTTTAGTCAGAAATATTTATAATATTTTACTTTCCATTTTTTTTTTAAACATAGACATTTACTGAAAAATTAAAGGTTAAATGGATATTATAGTTAGGTGGGAAGTCAGTTAAAGCATACCATTTTAAATTAACAAAACCATTTAAATTCATCACTTATAACTATCTCAAGTGCCCTAAAGTAAGAATAACTCACGTCCGTGCCATGCATTGCTTAAGACCTCGCATATTACATCTCTCATGACGTGTTCTATAACATCATTGATCACACAACTGCAACATCTGAAATGATACCATTGATTACAGCACTGTGCATGGCGGGGGCACGAGTTATAGTTACTTTAGGGCACGGTATTATAACTGGGGAATTTCAGAGGTTTTGTTCATATGTTATAACCAACATTTTTACCTCACTGTAAGATTTCTTTAACCTTTGTTTCTTTTAGTGAACTTTTACGTTTTTTTAAGATAAAGTAATATATTATTACAATTTCTAACTAAAATGCCACTTTTGCCTTTGGTTTTTGAGTGAGTTTCTATTTTTTGTTAGACAAATACATTTTCACACAAGATGAATGCTTTACTATAACCCTAAAACTTTCAATAAGTATTATGCCATGTTTCATCTGGATGTTTTATATGCCAAATAATCACTTTCGAGGATTGGAGGCATATAATTGACTCATATCAAAAGTTAAGTTCTTTCTGTGATGACATTTTAGAGTTTATAAACTTGAGGATAGATAAAGTTATACCCGCTCATCCCTATATATAATACAATTAGGATCTAATCTACATAAAATAAGTCAGTCGCAGAAAGAAAAGATTTATTTTCCTAGCCATGTAAATTGAAGCTCTCTGTGCAAAAATGGAAATCTATGTACATACATTTGCAGAGTGCATAGAGTTATGTTACTTTTAGTCACTTAGGAATAAAAGTTAAAATGTTGGGGGCGTGGCCGAGACAGCGATGTGAGCAGACGCGTCTCGTGTGAGCTCCGTCGCCCCGCTGCTCTAATAAGCTTGATTAAGCGAAGTTCCGGGGGGTAACTACCCCTGGGGATCCCCTGACCACTGCCGCCCTGCTAGCGATCCCCTCCAGTGGCAGACTGCAGCCGTTGAGGTCCACGCTATCGGAGCCCGGGGACCTCCGAGATCGGCCTCTGGCTGCCATCTTGCCGCGGGGTTTGCTGGCGGAACGCCTGTCCTGATCCCCACGGAGTGGGCCGGAGAGACGGTCTGCGAGAGACACCGGAGGCCCCCAAACCCCTCCAGCGGCTGTGTCCCTCCAGCGGACCCCACCGGCTGCCTGCACAGCTACTCTGAGGCTGCTGGTGCCGGACTGCCTCCAGCGAAGGACGCAACGACCGCCCGGACGCCACGGCTACAGGAGGCCCAGGCTTTGGCGGGAACACCAGGCCTGACCCGGAGAGATCGCCGGAGGCCCCCCTCCCGCGAGCGCTGACCACGGCCTCCACACCCGTCGAGGGACCTACCTGGTGAGCTGCAGCGCGCCGCCCCCCCCCCCTGTCTTTCCCTGGAGGGGCCCGGCGATAGGAGGGCCCAATCGCGGATCTGCCCGCCATCTTCGCCCCTCGGTGAGCTCTCGGCTGCAACGCATCTGGGGATAGTGAACTGGCTCCCCTGTGCACGCGATCCCTGCCTGCGCTCCTTGCTACCCTGGACACATTGGCGGCGGGCTGGGGGGCTGATTGGTGATCGAGTGTGGGTGAGGCCCGGGCCTTGGAGGGCCCCAGCGCTGTAAGACTCTGCTCCTGGCCGTTCATCCCACACAGCCCTGCCGGATCATTGCCTGGGGGCCTCAGCCATCTTCTGCCTAGCAGCCTGACGCCCCCGACCGTAGACCACCTATTGCTGGGTCGGTGGCGCGTTTGGGGGACCCTCTTGGTCGCACTCTCCAGTCACGGCTGTGGGACCACGCGGGCCCCATACTGGGAGCGGCCCTGACTCAGGCGGAACCAGGAGGCTGAGCCTCGCCACAAGCCTTCGGAGGCTCTCTGCCTGTGGGCCCTGGACTCAGCTCATTGTGGGACATCCACCGGCGACGGCCCTCCGCCGCCCCCCCTGCCAGCGTACTTCCCCGCCTCCCCGGCTGGGCCACCTCGCCTGCACAAGCGACCCCCCAGCGTCCTGGACCCCTGCTGCTCGGGCGAGCCTAACCAGCCACCAACGAGCCGGCCCTGCCCTGCCTCGGGCTTGTGGAAGTCGTCCCTCGCCCCGCCATCTCCTGATTTCCGGCCTTGGACCCCTGATCGTAGGACCTGGGCTGCTTGACCACCGGGGCGCTGGTGCGACCTCCCTCGAACTTTCCTTCATCACGGTCCGGAGGCTCCACGCAGCAGCCTGCCCTACCTCTCACTATCCCTGGACACTCTGAGTGGATCATGACTCGGGGCAAAGGGACCAAGCCGGACACCCCCCCAGCGACGACCAGAGGTACATCTGTGGCTTCCATGTGGGGTAAGGCGGGTTCGTCGCTATCTTCCGGGGGTCCCCCACCATCAGGGGGGAAGCCTCCGCCGCCGGCCGACTCCCCTCCGGTGACTCAGGCCTTCATGTCCTCCTTCATGGCGGATCTTAAGTCCAAACTTGGGTCCCTCAGGACGGAGGTCCACACATGCGTCAAAGAACTGCGCAAGGAGGTCACCGACCTCGGCGACCGGGTTGATGGCCTGGAGAAGATGGTCGATTCCCGCACCGAAGACCTAGAGCAGATCTGGCAGAGAGTGGCGACCCTCGAAGAGCAACACATCCAGCTCCAGATCAAGCAGGAGGACTTGGAAAACAGGGGGCGCCGCAACAACCTCCGCATACGGGGTGTGCCACTCGGGGAAGAGGGGACTAATACCATGGCCTATGTGGCCCTACTCCTGCAAGCGGTGTGGGGCGAGGAGGACGCTCCCCCACCGCGTCTTGACCGCGCACACCGAGTCTTTGGAGCGGGGGGCAAAGCCGGCCTCCTCCCTGACATTGTCGCCAGACTTCATTACTTCACGGAGAAGGAGGCCATACTCAAGGCGGCTAGGGACACCCCGGACCTGCGGTACGAAGGCCACAAGATCCAGATCTTCCAGGACCTGGCCCCCACCACGCTCCACAGGAGGAAGGTCTTCCGCCCGATCACGGAGAGGCTCCGGGCCCTCAACATTTCCTATCAATGGGGTCATCCTTTTCCTCTCATCTTCAAGTGGGAGGGCAAGCGAAGGGCCCTCTGGTCCTACCAGGAAGCGGCGCAATTGCTTGAAATGCCGGAGTCCCCGGATCACAGCCCAGCCCGCTCTCACCACCCAGAGAAGGCTCCTCCGCGCCCCGACTGGTCCACTGTGCGTAAACGTCGCCGGTCCCCCCCTGTGGACGCCCTCTCTGCCTCGCAGACCAAGCAGGACATTATCGCTCACATTCGCTCCCTCGAGGGCGACCGCGAGGAGCAGGACTCACAGCTTCTCGCTTCTGGCACTGAGGGTGGGGACCATCCTAAGACACCAGAAGGCCACTGATCATGACCACTGAGACCCGAGCTGCCTTGAGCTTACACTTGCCCCCTGGGCACATGGACTTACCCTATCGCGCCACGGCGGCCTGTTCCTACTGCTCTTGGGAGGGGACCCCCCCTTCTCTCTAGCGAGCCGCCCCTGTGGCTTCCCCCCCTGTGGGGGTCAGGAACATCTGACAATGGACTACGCCTCTCCTGGGTCCTGCACCACACCACTGAGCTTCGGTGCCCTCTCGGCGCCAGGTCTGCACATGCGGACCCCATGGCTCGACTCACCCCCGGACTACCTAGCGGCAGCGGGGTGGACGAGCTGCGAGACGACTGGATTTCATTTCATCTACCCAGATCTCTGCTCCCTCCCTTTGTCCCGTAGGAAGTGACATTCCTGAGTTCATCCAAACCCTCGGGTAGAGGATGTCCGGTACCTGGGACAATGTACACTGGCCCTGTTGGCCTGTTTTGGTTATATCTCTTTTTGCGCCCTTTCTCTTCTTTCTCTCTCATCTCTTCCTACTTTTCTCTTGCTCTGCCTTCTCTTACTGTTCTCTCCCCGCGCCTGCGGAGGGGTGGCATGGTGGGTCCTACGGGGGTTGGCACGCTGGAGGCGAGGTGAGGCTGCCGCTGCCCTGGCTGCGGGGGGATTTGCTACACTGGGTCTTGCGCGGCTCCACTCCCCCTTAGTACTATGACAGCGAACATCCCTACACCCTTGAAGGTCCTCTCCCTCAATGTCAAAGGGCTCAACTCCCCCAACAAGCGGAATCAGATATGGCGCTACCTCCTACACCACTCCCCTGACATTATCCTCCTCCAGGAGACGCACCTTCTCAAGGGAGACACCAAACGCATGGCGCACCCTAGATACCCCACACAGTTCTGGGCATCCTCTGACACCAAGACAGCGGGGGTGGCAATCCTCTGCAGGGCTGGCATTAGACGGGTACCCGCGAAACCCTTCAAGAGCGCTGACGGGCGTTTCCTCCGAGCCACGGTGCAGGTGGGTCGTATACAGCTCACCCTCGGATGTGAATATGCGCCCAACCAGTCGCAGGACAAATACCTCCAGACACTCCTGCGGGATCAGTTCCCATCGGGTGACCCTAACGTGATCCTGGGCGGAGACTTCAATCTTGTCTGGGACCCTGAGCTGGATCGTGCGGGGGCCTCCTTCAATGGCACGGGAGCAATGTCCTCTACCCTTAGAACGCAGCTTACAGACCTGGGACTCGTGGATGTGTGGCGCTACCACAACCCGGGGACCCGGGACTACTCCTTTTATTCACACTACCATCGGACATACTCCCGAATCGATTATCTCTTCACATCCCTTGAATTGGCCCGAGACTCCTTAGCTGCCGCTATATCCGACATTTCCCTGTCGGACCACGCCCACGTGGAACTTTTGCTGCAGGACCCCCAGGCCCATGCCACTCGTGAACGCCGATGGGTGCTCCCGCCGAGAGTCCTTCGGGACCCGGAGGACGTCACCAGCATCCGTGACGCCATAGACTCGTATTTCGCTGTTAATGACACCCCTGACTTGCCCTTTCATACGATCTGGGACGCCTTCAAGGCCACCATTCGGGGTCACATCACCTCCCTGGCGGTGGCGCGGAGGAAGGAGGCGTTCAAGATGGAAACCGACCTGGCTAGCGAGATCAAACAAGCGGAGGCCCGGGACCGGGACTCCCCTTCACGGGCGTCAAAGAGAACTCTCGCCAACCTCAGGGGGCAACTCCGCACTCTGCGCACCAACAAGGCGGAACACTCCCTGCTGGCACTCAAACAACGCTACTACGAGGGCGGGGACAAAGTTGGCCGCCTGCTGGCCGGCAGGCTGCGGGCGCGTGCCGCTAGGGCCCACATCGCCAATGTCAAGCGGCAAGACGGCACCTGCGCCACCTCTGAGAAAGCCAAGCAGGCCGCATTTGTCGCTTACTACACTTCTCTATATGCTGAGGAGCCTACCTCTGCGGAGGCACGGGAGGCCGTTCTTGCGGATTTCGAGGGGTCTCCACTGTCCCCGGTGTGTGCAGCTACACTAGAGGGCCCCCTGCAGGAGGAGGAAGTAACGGAAGCTGTTAAGGACCTTCCAACTGGGAAAACCCCGGGACCGGACGGCCTGTCGTTGGCCTTCTATCGCCTGTTCCTGACCCAGCTCCGCCCGCATCTGCTGCGGCTATACGGTTCCTTCTCTGACACCACCGGCCCGTCCCCTGACATGGGCCTGGCGGAAATTGCCCTGATCCCCAAGCCTGGGAAGGACCCCACCCTATGTGCCTCCTATCGCCCCATCGCCCTCCTGAACACTGATCTTAAGATTTACACTAAGATCCTGGCCAAACGGCTGGACCCGTACATGCCGGGACTAGTAAACCCGGACCAGGTGGGTTTTATACGGGATTGTCAGGGGGCCGACAATGTTCGCAGGCTGGCACACTTAGTGGGGAAGGTGCAGCACTGGGATATCCCGGCCTGCCTCCTCTCACTAGAAAAGGCCTTCGACCGGGTCGATTGGTCCTTCCTGCGGGCGGTCCTCCGGAAACTAGGTCTAGGCCCCAACATGATCTCCAGGTGCATGGCCCCGTACCTCGGGCCGCAGGCCAGAATTCGGGTCAACGGCCAACTGACATCGCCGCTCTCGATTCACAGGGGCACGAGGCAGGGATGCCCGCTTTCACCGCTCCTGTTCGCCCTAGCGGTGGAACCGCTGGCGGAGCTGATTAGGTGCACTCCTGACATTCACGGGATCCCCCACGGGGCACACCAACAAGGTAGCACTGTTCGCGGACGATCTGATCCTTACTCTTACGCGCCCTCGGGACTCTCTCCCAGCGGTGCATAAAGCCCTCACACTGTTTGAGCAAGCGTCCGGCCTTAAGGTCAACCACACCAAATCTTGGGCACTTAACCTCACCATCCCCGAGGAGGAGGTCTCTTTCCTGAAGGGGGTCACGCCCTACCGTTGGGCGGAAGATCACATTAAATACCTGGGTCTGGACCTCACGCCCCACCTTGACTCGTGGTCCTCGAGGAACTGGGCTGCTTGCCGCAAGGAAGTCCTGGCGGACCTGCGGAAATGGAAGCCCTTGATGATTTCTTGGCTGGGGCGGCTCAATGCGGTCAAGATGTCGGTCCTACCCCGTATTCTATATGTTTTCCAATGCCTACCCACCCCGATCCCGCTCCACTGCATCAGGAATCTCCAACGCGACCTCACGTCCTTCATATGGGGTGGCAAGCGACCCCGGTTTTCGCAGAAGGTTCTCATGGAACCGAGAGACAGGGGAGGCCTCGCCTGCCCAAATCTCCTCCACTACTACTGGGCGGCGCATCTTCGGTTCGTGATAGAATGGGGTGCACGCGAAAGCGACAAGCACTGGTTCCACATGGACCGAGTAGTCACGGGGCGCACCATATGGGATCTACCTTGGCTGCCGCGTGTGGCGCGCTCCAGAAGTGCATACATGGCGGTCCCCACGAAGACGGTTCTTGACGTGTGGGACAGAGTGGCAGTGTCCAAGGGTCTAACCACGTTCCCCTCTCCACACACCCCCATTGCAGGTAATCCGCACTTCCCTCCTGCTGCCCGGACCCGGGCTTTTGAGAGCTGGACACAAGGCGACTGCAGGGTTGCAGGAGACCTCTTTCTTGGAGGGTCGCCTAAATCATGGCCAGACTGCAGGGAAGAATTTAACCTCCCTTTAACCGCCAGCTTACAGTATGCGCAACTGCGCCACTGGACTTCGGGAGACGACATGTATCGGGCTGCTACCAGGGCATACACTCCATTCGAGAAGTTGGCACGCTCCCTAGGGGGACTGAAGCGGCTCATCTCCCAGATCTACAACATCCTGCAACACCCCACCATTCCGCCCGCACACCCCTACCAAAGGCAGTGGCAGTCGGCAACTGGCGCTGATATCACACCCTCTCAATGGGCTCGGCTGTGGACTGACATCCCCAAAACCTATCGCAGCATCCTGCAGAGGGAAAACGCATACAAGATGCTTACGCAATGGTACTACACCCCCCTGAGACTTAGCAAAATGTTCCCCACTTCCTCGCCACTGTGCTGGAGGTGTGGCACTGCGACTGGCGACTTCGTACACATCTGGTGGTCATGCCCTACCCTAGCTGTCTTCTGGATGGAGGTCCTTAGTCACATCAAGAAGGTGTTGGGTTTCCCCCTCCCTGAAGAGGTTTGCACACTCCTGCTGGGCATTCGACCCCCCACACTTAGGGCCCTCACGCGCAGCGACTGGATCCTCACCCTTCACATGTTAGGCGCTGCCAAGCAACTCATTGCTCTGTACTGGAAGCGGGCTGAGGCACCGCCGATAGCCTCCTGGTTTGTGCGCCTCTGGCAGGTCCTGACTATGGAGCTGCTCACGGCACGGATACAATCGAGGGGGGTGCGCTTCAAGGCAGTGTGGGAACCTCTTGTGCGCCATCTGTGCTCCATCAGCTATGCCCGCCATATGCCTCCCAGACTTCGCGCCCTGCAGTTATTTGAGGACGCCCTCATCCCTGCTGATCCGAGCAGACTAGGCTCTTAGTCGCTTCCCCCGGTGCAGGCTTGCGTCTCCTATCCCCGACCGGCGACTGCAGTTTCTCCCCCCAGACCCCTCTCCATCTCGCTACTGCTCAATCCTCTTCTGACTTTTTCTTCTTTCCTACTTGCCTCTCTGGCTTCCGCCCCTCTTTGGGGCAGTTTGGGCCCCGTTGGGCCTTTTGAAAATGTGACACCACTGCTCTCCCTCCCATACGCGCCTCCCCCGCACAACGATGCATCGCCAGCATATGGCCGCCTCTTGCCATCATTGCCCCTAAGCCATGCGGCCGGCCCCTTCCAGGGGTTGTAGGCAGGGCGCTGTGTTAATGCTTCATCCTCCCCTGGTTACATGAGTCTACATACTCTCTTTTGCGCGGCCGGCCCCGACATGGGGTTGTAGGCTTATCGCTGTGTTCACAATAAAAACAGATTTGAACAAAAAAGTTAAACATTTTTTTAAAGTTCTGAGTTTTTTGTTACTTAATCAAAAGCGTTTATTAATGTTAGCACCTACGTATTGATTGTATTGATTTTTGTATGCTCACTCTTCTACAACTTACAATTATAAATATAATTTCAATGAATAAAAAATCAGAATGTAGTTTAAAAACAATATTTATTGTACTTCATATCAGGTTTTTAAGCTGATTTCATGAATGTGTATGTAACGAGTTTTTACCTTAATCAAAACTGATTTATTTGTTAATTGTTATATATTTTTCTTTTATTTATGTATGCATTTGTTTATTGCATATTTGAGCTATGTATTTCATTTTTATTTCAGGTTGTGGGGTTTATTGTGGAATTGAGAGGATAGTGTTTATAATTATGCATTAGTTTATTTCAAAATCTTCATTTCGGTTAGTTCCAACCATAAAAGATACAAATAAAATTTAGCAATAAAATACATTCTTAATAAATCCAATAGTTTCAGAGCAACGTAGTGGGGCAAATCGATCCGTGGTAATTACATGATCCAATTCAAAATCGCCAATAAAACCTATCTACACCAATAAAGATTTATAAAATACATGTAAAAAGCCAGGCTTCCTTTTCATATAAAATCATAACTTATTCCTACATACAATTATTATACTGAGTATTTGATCATTTAAATTTTACAACTAAATAACAAGACAGTATTATTGACAGCAGAGGAGAGCACAATTCATCAATGAAGCAACCATTTTTCTAAAGTGCAAGTGCAGAATGTTTCACAACATGAGATCATTAGTCCCCTAGTGGCTAAAGTTTTAGTCCCACTTTGTTCATTATAAGATATACATTGAATGGGAATCTGCTCAAGCTGAAGACGACTGTTTGTGACGTGTCTGCCTTCAGTATACGTTCTGCCTCTTTCCAATGCCTAATGTTCAGGTTTTTACAGAGTGTCTTATCCATTTTTTCCTAGCCGCATCATATGCAGAACAAAAAAAAATATGTGTAAGTCATTTTCTACGGCCATTTTTGCACACAAGGTGCACTTGTTGCAACTGTTATGATCATGGCTTTTGCTTCATCTTGATTTGTTAGTATTTAGCTGCAAAATCCCGTACCTAAATTTCAAAAACAGGGATTTCGCTAGCTGGGGGCGCACCTCGTCTAAAAACGGTTCAAACTGCGCAGCATTTTTAAAAGCTAGAAATCTTAATGTCCGAGAGCCCACAGAGAAACCATGCAGCACCCTATCATTAATGTGTGCCCAAAATAATAGTTGTAATTGTTTTTTGCAGGCCGAAGTTAGTTGGAGGGGATTCTCCCAAAAAGGGAAACATCCAACTTAGTCATCCATACTGCTACATGTTTAAACCAGGGGATCTCCTTACACTGATCAAAATTCATGATCTCTTCTAGACCCTCTCTATGATGAAGGAGCTCTGGTTTTGACCAAATCCTCACCCAAAATAGGAGGGGTCTCAATAATGCATAATGGTCAGTCCGTTTAAGATTAAGGTCCATGATCACTGGGATTTGAGGTGTTCTAATAGGAATACTTAATAATTTCCGAAAGAAATTATTTTCTCCCTTTTCAAAAGTGTTTTTGCAATAAGGCCCCCATATTTCGGCTCCATATAGGGAGGCTGATTGAGCTTTGTATTTAAAAACCTCCAATGCGGGGGAAACAGTTTTTGATGTACTAGCCCAATGTTTTTTTTTTTTTAAATGGGTGATGAGTTGTGGAGCAAGAATATTTTATTCTTTTCCATTTGCAGCTTCCAAGATAGTTTGGTATCCAGTGTTATCCCTAGATAATTAAAACTTTGCACGTATTCTAGTTTTTGATCTTTTAATACTATATTCTCTTTAAAAGATTTATGAGGGTTTATAGACATGTATTTTGTTTTGCTTGAATTGATGTCAAGGGCTTTCGTAGTACAGTATACATGGAAAGAATCCACAAGACATTGCAGTCCCTTTGGGATTTGCGAGATTAAGATGGTATCATCGGCAAACAATAATGCTGGTATTACTTCCCCCCCAAATTGGGAGAGTCATTTTTACAAGTTCCCAAATATTTTGGGATATCGTTTACGTAGAGTGAGAAGAGTGTGGGTGCCAAAGCGCACCCCTGGCGCACTCCCCTACTAACTGATATTGCCTTAGTTAGTTCACCTCTTGGACCCCATCTTACTTTGGCAAAATTCCCTTCATGGTAGTTCAACAGGCACCCCTAAGCATTTAAACGTATTCCACAATAAGTCCCTGGGTACCAGATCGAACGCTGCCTTTAAATCTACGAAGGCAATATATAAACTGCCTTTCTTTACATTAATGTATTTCCAGCATATACATGTAAACCTGAAAACTTGATTGACCGTGCTGGTTTTGATTCTAAACCCTGCCTGATATTTTGACTTAACTTTGGTCTCCTCTATCCACTCAGTTAATCTGTTTAAAATATGCCTGGCAAAGTCTTTTTGTAAAATATCAATTAAACTGATAGGGCGATAATTTGCAGGATCACGCCGGTTACCCTTTTTTAAAATTGTCATAATCTCTTCCCCTTTTCACGTTTCAGGTATTGGTGTGCCTGTCACTGTTGAATTACAGAGAACATTTATGTATGGTCCCCAAACCTCCAAGTCGTGCTTCAATAAATCTCCTGGTACTTTATCAGGCCCCGGGGCTTTCCCTCGTTTAATGGCCTTGATTGCCTTATTTGTTTTATCCAGGCTAAATTGCACAATGGCAGCCTTTGCAGCCAGCTCCAAGTCTTTAGTTAAGACAAATTGTTCCGAGTGTGTATCTGAGTACAGCCTAGAAAAATGTTCAACCCATGTTTTCTCGTCTAGGAACAGGTCTTTATGAGACTTGCCCATTTTATTCCCTTTCGCTATTATTCTCCAAAAGCCAGCTTCATCTTTGGACTTGGCTGAATTGATTGAATCTGTCCAATTATCTACCTCCCCTTCTTTTTCCGCTTTTGCGAGTGATCTTTTATAGTTATTTCTCTTTTCCCTTACTATTAATATGTTGTTATTTTTAATTGCTTGGATTAATTCTGTCTTAGCTGCTCGATAGTATTTGTTGTACCAAGGAATACCCATCTTGTTGTGCCCATTACCATCTCCGTTCCTTTCTTTAGGTATGTTACTTAATATCGGGGCTAGGGCATTTATCAAATTGTTATGTAAGTCCAACACTGGGATTTTCTCTATTGATAACTCTAGGAAGGGAGTGATTATCTCAGCAAAGGTACTATAAATGTTGGTCATAGATCGAATATTACCTAGAATGTTTGGCCAATTAACAGCTTGCCTATTATTGCTTATTAATAGCACATCCTCAGGTTTACTATTTTCTCTTTCACCCACTGGTATAGATACAAAAGGTTCTGATATTAACGTAAGCTTTAGAGGACGATGATCACTCCCAAATCTGGGGTCAATTTTAAAATCTACTACATATGACCAGAACTCTACAGAAACCAATATATAATCAATATTGCTTCACAAGCTGCCTCTACAAAATGTATGTGCATTTGGCCTATCTGAAGGTAAGCACCCATTACACGCTCTCAGGTCATAACTCATCGTAAACTTCAATATTTGGGCCACTGCCACTGTGCACTTTACCTCCCTATTACTTTCTAAAGCCGGAATATTATTTGACGTATCTTGTTCATCAAAGAGCTTATAAAAACCTGTTACAGGTTCAAAATTACAATTAAAATCGCCACCTAGGATCATCCTTGATTTAGGACCTAAGGGCCAGATGTATCAAAGGGTTTTACCCATTCTGTGTCTATGGGAAAATGTGTTCATACATATGGCCCAATGACATCTAAAAAGGAGTCCAGCTGCTCTATTACCAGTGATTCTTTGTTAGTACGACTTGGTCTACTGTAGATATTAAATAAGTATAAGTCTTCGTCATCCCTAGTAACCATTTTTAGAACCATCAGATCACATGATGGTATGTACAATGGAACAATATCAATTTCGAGTGTATTTCTAGTCCATATTACCAGGTCCCCTGATGGTCTACCCCTTAATGATGGTATGGTCTAGCGTCCACACTGAACGTCTTAAACCCAATTCTATGGGTGGTTTCCAGGAACCAAGTCTCCTGTAGGAGAATAATATCACTCTGTTCTATGTATTCATTCCATATCATATCAGTTAGATTCCTATTTAGCCCTGCTATCAGTAGCGTTCGGCAGTAGGTGTTTCTATAGGGCGGTGACGTGGGCAGGAGGAGGGGCAGGGTGGGGGGAAATAATGTATGGATTACGGAGTTTTACAGGTAAGTAAACATTTAAATACATAAAACGAATTTCGTTGCGCGCACTGCATCACATTTGGTGATGCAGTGTGCGCAACGAAATTCGTTTTATGTATTTAAATGTTTACTTACCTGTAAAACTCCGTAATCCATACATTATTTCCCCCCACCCTGCCCCTCCTCCTGCCCACGTCACCGCCCTATAGAAACACCTACTGCCGACCGCTACTGCCTGCTATGTTCCACAAGGTTAGCTGCACTTCCAAATTCTTACTCAGTTCTATGGCTGAGTGTCGCCTAACTCCTATATTTCGATTCAAATGTAATACATTTTTGTTATCCATATGATAGTCCAGATATGGCTTTGAGTTGGAGTCCTGTGGCGTCAATTCTGTTTCCCTCTGCCTTAACCCGTTGCGTGCTCGTGACGGAACCGTTCGGTCACGAACCTCGGGTGGGCTGTGCTGGCGACGGAACGGTTCCATCACGGCCCGCTCGCCGCGCCTGCGCGGCGCTGATTTTGCACCTGCGTGGCGCGTTCTTTTAAGCGGGCGGGGCTGTGACGGAACCGTTCCGTCACAAGCACAGCCCACCCGAGGCTCGTGACGGAGCGGTTCCGTCACGAGTACGGGAGCGCCGCGCGGCCCTCCTCCCCCTTAACACTGCAGCGGAATAGCCGCCGCAGCTAAGGGGTTAATGACTCATTTGTCCTAGCCATTAGAACACTCTGTACATCTATGCACTGTCTAGGTACTCCAAGTGAATTTAACTGGGTCACTGCATAGGTTTCGCTTAATGTAGTCAGTCTTGATCATCTAGAGACAGGAGACCTTCAAATCTATTTACAAGTAGAGGAGTGCCCACATTATTAGTACTGCTCCCTATCGATGGTCTATAAAAGTAGCCTAATGGGAGGGTACAATACAAGTGTTTTTGAGCAAGCTCTCTTCCTGGACATTTAGGGCCGATGTAGGTCGGTCGGTATCGGCTGAAAATCGGTATTTTCGGCCGTTACCGATCGGTAAATAGGCGAATGGTATGTAGGGGGCATTATTTTACAGAATCGGTAAAATTACCGAATCGGTAATTTTACTGATTCGGTAAAATAAGTAATCAGTAAATTTACCGATTCAGAGCCACCCATATGTAGCTGGGACTCTTCAGAGTCCCAGGAGCCTTAACGGATCGGTATTTTACCATCAAATCCAATTTGATGGTAAAATACCGATTCCGGAGTGCATGCACATGTGTGCATGCACACCTATGCCATGTGACAGGCAGACCTGCCCTTAGGGCAGGTCTGCCTGCCACATGGCACCCGTGCCTGTTTTGGGGGTGCCAGAGGGTGTCAAAGTGACACCCCCTGCACCTTTGTGTGAATCTGTATTTACCGATTCGGTAAATACCGAATCGTTAATGCCCATTCATTCCTATGGGCTTCAAAGCCCATAAGAATGAATGGGCATTACCGATTCAGTATTTACCGAATCGGTAAATACCAAATTCATCTGATTCGGTATTCCAGCACATCTGGAATACCTACATGTCGGACCCATAGATTTACCGATTTTAAATTACCGAATCGGTAAAAATCGGTAATTTAAAATCGGTAAATCTTTCCTACCTACATCTAGCCCTTAATATATTCCTAACCAGGTGGGGGCGTCTAAAGTTAATAACCACGCAATCTCCTCTTATGTTCTACAGTGATTCCCCCAGCCACTCTACTCTGCGAACCATGAGAATATCTTCAATGTTTAGTGGACGGAAACGTTTAAATTTTGATAGCCAGTTCACTACTTTATTCCGTAGGTTAGCCCAAGACTCCTTCTGCTCTCTTCTTAAAGCAGGCACTCCAGCTAACACCAATACATATGGGCATGATGCTGGGGGTAACTGTATAACCTCCTCACTAGGTATTAAATCTGTACCTTTTGGACGGTATATTACTGTATTAACAGGATGACTGCTTGATCTATCAGGGGCTATTTGAACCTGTGATCTATTTATCAGGCTTGTTCCTGTGCCAGCTATAGCCCGCAGCCTGCACTCAATATGCCCCTCTTTACGATATTTCAAATTATTAGGTTTAAGTAGAGGTACATCTCTTGGCACTTGGAATACCCATCTTGTTGTGCCCATTACCATCTCCGTTCCTTTCTTTAGGTATGTTACTTAATATCGGGGCTAGGGCATTTATCAAATTGTTATGTAAGTCCAACACTAGGATTTTCTCTATTGGTAACACTAGGAAGGAAGTGATTATCTCAGCAAAGGTACTATAAATGTTGGTCATAGATCGAATATTACCTAGAATGTTTGGCCACTTAATAGCTCGCCTATTATTGCTTATTAAAAGCACATCCTCAGTGTTACTTTTTTCTCTTTCACCCACTGGTATAGATACAAAAGGTTCTGATATTAACGTAAGCTTTAGAGGACGATGATCACTCTCAAATCTGGGGTCAATTTTAAAATCTACTACATATGACCAGAACTCTACAGAAACCAATATATAATCAATATCGCTCCACAAGCTGCCTCTACAAAATGTATGTCCATTTGGCCTATCTGAAGGTAAGCACCCATTGCACGCTCTCAGGTCATAACTCATCGTAAACTTCAATATTTGGGCCACTGCCACTGTGCACTTTACCTCCCTATTACTTTCTAAAGCCGGAATATTATTTGACGTATCTTGTTCATCAAAGAGCTTATAAAAACCTGTTACGGGTTCAAAATTACAATTAAAATCACCACCTAGGATCATCCTTGATTTAGGACCTAAGGGCCAGATGTATCAAACGGTTTTACCCATTCTGTGTCTATGGGAAAATGTGTTCATACATATGGCCCAATGTCATCTAAAAAGTAGTCCAGCTGCTCTATTACTAGTGATTCTTTGTTAGTACGACTTGGTCTACTATAGATATTAAATAAGTATAAGTCTTCGCCATCCCTAGTAACCATTTTTAGAACCATCAGATCACATGATGGGATGTACAATGGAACAATATCAATTTCGAGTGTAATTCTAGTTCATATTACCAGGTCCCCTGATGGTCTACCCCTTAATGATGGTATGGTCTAGCGTCCACACTGAACGTCTTAAACCCAATTCTATGGGGGGTTTCCAGGAACCAAGTCTCCTGTAGGAGAATAATATCACTCTGTTCTATGTATTCATTCCATATCATATCAGTTAGATTCCTATTTAGCCCTGCTATGTTCCACAAGGTTAGCTGCACTTCCAAATTCTTACTCAGTTCTATGGTTGAGTGTCGCCTAACTCCTATATTTCGATTCAAATGTAAGACATTTTTGTTATCCATATGATAGTCCAGATATGGCTTTGAGCTGGAGTCCTCTGTCGTCAATTCTGTTTCCCTCTGCCTTAACCCGTTGCGTGCTCGTGACGAAACCGTTCGGTCACGAGCCTCGGGTGGGCTGTGCTGGTGACGGAACGGTTCCGTCACGCCCTGCTGGCCGCGCCTGCGCGGTGCTGATTTTGGGCCTGCGCGGCGCTGATTTTGCACCTGTGCGCGCGCTCTATTAAGCGGGCGGGGCTGTGACGGAACCGTTCCGTCACAAGCACAGCCCACCCGAGGCTCGTGACAGAGCGGTTCCGTCACGAGTACGGGAGCGCCGCGCGGCCCCCTCCCCTTAACACTGCGGCGGAATAGCCGCCACAGCTAAGGGGTTAATGACTCATTTGTCCTAGCCATTAGAACACTCTGTACATCTATGCACTGTCCAGGTACTCCAAGTGAATTTAACTGGGTCACTGCATAGGTATTCGCTTAATGTAGTCAGTCTTGATCATCTAGAGACAGGTAGACCTTCAAATCTATTTACAAGTAGAGGAGTGCCCACATTATTAGTACTGCTCCCTATCGATGGTCTATAAAAGTAGCCTAATGGGAGGGTACAATACAAGTGTTTTTGAGCAAGCTCTCTTCCTGGACATTTAATATATTCCTAACCAGGTGGGGGCGTCTAAAGTTAATAACCACGCAATCTCCTCTTATGTTCTACGGTGATCCCCTCAGCCACCCTACTCTGCGAAACATGAGAATATCTTCAATGTTTAGTGGACGGAAATGTTTAAATTTTGATAGCCAGTTCACTACTTTATTCCGTAGGTTAGCCCAAGACTCCTTCTGCTCTCTTCTTAAGGCAGGCACTCCAGCTAACACCAATACATATGGGCATGATGCTGGGGGTAACTGTATAACCTCCTCACTAGGTATTAAATCTGTACCTTTTGGACGGTATATTACTGTATTAACAGGATGACTGCTTGATCTATCAGGGGCTATTTGAACCTGTGATCTATTTATCAGGCTTGTTCCTGTGCCAGCTATAGCCCGCAGCCTGCCCTCAATATGCCCCTCTTTACGATATTCCAAATTATTAGGTTTAATTAGAGGTACATCTCTTGGCACATTACCCCTCCTGCGTGTTCCATCTTTGTCAATGATGACCCAACCCTCCATTTGTGGTTGCATTTGTAAATAAGTCTGTGCTTGGGGGCCCCCCTCCTGAGTATCCATGCAAGTAAGGCCGTTGCTCAACCTCCAGGGCCCTAATATAGTATTCAGTTGCTTCATTTTATTCTCTAGCAGGTTTAAAATTGCACTCATATGCTCCTCCAACTGACTTAACCTTGCCTTAAGTTCAGATTCTAGGGTCATTGTTGTTGTGTGCTCTACCCTTCCCACTATTTCCTCTATCTGTAAGGTATATGAAGCATAATCTGGTTCTGTCTGTGTGATAACTGAATTTTTAAATAACATTTGTGCTTCCACATGATCTGATTTTATTGCTTTAGTTGTCCCCCCACCTTTCTTCACCTTAGGATTCCTCTCAACAGGTTTATCATTCTTGTGCACCACTTGTTTGTGATCGTGGGCGGTCGGCGGACTGGAAAAGCAGGCGAGGAGGCCGGATATAGTGGGCAATAGTGTTCGTTTATTGCACACTGGGCAGTTAGGACAACCAGAATGTAAACAAGATGAGTCACAGAAATAGGGTCTACGCAGTCTTTTTCTTCCTCCTTCCGATCTTGTGGGGTCCAGTGGTGTTCCCGGTCTTGGGTGTAGATGTAGAAGTCTTCAACTGACCGGGAAGGCTCCTCGGAGGGCAGTAAGAGAAAGAAAAGGGAGCCGTTAGTCTCACTGGGACTAGAGTTCAGGTACCGTAACCGTTCACCGGAAGTGAGAGGAATGGAAATGACCGTGAGGGAAAGGCGGGATGGATAAGGAAAGGTTAAGTACAAGCGGTGTTCAGACAGGTTTGTGTGGGGTCAGGGTTTATACAGTGTTAGGTGCTATATATCTATATACAAGGTGTCTAAGAGCTATAAGTGACGTGCCTACGATAGCGGGGTTATTTACACAAGGGGTCGAACTATTTACACAGAGCACCTAGTGTGCTTTAATGGTAGCTGGTACTCATGCGCTCTGCCGTAACTCTCCTCCGAGTTACGGCCGCTCTTCAGCCACCTCCGTGGGACTCCACCAGTCTTCGGACCACTCCTCGATTTCACCACACCCGTCCTCTCCTTCCGTCACAGCTCCAGCCGAAATCTCCTGCCACGATACTCCGACCTCTTCTGCTTCTCGTTCTCCTTCTTTTCTGTGTCCGGCCGCCGGCAGGGAGGCGGGACTTCCGGGGTCAAGGGGAGGTCCTTCCGGTCCGTCGTCTCTCCGGATTGGCTCCTGTAACAGAGAGAGGGGCAGGGTTCCCGTTGTCATGGACGCTTTTGTGGTGGTTTTTGTTTGTATGTCCGGGAATGGTGAACCTCGAAGGGGTGATACTCGTGATGGGGTGAGTAGGGGTTGCGCGACCCGTGGGGCGATATCACATTGTTCTTGCCCCTTTTACCCCACAATCAGACTTTGCTTCCGTAGCCTCGATGGTATATCAGGACTAGATGAGCTACTCTTCGCCTCTAACGGTACTTGTGGGGAGATTGTAGGAGTATTTAACAGCTGTGAATCATTTTGGACCGTTATTACAGGGCTCAGCGGGATTATTTGCATATTGTCTGTAGGTTTAGGGGAAAGCAATAACCTATTTGTAGAGGAATTAGTAGGGTCAAGAGATAAGCGCCTTTCTGCCAGTTGAATTTCATGGTTCAATATTGATTCCGCTCTTATGATAAAGGCGTCTAATGTGGCAGCAGGGCCCTTATGATTACTCATTATTTTATCAGTAGCTCTTAAACTTACTAAAGTAAAGAAACACAATAGTTAAAGGCCCGGACGAAGTATAAGCAAACAGCCTATTTAACAGCTACCGAAGCCCACGCCCTCTAAACTGGGTTTAACAAAACTAATTGGGCAAACCCCACAGATGTCAATGTTCAAACGTTAGGGGGGTAGCCCAGTCCAGTTTCAGCCAGTCTCTGACGGGCGCAGACGGGCCCGCCCTTGGCCCGGGCTTCGCCCGTGCGTTTTCTGTGCTGCGGGAACCCTGAAGTGGTTATAAGGCGCCTCCTGGTGGTTGCGTAGATTGAGGGCGCCGCAGGGGGACTCTGGGAAATGGAGTCCTCACACCCGCAACTTCCCCGGCAGAGAGCGTGGCCACAGCAACAACGGTGCAGTCCCAACGGACTGCTCTAGGTGGCAGGTGAGTTCCGGAAACAACTACGGCAATTATTGAAAAAAGGGACCCGCGCTGCGGGAGCCCTGAAGTGGTTTTAAGGCACCTCCTGGCTCTTGGTGGTTGCGTAGATTGAGGGTGCCGCAGGGGGACTCTGGGAAATGGAGTCCTCACACCCATGACTTCCCTGGCAGAGAGCATGGCCACAGCAACAACTGTGCAGTCCCCACGGACAGTTCTAGGTGGCAGGTGAGTTCCGGCAACAACTGCGGCGATTACTGAAAAAGGGACCTGGGCTAAAAGTCCATCTTTGCATATTTTGATTTCTTGTCATACTTTGATTTTCTTCTGATTATTGAGTTGAAATCATTGTTTTATATGTTCGAGCAGTCTGGACTTAATGTTTAGATATGTCAAAGGAAAATACAACTAGTACCTTGAATATCTAAATAATATCCATGTATGTACCCTATTTGATTTGAATAATAACTTTCAGATAATACAAAATCCTGGTTTTTCTCATTTTTTCATCATTTATTGTATATATCGTGTTAGTGTGGTAACACTGCTTGTCCTGATTTTACTGGACTTCTTTTCCAAGAATTAAATAAATCCAAGACAGCCACTGATCAATCTCAGACTTAGGTACCTTGATGATTCAATACAGGTCTTAATGGTGCTGTAAAATAGACAATTAACAAAACCCCTTGCTGGCCATTTCTTTTATATTCCCCGGCAGAGAGCGTGGCCACAGCAACAACAGTGCAGTCCCCACGGACTGTTCTAGGTGGCAGGTGAGTTCCAGCAACAACTGCAGCGAATTATTGAAAAAGGGACTTATGCATTAGTTAATAATAATTGATTCATTATTTATTTAACTGATATTTTTAAAATTCTTTACACATTTTTTATTTATTGTTTACTTATGTAGTTCTTTTTAATTTTGATTTGTTGAGTTTAGTGGAGGATTGGGTGGGTAGTGTTGTTTAATAATGGTTTTTAAAATGTAATTAATTTGTTTGACAATGGTGCTGTATATTGTGTTGTATATTTTTGTGTGTTTAATTGTTTATGACATTTTTAAATGATGTACAACATTTTAAGGTTGTGCAATGTATTTGGGTACCTGGGGGTCTTTTTAAATATATTAATTGATGTTAATTGATTTATATGTAAGGTTTTCAACATGGTATAGTTGATATTGATTTGTTTGGATGTTCTATAATTTTAGTTTTAGTTTTATAAATTAACTATCAAATTTCAAATGTGGGTTATGGAGTTTATTGGCGTATTAGTGGGGGTAGTGTTTTAAAAGAAATATAATTGAGATTAAATAATTAGCATATACATTATGGTAATTACTAAGTTTGCAAATAATTGTGTTTTAATAAATGCAGAACTATTTCTTTTTACATGTTTTAATGCAATTATATTAAATAGCTGTGCACTTGGTTTATAGTTTCAAATAAATTATTCTGCCATTAAGTATAAATGTATATAGGTTAAATTATACAATAAAAAATAAAATAATTGCCCATTGTTAAGGAGGTTTTTTGTTTAGGATTTGTATGTAATTGAAGAGTTTAATGTAAACATCTTCTGATTATATTTGTCATGTTTTTAATTTGCCTAATGGGTGGTTATATTATTGAGGTGTAGTAAATATTAGCCCCCAAACATATGCACTTTGCTTACCTTCTCCAAGTTCCCCACTCTCAGCTTCTATCCTGCCCATAGTAGCATGGATGCTGAATGCGCCAAAGAATGCCCATTGGCCAATCCAGCCAGGCATAATAGTGGAGCCATACATAACACAGCCTCTCCTCCCTGTCCCAAATGTTTCAAAAACTGCAAACCCTAACCATTCCCGACCATCTTCCCAGCCTTCCTTCCTCATCCTGCAGCTGTGCTTTCTACTTCCATTCAAAGCCAACAAGTGGCACTGCACTAAAGGCCATTAAGACATAGCAACAGTGTGTAACAAGTTTTATAATGAACTGTTACTATGTCATAACAGTGAGTTATGTCATTCAGAAACGGAAATACATGATAGAGGCTCTCTATGCAGCCCTACATAACAAAACTATAATACTGATGCAAACCAAATGACATCAACAGTCTAGTTGGTGTCTGCAGCCAAGAAGTCTAATTTAGTTATGACACAGCTTATGCAGTTTCCCTGTTCTTAAGTTGTTCTTCCCTAATGTTTAACTGTGTTGACTCAATACCTAAGGGGTCTGAAACCTGATTGAAAGTGACTACGCTGACATTTGATTCCAGTGGGATGAGAGCTGACAGTTGGCTACTTTTTCAATTGCTTTCACAACAAATATTAAGTCTGAAATAAGTCAGTAGTTTGAAAGACTGACTTGACCGGCCAAATGTTTCTTTACAACAAGGGTGGCTGGGGTGTGGTTGAATTCTTGATCCAGTATGGATGGGGCATATATGAGTCTGGTGGTGAAAGTAACAGCATAGTGAGACCTAGGCTGTATCACTTTTGTAATACAGACATCCATGACAGAGAGGGTTTTTGGAAGAACATCAAGATTTTTCTGATGTCATCATCAGTGACTAGTGAGAACTCATGAGGAAGGGTAGAGCATGCAGGTACTATTGGATGAGAGTCATCAGATCAGGTGTTTTTTGAAGAAATGCCCTCACTACTTAGAGAAGTAATTTAGTTTGTGGAGAAGGCAAAGAAGTTGACACAGCTCATTTGACAATATCAAAAGGCTTGTCATGGGTTAGCATCTCCTTGTCGGTAAGAAAAAATATTTTCTCGAATTATCTGCCTTTCTTGTCCAGGTTTGGATGTAATCATTTTTAGCACTGGTGCAAGGGAATTTGTAATCTCTAGAGAGCCCTCTGCTGGTGGTGTGATGAAATAGTAGCTTTCATTTATTCCAAAGTATTGTCAGTCCTCTGCCTTGATATTTTAATTTCTGAAGATTATCTGTCAATCGCTGATTGATCTTCATTAGACTAGACTTAAAGGTGGACAATGAGGAAATAATCCCTAATGTATAAGGATATTTTAGGTCAACTGTTATTTCCTTAGGTACCTACATTGGGAGTCTGAGGAGTCCTGCAGACGTTGTATGAAATTAGAAGGAGAGATTCTTATATTTTTTATGGAATACAGTGTTCTGGGGCAGAAGTAACAATTAGTTTTTAGGTTTCGTAACCTGGCGAGGGGCGAAGCCCCTCCCAGATCGAAATCTGTTGTTTTCAATAGTGAGGTTAGGACAGCCTCTGTTTCCAATTGGTTAGCTCCATAAATGGAGGCTAGCCATTGGGAGACAGAGGCTGTCAATCGCGGTTTCTCACGAAAACGCGATTCGGGGGCGTTTCTGGTGCTTTTTTTAAGCCCCGCCCCTTTGTCCCGGGCCGCGCTGCGATTGGCTGCCGGCCCGGGACACCCCCGTGACGTCATTCCCGGGCCGCGCTGTGATTGGCTGCCGGCCCGGGACACCCCCGTGACGTCAGCCAATCACAGCGCGGCCCGGGACCTGACTTGTTTTCCTAATGTAACGCATTTATATTATTATAAATATGTGCCATTTATAAAAAGTGAAACAGGTATGGAAGTCTTTACTACCATAAATACGTATACTTCTGTGCTTTTCTGACGCCGCCCACCCCTAAACATAATGACAGGATGAATACGTACCACTCCAACATGGCAACCTGCATACTTAATGAAGCAGGAACTGAAACTTAGTGGATTTTTATTTGCGGTGCATCTATATTCACAAAGGAAAGCGCTGGTTGTAATTACTTCCTCGTGTTGTCTATATTTTATGTTTACTGCTCTCATTGTAAGAACCCTAGTAAAGAGAGTGCGCGCGGACGAAGCTTCTTTGTTTTTTGTGCGTTTTGGCGAAAGCGCTCCCTAGGCTCTCACGAGAATTGCAGGGGCCGGCTTCAGTCGCTGGTTGGTGGGATGCGTTGGAAAAGCCGGCTGCAAGGCGGGCGCG
The DNA here is from genome assembly GCF_964263255.1 of Lissotriton vulgaris. Taxonomy (NCBI): domain Eukaryota; kingdom Metazoa; phylum Chordata; class Amphibia; order Caudata; family Salamandridae; genus Lissotriton; species Lissotriton vulgaris. The sequence goes on from NC_141698.1 coordinate 366,166,525, forward strand.
CTCTTCCGCCCATGGAGACCACCGCACCGGCACCGCAGGTTCCCGAGGAGCCGTCAGCCGCCGGCACCGAAATACCGAAGGAAGGTACACAGGTGAGTGACCGTAAACCAAGGCTATGCAAGTTGTCTCATCTCTCAAAAACCTTAGGCTGTCAGTTTGACCGCGTAGCTAAACTACACGCCGAATGCAGCTTTTCTCGTCCCCCTTCTAACTCCAGTTGTGAAGCCGTCGGGCTGTCACTTGTATCTTCGCTCCTGTTATGTTATGTTCGCTCCCACCTCTGGCCACGGAAGAATAATACCCCCACCTCCCTCCTGCAGTGGTAGTTGTCAGTCTGTGCCACTGCTCCGTCACAAAGCTACAGACCATCAGCAAGTGAAAGAAAGTATTCATGGGGTACATCTTAGCCACTCCCTGGCTCGCCCCGCCCCTTTCCTTCTCATTTGGGTCACTATCCTCAGTGTGCTATCCGCCCCGAAGAGCTGCGAGCAGCTGAGATGCTTATCTCGTACAGTGGCTCGACACTTACATTGTTCACACGTCCCCTGTAGGATGTTGCCGAAGAAATGCTGTAGTGCGCATCTCTCTTCAACCTTGGCTTAAAAATGTTACAATTGGCCCACACAAGGGAAACTAAGCCACATTCTTCAATATTAAGAAATAGTAGACGGCCTTGTATACATCTCCCTCTTTCTCTGAACATTTCTGGAATAGGAACTGACACTGTCATCAATAAGCCATATCATTTATTTCAGCTTTAAGGAGTTGCCTTATAAATATTATCATGAGTCTGGCTGCAAGTATTTTAACGTATTGGAGCGAGGTCTTGTACAATTTTAGCTTCTCTCCTGAGATGACAAATCCAACGCTATTCAGCCCCTGCTGTTACAACGCTGTATTTTATATTTTTTTAATTCTGTTTTAATAGTCGTGTATAATTTTGCACAGCGCTCTTTGCCTCCATCCTCTTCCCTCTTTTTTCTCTCCATTGCATATTGCGCTATTTCTTTCGCAGTGTCTCGGGACTTTCCAACACTCATTGTCTTCCCTTGTACTTTCTTTCTCCTTCATTTGTTGTGTTGCATGCCTATGTGTCTCTTGGTCTGTGTTGCTCCTCCGTTTCACTCTCTTTCTTTTGCTCTCCGTTCTATTCCCTCTCTCCTCCCCCTCTCTTTCTTTCCTGTTCCGCTGCCAGTCTTCACTTTTCTCTCGATCCCCACTTATGTCTCCATTCTCCTCGGCCCATCTTGCTGCTGTATCTTTCTTTCCCATATCTCCCCTTCTCTCTGTCTCCATATTCTTTGATTTCTCTTTGCTCTTCTTTCCGCGCTCACTTCCCGCGCCCCTGTTTCCTCATTCTTCACTGTCTCTTCGCCCCATTCTTGCTTCGGTCTTTCTCTCTCTCTCTCCTCTGCCTGGCTTTGTGTCAGTGGGAGTGCTGTGATTTGGGAGCCAAGCTCGCCTGCTCAGCTTTTCCAGACCCTCATTTGGAAGGAAGAAAGTAGTGTCAGAATAAGAGTCCTTCCCGCCACATACACCTTCCTACTCTTCCCTCAGTGTGTCACCCTGTTCGCGCGTGTGTGGATGTCTGAACGTGCATATCGCAATCACTGTGTGGCAACGTATAGCGCCTCTCACTTTATCTCTAAATCTGCATTGTACCTGTCACCGTCTGTCTAAAAAACACGCATATCTCATTGGAACGTGCGCTTCCCTCACCCACAGTGGGTCGATCACTCCTTTATTCTCCCTGTGTGTTACGAGGTGGCTTAAAATCTGCGCGTCTGCATGTTTGTGCCCCACACGTAGATTCCATTTACGTGTTTATAATCATTTCTGTGTGGCCATTAGTCTGTCCATGAGTGTCTGAAGTTGTGCAAGTGTGAGTGCACCCATAGATGCCAAGGTTTCAGTTTGCTATGAGTGACATTTTCAAAATGTAAATGCAATTATGAGTGACATTTTGACGAGTAAGAGTGACACTTTCTTACGAGCAAAAAAATCAAGCAATGAAGACAGGGAAACATACAAATGTCAGAAATGAATCAGACTGAGATACTGTAAGATTTTAAAACGGGTGCAAACAACTGAGGTGGCTGACCCATAATTACATGAAATTATGAAAATGTCACATATAGCCATCGGAAACCTTGGCAGTTATTGGCAGACTGGCCTGTACCCTCACCTTGGAGAATGCCTGACCAAGAGTTAATGAACGCCTTTGCCTCACTTATGCTTCAGTCCTTCTGAAACATACAGATGGATTCAGGAGCAGAAATCGAAGCTCTCAGCCGGCAGGGCCCATTCAGCTATATCCTTACTTAACAAGCATTGAAAATGGAATAGGTCTCGCCTATGATTAAGTTAAATCCATTTGCTTTGCTAATGGTATTGTATTCTAGCTTTGCATTATTTAGTGTATATTTGTGATATGTTGTAGTTGTATGTAGTTAGAATTGTTTTGTTAGATGTGTAGTAGTTTAAAGCATAGCGTTAGTAGGAAAAGAGCAGTGTTTTCGAATTGGGAGGTGAATGAATAGAAGAATAGTATGTGTTAATTTCGTATAGTGAGGGTTACAATAGCATGAGGCGGATGAAAGGGGCGAGGCGAGAGCAAATATATGCACATATCACAAATATACACTAAATAATGCAAAGCTAGAATACAATACTATTAGCAAAGCAAATGGCTTTTTTGTATTTGTATCCAGAGCGCAGCGCCCGCTTTAGGGACACCGGGTTCTGTTTATTTATTTATATTTAACTTTCATTTTGAGCGTGGCTTTCACTTCTGGGACACCGCGCTCTGTTTATTATTATTTTTTCAACTTTAATAGTGAGCGCGCTGCACGCTTCAAGGACACCGCGCTCAGTGTTAAAGTAAAAAAAAAAAAAAGAGCACGGTGTCCTTGAAGCGGCCCACGCTCAGTTTTAAGCTAAAATCATTTGCAATAGGTCTCGCATTTACGCGAGTTTAGGCTATTTTCATTGTAAATGACAATGCCTTTTATTTATTTTTTTTAAACAAAAATAGGCATTGTCATTTACGAAACCTATTGCATTGCAAATGCTTGTTTTTACAGAACTCTCTTTTATTGGAGAAGCTAATTAAACCATGGGTTGGCAGGATAACTACTAGGAGCCGATAAGGAGGAGATCAATAATTCTAGAAAATATGTCAAGGCTATGTCCTTCGATCAACAGTGTTGGCCTGCTGGTTTAGCAGGTCACATCGGGTTACACAGCCGTATGCACATTTGTATCTTGAAATAACACAATTTCACCAAAGTAATCAATTTTAGTCCGTTTATTTTTCTTCACTTTTCATCATTATTATTCACATCTTTTTCATCACGTAAAAAAAAGCGGTTAAATTCGTTGGATATTTTTGGCGTGTAACTATTTCTATGTATTGCCCATCCAGGCCTATACATGAAGATATTCCGAACTTTCTTCCACTTGATTCTATGCATATCCTACTCAATGCATTTCGGTTAAAAAACCTTCCTCAGGAGTATCTGCAAATTATAAAAATGTCCTTATAAGTCACATTTCATTTCCGTCCCACATAATATAAATTAACAATCCCCCTAAATTCCCATGCTTCTGTTAGTACAAAACAGGTTGTGCATATGTAGAATATTAGGGGTGTGCTTCTGAACATTCTTCATTAAGGCTATGTCCTTGTCAGTGAGTTGGGACATTGATGAGTTCCACGAAGAAATTAATGTCCATTCTTTAATGCTGTTTTGACTGTACACATTGAAAGGATCATCTACCCAGTTATTTATAAATGGAAAGCCAATGCAAAAATATAGCTCTAATAACATAATTACCTGGTAGTGCAATACACACTGGAATAGCAATGATGCCAGTGGTCCACTCAAAGTAATTCATCCCCACAAGCCAACCACTGACCACATCCATACACCACCTACATCCCTAATGCCTGGCCTCTTTCCTCATCTTTGATTGCACACATTCTTTTTGTATCCATTTCTATATATCCCAAGTCCTCTCCTTAACTTTCTGTTTCCCTCATCTCCTACCTTTCTTCCCCACACTGCTCCACTCGCATATAGGATGGCAGAAGCTTTTTACTACAGGCCAGTGAGAGAAGAGGAAGGAGAGAACATGTCAAATGCCTCAGTAGACTTATCATGACTTTAATGTGAAAGTTCCCCACACATTGGAGACATAATGAAAAGAAGCCACAATGGCTGGGGGAGACATAGGAAATATGACAGTATGAAAATCAAATCATCCCAAGGTGCCATCCAATCTTTGGGTTAGGCTATTTCCTTGGCTCCTTCACCCCAAAGTGCATCATCTACCTGCCATTTTTCAAGGGCCTTCACATAGGGACAACAATGATGTCTTCTTTTCCGTCCTGAGTTGGATGACCAGCACCTGGTTCATATGTAGTCGGAGGAAATAAATATCTCACAAAATGGCACCAGGTTCAAATGCTATGCTTTATCCTCTACTCTACTTGCTCGGTCATATTTTTTTCATTAAGCTAGGTGAGAGCGGGTTACTGCTCCAATTCTAGGAGGCGTACAAGATGGCATGGCCTATGCCAGTCACCCATGTGCTCTGCCTCTGGTTTCCGTTTTCTAAAATGATGGCCATCAAACACAGCAACCATTGCAGGAGAGATACACAAAACACTTATCTGGACTACAAGACCACGTGGCACACCCCTCAAACTTGTAAATATGTCTGTGGTGCTGTCAGATTTGCCTAGGGAGGGATGCCACTTTTGATGCAAGCAAAATCTGGAGTTTAGGCTCTGACCAACTAAAAGTGACATGCCCGTTGACAGCACCTGTTTTATAAAAGTAGGTGCAGATGCACACGCACAAACTCATGTATGGGCATTCACACACACCCATGCATGTAAACATGCCTAACTTTGCTTTTGTTTCTACTTCCCACTTGTTACCCCATTCATGGAGTTTAATTGCGTTTGTTAATGGCAGTTATGGACACCCAACTCAGTGGTGCTTATGTTTTTTCACCGTAGAAGTAAAAGACTAAGGGGGTCATTTGGATAGCGGGCGGATCCACCCGCTGCAAACCTTCGCCCGCTTAGGATTTCCACCCGCCACATTACCATGGCAGGGGGAACCCGGCGGACGGAAAGACCGTCTACCGGTTTTCCGCCAAGTCGCACAGTCGGGAGACACCGTCATCCATATTAGCATTGCAGCGGGGTTGTACCGTTGCCGCCACAGAAAGGCAGGCATTTTACGCCTTTGGGGGCCCGTAGCAGGTCCCCAGGGATTCTGGGGGGTGCACATACCCCCATGCAGTTTCATGCACAACATGACAGGCACCGCGCGGTGCCTGCCACGTTGTGCATGGAAGTGCATGACATGCCTTCTTGGCATTGCGGCGGGTGGTGCTGAGAGCACCACCCGCCGCAATGTCAGGAATGCAGGATGTGCCTGCCAGTGTGGCAGGCGCATTCTAATATCACAAACGGGACCCCCGCACCAAAGGGGGGCAGTCCCATTCTCTGACAGGATGGCGGGCGGACAAAGTCCGCCCACCATCCTAATGATCCCCTAAGTTTGCAGCAATGTGATTGAAACCGGTTAATTCCTGGTTACCCTCATCTAAACACCGTAGGTACACTGGCCACCAAGGTATCATACCAGTTAAATTTGTTGGGTAAGTTTACATACTAGTAAACTTGCTTAGAGGATTACGGTACCTGCTGAATGGGTTAAGGAGCCTGATGACTGTGTTCATCTAGCACCTCAATGCTTCCAATTTATTGCTCAGGTTGTTAATGCAGGATGATAATGTACTTGCTAACAGAAAATGTGCGAGTAATCTATTGCTTTCAAATTTACAAACATCTTGGAGGTTCATTTTCCTGCTGCAAGGCACTGCGCGTAACCGGTTGATGACATTTTTAAATCCAGAATAAGATGGCACAGTCGCCTAAAGCACTGAGGGGCAGGGGCGGTGGGTGACATTTGAAAGTGGTGGGGCGCAAAGTGATTTGCATACAGCACCGTAGCGAGCGAGCGCTGAGAGCGAGCCCGAACCCCAAAAGGGAGGTTTGGGGGGATACCCCCCATGAAAATTTCGACAAAAAAGAAGAAAAATCGTGCATTTTCAAGCAAATTTGAGAAAGCAGGAAGGTTAATAAAGCAATTGTGAAAGTGCAGTTATTACATTAATAGGTAGCTGCTTATTCAGTATAACAACAGAGCTTCATACATTCCGTCCTATTATGCTCAGGTGCCGAATTCAGACTATAAGACTGTAAATAAATACTAGCTTGAAATACCATGTTTTAACAGTGTGGCTCACGCTCGCACCATGCACAGCTTGAGGCAATTAAATAAAGGCATGTCAGTCGCAATGATTTAGATTATCAGCTTTCACAAAGTGCTAAAACAAATGCCGCCCTGAAAAGTGCCGTTCTGCCGTCCTTAGCAGTGCCCACCACATATAGTGCCCAGTAACCACCTAATGTCGCAGGTCGAAAAGAAAAGGTCTCACTATCTACTACCGCCATGTTCGAGTTGTATTGAAATATGTAGGCAGCTTCAAAAAGACTCAATATAGGTAGCATGCGCTATTAAAAAAACAAAACACTTTCACAAAATACCTAAGAAGGTGTACAATTCACAGGGACTGGGCAGACACAATCACTATGCGTGGCAATTTGGGTATATTTTAGTCTTGCAACTAGCCCGAGGGAGGGGCAGACAGCTAAACAAGTCTGGTTGCCTAAAACAAATGTAAATGTGCTCAACTGGTCAAATTGCGTTTACGCCGGTTTTGGCTGTAATTGATGGCATCACTTCAAACTTTCTGACAACGCAACCTATCTTATACTGTCAATGATGGAACTTTCAAATATTTACGTACATATTCATATTGTTTTCTGGCACAAACTTGGACCTCCTAGCACTAAACATACATAAATCATGGGGAATTAAAAAACAGGATTAGATTTCCTTAAATAGGCATATGTTAACATATTTTGTAGTATAACACGAATATGTACTTAGTGTAGTGTTTAGTTATACATGGCTGCTTAATTTGCTAAATTGTGACAGGCATCCATGTATGCATGTTCAAGAGTTAAATAAACACAGAAATATACAATTTTACGGCTCCATTTATTCTCAAAGCACAAAATAAACATTAAAATATATATCAGTTATATAGGCAAAAAATAAATATGGATAAATACAGACGGAAATGTAGATAAAATAAATACCATAAAACCAGGAGCCCTAATCATGATGGATAATCAGGGGGATACGTCCACACCACGGGTGAGTCAGTTTGGTGGCCTTACTCCAGTAACTAGACAGTGGTTGGGGGAAGCTAGTCTAAGGAATATATGGAGGTACATGCATCCCACGTCCACTGGCTATACTTTCTTTTCAGCCGCACATACTACAATATGAGCCATGTAGAGACTCGCCGGCACCTAAGATCTGCTGGCTCAATACTTAACTCCTATGTTCACATACTGACAGATTCATTGGCAGCCATAACCTTATTTCCACAGACTAACAAAATATCAGGCAGCTCTGTCTCTACCCTACGGGAGACCATAAAGGTGGTTGAGTGTGCCACTCTATTGCAATAGCCACAGGCTAAAATAGGGATCGACACACCAAGCGGCTTAAATTATAAACCTGGGTTAAGGAACTGGAAGTCTCTCACACCCAATACGGTTCAGATGCAGTTTTCGCTGTCAGCTAACGGCAGCACGGGAGCCACTACAAGCACTAGATATGGGTTGGGCAGAAGAAAAATTGCTTAGGGCACAACAGAAATATTAAGCTGGGGTCAAAAAGGCAGAGCGCATGCTGGCACATCGTCTCAGAGCTCAAGCAGTGGACCGGAGGATCACTAGTCTGACACTGTGCTGTCTTTCTAAGCAAATCTGTTTGTACCAATGGAGAAATGCAGACGTTTCAGCAATCTGTGTGGTGCTTGGCTTCCCAGTTTACTTCAACACTGTGATCTTGGGCAAGAAAATACATCGTCATGCAGCTCATGTACAATATGATCTGTCCAAATGTAATACTTTAGTAAAGCTGGGTTTGTCTGCATAGGCACCCCATTTAAAACATCCCATAAGAGCGGAATTAGGCAGCAAGTGCACATGGACCGCATGTGGATTATTTAAAAGACATTTATTCAACGTAGCAATAAAAAAAATTCCCGTAGTAATAGGCCATTTTATAGTATAAAAGTATCCCCTGCAAAATAATAAAAAAACAAACAAACGGCTCGATTAGGATTGCGGTTTTCCCGCATCCTCCGGGTCGGCGGAAGCCACCGCTGGCCCGGAGGATGCGGGAAAACCGCTGCGGAGGCACAAAAGACCCACCGCCAAATTAGGATGGCAGTGGGTCTCTGTCCGCAGCTTTTCAGCCGCGGTCGCCTTCCGACCGCGGCGGAAAAGTTCTAACATGGCTGGCGGTGTCTATCAGACACCGCCAGCCATATAAGAATAGCGGAAATCATATGCTTTTCCACTGCGGCTTTTCCACCGTGGAAAAGCATACGGACATTGACTTCGGCAGTCCGTTGCGGGCCCCCTTGGTGACGGGGGGTGGGGGTGCACATGGGGGGTACCTATGGTACTCCCCTGCATTTGCGTGGACAAAGCGGCAGGCACCGCGCGGTGCCTGCTGCTTTGTGCACGCAAATGCCGTGCATGCATTTTTAACATTGCGTCGGGTGTAGCTTGAAGCTGCACCCGCTGCAATTTTAAAGATTGAGTATGTGACCGCCACCCTGGCGGTCACATCCTAATCTGCACGGAGGGACCGCCGCAGCCCCTGCAGACGGTCCCTCCTACTCTATGGTGGCGAACGGACTCAGGTCCGTCCGCCATCATAATCGGCCCCATAGTTTGCTGTTCCAAAGCAAGGCTTGTTCTTTATAAAGTACAAGCAACCTCATCGCTGCCCTGCACTTATTACTACCAATGATAAAATATATGCTTAAAATGTAATCTGCCGAAAAACTGAAAATAAACAGTGTGTGTCAGGGTATGCGGATGACATAACCCCTTCCCGAAAGCAGCTACTCTGTCACTCATAATGTCATAATGTAAATAAATTCATACTGGCTATTCATCATGGACTTTCCCTGTGCTAACGGATGCGAGGCATGGCGATAAGTGAGGGCGACATCAAAACATCCATTCAAATAACATTCCCTAAGTGATGTACTTGGTTATCCATGAAATAATTTGTTCATTCATTCATTCATTAACAGGGTCTTCACACAGCATGTGAAGGTACAACAGCAAGGGAGACATACTTCAACCCCTCATCCTGTTTTGATGCGTGAAGATTGCCCCTGCAATGGGGCATCTGTGACAATTAATGCCGCTCGCAGAAGGCCAAACGCAGGGCAATATCCGGAGTGGACGCTAAGCCTACAAGCGTATGTTGGTTAGTCAATGGACAAAACCTCTCGGATGTTTCCATGTTGTTTGCATGTATGAAACAGCCATGTACTCTTGGGGCTGTTTTTAGCGAGGTGCTCTTTCCGATAGCTGTATCCAGCCTGCCTTCTGGTGTCCGTGCATAAAAACAAGCGGTTCTGCTGTCTTCAGATAGAAGCTGCTTCTATGAATATTTACCAGGCCCTGTGTCTGACGCGGAAAGTCCCAACTTGTGAATTCCATTTTTGTTTTTATTGCATTTGGCCTTTAGAGTAAAGTGAGATTACACATATGGACTGAACAAAATGGGAAACTACATACATACAATCATAGCTGCTACAGGTCTTAGGTCCATGCGTGACTAGTAAGTCCAGTCCTGGTGATTTTTTCTCAAAGATCTGTGACTTGTAGTCTTTGTGCTATACTGGGTTCAGCAAAACTACAAGTCCCAGAATTCTAAGAAAAATTCAACATTGACCAAACTAGTCACACACGGACCTGGGAAACTTGGCAGCTATGTATAACACAGACAGGGGTCAGATCCTTCACAAGAAAAAAACAGTATGGTAAAACCTAAGCACAGGAGTGATAGCCATGAAGCCTTTTGTTTTTTTACTAACAAGGTTTGACCCCTGTGATTCAGAGTCCACCATTATTCATGTGCCATTCGATGCACAGTCTCAGAAATTAATTTTAAACTCATAATAGCAATGAGGTGTAAATTCTATGTGATTAAAATTATTAACAGTAACTATTAATTTGGGTGTTGGGGTGTAGAGTCTCGAAGGACCCAGATTAGCTCTACTGAGTGTACCTGTTGACCTGCATTGTAATAGATGCCAAGCGGCACTGCTCTGGACCGGGCTAGTAGCTGCTCAGAGATAAGTAACCAAGAAATGGAATAGTGTTGTGGTGGTGGGTGGGGGGAGGGGGCATGAAGGAGGGGGACCAGGGGCCGGGGGTGACCTCTACATATGTTGATTGTAACAGGGGTCCAGTCCAGTGGTGATTATCAGATAATGATGTGAGAAAGTTGGGGGCGGAGCTTGCCGGCGTCCATGAAAGACGTGTGAGCGCTGAGCTCCTCGCCTGAGCCCCGTTAAACTCCGTCAAAACTATCCTTTTGGCACCTAACTAGCTCTAAAAGTTTGGGCGAACTCTCTGCCTACGCTCCGGCCTGGCGGGGGGCCTTTCCCCGGTCGAAATCCGGTGTGGTGGTGCTTTGCTTCTTGGAGGACGGTGCTGTGGCGGACCAGGCCGTAATCCGCGGTCTATCCTGAGTGGCTGCCCGTGCTGCGTCACGCTACATGCGGTTTGCTGTACTGAAGTGGAGCTGGTCTATCTAACCTGCGACCGAACAACTGGTCCTGCCTGGAGATATCGCGCCCTGTTTTCGAGCGAAGTTGTGGTGAACTGGCATTCGGTTGTGCAGTTCCGGAGGGGGCAGAGGTGCTGGTGTTTGCGGTGCTACTGGCCCCCGAAGGAAATTTCTAGCTGACTGCCGACCTGCTGGGAGATCGTTCTATCTGCCTGTGCCTGGACCCCGCGCAACCTACGGTGGGCTGTAGGATTGTGGGTGTGAGGTGTTCTGGAGTGGTGGTGACCCAACTGTCCGGCTTTGGTGTGGTGTGGTTGCAGGGGAGTGCTCGACGGCGTATCTCTCTGGCGACTGGGCCTACTCGTACTGCCGAGTGATTGACCGCCATCTTGGGCGCATTTCTTGCTGCGCAACACCTTGTCCTTTCGAGCCAGCTGCCTCAGTGCCTCCTGTCTACCCTCCTAACAACTGCTGGTGGTTGGGCACCTCGACTGGATGTCCACCAGGAACGCTATGGGGAAGGGCGACAAAACCCAGCCCAAGCTAACGTTTGATCAGCGGAAAGCGAAGGGTGCTGAAGGACCGGCCCCGGATGCCTCGCCGCGACCTACTGCCTCCGACAGCTCACTGTGTGCGGACATTCGCGAAATGCTGGTGTCGATGGAGAAAGGCTTGCAAGATAGCATGGCGGCGATTGGCACTAAAATTGATGCATTGACATACCAGATGGACCGCATGTCTGAGAGAGTCGATAAGCATGCTGAACGGCTGGATCTGGCGGAAAGGCGGCTGACGGAGGCGGAGGAGGCCCAGACGGAATGGGATAAAGATCGCAAGCAGTTTGGACGGCTACTCCAAGTCATTCAAGACAAGACGGAGGACTTGGAGGCGCGCTCGCGGCGCTCCAACGTTCGCATTACTGGGGTGGCGGAGTCTACCAACACTGGTAAAATGGAGCTGTTCGTGGAGGAGCTACTTCGGCCCCTGTTAGGGGAGGAGGTCTTCTCCCCTATGTTCATCGTCGAGAGAGCTCATCGCACACTGGGGCCGAAGCCGCAACCAGGACTCCCACCGCGGCCGATTATTGCGAAGCTCTTGAACTATCGTGACAGGGACCTGGCGCTTCGGCTGGCTAGGGAGAAAGGAGACCTGCAATTTGAGGGCATGAACATCTCCCTCTATCCGGACTTCACGGCGAGAGTGCAGGAGGAAAGGAAGCGCTTCGCCCCATATAAGAAACAACTAAGGGACCTTGGGCTGGACTATGCCATGTTGTACCCTGCGAGACTCCGAATTAACAGGCAGGGGCATTCACACTTCTTCACCGACCCTGCGGAACTGAAAAAATCCCTGAAGGAGTGGGCCAAGGAACAACGCAACAGTCCGAGGAGTCGGCCGGAGGACGCTGATGCTGCTTCTACCATGGACGACCAGGAGTAACCGAGTGTATGGTCTCCTTTCTGGGTCGACTGTGCCCTACCGAATTTTTGACTCTTGTACAGACGCTGTGAGCCCACTGTGTCACGATTTTGGGTTGAGATCTTTCTGGTTACTCACTGAACTAATATGAGTGTACTGGGGGTTTAGGGGCAGCACGCTCTACTGACTGCCGGTTGCTCTGGGGAGGGCCCTCCCGCGCGCGGGAGTTTTGGTTTTTGATGGTGAAGATTTGAGCTGGTGAGGGCGCCGAATGCTGGTGGGGGGCGGGGTGGAGGAGTAACTGAGGTTTACGGTCCTAGACCCAATCGTACTGTTGTCTGGCTGGGAACCTCTGCCCCTGCGCTTTCGGCTTTTGGCTCTTTTGAGGGCCCCTTGGGTCTGTAGAGTCAGTTGGTGGTTACGGGGGGGGGATGGTGGGTGGTGGCGGGACCTGTCTGACCGGGTTGGGGATGGTCGGCTGTGGGTGGGTGGGTGGTTGTTCTATTCTTCTTTTGTTGACCATGTTGCATACGCCAATTGGGGACTGTGGGGGGGAGGGTTTTGTTCGGCCTACTACAGGACTGTGTCTGCTGTGCCGCCTGTGCGAATTCGATTCATTCACTACTCTGCAATGGTGGACGTTGAGGTTTTAGGGCAGGAGTGTGGCCCCAACTCTCTCAGAATGCTAACTTGGAATGTGAGGGGGTTGAATGATTTCCGTAAACTCCGGAAGGTACTAGCATACTTACAGCGCCACCGGGTTGACCTTGCGTTGCTCCAGGAGACCCACTTGCCTCTATCTAGTCCTATGCTGTTGACCAGGGGTCTTGGGGGCGATTGTGTTGCTGCAGGGTTTACTACACATGCAAGGGGTGTGCTTACGTGGGCTAATCCCAAATCGCAATTGAAACTACAGAATTTTGTTGTGGACCCGGAGGGTCGATATACCATTGCCCGTTGTGTGGGGAAAGGCCACGACTTGTTGGTTGTGAATGTGTATGGCCCTAATTACGATACCCCTTCCTTTTATACCTCGCTAGCGGACCTATGCAGACAGTATGAGGGTTCCAGGTTGCTGTGGGGGGGCGATTTCAATTTTGTGCTGAATCCGGAGCTGGACAGGTCGACTGGCGCTTCCAAATGCCCGGCGGCCTCGGCATTACTTATGCAGGCGGAATTGGTGAAGCTTGATTTGTTGGATGTGTGGCGTCATAAACACCCGGGGAAGGGTGGTTTCACTCATTACTCAGCCTATCATAACATACACACGAGAATTGATTATTGGTTTGCCTCCCACTCCCTCCTTAATTCAGTGAAGGGATGTGTAGTACTGCCCCGCACGTTATCTGACCATTCACCACTGCTTTTGCTGCTAGAGGCACCGGCTAGGAGAATTCCCCCGTTCACTTGGAGGTTCCCCCCATATTCACTCCTGGATGAGGCTTTCAGAGGGGAATTAGCGGAGGATATAGACACTTACTTCACGACTAATGTGGGGTCGGTGGATAGTGTCCAGGTTCTTTGGGATGCGTTCAAGGTGTACATACGTGGGATGACGATGGCCAAACACTCAGGGGTGCTCAAAGCTATCAGGCAGCGATTGAAATACTTGGAAACACAGCTGTCTGATCTGGAGCGACAAGCGGGGGGTGCTGAGGACACTGACACGAATGAGAGGCTTAAATCACTGCTGGCGGATTCCACGATGAGGCGGATAGGGAGATACAATATATGGGGAAGTATGCCACGGCACGCACCTACGGGGAACGGGACCGCCCTGGCTCCCTGTTGGCTAAACTGATGCGTAATAGCAGACCGCCATTGGTGATTGAGGAGTTGTTAACATCTAGTGGTGAGGTGGTCACGGAAGAAAGGGATGTACTGGCGGAATTTCATGCTTATTATACCGATCTGTACAAATCACGGTCAGGTCACCTGGAGGAGGAAATAGACGACTACCTGAGCTATATCCAGATGCCCTTCCTAGCCAATTGGCAGAGAGAATTTCTTATGGCACCGTTCCAGAAAGAGGAGATTTCGGAGGCGCTAGAGGGAATGAGGTCAGGCAGCGCTCCGGGGGCTGACGGTGGCCTTCTATAAGGCTTTCCAAGACATACTTATACCACACTTGATGCTGCTTTTTGATGACATTTGCCAACAGGGTAGTATGCCGAAATCTATGAGGGAAGCACTTCTCATTACAATCCCGAAGCCGGGGAAACCCCCCAACGAGTGCGGCTCGTATAGGCCGCTCTCCCTGATTAACGTAGACGCCAAACTATACGCAAAAGTTCTGGCTGCGTGCCTGGCTCTGCTTGTCCCAGAATTTGTTGCTCCGGAGCAGGCTGGGTTTGTCCCCGCTCGGAACTTGACGTATAACATCCGTACGGTGCTAGGCACCATTCAACATGTCCGGCAAGAGAATAAGGCTGTTGCTATCTTCCTGGACATGGAGAAAGCCTTTGATTCAGTGGAGTGGCCGTTTATGCTCAGGGTTCTGCGTAAGTATGGGCTGGGCGAACCTTTTTTACAGATGCTAAGGGCCTTGTACTATAAGCCGACTGCACGATTGAAGATAGGGAACTCGGTCACTGCCCCGATTGAGATCAGCAGGGGCACCCGACAGGGTTGCCCCCTCTCCCCGCTTCTGTATGCTTTAGTGGCGGAACCACTGGCGTGCGCTATTAGGGAATACCATGGGTTTGAAGGGATCAACTTCCCTACCTATCAGATTGGCATATCGACGTACGCTGACGATACCCTGTTATATGTTCGTGAACCAGAGGAGAACTTGGCATCTGTTTTGCGGGAAGTGGTGAGGTTTGGAGCCCTGTCTGGTTTGCGGGTCAACTGGAACAAGTCTGTGGCGTTGCCCCTGACCCCGGTGACCCTCCCGTTTGACTCGGAGTACCCGCTGCAGTGGACCACGGATTCTATCCGCTATTTGGGGATACGTGTCCACACTGATCCTGAGATACTGGTGCGCGAGAACTATGGTGTCGCGTACTCTAGGCTGGTGGATGATGTGGAGGTGTGGTGCAGGCTTCCGCTGTGCCTGATGGGCAGAATAGCGATAATGAAGATGGTGGTCCTCCCCAGGTTCCTCTTTCTCTTTGCTAATATCCCCGTGGTGCTTTCAAAGGCTTTTTTTCGGCAACTCACGCAGACGCTCATCAGGCTTGCTTGGGGGGGGCAAACAACCGAGGGTTCAATGTCACACTTTAATGCTCCCCTATGAACGAGGGGGCCTGGGGGCTCCAGATCTGGAGCGGTACTACAGAATAGCGCAGGGGGTTCATCTGCACACCTGGATCCATGGGGATCCTGGCATCCCGCACGTGAAACTTGAGTGCCTCTTTGCGGATCCTACCCCTCTCCCAGCCACAATATGCTGCCCTGCTGATCGTAGGGTTGGAAATTTAGACTCCGTTGCGGCTACGAACCATGCTTGGCATGAGCTAGTCCCCTCCCGGGATAGCGAGCTGCTGTATTCACCCCTCATGCGTGTGGAATGGGCGGTGTGGTTGGCCCCACTGACAGAGAAGGGGGTCCTTAAGGCGTTACGGTACTTGGGCATAGAAAAGATGGGGGATTTCTTCTTGAACGGCACGGTAAAGACGTTGCATCAGGTCCTGCAATCCCATCCTGGGAAGACGCTGTTGCACAGTTTTCAATATCATAGGGTCCCTAGGGCGCTACAGGTGTTGCTGGGCCCGGAAATGTCGGAGCCACAGGAGGTGCCGGAGCTTACATACGTTATCAAGACCCCTTCGTCCAGTAAGCTGGTTACGAATCTTAAGAAATTGGGGGACCGGCACAAGCAGTACCCGCTCTCCAAGGCCAGATTGGCTTGGCAGTGTGATCTCCAGTTGACGGTCTCGGATGAGATGTGGCACTACTGTTGCACGAACACTAGAAAGATTTCACTTAATAGCAGACATCGTCTGATACATTTTAAGTATCTGCAGCGGGTCTATTACACACCGGAAAGATTGCACAGGTACGGACTGAGGGAATCGGCGGAGTGCGAGCGGTGCCACTTTCCCTCGGCTGATTTCTTACATATGTCCTGGACTTGCCCTAGTATTCATACATTTTGGCAGGGGGTATTCTCGGAACTTAGTGTGATGTTGGGGACGGAGGTCCTGCCGTGCCCGGCACTGGCTCTGCTGGGTTTTTCCAAGCCACTGCCGGTGGCAGTGCGGTGCCTGGCGGATATTGCGCTGCTGACTGCCAAGCGCCTGGTTGCGTTGTGTTGGATGAGGGGGCCAATTCCTACTAAGAGGCGCTGGGAGACGGATTTACTGTACTGCTGCACACAGTCGGAGGTGTATAATGAACTGATCCCCCCGAAGAGTCGCCCTAAGAATTTCTGGGGGCTATATAGGGAATATCTGTGTGCCAAGGGGGGCGGAGAATCGGAGCCTGAAGGGGAGGAGCTGGATGAGATACAGGAGGTAGGGGTGGAGGCGTCAGAGATTGACATACTACACGTTTGACTGTTCTTTTCTGTGAGGTGGTCGCCTGGTTCCTGGTTGCTGTTAGCTGTGATGTGGGGGGTGAGGGTCCCTGGGGAGGTTACACAGGGAGGGTGGTACTCGGTGGCTACCTTAGTGGGGTCCCTTGTACCCTTGGGCTTATGAGTCCTTGGCTATAGGTGCATTGTTAACGTTCAGACTCAGCAGATATTGCAGGTGGGTGGGTGGACACAGGTACGGGTAGGCTGGTTGTTTGGAGGGTGGGGGTTTGTTAGGATGTGGGTTTATTGCACTTTTCTTTAAGTAACTTGTTTAATTGGTTCCAGGACTTCTTCTGCTCAGTCACACTAGCTGCATTGTATTTGCACATCACTCCGTGGTCATGGGCGCCGATGCCCGGATTATCCACTCCATTCTTACTACACGGCAATGCTATTCATGTGGGATGCTTTTTCTGTCTGCGCCGCCAGGCCTCCGGGATGCTGGCACTAAGGCTGTGTATGATGCTACTGAACACTGTGCTGGATGCTATTTACTGTTGCGGCCGGCCTCCGGGTTGTAGGCGATGAGTGCTGTGTGCTTACATCAAAGGTGCAATAAAGTACAAATTTAATAAAAAAATGATGTGAGAAAGTTAAACTCCATGCACTTCACTGGTGTGATCATTGATATCAAAGGAGGTACCTTCAGTCTGGGTAAGAGAAAGGACCCAAGGGGTGTCCAAAAGATGCATGCAGACCACACCGTTGATCTTGAGAGAAGACAATATTATGTCATGTCAAAAAGAAGATGAAAAGGAGAAGATACAGAGTCTTTGAGACTAGAAAACAGTACCCATCAGCCCACTCAAAAGCGGAGTATCGTCATCTGGGTAGTGGGAGAGAAGGTGTCCTATAGGCTCATCCTCAGCCGGAGTCTAAGGTTGCCTGATCATGGACCCTTTAGGTCGAAACATCCAACCCACAGAAGACAGGATGTGAGCAGACAGGGCAAAAAGAAAAAGTTGCAGTGCAGAAAATAAAGGAAAGGTGCTCCAAGTATTTAAAAATGCCTAATTTGATGACATAAGGTAACTTTATTGGGTTTGACCATCAAATTGGCATGATTAAAAGCAGTATGCTGATAGCATAGAAAAAATGGTTTGCTATCTATCATGAGTGTTACTTGGTCGACATGTTTCAGCCTTTAACGGCTTTCTTCAGGACCATGATGAGCTACCGCAACACATACTTATCGTGAATAACGACCAATGTCCCATGGATTCAAAGGAAAAAGGTGTATCTTCTCCTGTATATATAGTGTGGGAAACAAAAAACAAGACATCATGTTAAGATATATACATAATGTGATACACATATCATGATTATGCTGTCAGAGACTATTATAATCAGCACTCACCCTAAATGCAGGGAGAGACAACCTCACCTCGCCTGGCGACTGCTCAGGTAAGAAGGAGGCCACGCACTGTAAACAAGTGCATGAAAAAGAAGGTTAATTTATCTTGAAAAAACTTGTTCCAAAAAGCAAAACCACTGAGGCAGACAAATAGGACCGGATCTATGAGAGAGACCAGTAAAAACCAACTCTAAAAGAGATTAAGAGAGACTGGAAAAAACCCTATCTAAATAGAAGGGCCATTGTAAACCAAAAAGGTTTCTTCAGAAAGACCGTAGCTAAAATCAGCATATTAGCGCTAGATAAATGCCAGGAAAAGCGCTCAGCTAGCTTTGGCCCTGAGAACCTAAAAGGGCGAGTGCAGAGCTCCAAATACCCTACCTCTCCGTCGTTGCCTCGTGTCTGTAGACTGAGCCGAGGGGGAGGTAACGAACTCACGTAATGTGAGTGTTTTTAGAGAAAAGCGGCGGACCTGGGAGAAGCCTCTCTTCAAAATCCCCGCTATTGGTAGAAAGGCTTGAGCCAATCGTGAGCGATGTCAGCTAATCAAACAGGAAGCGCGCGGATGACGCCTTTCAGCTGGTTAGAGACAAGCGGCGGACCTGGGAGAAACCTCTCTACCAAATCCCCGCTATTGGTTGAATGGCGTAAGCAAATCGTGAGCGATGTCAGCTAATCAAACAGGAAGCGCGCGGATGACGCCTTCCAGCTGGAGTATGCTGTAGGGCTACCAATCAAAAACGGGCACGCCGTGTGGCGGACTTGGGAGGAGCCGATACTAGGAAAGAAGACATTGGTTGAATAGATCAGCCAATGGTCGTGTGTCAAAAAGTAAACATCGCATATTACGTGGTGTGGAATGACACGAGTAAAAATGCGGACGCGCATTTGTATCTGCATTGAACCCAGTCTATGTTATCAACTGTAGCAGAAGTTGTTAAAATCATCTGTATATACCGAGGAAAAAGTCCCAAAAATATAGGGACGAGTGTCAAGTTTGAAGTTCATGGCAAACCTTGCCTAGCGTGGAGTGACCACACGTAGGCTGTCAATAGGCAAGAGACCACTGACAAATGCTCATGCATTAGTATTCTTGCCCCTAGAGAGTATAGTGTGTAAGTTATAATGCTAAGGGGTCATGAGTAGCTGTCAGAGTTATGCAGATGTGTCCAGAAAGCGGACATCATCCTATGATCATGGGCGAAGTATCTACATCGGAATGTGTGCACAGAAGGTTTCAAACCTCCATTATCTACAGCAGTATGCAGACACTCAAAGTTGCAACCAAGGGATATCATCATTCAGACCTTCGCTGTCAGTGCGAAGTTTGAAAACCCACCTTTGCTCTTTCCTGAGGAGGAACAATGGAATGTCAGTTATGTGGCTGGGTATGTGGGGTTGTTCTAAGATCAACCATCTAAGTTCGTCCGGATGATGTTTTTGCTCAAGGAAATGTGTTGTAAGGCGGGTGGCCTGTTTGTTGCGTCTAATGGTGCTTTTATGCTCTTGGATGCGCACTTTGATTTTCCTTGTCGTCATGCCTATATACTTGAGGCCACATGGACAAGTAATTTGGTAAATGACTTTGTCACTGTTACAATTCGTGTGGTGCCTCAGTATCCAGGGGCGGTTGGTACCAATGTCAACCTCGAAGGTCTTCTTAGTTTGGGCACACACTGAGCAGTTTCCGCAGGGATGATGTCCCCGTACTGGAGGGAGATTCCACAAGTTGGAAGTGGATTCAGCTGGAATAGGAGGAACACTCAGGGTTCCTCCTATGCCACATCCTCAGACACCGACTCCTCTAGCTCAGATAATGAGGAAACAAACCTACCAAGGGGCAGAGGACGGAACAATCGATCCAACAGGAGGTACAATGGACGGGGCAATATGTATCAGACAGGACCATGGTGGCCACCCGCCCCATGGGGTTACCCTCAATTTCCCCCACCCATGTCCCATTATCCTATGCAGCCTCAGTACTTTGAGAACCAGGCTTTTTTAGGACAGGGCCGAGGTTGGAACCGAGGCAAGCGGAGAGGCCAGGGACAAGGCCACGTACAATGGGCAGTCGATCAAGATCCCCCGACGACCCACAACAAACGAGGCCAGTAGACTCGACCACACAGCCCAGTGAAGATCTGGTTGTGAATTTGAGTAGCCGGGTCATTACCCCCAGCGAACAGGAAGTCCTCAATAAGGGCCTTGGATTTGTTCCAACAAACTGTGGTGAACCCTTTTTGTTAAGGAGTGAAATTGAGCGTTTCTTCAGGACCATCAGGTTACACTACTTCTTTAAGGATAAAGAACCTACCTTACCGATCGATGATGTGAATACAGGGCTTAAAGTTAAATCCACTTTTTTGCCTCTACTACAGCAAGTACCACCCAAGGTTGGCACTTTCGAGGCAGCAGTGCTGCAAGATCTAAAATCCATTGATTTCTCAAAAGAAGGGAATTTCCAGAATCTCTTGAGACGAGATAGAGCTGCCCTACAGACTCTCTCTAAGGACGCCACTATAGTGATCAAACCGGCGGACAAGGGGGGAGCCATTGTCGTGCAAGATACCACTACATACCGCACTGAATGTTTGAGACAATTAGCCAACACACAGTTTTACACCTCCCTTACCATCAATCCCACTGCCAGACTCACGAGTGAGATCAAATATCTAGTGGAAGAAGCCAGCACTGAGGGATGGATCACCCCACAAGAGGCCAATTTTCTAGTCACAAAATGTCCCACGGTTCCATACTTTTACATTCTTCCTAAGATGCACAAATCGGCCAGACCACCTCCTGGCCGCCCCATTATTTCGGGTATTGGATCCTTGTTGGAACCGCTATCAACTTTTGTTGATGTCTTTCTTAGTCCAATTGTCAAAACTATGCCTACATATCTTCAGGATACAAAGGACATCTTACGCAAACTACCTGATGTTGCTTTCGACACCAACACAGACATCCTAGCCAGTTTTGATGTCGAATCATTGTATACCTGCATACCGCAAATCGAGACAGTCTAGAGACGGTCAAAACCCTCCTAGAAGATTTTCCAAGGGACAGTGCTACTCCCGTCCAATTTATCATGGAATTGGCAAGGATTGCCATGACTGAAAACTTTTTCGCCTTCGAGGAATCACTGTATTTACAGATCTCGGGGACGTCTATGGGCAGTAAATTCGCACCGAGTCTAGCGAATCTCTATGTCCATAGCTTTGAGACTCAACATGTACTAAACAACACCAATCCACATTTTCAACAATTGAAATTGTGGAAACGGTACATAGATGACATCATAGTAGTCTGGAGAGGAGACATACAATCATTACAGTCTTTTCAGGAATGGCTGAATGCACAGAACCCTTACCTCAGGTTCACCTTAGAGTTCAGCAGAACCGAACTTCCTTTTCTTGATTTGACGATTTTTCCACAAGAAGGACATCTGGCTAGCTCTTTATACCGCAAACCTATGGCACGCAACTCACTGCTTAGGTTTGATAGCCATCATCCCCGCTCCCTGAGGGAGAATCTCCCTTTTGGTCAGTTCCTCAGGGTCCGGAGGAACTGTTCCGACACGGCTGATTTTCGCTCTAAAGCTGGAGATCTCTCCAGGAAGTTGAGAGCGCGACGTTACCCAAAATCATTGGTACGTAGAAGCCTGAAGCGTGCCGCCAATAACCATCGTGAGGCCCTACTAGAACCACCAGTGGTAAAACCACCCACCAATCGTATGGTATGTGTCACTACATACAATACCTCCTCGTCCACCATCCAAAAAAATTATCAGACAAAGATGGCGTATCCTTAACAGCTCAGGAGAACATATCCCGGTACCTATGTTTTCCTTCAAGAGAGGAGCAAACTTAAGAGATGCTCTTGTACATACAAGACCTCGGGACATTCCAGCTAAATCCACTTCCAACTTGTGGAATCTCCCTCCAGTACGGGGACATCATCCCTGCGGAAACTGCTCAGTGTGTGCCCAAACTAAGAAGACCTTCGAGGTTGACATTGGTACCAACCGCCCCTGGATACTGAGGCACCACACGAATTGTAACAGTGACAAAGTCATTTACCAAATTACTTGTCCATGTGGCCTCAAGTATATAGGCATGACGACAAGGAAAATCAAAGTGCGCATCCAAGAGCATAAAAGCACCATTAGACGCAACAAACAGGCCACCCGCCTTACAACACATTTCCTTGAACAAAAACATCATCCGGAAGAACTTAGATGGTTGATCTTAGAACAACCCCACATACCCAGCCACATAACTGACATTCCATTGTTCCTCCTCAGGAAAGAGCAAAGGTGGGTTTTCAAACTTCGCACTGACAGCGAAGGTCTGAATGATGATATCCCTTGGTTGCAACTTTGAGTGTCTGCATACTGCTGTAGATAATGGAGGTTTGAAACCTTCTGTGCACACATTCCGATGTAGATACTTCGCCCATGATCATAGGATGATGTCCGCTTTCTGGACACATCTGCATAACTCTGACAGCTACTCATGACCCCTTAGCATTATAACTTACACACTATACTCTCTAGGGGCAAGAATACTAATGCATGAGCATTTGTCAGTGGTCTCTTGCCTATTGACAGCCTACGTGTGGTCACTCCACGCTAGGCAAGGTTTGCCATGAACTTCAAACTTGACACTCGTCCCTATATTTTTGGGACTTTTTCCTCGGTATATACAGATGATTTTAACAACTTCTGCTACAGTTGATAACATAGACTGGGTTCAATGCAGATACAAATGCGCGTCCGCATTTTTACTCGTGTCATTCCACACCACGTAATATGCGATGTTTACTTTTTGACACACGACCATTGGCTGATCTATTCAACCAATGTCTTCTTTCCTAGTATCGGCTCCTCCCAAGTCCGCCACACGGCGTGCCCGTTTTTGATTGGTAGCCCTACAGCATACTCCAGCTGGAAGGCGTCATCCGCGCGCTTCCTGTTTGATTAGCTGACATCGCTCACGATTTGCTTACGCCATTCAACCAATAGCGGGGATTTGGTAGAGAGGTTTCTCCCAGGTCCGCCGCTTGTCTCTAACCAGCTGAAAGGCGTCATCCGCGCGCTTCCTGTTTGATTAGCTGACATCGCTCACGATTGGCTCAAGCCTTTCTACCAATAGCGGGGATTTTGAAGAGAGGCTTCTCCCAGGTCCGCCGCTTTTCTCTAAAAACACTCACATTACGTGAGTTCGTTACCTCCCCCTCGGCTCAGTCTACAGACACGAGGCAACGACGGAGAGGTAGGGTATTTGGAGCCCTGCACTCGCCCTTTTAGGTTCTCAGGGCCAAAGCTAGCTGAGCGCTTTTCCTGGCATTTATCTAGCGCTAATATGCTGATTTTAGCTACGGTCTTTCTGAAGAAACCTTTTTGGTTTACAATGGCCCTTCTATTTAGATAGGGTTTTTTCCAGTCTCTCTTAATCTCTTTTAGAGTTGGTTTTTACTGGTCTCTCTCATAGATCCGGTCCTATTTGTCTGCCTCAGTGGTTTTGCTTTTTGGAACAAGTTTTTTCAAGATAAATTAACCTTCTTTTTCATGCACTTGTTTACAGTGCGTGGCCTCCTTCTTACCTGAGCAGTCGCCAGGCGAGGTGAGGTTGTCTCTCCCTGCATTTAGGGTGAGTGCTGATTATAATAGTCTCTGACAGCATAATCATGATATGTGTATCACATTATGTATATATCTTAACATGATGTCTTGTTTTTTGTTTCCCACACTATATATACAGGAGAAGATACACCTTTTTCCTTTGAATCCATGGGACATTGGTCGTTATTCACGATAAGTATGTGTTGCGGTAGCTCATCATGGTCCTGAAGAAAGCCGTTAAAGGCTGAAACATGTCGACCAAGTAACACTCATGATAGATAGCAAACCATTTTTTCTATGCTATCAGCATACTGCTTTTAATCATGCCAATTTGATGGTCAAACCCAATAAAGTTACCTTATGTCATCAAATTAGGCATTTTTAAATACTTGGAGCACCTTTCCTTTATTTTCTGCACTGCAACTTTTTCTTTTTGCCCTGTCTGCTCACATCCTGTCTTCTGTGGGTTGGATGTTTCGACCTAAAGGGTCCATGATCAGGCAACCTTAGACTCCGGCTGAGGATGAGCCTATAGGACACCTTCTCTCCCACTACCCAGATGACGATACTCCGCTTTTGAGTGGGCTGATGGGTACTGTTTTCTAGTCTCAAAGACTCTGTATCTTCTCCTTTTCATCTTCTTTTTGACATGACATAATATTGTCTTCTCTCAAGATCAACGGTGTGGTCTGCATGCATCTTTTGGACACCCCTTGGGTCCTTTCTCTTACCCAGACTGAAGGTACCTCCTTTGTTGTTTTTTCGCTATATAAGTTGGGGGACTAGGTACCTATTCTGTCTATAAACCATTTCCCCTCGGACCCTCCAAATACTCTGTATACTGTTGGTGATCATTGATATGTCTGGAACACAAACAATAAAATGCCTTATAAGAAAAGTAACTATTAATGTATGCCATTTTCGTCTGTATGAACATGATGTTTGTGACAGGAGCGATGTATTATCAAAAGGGCCACTGAAATGATGCGATTCTGCAGCTTCAGCGTTTTTTGCATGATTATGGAATTGCAGTATTAATCCACCATCTGCTGCATAAATTACAAATTACAACCAAAACAATTTTGCTTCTAGCTCAAATAGATCAAAAGTTACTTTAACACCTTCAGCGCGGCGCAGATTCCTGCGCTGTGCTGAACGTTCTAATGAGCCAACGGGCTCATGACGGAATGGTTCCGTCATGAGCACAGGCCAACCGACGCTCATGACGGAACCGTTCCATCAATAGCATCTAAAAGGGTTAAAAAGGTTGTGCATGGGATGTGGCGCTGTGGCAGATCTTCCTCAGATGATAACAGGTCACTGTTTAGTTGTACTCACTCAGCACCGGAAGGACGCGGCGGAGATCTGCTCTGCTTTCTCTCCTGTGTGACTGTCTCTGGCCCCTCCGCGCTGCCTGTTCATGGTATGATTCATGCCTCCCGGCGATGGCACATGAGGGGCTCTCGAGTCTCGCCGTCGTCTGCTTCTCCTCCTGCCTGGGGTCGCGCCACTCTGCCCTCACCCACGCCGCACCCCCCTAGCCAATCCTGGTGCTGCAAGCAGCGCCAGGATTGGCTGGTCCACGGCGCAACATCCATTATTGGATGCGCGGTGGACCAGCCAATCCTGGCGCTGCATGCAGCACCAGGATTGGCTAGAGGGGCACACTGTGTACTCGCCCTGGGCAGCCTTTATAAACCCGGCCCCGCTGAAGCCGCATCCCGGCCCGTTCTCTATGCCCAAGTGTTTTTTGCGCAACGGCGCATGCGCGGGCAAGTCTCAGCCCAGAATTCTCATGCGCTGCTGCAGCAGACCAGCAGCCCATGCCCCTCCCCTGCACACTCCGGACAGCACCAATTACCATGATCATCTGATCGCCTGTCCCTCCCGCGCTGCGCTGGCTATGCCGCTAATTTGAAGAATTTTAATAGCTTAGCTGCAGTGCCACGGTGCGTCCAGGGCTAGTGGGGCTATGCCCCAACGCCCCAATGGACGCACCGCGGCTGCTGAGGGGTGCAGTGAAGAAGAAAAAGTGGGACAAGAGAGGGGGAAGGAGGTGGACAAGATAAATAGAATGAGGAAGTTGATTTATGGAAGCATTGATAAACAATCAGCAAGTTGCAGGCTGATGAGCAAGGATGTGTCAAAGTTTTAAATCTTTGTAATAGGGGAGGATATAGTAAGTTTTATTGCTGCATTTCCCTTATATCCCTACACACATTGCCTGCATAAAGCAAAAATGCCTATGGATTTCCACCCCCCAGAGACCACCCAGGCTGATGTGTGCAGTCTTCCAATTAAACACTTGGATTGCTTGTAGGAAAAGGATTTATTTTCAAGTTGGGTACTGATGCAGCGCTGCTCCAAAATTTACTCAGAAAGCATCACCTTAACCCTCTGAGCTATTTAATAACTTCTCACAAATGGACACATAAATTCTACCATTCATTCATTCACACATTTATTCTGCTCCAAGGATTCAGTGAAGACTTAGAGAAGAGCTGCGGGGCTTTAGCGCAGTGCCTAAACTAACGTATATACATTATTTATACCTGCAGTTTTAATTTTATTACCATGGTTTTCTCTAAAGGAAGAATTTAAAACACCCCACTATTCATTTTTTTCGATGGATCAGCAAGTGAAAGTTAACTAAAGGACAACAAGACCTGCTTAATTCTTCATTTATTTAATTTCTATTTAGAGAATAAATCTCCCAGCATGATCTCTATGTTCTATTTGAAATGAATAATTCAATTATACATTAATAATCCTGAAAAGAAAGGTTACATTTAAACATTTATTTATTAGCATAACAGTTTAGAAAATAAGTAAAAACTATGTTACCAAGATGGTGAGATGCAGGCATCAGCAATTAGACAGAATAGTTCCCAAAGAACACCTCTATATCTCTCTCGATGTTCCCCTCTCATAGTACTTCGCGCCCATTCCAAAGTTAAAGTTCAGAAAATGTTCAAAGTCCCTGCGCCATAAGAAAAATTGAGCAGACCAACAGCATCTCGTGGTGCAAAGATTAGGTCGAAAAGCAAGCTATTTTCAAAGTCCCAAATGTCCTCTTATATACCCTTTTTCACTAACTTATCTATCTAAATTCGTAACTCTTATGCCTTAGAATGTCCGTGATTGGTCAATTTGGAGTTGGGTGAGCATCACCTCATCGATTTACTGTTCAATTTATGCTGAGTCATCATTATGACAAAAAAAATAGTGGTGGTATTGTTCAAATTAAACTTCCTCCAAAGTGTCCTTTAAATTGTTATTCGGTGTCCCATTCCCACGATTCAACTTGCTGACTTCAACAAACTTGGCATGTACTCCATGTTGCAGGCCACACTGTCCTTGACCCATACTGCTCAGGCACAGGCAGCTCACGCTTTCAGTTGGCGCATGCGTACTCAGACCGCCACCACAGAGTCATAGTCAGCTTCCATCTTTCTTTTAGCCTCCTAGGCCTCAATTTAGGAACTATAACAGAAACAAACACAAATAAACATACATTTAGAAAATAAAGCCTTTCTGTTTACCCCCCCTTTCTAATAATATCCCAGTCAGTATTTACCTAGCTTTAAGCAACACATATGCGTGAATTTACTTACCAATCTTATTGATTTATGCCACAAATAAACAGACAAAAGCACATTCATGCAATTTTTCAGTTAGTTTACAACTAATGCGTACTCTTTATGACACAATTTACGACAAATTAGTAAGTTACGCTTGGCAATTTCATGCAGATTAGTATCCCTCGTGTATTTATGTGTGTGCATTCTATTCTATGTTGGTTAATTTCAAAACCACACGTTTAGTACATATTATTGTTATGGAAAGTTTCTTTTGCAAGGGGTATAAAAAAATGTTTGTTTCCACCTTGCTCCATCAACTTCCCCCTTTGGTGATTTAATCACCAAATATCTCCCAAAATTTAGAATGTTCTTTGATCTCAACATGTTTCAAATTCTTTTAATTAGCACATGTTATATTTCTGTTTCTTCTAATTCTTCTAATTTCTTTCTATCTTGATAAAACTTCTCTTTCTATTGTTCGATCTCAATATCACCTTTTTCTCTTTCCCTGTCTTGTTTTTCTAGAATATTTTTCTTCAAGGACCTTTTGACATTCCTTCTGTCCCTACATTGACAACTTAATCTCAAAACTAAGATCACTATTATTATTATAGTTACTGGTATTAGTATTTTCCCTATAATAGATCTACTTATCTCATGAAACCAATTTTTAACTGCTGTTACACTTCTACCTAGTTTCTCAAGAACACCGTCAACTTCAAGTGGTTCTATTTGTTTATGCAATTGTGTAATATTTGTAATATATCTCTCAATGTTCTGACTTTTAACAGGAATGTAAGTACAACAGTGTTGCACCTTTAAAATTCCGCATACTCCTCCTTCTTTTGCCAATATTATATCTAAAGTAAGTCAATTTTGCATTACCATACTTCTCATAGCAAACATTTCAGTGTTAACCATTAGAAATCCTCCAGATGTGTCTGTTGACTATCGATCTACTATTGTTGACAATTTTCTAATTCGGTTTGCATTAAATGATATGCCTCCTGCTGGTATTAGTGCTCCAAAAACATCACCTATTATTTCAACTACACTTTCTCTTCTTTTACGACTTACAGGTTTGCCTATTTCATGAATTCCATTAGTTCCTCTATCTACATGAAAGATTTTAGGAAAAACCATACCAAGATAACACAACCCATACCAGTGATCTGGTATTTTATAATAAGCTTTGTTCCCACATAAAAAGTAAATTCCCGGAAAAACTGGGTAATTTCCACCTTTAAATCACCATACCCCTTTGATAATATAAGTGTCTTCGTATTGACTTGCACCCACAAAATATTTGTCATACACAGAGTTATCTCTCCGAATACAAAATTTCTCGAACAATGGTGTATCTATATTTATAGCCACATTTACATTATGTCCTGCCATATTATCATCTGAAAATGCCCATTTTGTAGAGTTAGTCTGTTTCACTTTTTCTTGTCGCTCATATTGTTGTCTCCTT
Source organism: Lissotriton vulgaris (assembly GCF_964263255.1). Lineage (NCBI taxonomy): Eukaryota > Metazoa > Chordata > Amphibia > Caudata > Salamandridae > Lissotriton > Lissotriton vulgaris. The sequence goes on from NC_141698.1 coordinate 366,195,255, forward strand.
TCCTCAACCATATTCAGAAAAACTTTCTCTTCATTTCTCATTTTGCAAGTCAAATTATGTTTAAAGGCATAATCATGTGTCAATTTTTGTGTTTATAAGAAATATTCTCCAAAAACTTTAGCATGCTTAATTTGATTTAGTTCTGCAACAATTTTCAATTTTGCAAATACATCATCAGAATCAGAATAATAATACTCTAATTTCCCAGTTCTATAAAATAAACGTGTTATTACACTACAGGTTACTCCATATAATAACGGTAAATGATGGTACGTCACCCCTTTGGAGAGAGATGCTGGCAGCTTTACACAGACATAACAATCGCTGGCATCCATTGTCCTCACATATTCAGACAATAGTCTTGAAAAAGTATTTTTAGAGAAATCGCTGATCGATCTATCTTGATGAATCTCAGGCCTATATACATGTAATTTTTCATTTTTCAAATCATCATTTTTATCTTTCACATTCTCATTTGTTTTCAATTTTTCAGTATTAGGACTGAAAGGAATGATAATAGCAAGAATTAACCATATTAACATTAATATTCCAGTACAAATTAACCACATTCTACACCATTTTCTAAAAATAGAACATTTATATTTAGTTGTTTCATTAGTAGCCATTTTTTTTATTTACACAGCATTTTTTTCAATCTTTACACTTTATTGTCTCCCTCTTTAACCTTGTTTTCACTTACAATGTTCCCTTCAAATTTTCAAATTCAATTGCAGCTTTTGTTTAGATATATATATACATATATCCCTTTCTTTTCACTGTTACTCTTGGAAATCCGTTCCCTTTCTTTGTGTTACAGTTTACTCACTTACTTTTTCAACACCTTGACAATGCAAATTTTCCTGACTGCTGTTTACTTCTTTTATTGGAGGCAGCACCATATAGGTCCACTCAGGCGAATTGTATTTTTGATTTGGCCTCCTCACTCTTTTTGGCCTTTGCACAACCTCTATTTTCTTTCCCAACAACTCTTTTTGACTGGTTATTTCATTTACTTGATCCTCTTGAACTTTTGCTTTGTTAACCAGTTTGATTTTTAGTCCTTCAATTCATTTAGTCCAATTATCTCCTTTTCTTACTTTTTTTTATTTCAGGTTCAACAGTTTTTCGCTCTACTTTCTAAGTTCGTTTTCTTGAAATTCTCCTCTACGGAGTTTCATCATCACTGTCCTCTGTCTCTTTTTCGAATCTTTCTATAGTTTGATTTATAATGAATTTTACAGAATTTGATTCTTTTTCGGAATTAAAATTTTCTCTGGTCAGTTCTTTCACTCTGTTAGAAACTTCTCCGTAGCTGGTACTTGGAAGCTCATCCTGAGTTATTTCCTTTTCACCATTTTTGAGATTTCGGTTCCTGCTTTCAGAGCTTTAAGACTGTTCTTCAATATTCTCAGAATTACCAGTTTTATTTTCACTTAACTCTGTGTCATTACTGGTATCAGTTTTTACCAAATCTCGACTTACAGGTCGATCTTCAATATTTGGTATTTCATTAATTTAATTTTCTCCTTCTGATGCCGAGCTAGTGTCTGATATCTCTAGATGTCGACGAACAGGTGGAGCTTCAGTGTCTGGATCTTTTTCCGGTTCACCCTCAGTGTCTGAATCAGTGGTGCTTTCACTCTCCTCCTGCAGATTTTCAGGCTCTGGCACACGAATAGTGTGACTGGTGTGCACCCACCTCTTGATTCCAGCACACTTAACTGCAGTGGTACTAACTAGAATAACTTGTCGAGGTTTTTGCCAACGAGGCACTGGACAGTTTCTACTCCTGCGAACCTTTATCCGAACTCAATCTCCAGGGACTAGATCATGAGCTGGATGTTTCTCTTTTGTTTGTGATTCGGTTCCCACCTGATGGAACACAGAAGTTACAACGTTAGACAGGTTTTTGCAGTAATCCAGTATATCATCATTTATGCTCAACAGGTTATCAACTGGTACAAATGCTTGTCTCATTACTCTACCCATCAAAATCTCATGGGGACTTAATCCTGTTCTTTTTGTCAGGAGTACTCCTCAGGGTCATTAGAACAAGTGGCAGTGCATCGGGCCATTTTAATCCTGTGGCCAAAAACATTTCTGCAATTCTGTTTTTTATTGTTCCATTTACTTGTTCAACCACCCTTGCAGCTTCTGGTCTGTAAGCACAGTGCAACTTTTGACGAATGTCCAGTGCTTCACAAATCATTTGCATTCATTTGTTATGAAAGTGAGAACCACAATCTGTTTCAATTGTTACTGGGAAACCGTAAAGTGGTATTATCTCTCGTAACAGGAGTTTGGCAACAGTTACCCCATCATTCCTCCTAGTGGGGAATGCTTCAACCCATCGAGAAAAGAAACAAATAATTACAAGCACATACCTAAGTCTGTTACACGGTGGAAGTTCAATGAAATCTAACTGCATTCTTGTTAAAGGACCTCCCTCCCGTCCTATGGTTCCCAAACTCACAACAGTTTTCCTTCTTGGGTTCAGTTGTTGACATACAAGGCATCTCTGACAAAGGCTCTCAGCAATCATCCTAAACTTAGGATTGTACCATGTCTGTCTAAACATTCGAATCATAGCGTCTCTTCCAATATGGGCTTGACCATGATACATTTGGGCCATATTTGAGATCATGTTATCAGGCATTACTGGTCTTTCATCTTTGTAAACCCAGATTTCATCCTCTTCTCTTTGTCTACATCCTGCCTTTAACCAGTTATCCTTTTCTTCTTCACTAGCTTCTTCCTGCATTTGTTTTACCTCCTGCCATGTCTCCACTACTGTGGTTAGCATCAAAGGCCTTGAAACATGTTCAGTTTGCCTATCCCGAATAATAGATGCAAGATTTTTGACACAGTATTTTGCAATTGAATCCACATATTTGTTACCTCGAGTGATATAATCATCTCCTTTTTTATGAGCTGCGCATTTTACAACCGCTAACTTATCTGGCAATTGAATGGCATCAATTAACATTTTCACAAATTCAGCATTTCTAATGGGGGATCCTGCCGAAGTCATATAACCTCTTTGGGACCACAGTTGTCCGTAATCATGGACAACCCCAAAACCATACTAACTGTCAGTCACTATGGTAATCCTTATTATTTTTCCCACCTCACATGCTCGAATCAAAGCAATCAATTCTGCAATTTGAGCTGAACGGATTCCTTTCAGGCAAGATGCTTCCAAAACATCTGCTACTGTACAAACAGCATAAGAAGCACTCAGTACACTTTAATCTGTCCTCAGACATGATCCATCAACAAACATTACGTAATCAGATTCAGGTAAAGATACATCTTTGATGTCAGGTCTTGGTTTAGTGCAGTATTCTAGAACATCCAAACATTTGTGATCCACTTGATCTCTTACTTCTTCCACATTCATGCCATCAGGTAATAATGTAGATGGATTCACATTTACACATCTTGAAATTGTAACATTGTATGTACCTAGAATTGTCTTCTCATATTTTGCCATTCTATTATTGGTAAGGTACTGTGTCTTGGTTCTAGTGAGGAGAATCTCCACCGAATGAGGTACATACACTCTCAAAGGAAATCCCATCACTATACCTTCACTTTGTTCAATACTCATACTTGTAGCAGCTACTGCTTTTAAGCATCCTGGCAACGCCCTTGCAACAGGTTCTAAAACAGCAGAAAAGTACGTAATTGGCTTTCTCAGTTTTCCATGCCTCTGTATTAAAACTGATTATGCACATCCTTCTCTCTCACTGCAGTATAGCTGCTCAAACTCTTTTTCATAATCTGGCATTCCCATTGCTGGTGCTTCACATAGACTTGTTTTAACTGCTCAAAAGCTTCCCGTTCTGCTTTATTCAGTATTATTGGGTCCTTAACTTCAGCTTTTTATCAATCTCAGTAAGGGTTTATCTATTAGTGAAACTCCACTAATCCATTGTCGAGAGTATCCAACCATTCCAAGAAACATTCTCACCTGTGTCTGTGTTTTTGGAGGTTTTATTCCTTGTATCATTTTCTTCTTTCTAAGGTGACTTGTCTAATTCCCTTAGCAATCTTGTGGCCCAAATATTGTACTTCTTTCTGACAAAATTGTAACTTTGATGGTGACACTTTATGTCCTTCATCTGCCAGATGATTTTACAATGTAACAGTGTCTGAAACACATGCATCTTTTGTTTTAGACACGAGTAATAAATCATCAATGTGCTGCACTAGAACTGATTCTCCAGGTAAACTTCGATTTTCTAATGATTTCTTTAACAATTGATTAAAGATTGAGGGACTTTCAGTATACCCCTGAGGAATTCGGCACCATGCCAAAATACGGTCTCTGAATTGAAACACAAATATTGGTTGGCTTTCAGGGTGTAATGGAACCGTGAAGAGCGCATTACATAGATCAATGAGGGTATACCATTCTGCATCATGTGGAATTTGATATAAAATTACTGCAGTGTTTGGCACAATTGGACAACATGGAACAACTCTTTTATTCACTTTTCTCCGGTCCTGCACTATTCTGAACGTTCCGTTAGGCTTTTTCAATCCCATTATTGGTGAATTTCAAGGACTGCTTTCTATTTCTCTCAAAATCCCTTGTTCAATCATCTTTTCTATTTATTACTGGTGTTATTCCTTCCATTATTTCAGCTGTCATTTTGTACTGAGGAATATTTGGATAACTTATTCCTTCTTTTACAGAAACTTTCACAGGATCTACGTTTTTCATCAACCCAATATCTTCTCCTGTGAAATCCCACACCTGCCCTCTGACTGTTTTTTTCAATTCATCAGGTATTTTCTCTCGATCAAACACAGGAAACATACTATTCTTTTCTGCTTCAATTAATGTCATTGTCATTTTATACAAACTATCTTCATCTGGAGTTTAAAGCATAATGCCATCTGGTGAGCAATAAATGACACAGGTTATTTTACAAAGTATATCCCTTCCAAGAAGATTTACTGTCACACACTACAAATCTATGCATATCTTTGAAATTTCCAATTTCTACTTCAATTGGTTTTTGTTAAGGACGTTTTAATCTGCTGATTAGCTACACCTACAACTTGAATATGTTCACCGAGAGAGGAAGATTTTGAATTTCCACTGACCTAACAGTAGAACGGGTGGCACCTGTGTCCACTAGGAAAGTCACATCTACATCATTCACCTTTCCATTCACATATGGACCAGACTGATCTACCTCTAGAGTAGCACCAAGCACGCACTCTTCTCACCCTCTCAGGCACCGTCAGAAACTATCATCCGATTCACTTCCGTCTTCTTTCATCCAATATTGCGGGCTCACATGTGCTCTGTTATTTCTTGTTACCTGATCTCCTGCGCAGAATCCTGTCTCTGTATTGTATCTCTGTAGGTTTACATTGTGAGGAAGTGGAGGTTGTGGCACCTGACACTGTGGATTAACTATCTGTTGCTGTGGCGATGGTTACTGAATTATCTAATTCTGCACCTGCGTATTCAATGATGTATTTACTGGATTAACTTTCGGTGGATACTTACACTCTTTCCTCCAATGTCCCATCCTACTGCAATTATGACAGGGATATTTCTTCTTTAATTCTACTATATTTCCAGTTAATTTTGACTTACTAAAATTTCCTTTTCCTCTATTTTGATTCCCTTCTGCAATTTTATTTTCTAATTGAGCTACTTGATGCTCTGCAACCTTTACTTGTGCCCACATTGCTTTCTCTTTGAGTTTTCTTTGTTTTACTTCAATTTCATCACTACAGTATTTTGCATGTCTTAGGACTTCATCTACAGAACATGATTGCCATCCCATTAGATTATGCTTAATCATATCATCTATTTCTGGTCTCAATCCAAACACAATGCGGTATACAAAACGACTCATATCCTTTTCATTCAATTCCTCCTATCCACTATACTGTTTAAACACTAATAACAGTAATAACAGTCTTTCATAAAACGCGTGTACTGACTCCTTGGGTTCTTGTATTGTCCTGTCTATTTTTACCCAATCTGTTTCTTTTGGTGGAATTTTATTTTTCAGAACCACTATCACTTGCTCATATTTTTGCATTACTTCAGGTCCAGGAGCACCTGTCACTTTATCTCGTGGATATTCTTCTTTCAGCTAATTCACCGTAATCTTACATTCTGACCATAGATCGACTGGTACTACTATATCAAATAACCCATCTAAGTCTTCCCACAAAACTTTTGAAACTTTCACAAATCGATCTACTTGCCTATAGCACTCTACTGGCTTTTCTCTCAATCTTGGAAAGTCATTTGTGAATGAAAAAATAAATTGTCTACTCCAAGGCACATGTACATATCCTCCTCCAGGTATTTTTCTCATGGGAAATTATTTTACCACTTCTTCCTTTTCTCTTACCGGAAACGCTAATGTGGATTTGTCACTGCTTTCCTCTCTTCTTTGTCCAAATCATTTTCCAGTTATCAATGTCTCCCCATTTTCACAATAGTACAATTCATTTTTTTATTTGAGTAACTATTTCTGCTGTATTCATGTTTTCTATATCTTTGTCAGTAAAATCCACTCTGTAGGGTTTCTGCAATACTTTACATTTTGTCAAATCTACATTCATTTCACTTGCTAAGCTTTCAAACCGATCATTCATGCTTTTGGTTTTCCACGTAATACTCTTACACATAAATGTGATCTCATCATCCTGATAATTCTTCAATCTATCCGTATCAATTGTTCCAATTATTAATTCTTCCATATCAACTTTTAGTCTTGCTACATCTAACAATTTTGATTCAGTTTCTTTCAGTTTTAAAGTTTTGATCCAATCACTTAGTTCCTGTTCTGTTGGCCCTACTGGAGTTTGTGTTAAATCAATTTTGTCTACACTTTTTTCTGGAGTTATAGAACCTGATTCCGCTCCTGTTGGATCTTTATGCGGGAGACTCTGGTGGTGTCATTTGATTAGTACATTTAATTTTGGACAAGTTTGGGTAAACCTTTTCTTTTACTTTTTATAAACTCTGATTTAAAGGAATAATTAAAGATGGCTCTTTCATTTTCTGATTTTCAAACACTGGAATTGCAGGACCTATTGGTACTGGAACAGTTACGGCTTCTATATTTTTAGTAAGTTCCTAAATCTTTTCAGTTAATTCATTTGTTGAATGTATATATTCAGATGTACTATGTTGTGCTTAAACTTGTTGTTCTATTCTATTTCCAATCCTGTCTGTTCCATTCCCTTGTTCAGGTGTCCCAGTATATCTAGTTCCTATTAATGGAACATCCGAATCATATCTCATTTCTACTCTTTCCGGGACATCCCTGAAGTTTGAAAATCTTTTTGGAGTCTCTGCTATTCTATCCTCCATCTGTGGAGCATTTGGAGTTATACCCATAGAATTTGCTTGGTATGGCGGTGGTCTCCTATTTAGGATCTCCTCCAACACTGCATCCTCGGACCCATAGTCCTTATAACTTCTTTTTCCTGCTTCTATATTGTTCCTTTTTTCTGTACTTTTTCACCCTTTCTCCTCATCCATCAATCTAACTGGATACATTCCATCAAACATGTTAGCATTTCTCCACCTTCGCATTCTAGTCTCATGAGTTTCTCTCCAAAATTCACGACCTCTATTTCTTGGTCCTGTGTAATCTCCAAACCTTTCTCGCTCTAAATCATGCATTTCATCTTCCCACTCAGCTAAAGCTTCAAATTGAGTTGGTCTAGGTCTTGGTTCAAGCTTCATCATCTTGTCTCTCAAATTTCTTAACACCGCAAGGCTAAAAGATCCTTCTTCTGGGAAAGCTAATGCTCCGTCATTTTTGGTATATCTTGCCCAATTTTCTAACCACATACATGTATGGTAGCCATATTTTGTCATCATGTATGATGCCGGCGTTTTCGTCGAAGGAATGACTTTTCCCTCTCTTGTTTCAATTACTTTACCCTTTTTAAACACATTTTTCAATTTCTGAAACCATGATGATTTCTCTCTCTCCATTCCGTGATAAAATTCCATTTTGCTATTAATCTCCTGTATTTTCAAAAGATCGGGAACTCTTCTGTAAACTGCTTCGTAACACCAGCCTATCACAGCGCGGTTCACACTATTGCACCAATTAGATTAAGATATGTTTCAGTAGTGCTCAACCAATTATTTCCCTGCTTTTGCTGAAGCACCAATCAGCCCCCACTCTGTCTCGGTCACACGAACCAATCCCTGCGGGACACTTTTGACGTCAGCCCTGCTCCGGCTTCTGCAGCTTCGACTGACCCTCCTTTACAAAATTTATCGGTACACCGTATTTACATTTTAATACTGCAAAATAAGTTAGTAACTACATAAAACAACTCCATTCATCTGTTTCGCTAAAACCAAAAGAATAGTTCTTCAATCACACAAGAATTCTGTATTTCCAGTAGACAGCGCTTACCTCTTCTCTACCAGAGAATTTTTACTTTTGCAGATAAAGTAGCACTTCCTTGTACCTTACCCTTCTCTCAAGCTTAGGTTAAACTTTATTACTCTCTCTGGGTAGAGTTTTATCCAGAATACGCAATGATCCCTATGCACAGACCCAAGATTTCACAGGTTGCCCTTGCTATACATTCACCAATTTTACACGTAAAGGTCCCTAAACTAGTAACATACGACAATGTCACCACTTTTAAACAGACTATGTGATGTGCGACTTCACTTGCCACACTTCCTCTGCCTGCAGACAGAGTGACCAGCTTCCCACACTTTCCGGAAGCCTTTTCCAGACTACATATAATGCAATACGAACTTAACAGGTGTTAGTCCTAACTTCTGTACATCAAAATTCTATATATTCTACTCTACACATCATGTATCCTAGTTAACCTATAGCAACCAATACTCTGCTACCAAGAAATACTGATGCAGCCCGGCTCCAAAATTTACTCAGAAAGCATCACCTTAACCCACGGAGCTATTCACTAACTTCTCACAAATGGGCCCATAACTTCTACCATTCATTCATTTTCACATTTATTCTGCTCCAAGGATTCAGAGTCCCAAATGTCCTCTTATATACCCTTTTTCACCAACTTATCTATCTAAATTCATAACTCTTATGCCTTAGAATGTCCGTGATTGGTCAATTTGGAGTTGGGTGAGCATCACCTCATCGCCTTACTGTTCAAGTTATGCGGAGTCATCGTTATGACAAAAAAAAAATAGTGGTGCTATTGTTCAAATTAAACTTCCTCCGAAGTGTCCTTTAAATTGTTATTCGGTGTCCCATTCCCATGATTCAACTTGCTGAATTCAACAAACTTGGCATGTACTCCATGTTGCAGGCCACACTGTCCTTGACCCATATTGATCAGGTACAGGCAGCTCGCGCTTTCAGTTGAGGCATGCGTACTTAGACCGCCACCTCGGAGTCATAGTCAGCTTCCATCTTTCTTTTAGCCACATAGGCCTCAATTTAGGAACTAATACAGAAACAAACACAAATAAACGTAAATTTACTAAATAAATCCTTTCTGTTTACCTCCCCTTTTTAATAATATCCCAGTTAGTATTTACCTAGCTTTAAGCAACACATGTGTGAATTTACTTACCATTCTTCATGATTTATGCCACAAATAAACAGACAAAAGCACATTCATGCAATTTTTCAGTTAGTTTACAACTAATGCGTACCCTTTATGACACAATATACGACAAATTAGTAAATTATGCTTGGCAATTTCATGCAGATTAGTATCCCACGTGTATTTATGTGTGTGGATTGTATTCTATGTTGGTTAATTTCAAAAGCACACGTTTAGTACATATTATTGTTATGGAAAGTGTCTTTTGGAAGGGGTATACAAACATTTTTGTTATCACCTTGCTCCATCAGTACACACAAGAAACAGGTGCGTCAGGTTCCGCTGCAGCACCAGTACTGAGCTAGAACACCCACCAGTAGTTGTGTGATTCTTCTGCATATTCTCTTTTGTGACCTCCTTTGACAGCCAAGTTGAAATAGTTTTTTTAAATGGCTCCTTCCCAGGTCATGTTGCGTGACGCCTGCGCCATTCCTTGCGTGACCACTTCGTGGAGAAAGTTAAAAGTAGGACTTATTCCGTGGCAAGAACACTCACCGCCGGTTGGACTCGCAGATAACAACTCATGCAGGATTTAAATCATGCTGCACATGAGTCGCCAGCACATGCTCCGGATACAACCGTAACTTGCTCGAACTGCATCACATGCGGCTGGGTGTAACCGTTAGTAATGAATCCAAGAATAGTTTTATAGATTTTTCTTGATTTGCTTACTCAGTGCAATATCGCCGTTCTGAACAATTAAACGTAGAGCGAAGCACATCCTCGATAAATAGATTGCTTTAGATGATCACATTGTGAATTCCCTTTCATCACAATAAAATCTTTACAAAAGTAATGAATCAAATACTGTAAATGACAATTAGGTCCTCTGCCATCCTCATCACCATATTGTTGTGTTTAGTCTTTCAATAAACACTTGGATTGCTTGTAGGAACAGTATTTATTTTCAAGTTGAGTACACAGGAAACAGGTGTGTCAGGTTCAGCTGCAGCAACAGTACTGAGCTAGAACACCCAACATAGAACACTCATATGTCATCACATGTTTTATTTAAGAATGCAAACCACAACACAGAGTGTCTTAAAAAGTACAGAATTGCTTGCTTTATAGATTAGGGCCATTTTGTTTACTACTGAATTTGCTAGTGGGGGACATTTTTGTTATTGTGCCCAGGGCTATATTCTGTCCCAGTCAGACTTGAGGTTTGTCTGTTTGTCTGCAGGCAGGACACACAAAATCCCAATGCCAACAACCAATTTGTTTTTACCTTAATAATAATTGCTTGGGATGTAAATACATTGCAAAGACCCCTGAAAGAGACTGTGAAAGAAGGTACAAAGCAGGGGAGCCTATGACTTTATGGATTTGGTACATTAATTCTGCCAATATAGAAAGGACTTTCTTCTGTTGTTGGAGAGTGGTGAGAACAGGTAAGGATTTTAGTGCACACAGACTCTTGCATCTTTCCGCCCATTTCTATGAATTGTGAGATCTATGCGCAAAGGTAGACATATGTTATTAAATCTACATGTCTAAGTTTACTTTTACACTTTTTAGTAGCTTTGGGCTAGTCACCATTTATGAGTGTAAATTTACTCATAAGTGTAGAATTATGTGTCCCCACCCCTGAAATACAGGGTGGAGTCAGTAAAAAAATAAAATACATTCTTAAAGTTAATAATAGTAGTGACTTTGCGACCGTATTTTACGTTTTGTATACTTTTTAAAAAAGATTTATTACACTTTGCCCATTTTACACAGCTCCCCTGTGCCTACAACCCTTGGGCCGGCAGCATGTTGTAACAACTTGCCAGGATCAGATACACAGCTTAAATGCCGACATCCCGGAGGCCCGGCAGCGATTTCTTCTTACGCAAGAGATCTGTGTACAGTCATCAATGGCTACAATAGTAACAGTAATACCAACACTTATATTCTTATATAGTTTATGCGCCAATAATCAAGGAATTACAACCTTACCCCCCCCCCCCTTATCTGCCGACATCTGCCCATTCTGCCCATCCTCAGTTCCGTATAATAAGTCTAGTTACGTGTGATGGCTGTCCCTTAGATCTGGTATTCGGGTTGTTGCCTCTTCTCTACCATCTAGGGGCGGCGCCCATAAATCCCTCTTTGTACCCATCCCGATTATACCAGCATCTATTTTACTAACAAAACATACATGTCAATGATCAGTATCCACACAACGGTCAGTGCCTCCCGACTCCAACCAAGTAACATATGGTTCCCATATATCCACTGGCCTCGACCTGCTTGGCATCAATTCCCAGTATTGGGTCTATTGATGTTTACAGTATGTGACAGTACGTAGCCAACCAGCAACAGCGGGTGGCTGTGGTCTTTTCCAGTGTATTGCCACTTGCCGTTTTGGCCAGTAGCAGCAGTATAGCCACCAGTTTACCATTACCTCTCAGAACATCCAAAACAAATCCCAGTAACCTGACCAGTGGTGTTACGTTTTGCATACTTGGCGGAGACCTCTATAGTGCAGCGGATATCACCACATGGTAAAATATTGGGAAAAGTGTATGGAAGTTTATTAAAGTTTGAGAACATTTTATAAAATATAATGTTAAATATTAATGTTTAATAATTGTTCATATTTATTTTAATTGTAGTACAAGATAACCAATTTACTAGTTATTAACTTAATTTAAATGTAATTATTTAGAATATATTAAATGAAATACAAATTATTTTTTGGCAGTTTAAATTATGTCAAGAAATTCCACTTGTAGTAAAAAAAAATAACTATGTACTAAAAACTATTCAAAATGATGTATGGGGCTAATTAAAAGTAATTTATTAATATTTTCAAAATAATTAATATTGCAATCTATTTTAAAAAGGGGATTAAAATATATGAAATTAAAATAAAAATGTGTTTTATTTTTAGATTTGTTTACATTAAATTGCATGTATTTACATTTTAGTTAATTTAAATAATTTATTTTAATTGTATTTGCTATGGAGTTTTATTTTAGCCTCATCCTTCTGCAGAGGCACCCTTTCTTTTTTAATGTGGCTCTTGACTGAGATATCATGAATCTAGAAAGCTGCATATTTAGGGGCTGATTCTGAGTTTGGGGATCCCAGGACCGCCAAACCCAGGGTGGCACAGCGGTGGCAATGCACCCCATTGGTTCAATCGCTGTATTCTGATTTTGACGGTCGGACTTCCATTGGACCGCCACAACCACCAGGGATCCATGATCCCTTGGTGGTGGCGCTGCGGTCGGAGGTTATAATGTGCTGGCGGTGCAGCACCTGCACAGCCAGGCATATTATGAGTTTCCTCACGGACACTGTTTTCATGGCGGTGAGCCTGCCATGAAAAGTGTGGGGGTGAGGAGCCAAAGCCCCCTGGTGCTTCAAAGCTTGGGTATGCATGCAGGGGGGAACATTTTTCCCCCTTGTGTGCATGCACCCCCTATTCCTGCACAGCAAAGACTTCCGAGTCCATGCCATGTGGGACAGGCTTTGGCAGTCCCTTGGCGCTGCCTGCTTAAGGCTCACTTATGAACCTTAGAACGGCAGTGCTGCTGGCCCACCAAAGCACCGCCCACCACACCAGCAGAAAACTCCTAATCTGGCAGGCGGTTGAGTTTGATGGTGTGAGAGCGGGGCACTGGCGTAGCGGTCCGCTCCCACACCGCCGCACTCATAATCAGTCCTTTAGCCTACTTGACATTGCGCCTCAATATATTAAGTACCTGTCAAATAAAATTACCATCCCTGAGGGCTACAAACTGGTGACATGCAAAGGAAATTAACAACTCAAAATCCAACATTTGAAGAAAGGATCCCTTGCTTCTTGAACCTTCACAGGCCATGCACTGAAGCTATAGATCACTTTACATGTATGTAAGGGAATAGTGGAGGGAGGTAAGCCAATAAATAAACAGGGAGAGCAGAGCCAGAGCAGAACCAAGGGTCGGCTCTAGCTCTAAGAGCTCATGCAAAAACCAAGCCTTTTTTTTTAACTTTATTTTTCAGTTTTTGCGCAATAACATTACAAAAGGACAGCATTATTAGCACGTAGCTATCTCAGTACAACATCTGTTAAAGTCTGATCAAGTGAGCAGAGGTGTGAGAACATAAGCATGGTGATAGTATATCAGTATCAGCAGCAGTCTGGGCATTGTCCTGGAATCTGATATCAATACATACAGTGGTACATATTACATAGGTGATTTGTCCATCACACGCCTACAACAGAACCCCGCAGGTTACAAACATGCAGCCGTCTACAGTTTGAAATGCAGGGAGCGTTAATCGTGCACATCTCAGTGTTAATCATGAATCGTCCCATCCCCTCCCTCCCCACCCTCATCTTCGGTATCATTGTGCTCCTGTGGAAGTAGATATGCGTGTAGGGGTCCCCATATGTCTTTGGGCCTAGAGGCTATTGGCTGTGTTTCAGCGTATATGCCAACCTGCTCCTGACAGTACGTCATATCACTTTACGATTCCTTGAATGTAGGAGCCCTCCCCCTCCCCCATCTGCATGCAATCCGTAGTTTAGCAACAATAACGCAGTATCAAGGAATTTCCTGGTACCTTTTGGTATATATGCCGTGTAACCTAGAAGCATGGTGAGTGGGCTCCTCTCAAATCTCGTACCCAACATAGTCTCCAAGGCGGTGTGCACTTGTTCCCAGTATTGCTCTATCTGTGGGCACTCCCACCCCAGATGATAAAAACCGGCCCCCGGACATTTGCAGCGTTCACAGCAGTCTGTGTCAGAGAGCTTAAATCTAAATTTCCTAACAAGTGTATAGTATTTTCTATGTAGGAATTTGTAATGTATGATCTTAAATCTACAGCTGGATGTTATGCGTCCCGTTATCTCACAACAATACTCCCATTGGTCATCCGTTATTTCCTGTCTTAGGCCCTCACTCCAGTGCTGTCTGGACGAGCTCAGTACGGCTGGGGCGTGATTACGGAGGCTGTTATACATTCCTGACACCAAATGTTTGCTGTCAATGCTACTTAATAGAACTGTCAGTGCTGGCAGAACCTCAGGCTCCCGGGGATATTCAGATATAAAGGCCTTCATGCCTTCCCGTAGTCGTATATGATAAAACAGGTCTAGGGGACTCTGCTCAGCATCTCTGAAAAACTGTTCCTTCATATGAAATTCTCCGCTGACGAACAGATCACCCCAAGTTGCCAGCCGGAGTCTCCTGCATAGTCTCTGAAAGCCAGTTTCCTGTATCACAGACACCACGGGGTGATACGTCAGGGGCAGTCGAGGCGCATACAATATGGGAAGCTGCAGTTTGTGCCGTATCCTCTGCCAGGCATCAATGGTGCATGATACAGTGGTAGGCGGCGTCTCCAGAGCCGTAGCAGGTCCGTGTACTATCCCGTTCAGGGGTAGGGGCTGCACAATTCAATCCTCCACCGCTATTTGCGGCATGTACTTTGTCGGTCGAACCCAATGGTAGAGGTAGTGCGCCTGGGCAGTAAGATAATATGCTTCTAGATCAGGGACATCGAAGCCCCCTTTGCTATACGGTTGTGCCATAACCGCCCACTTCAGCCTCGGTTGCTTCCCACTCCAAACAAGTCTGATCAGTTCCCATTTGATCATCTTGAAAAAGAAAGCTCTGGGATAATACAGTATATTAAGGAAGAGATATAAACATCTAGGCAGCACGACCATTTTGATCAGCGAAGCCCTGCCTGCCATTGAAAGCGGCAATGCAAGCCAGCGAGCAACGGAGTCCGTAAGTTTCATCACAGCCGTGCCATAGTTATTACGTAACATCTCATCCTTGTCTCTTGATACCCGAATCCCCAGGTATTTTAGATCGGTGTGGCACCATTCAATAGGGTAATCTAGTGGGAACTCAGACACTGCCGGCGTGAGTGGAAAAAGCTGCGACTTGCGCGAGTTCACCGTGATGCCCGACAATCCGCCAAAAACTACAAATTCCCTCAAAAGAGCATTTTAATCTGTTCTGCGGATCAGTGACGTACAACGTCACGTCATCCGCGTAAAGCCAACAACGACAACCTTGTAGCCAATACCTTGGCCAGGATCTTAGCGTCGCAGTTGATCAGAGAGAGGGGACAGTAGGAATCACAATCCCTAGGATCTTTACCCGGTTTTAGAAGAGAAGTAATCACCACTTCCCTCATGGAGCGTGGTAAGATGCCCACTTCCAAGGATTCTTCAAATACTTTGCTCAACACCGGAGCCATAATGTCTATGTAACATGTGTAGAATTCAGCCGGTAGGCCATCTAGTCCCGGTGCCTTCCCATTGATTAAGGACATAATTGCTTCCCTAATCTCGTCTACCTCCAGTGGAGCACTCAGGAACTGCCTGTGTACGCCACTTAACCAGCACAGGACCAAAGCACCTAAGAAGCCATCGAGATCCATACTACCATTTCCTTGCGTAGTGTACAAGCTCTTATAGTGCTCAGTGAGTACTTCCATGATACGTGCTGTGTCCCCACAGGTTCCACGAGTAGAATCAGAAAGTTCAAGTATAGTGTTAACGCCCTGTATAGTCCTTATAATGCCAGATAAAGTCTTTTCCGGCCGCTCACCTTCCCCATATTTACGAGCAATCCAATATTTACTCCGGAATTTCGATTCCCGTGTGCTTCCTCCTCATATTCCGACAGTTTAGTCCGGAACTCAGCTTGCACCTCTGCCCCCTCCCCTCTCTGCATTCTCTGCTCTAGGTCTTAAAGGTCTGTCTCCAATCTCGTGATAGTGCATTGAATATCATGCAGCACTCCAAACCCCTTTGCTATGCACCATCCACGCACCGTGACCTTAAAGGCCTCCCAAACTATCTATACGCTATCAACTGTGTCTTTGTTGCGTGGGAAGAAATTCTGTATGTCCGTACGCAGCTCTTCTCTAAATGCTGTGTCAAGTAGAGTAGTAGGCTGCAGCCGCCAAGGCGGCCTAGGGCAATCAAATCCAGGCACCGTCAATTTGACCGATACAGGGCAGTGATCAGAGTAAGTGCGAGCAAGGTGCTTCGCAGCCTTAACTCCGGCCGCTAGTCCCCTCGTTAAAAGGCAATAATCCAGACGTGCCCATGTACCTGTGTACGATGTAAAGTGTGTGCCCGCCAGCTGTGTCGGATGCTTATGTCTCCAGCTATCTACCAAGGAACCTTCCTCTATTATACCCTGTAGGGATTCCCTAGCTTTCGGGTGATAATGTGCCAGCCCATCCGCCCTGTCCAGTGTAGGTGTGAGCGCCACATTGAAGTCCCCACCCCAAATTATGTGTGTGGAGCCTATGTCAAGGATCTTACCCCATAGCAGCGTAAATAATTCTGGGGTGTCAGTGTTGGGAGCATAGCAGTTGACAACGGTTGCCGTACCATCACCCAGCCTCCCCCACACCAGTACATAACGTCCGGCTGCATCAGCCAGGTGTCCAAAGGGTGTGAATGGGACAGCTTTTTTGATCAATATTGCAACACCTCTAGCATAGGAGAAGTAGGAAGAAAATAATCTACTACCAGCCCATCTGCTGGCAAAGGAGGGAGTCGTCTGCTGAGACATGTCTGTTTCTTGCAATAGCACCATCTGTGCCCTATGCCGATCCAAATACGCTAATACTTGCCTACATTTACGAGCGTCATTAAGACCCCTGACATTCCAGGACAAAACCACTAGAGATCTGTCAGGCGGCTTGCCCATGCCTAAGAAGTACCACTAAAAGCAAATAATACCATCCAGCCTGCAGAACATCATCCTCTGCCCATCCAGCAGAATCTTGTACAATGTCAGCACATGCAAATTCGCTGTCATGAACTAACCCAACTAGTCCCCCCTCCCCCCAAATCCACCCCTAAACCCACCCTCCACCAACTGAAGCAACCCCAACTTGCCAGACAAATCTGCACGCCCTCTATCCCTTCCCCCCATTATAACCTTAGTATCATCACAATAAACACATTCCAAATCAGCTCCACCCGCCCTCCCCCAAAGAACATTTAGCAGCATTGGGGTATACCCGTAGGGGGGAATCACATAGGGAGCACACAGCCACTGTTCCCTCCTCAAACCGTAGGACCTGTGCCACCATTGGGGTCGGTCGAGGAGGGGCAGTGGTCCCTGGAATACATTACCACTGGATCGGGTGTGGGCCTCTCAGCATATCGAGCACACAGTGTCCCCAGTCTCTATAGTCCACCTGAGTCCATAGTATTTGCAGCTGTATCAGGCGAACAATCCATACGGTGTTTGCACATCACCCTATTCATCTCCTGCTTCCTGTGCATTTCTCCGGTGCGTGGCTTCATCATCATTTCCTCCTCTCTGCGCTCTTTTTACGGCTTTTAGGTAGTCCTCCACCTGTTGCGGATTTGTAAAGAACCTTTGTTTACCTTGATGCGTTACACGGAGCCTTGCAGGGTACAGTAGTGCATAATCGATTTTGGCGGCTCGCAGTTTATTCTTGACCTCTAAGAATTTGCGCCTTTCCTCTTGGATAAGCAGAGTGAAGTCCGGGAAGATGGAGAAAGATATCCCATTATACGTCAGAGTTTGTTTAGTGCGAGCTGCTCTCAGGGCCACATCCCGATCGCGATAGTTCAGTAACCGCGCAATAATGGGCTGTGGCGGAGTCCCAGGTGTTGGCACTGGGCCCAGCGACCGGTGTGCGCGTTCAACGATGAGGTGCGCAGAAAAGGCCTCAGTTCCAATGGATGCCAGGAGTAGTTTTTCTATGTAATCCTCCATTCGCCCCGTGTCTGTGGATTCCAGAATGCCCGTAACACGGATGTTATTGCGCCGACTACGGGCTTCCAAATCCTCATTCTTTGCTGCAATTACCCTTAGCAAGTTATCCATCCTGGCCCGTTGAGTTGTGTGGCTGGCGGTAGTATCATCATTCTCCGATATGCGCCGTTCAGCTTCTGTAATACGCTCCTCATGTTGGTCGATTTTGTGTACAACCGCATCCATTCTGGAGGATATTCGGTCAACTTTGTCCACCACTGTGGCAAACCCCTGTTTCATTTCTTGTAATATTTGCTGCATATCCGAGTCTGCGGGCGGCAAGCTGCTTCCCGCTGCGTCTGCCCCCTTCGAATTAGGGTCCTCCGAGTTTGGTTTTGGGCCTTTCTTGGCAGCGTCAAAGGTAAGTTTCGGCTGGCGATGATCCAGTTTCCCCATTGCGCCAGCGTCTAGTGGGCACTGCAGATCTCCCTAATCCAGCACGCTATTCGTCTCCCAGTGTCTGCTTGCTGGTAGGCCTGCTGTTGTGTTGTGGCACGGTTCAGTTTTGCGATCTAGCAGATGGTACCTATTTACGCGGTTGCACAGAAGCGTCTTCTGGTGTCCCCGCAGGGCTAGCTATGCAACGAGGCCCGGTCTAGGGCATCTGCAATGCCCCGCGCCGCTCTCCATCAGCCCACTAGTGTCCAACAGTACTCTGGTCGGTCTGCAGATCCACTCGCCTGCTTCCTCGTGTGTCCGTCGCGTCTGTTCCCAAATAAGGTATTGCACAGATTTAGCTGGGTGGTACAGGCGCCGTTGTGTTCCAGGGTATCTGTGTTTTTATTTTACCGCCATCCACCGCCACAGGGCAATCGGGTGTTCTCAGGAACCGGTATGCACCCTCCTATGTAGCTGCAGCTCACCACAAAAGGGGGGGCCAGGATCTCGGGCTGCCCCTTGCACCACGCCACAATGGTCAGTCTCTATGCCACGAATTCCACCAGCATGCCACGTAGCACTAGATGCAGTGCCAAGCAGACGTCTATGCACACACCTTGCTCAATCCAGTGCCACAGGCAGATAGCAGCACGGGGGCAGTGTGTATTAAAGGGGCCGATCACAGTCCGAATTACCACCAGCTAACACCAACTCTTGCATCGCTCTGCAACATACCTCCTTGATGTGTTAGTTGTTAGTGCATAGGGGTACAACTCGCCTCAGGAACAGGCCCTAGGATATATCTCGGGCCCGACGCAGTCCGGGTCTCACTGCCACAGCTTGCGCCAAACCGGCGCCACTTCTTCGCCCGCAGAGCAGTTCAGGGCCGTTAGGAGCACCTCATCGCCACTCCAATCGCGTTCAGTGCGCTAGTATCTGCGCCACCTTTATGAAGATTTCTGACCCCGTGTCCTGCTGGCACACTGTCCCTACTTTCCAGTCCGGGCCTTTGCAGTGCAGTCATGGGTCTAGTATTTGGTAGCAGTCCGCAGGTTCTGTACGCCTATCCCTGATTCCGGTGCTTTGCCCCTGCAAAGGCATTACTTTCCGATGTCTTATAGTGAGGGGGGGGCCAGTTCTCCCTCCGCGCCAGAGGTAGCATGCACCCCTCCGCCATCCGACTTGGTCAGCGGACGGGGCCTAGCTCCCTCGTGGTGATCCCCGTTCTTTCCCAGTGTCAGGTGCCGCTCACCCCAGCTCCCTCAGTTCCAGGGCTGACCTCTGGGGAAGTTCTCCACTCGCTCAGGGTGTCACCGATTATCGTATCGCCTCCAAAGTTGGACCGAGTCTGGGGACATATGTTATCTTCAAGTCCAAGTCATTCCGGCCCGATTCTGACCCAGTTTAGCAGGATATTTATAGAATAATTAATCCAGGGAACAGGAGCCTCACCACAATGCGGCCATTCTGTTTGTGCGCCCTCTAGCGCCCCTATGCATAAACCGAGCCTTGAAAATATTTGGCATGCAAATCATGCAACAAACATCATGTCAGAATATGATACGATGTCTTTAACATTGTAAAAGTTAACTTCTTTAACATTCAGACTAATTTCACATGAGGAAATCAGATTATTTCAGAAGTTTTTTCAAAAATGAAATTTTGTAACCATCAAATGAGGAACATACCTCCACCAGGCCCGATAACAATTGTGTTAGTGTGTACTAAGAAAGAAGTCAGGGGTCATGTGTAGCCTTGTGTGTCTCTAGATTCTTATTATTCATGAAGCAACGTTATAGACACAAGAAAGGTTTTTATAGAGCTCACATCCTACCCTCACATAACCAGGGTCGGCGCTAGGCATGGGCAGTGTGGGCAGCTGCCCAGGGCCTCCCACTAAGCCTACCAGGATGGGGCCCGCACAATTGTAACACAACACTGGTGCTCATGTACCCCTGCCGATCCCATTGAAAGGGACGTGTCTCTTTACAATTGAGCCCATTAGAGGGGGGCCTTCTCCCTGGGCCTCTCAGGGATGGTGTGAAAAGGCCTAGGGGACGGGGGCACCTCTCTGGCTGCCCATTCAGAGATACCACAGGACACCCATTGTCAGCACTCTAGCGTCCCCACAGTTTTAACTCACAGCCCACAAGCAATGTTCACACCTTCAGCCCGATATGAGCTGTGAAAGAGGTGCTTGTAGGAGGCTGAGAGGAGGAGCTGCGGCCCAGGAGAAGTCTCCACAAAGCAGCTGCCCGATCCCAGAAGGTGTCACTTATGTAAATTAGAGGGGCCTCGCACCTTACATTTTGCCCGGGGCCCCCAAAATTCTGGAACTGGTCCTGCACATAACTATAGGTTCACTCATATGTAACAATAAACAGAAAGTAGGCTATGTGAAATAAAATATTTTCCTATCATCGCACATTTTGGTCAATCGTGGAATCCATGTTTGAGCCCAAATTTTCAAGTTTCACACTGTGCAATTTAGCCACAAGATGGGTGGCTCTTTCTTACATCAAAGACTAATATTCTGTCCTTAAACAATGAGATTAGAGCATGGGCAGCTTTACATATCGAACAACTAAAGAAACTGCTGGTCTAGCAAGAGTGAGGCAAAATTAGACAGGAACACTATAGGATCTAGGTCAAAATCACAACCTTTTTTAAAAATTAGGAAGGAATCCCATCAGCCCACCAAAATGGCAGAACATCATCATCTGGGATTAGTTGTAGATCATACAACCAGTACAGCTAACCGTATCGAAATGGAAAGCTGCTCTGGGCTGTAACACCAGTGATGGATACTACCGCAACCTATTTGTAGTCAGTGGTGCTGAAAAATTTGCAGTGCTAAGAAACGTGAATAGGAAATACATGTACAATCTAAAATTGACTACGATACCTTCAACAAATTTTAAAAAGCGCTATCATAGTGTCAAATATAAAAATATAAAAACAGTGTGCAGATAGTTTGAAAAAATAAAAAAAGATCATCTTTTAGCTACTAGACCACATAGACTCCAGTGAAAACTCAGCTCCTTTTGGGCTCGATGTTCCAAGAGCACTTCGAGCTGAACCAGAGCCAGTGGAGCTTTGAGTGGCTCTCCCACCTCTAGAGAACAACTAGCTCCTGGAGCTATTGAAAGCTATATCTGCGATGCTACTTTTTTGAAAAACTCTTTCGGAAGCCATATTTTGGGCAGTGGTGTGGCAAGGTCTGGTGGTACCCGGTGCGGATAATTTCTTGTCACCTCCGGCTTCACAAAATGGCAAAAATATGTTTGAAACACATATTTTTGCCATCCCCCCCCCCTCAATTATGACAACCGGCTGCCCGCACCCACTGCACCCCACTTCCTACGCCATTGATTTTGGTGGGGAGGGGGGGGTTTGCTGGCGATATTCCCTGAGTTTGCTGCCGCCCCCAAAACTCGTGACGCTGGAGAGGTCTGCCCCCCTTACTAGGCCTACTGAAGCCCATCAATACATTCATCAGTCCCAAACCCCGCAATCACACTTGGTTTTACCGCAGTAACTGTTGGGAAATCTCAGACTCCGAGGCTGATATGTCCCTCTGACCACAAACAACCCATGCTCCCCCACCCTTGCCAGGGTCAGACAGGGAGTCAAAGGCAGCACCAAAAAACGTGCTCAAACCAGTCAGCTCCCTTCCTCTCCTCATTGTATCTCATTCCATCAATTCTCTCTTCTTTCCTCTCTCTCTTCTCCCCCTCTGATCTCTTTCTCTCCACCTTCCGTATTCCCTCTGTTTCTCTTTTTCTTTCAAGCCCCCTTGTGTCTGCTGCCATTAACTTCGGGAGCTGCAGAAAGTGATGAAGGCCTGGGCAGCATCCGGGGCTTTCAAAACCGGCCCCCAAAGGCGCGAGTCCTCTGGGGAAGTACCCGATGGAATGAAAGGCCATGTCCACCCCATCTAAGCAGGAGCGGGAGCGGGGTCTGACCTGTGCTAAAATAATACCAACTGTCCTTTGTGCAGGGTCTGAAGGGAACAGAAAATAGGCCCAGGAACCAAAATTAAGGTGGAGCCCCATCAGCGAATCAGATGAATAACAAAAAGTGGCCACGTTTACAAATCTGGGCAGTGTTGAACGTTTATACACACACTGTATAGTTTTGAAATATATATGATGTATTTGTGTTTTCTTGAGTTAATGTTTGTGGTAAGGTCTATAAGGAAACAGTACAAATTTGCCAACCAAACCATAAAGCACACACGAACAATAAACAAAAGTCCCACACATCTGTCAAACAAGCCCTTCTGGCAGTGCCACGCGGTTTGTAGGCCCTCCGACCCTACCTTTGTGGGATTATGTGGACGGGCACGAAATACGAGGGCTTTCTGCTTGGAAGCCATTTACGCAGTTCGTTGCTGGGGTAGGGGCTCGCCTGGCGGCCTGGTTACAAAGCAGGTGGCTGATACCAATATCAATCAACAATGGAATTTCGCAGTAAAACGACCGATTGAGGTGACACCTTCCAGGCGCTACCGGCGAACACACCCTGCCCTAGCACGCAGATGGTACATGCGGTACAGACGTGTGTACGTCTCCCTGGCACCACTGCGCAGCTCCCTGACAGGCGGCGAGGCCGAGCTGGAGGTGCGGAGCGGCAGGCACCGCAGTCTCTTCGGCAGACCCCTCGTCGCCCCCGCCGCTCCTCGTCAAGGGATGCACGCTAGATCCGAGCTGACTGCACAGCTGTCCGCCTCGGACTGGGTGAAATGGCGCCCAGGGCAGCGGCTGGGAGGGACCTGCCAGCCCCCTCTTCGGAACCTGCAGTGCACCTGCGAGAGCCGCGCGAGCACCCTCAGAGAGCGGAGGGCCGCGCGCGCAAACACTCCTGCGCAGTGACGACGCCCCTGCCAGAGGCCGCACAGAGGATGTGGCCTAACTGCTGGAACGGTCGACCTCGAAGCTGGGGAACAGGGTTCGAGCCTTGGCAGGGGCGCTCTACATCCTATGGGCAAATTAGGTAATCTCCCCGCGCCTAACAAAATGAATGTGTCCGTCTGTACTGCAACGGGTGCTCAAGGGCTCTGATACCTTTGGCCGAGTTCGCGCTACATAAAACTAAAAAAAAATAAAAAAAAATACTGAGGCCAGGCATACAGAAACACGCACAGTGAGGAGAAACATGTTAAGGACAAACATGCACAGAGAAGAACGATGCATGTGCTAAGGCGAGAAAACATACCGAGGAGAAAAAAAAGGGAATAAGCCGATAACACACAGATATGCTTAGGGCATTTTATGACTGCCCCTGTGACCCCAAAGGCAGTGCTTTAAATGGAAAAAAATAAGTGCAGGTACTCATTAAATTGAGTTATGGGCGTGGCTAGTGGGCCTAGTGGGCGGGGTTAGAGGTGGGGTGAGACATGACAATAGAAACACTCCTATTGATTATTCATTTTTACCTTGCATTGCCCTTGACAGTTGTCTCAAACTTTCCATATGTGCAGATTAACAGGTACATATGCTAATAAAGGGTGGTGTGAAGTACTTCCGGGAGCAATGCAAGGAGCTTCTAAACCCTAAATGCAGCCAAGCTATCATTAGTACTTTTAGCCATTCCAGGCTAAGAATCAATGTGGACCAGGACGAGAGAGACTGGCATAGCATCATTAATAACAAGTATTAGACGCATTTCTTTTCAAATACCTCCTGGGTGTCCTGATTCCCTTCCTATCTGATTTAGTTTGTCTCTCTCACACAAACATTCACACAACCAGGTAAACGCACACAAACCAGCAGACAAATACTCTCTATCAATCTTCACATCTCTAATCTGGCAATCCCTCCCCCACTCACTTCTCTCCCATTTGTATGGATTTCTCTTGCTGCCCCGTTCTCTTTACCCCTAAGGTATCCTATAATTCTCTACTATCACTCTATTTCTAATCTGCCATCTCCGTGCCTCTGTTACTCTTTCCATAGCCGTCTCAATCTCTTCCCCATCTCTGTCTACACTTACCCCTTCTGTCTCTTTTTTTCCCCTTTAAACTCTCCTCTGCTCCTTCTATCTCTGGCCCCTCACTCTTTACCTTCTTTCACCCGATTTTCCTTCCTCTTCCCTCGGCAGAAGGCCAAACGGCAGGAGAGCTTGCAGTGGCAGATAGTACGCACTGCAGGGTCGTGAGCATATGCAGAGTCCAGTAGGGCAGACGTTAGGGGAAGAACAATACTGGCCTCTGATGGACAGGTTAGTAGATGTCCTCCCACCTCACCTGGGCTCCAGGCAGGCTGCGTAGGCCATCTCCACCACCTCATCCCTGTCAATGTCCCAGCAGGTGGGCAGGGGTGGCGGTGGAATTGCCCATTGGCCCAAAAAACGTCCCTCCACTCTTCTCTTAATCACACAAAATCCTCTCTTTTGCCACATCTCCTATCCAACAGCATTGATTCACCACACTCCCTAAATAGGCTGCCACATCCTCACCTTTCTCACCCTCCTAATCCCTTTCTCTGTCTCGCATATTCTCTGCTTACCCGTACATCTATTTTTTCTCGCACATCCCATCTTTCTCAATTTTTTGACACCTTCCTCCACTTCACAACGTACGCATGACTGACTCCCTTCTTCACTATCGCCACCTTCAGACTTTTCTCAAAACTTTCTTAAAATTAATTTTCCACATTTTTTTTACTGCTTTTCACCCCCTTGTAACGTTCTCCTGTAACCACATCCTCTCTTATCAACTTGCTGTCTGTCTCACACACACTCTACACTGACTTTCTCACAACAGCACCTCACAAAACTTTGCCTACAGACACCTTCTCTTAAATCCAACTTTACCTCATTAATCCTTATCAGACACCTCTTCCTCCTGACTCTCTGAGGCCATAACCTCCCTCAAACTCTTCCTTCACTCTTTCGTGCAGCTCTACTTCTTTTTCGCATCTCCTATTTCTCTCCCTCAGTTTATCAGACACACTCTGTTTCTCATGCTGTCGATCACTCCGGCATGTTTTAAATGATAAATTTATAAACGTACACAGGCAAAAAATCTGTGCTACACAATTTGATAAAACGGATATAGTGGCCTTGCTTTTGATGTCAGTTGAGCAAACCAAGCACATGGCTGAAGATTTAAGTAAGTGCAGTGATGATATCAAGCTAAACATGGTAAATTTCATGCCATTTTGAAATTGCTAGACGTGTGTATTCTTCCATTTTAGTTATTAAAGGGTTTAACTTATGCACTTGGGGCCATAGGGGTACAGTCTTATCCGGTGCAGCCCAGCCACCTCCTCAGTAAATACCCTTCAGTCAGGTGGACAGGGGTGGGGGCCAAATTGCAGGAGCAAGTGCGTCAGGCCTCAGTGGGAGGCCAAGCGTTTAATGACACAGTCACCTATGCAGGCTCTCTTCCCTCCCACCCATTCAGTTTGCACACATCACTGTGCCCCTGGAAGCCGATGTTTAATACACTAACAACAATTTGACCCAGCATGGAGGCCCGGCAGGGGGTGGTTGAGGACAATGAGAGCTTCAAGAGCAGAGGCCCTCTTACCCCTGTGGCAGGCCTCCAGCAGGCGCCAAAACGGCAAACATGCTGAGAAATAAACGGGCCACAGCTGGCCCACAGGCACCTCCCCAGTATATGATCAGAGTACCGGTACTCTCCTTAGCCACTGGAAAAGTGCCGGTACTCTGCTTAGTAAAAACAAGAAGTGCTGGTACTCAGTACCTGTGAGTACCGGCCCATTTAAAGCACTGCCCAAAGGGGTAGCAGAAGTTATCGGACTCGTTGGGATTACACATCATGGTGTTTCACAAAGAACCTGTTAAAACAAATAAAATCTCCTTGTCAAACACTTTGCATAATAGGGGCGGCCGCGGAGCTATCATCAGAGGCAGACCCTCTTCACTGTTCTCATAGAGTGCTTCACATGAACTGTATCTATCACAACAATATGAAGAGTTCATTTACATTTTAAGTGCACTTAACCAGTAAGATTGGTCGCAACATGACAGCAAATTAGTACTTTTATAGTGGGTTTAGGATTCTTGCTCAAGACCTTTTCACAGATTGAATTACAAATGTTACAGATGTATTCTAAGACGTGGTTAGGTTATCTTGTATACCTGGTCGTAGGTGGACTTTTGGGTTCTTGTTTTGCAAATGGTGACTTCGAAAACCCACAGAGACAAATATGACTCAATGGGAAATATTTGAGAAGATATTTGGGTACCTTACGTCAAATCACATTTTGGGAAAAATGGCAGTTTACCCACAGTTTCTGAGTTATTATTCTATTCACACTACATTTTCCAGCATTCAACACCTTTATGTTATTTACAGGGGAGAATGTTCGTACAGCAGACAACTTTCTTGTGCACAAATTGAGCATCAGGTGAGTTCTTCCCTCACAGCATGCACTATATACCAAAGCTAGCAGAATATTTACGAAAACCAGTAGCAGTAGAATATTAAGTAGTAATGCCATTTAAGAAAAGTATTTGGCAATAGTTTTTCATGAAGAAAAATTAAGCTACAACTTAAGCCTAAGGACTTTTTTTTACTAATGTCAATAAGAGAATTTCAATGGAATTTTAGTGTGAGGCAGAATTCCATGATATTGGCATGAAGTTCCTTGGTAGAGCATATGGTCATGGAGATACAGTTTGAATAGTGATATCTTTGTGCCCTCTTTGAGGTTAGTTCGTAGGGACAGTTCAGTTTTTTAAGAAACGTTTTGGCACATTGGCTTTTGGAGTTTTCTTTAGCTTTGCAGTACAGCGTTTTCTCTTCCTAATCTGTATCTCTATCTTGAGCCCAGGGATCCTAGCTAGATGGTTTAGTTGCATGAATACATTAATCCGATTGACTCTGATCAAGAGCCAAATGTGTAAATTATTGCAGATGGCAAGACAAGCTTTTCCTTATGAGCAGTACAAGGCATGATAATGTGGTGCAGTCGGAATAGGAAATGGGAAAGGAAAATGATCTGAGCAGCTAATACCTAGATAGGTGAGCATTCCACTGTGCCTCAGCCTGCCGTGATAGGTATAGAGCCATTCCTTTGTTTTTAGTGGGGGTGAGATGAATTCTCAGATTAATAGGAAGGTGTACAAGGATCTCCAGGGCGGTGAATAGTTTTCATGTATGATTGCTGCTAGCACTGTTGTAACTACCGGAAAAAATGCTAATTTCGTCTTACTAGACTGAGGAGATGGTGATTTGATCAACGGGTCAACGGGCTCCTTGAGTCCATTGGAAGCATCGCTCGGTCCCTTTGACCAATGTGGTCCCACCAACTGCATCATAATGCGGTAGTCGGACCGCTCTGCTGGATGTCAGTCGGACCGCCATCGACGGCCTGCCAGTGGCGATCTGACCGCCATTCTAATGAGGCCTTACATTTTGAATATGGTCCTGGGATGCACACATGCTTATGTATGTGAAGTTTTTTCTGCACTGCCCAAGTGCTCACAGTTCTAAAGATAATTTTTTTCAAAACAGTGTTTGAACAGTATAATAACTCGATTTTGTGATCGTTAGTAATATATGACTGGGTACCGAGACATGTTTTTCTGCACTGCATAGGCATTTTAAACCAAATTTTTTTAATGACAATTTTACACATTTACCAATATCATATGTAAAATTTTCAGCCCACGTGTGCAGTAAAAATGATAAATACCGCCTCATTCTTTTAAGATAAACCTTTAAATATATTCTAGGCTTGTTTATGGTGTGGGTGTGAATTGAAAGAACAAAATCATGTTCAGTGAGCATACAGAAAAAGTTATGTGTTGTATTCCACAAAGCTATCACTATGTTTGATTACCATCCGATAAATATATTGTCATTCGCTTAACTATCTTGAACATCTGAAGTCTGATTAATCAAATGTATATTTCCACTTAAGAATGTAAATTCAGATAAACTTATATGATTTCAATATTTTTACTGAACAATATAAAAGCCATCCAGAGTTACATAAACTGAGTCTGGCACAATTCATGAAAAATCCCAACAATCTCTGTCAGAAGCAACCAGAAGTGTAGTAAAAATCAAGGGACAGAAGAAAGCAACAAATATGTAACCACTTCAAATGAGTCAGTGAAAACCCCTTTTCTCTCGTTGGTTCTCAGAAAATCACTGTCAACTTACTTGTCAGAATAAGTGGTACAATCGGTTGATGTTTTCCCCGGTGTCTTGGTCGCTCCTGTTACCTGCTCGGCTTCCATGTTTGTATGCAAATACAGTCAACTAGGAACTTCCTAACCACATCCACCCTCCTCAATTCATAGCAGAGCAGAATATAAGGAAGCAGAAAAGTTCAGACGTTGTATGTATGTATGTATTTAATGCTTGTTAAGCGCGGCTGTCACCCAGAAGGGTATCCTGGCACTGAGACAATATCCAATCATCAGATAAAGTAGGCTACATTGCTCTAGGGAACAGGTGGGTTTTAAGATCCCTCTTAAACGAAGACAGATCCTGGCTACTCCTCAAAGCCAGGGGTAGAGTATTCCATAATGTGGCGGCCGTAAAGCTGAAGGCGCGGCCGCCCATCCTCACTCTGTTTATCCTGGGGATCCTCACCAGGAACGCAGAGGAGGATCTCATACAACATATTCACAGGTTCATACAACATTCAATTGTACTTGTGCCACATTATTCTCTTGTTGATGTGAAAGCCGGTCATCAAACTATTGTCATTAATAATGTCATCAAATTGCTGTTTTTAATTGAGTTTCGATTTTTGCTGAAGTATGATTGCTGATATGAATTGAATAGTATGAATGGGACATTTTAATGCTCAAGGTATCTATATAAATAAAAATGTCAATGTTCATTTGTTCAAAATCATAAATCTCCGAATTTCTTCACCGATTGCTTTGAAATTTTTGCACAACGTTGGATTCGAATACACGCGTGTTTTTATATACACAACGTTCGATTCAAATACGCGCGTGTTGAATACGCACGTGTTTTTAATCGAAAGCCCGAACAGACACATAAAAATGTCAATGTTCGTTTGTTTAAAATCTTAAATCTCCGAAAGTTCTTCACCTATTGCTTTGAAATTTTGAGACAACGTTGGATTCGATTAAGCGCGTGTTTATATATACACAACATTGGATTTGAATACGGGCGTGTCTAATACGCGCATGTTTTTATATATCATCATCATATAAACTTTATTTGACAGTTAAGTCATAAAAATACAGCAATAAGACAGTAAAAAGCATTTCATCATAAACCAAAACGGGGATAAGACAATAAAATATTTCAGCATAATTCAATACAGTCTAAGCTCCCATATTTAGGCAATATAAATAAATAATTGAAGTAGTGATTAAATTCCATATATAACTATCGAATACAATAATAAACTTTTACTTTGACTTAAAATATAATTACTTGGTTAAAACCTTCATACATTATTATAACATCACAATGCAATGTTTTGTTATCGACTATAAATTCATCTTTGGGTTATATCTCTACTATCAAAAGGTGTACATCAAAGGATTTTAAGAGGGTAGAGGAAATCCAACTCCTAATTGGGCGATAGTATCATTTTTGATCTAATAGACCATGCCCAATTCTAAAACATAGCTATAGCAATAGCTAGGGAGGGGGGGGGGGGGTCAGAGCATAAGATTCTCATAGCCTCCACATACCTTCTAATACCCAATAGTTTTACAAATTGGTTTTATCCACATTCGGCGTGGTTGGGCATATGATGGGCAAAAGAACAGTATATGGCTGACTGACTCTTGCTGATCCACGCACCTTGGGCATATATCGGTGATAGCTCCAGCCCACTTACCAGTGAACTGCCTTGTTGGCAGGGTGCCCACTCTAAGCTGGAAGTACAGTTTTCGGTCATACGGCTTTTCAATGAGATCCCAATACTTCTCCAACACTGGCCTGGACTTAAGTTCCAGAAACCTGCTGGTAAGATGAGTAGAAAGGCCTTTGGAACAAGTTGCCGAAAGGACCATTTCCC
This sequence comes from Lissotriton vulgaris, assembly GCF_964263255.1. Lineage (NCBI taxonomy): Eukaryota > Metazoa > Chordata > Amphibia > Caudata > Salamandridae > Lissotriton > Lissotriton vulgaris. The sequence continues at coordinate 366,225,982 of NC_141698.1, forward strand.
AATATCTCTCCTTCAAGATCTTTTTTGAAGGAAAGACAGCATTGAGAGGATCCTCCCATAACTCAAGCATATCCATTTTCACTATCAGCGATTTAATCTCCTTCAGCCATTTTATTTTATGGAACGTGTCAGCTTTAATAATATCCATTAGGCCCTAGGCTTACTGAGTTAGTTCCTCCGTACACCATATTCTACGCCAAAATAAAATGGGACGGAGTTTAGCCAAATCTTCCACTGATTTCCTACCCAAGTCAAAAAGAAGAGGTATAAGTGGGGTACTTTTTGGGACACCGGTAATCCTACGAAAAAATGCGTTCTCAGACAGGGACAGATCGTTCAGATTTTCGAACCCCCACAGCTCGGCCCCGTATAAGGCCGAACTTAACACCTTTGTGCCATATATTTCTAACACGGGACTTATTTGTCTTCGTTACTGAGGATTTAAAGTTTGATAAAAAGAATCCCTGATTGTTGTTGAAGTTTTAGTGCAGCCAGAGCAAGTTTGCTTTTCCAGCGCATGTCCTTCTGTAACGTGATACCCAAATATGTAAAGGCCTTAACCTGTTCCTAGGGGGAGACTATTAATGTATATGCTACCTCTGAAAGATCTGTGCTCATTGAAACACATGAATTTGGTCTTGGCAGTGTTTATTTCTAATCCACGTAAAAGGCAGAATTATTCAAACCTATGTAAGGCTCTCTGGAGACTGCTTGGGGTTTTGGAGATGATCAAAGTATCATCAGCAAACATGAGGATTGGGATGTAATTACCTGCCAGCTTCGGCGCATCCGAGCGGGGCCGGGAGAGATGGTCCGCCACCCCATTGATGAAGAGGGAGAACAGGGTAGGCGCCAAGACGTATCCCTGCCTCACTCCCCGTTCAACGGGGAAGGCTTCCGTCACCTGCCCCTGCGACCCCTACCGTACCCAAGCAAAGTTATCCTCATGCAAACGGACAATCATTGAAAGCAGCTCCGAAGCCATCCCCATGTCTTCCAGGACCTTCCATAATTTACTAAGAGGTACAAGATCGAAAGCTGCCCTCAAATCAACAAACACTGCATACAGTGCCCCCTTCCCCAAGACTACTGTCCTCCAATATAGAGTGATAAAACGGAATACTTGGTCAGTCGTGCTTGACATGGGGCGAAATCCGGCCTGTAATGGGGTCAAGATGTAAGATACCTCCATCTATGTCTGAACCTTACCCAAAACTAATCTAACAATTAGGTTAATAGGCCTATAGTTGACTGCGACCGACTTGTCACCCTTTTTATACACTGGAATAATTTCTGCCCCCTTCCAGGACGGGGGGACAGCGACTCCGCGTGCAATAGCGTTAGCCAGGTAGGCAATATAAAAACACCATGTTTGCCTATCATTTAAGAATACATCAGCTGGGATGCAGTCCATACCTGGAGCTCTTCCCTCTGTTACTCCATCTAGCGCCTTATCAATCTCCTTAAGACTAAAAACCTCCCCCTCATAAAATGTATGTGAATATATTTCAATACTTCCTTCCATATCACATCTAGCGTACTGGGGCTTAAAATATTCAATCCATGAATATTGAGCTACGTTATTCTGCGGGCGGTCTGAGCATGCTCCCCTATCCCATCTAAAAGTGTCCCAAAACAATTTTGGATTCTTTGCCCTACATGCTTGTTTTGATTCCTGCCATTTGGCTTCGTCCCATAACTTTTTTGCCTCTCTCTGTGCCTTCCGGTAACTGCCTTGTGCCACTCTTACGTTACTTGGATCCCTTTCTCTCAATGCTATGAACAACACGGCCCGAGCTTGCTGACACGCCTCATTATACCAGCCTTCAGGATTCTTATTATTTTTCTTCCTAACATGGCCCGACAAACAAAAATAGGATTTTAGTTGAGCAAAAAGTTTAAAATTAGTGTCAGCCATAAGAGAGTCAACTTCCTTAATACTATTACACGATCTCAGCTCTAATAATGCATTGGTAACGCCTTTATTTATGGTAGCCAGGGTCTCAGGTTGTTCCACAACTTTGCTCCATTTTAGGTGGCGCATATCATTGGTTAGAATAGGGTCAGTTGCTAGTACACCCTGGTTTGCCGAAACCACCTTTCCTGTACTTAGATTAAATTGTGAGGTAAGCGGATTGTGGTCACTTTCTACGCGTCCCAGTATAGTCATATCCTTGAGACAGTGCCACAGTTCTAAATGCACCAGCAAATAATCTATGCGACTTGTCCTATGGCCGTTATCGTATGTTCTGGCACCCTGTCTATCTGATGGTGCTCGACCATTAGCCGCCCTCATTCGCTTCCTTATACATAACCCCTTCAATTTTATCGCCGCCTCTGTCCACTTTTTTATGGGTGGCATCTCCAGATGGGGAATACCCCACCTAATGTCTTCCTCTTCCGTGAGGCATTGATCTTCTTGCCCTAGTGGCTCAAATGTTGTGTTAAAATCCCCCGCTATGAGTGGTAGTATATTATTGGGCATGTCATCCATTAGGTCATCTAAGGCTGTAATTACTTCTGACTTGGGTCCCCCAAGGCTCCCTCTTGCATAGATATTAAAAATGTCTACAAATGCCCTGGTGATAAGGTAAGTCTCACTGCTAGGATATCATTATTAGATACGAAGATGTTCCGGACTTTACAACCCAAAGCCTGCCTGACCCATACTACTAATCCACCGAACGGTCGACCTTTATTTTTCTTAATAGCTGGGACGTAGAAGTTGAGATACCCCAACCGAAATACAGGATCCACCATCCAAGTCTCCTGAAAGAGACAAATATCGTATTTATCGATAAAGTCAGACCATTCAGGCGAGTCTAGTTTGGGGCCCAGCCCCGCTATGTTCCAGGACAGGATCGATGTTAAACAAATATTGTGGTTCAGATCTTCTACCTTATCAGACCAACTACATGGAACAGATGAACTATGTATCTCTCTATAATACAGGGGGTAGAATTTGATTTATATCTCCCAACCATTTGGTCTGTTGCAATTCACACCCTCCTGGATTTAAGTCTGGGCTATATAGACTAACTTGGGTTCTAATGCCTGGTGAGTCAATTGCCCCATCATGAATTGTAGCATTTCCCTCGAATCGGTTCGTACCCATTACTACATTACCTTCCTTTGATCCTTCTCTAATGGCCCTCAGACTATGCTTAGCTGGTCATCAATCACAATCTTCCAGACCTGGCAACACTTCATATCTATTAATCATCCTAATTCCCCCTATGTTATTCCAAGTCTACCTCCCACCATCTAAGATCATATTTCTGGGGGCAGTATGTGTAGGGGGAAAAAAATAAGTCAGGGATAAAGATTGTATTGATGTGGGTGACAACCCGAAACCCATCCACAGATATGCTCAACTGCCCTTCTATCCCTAAAATTAATGATTATGCAATCTCCCTCAATAGACTTCTTCATTGGCCCGATCCAGTCCACCCGCCTTGCAAACAAAATTTCAGCTGATATAATTGGAGGGAGTGGCCTGTTGAAATTTAGCCAATGTATACATTTATTCTTTAGCTCCGCATACTCCTCCCTCTTACCATGGCTCAGGTGTGGGACCCCTGCAAGAACCACCACGCATGGTTTAGCTCCCGAAGGAAGATCCATACGCGGTAGTCTCTTTTTTAGTTCAACATTAGAAATATGGTTGACCATTTGGCATGGTTCAGTGGTAACCCTATTCCCTTCTCCCGTTTCCACCCTACCACTCATCACGATTTGGCTTGTCTTTGCTGTAGCTATGGGATGGGGGGGCTGCAGGACTACTGGCGACTTCATCAGGGGCACTAATATCAGCTGTGTCTCTCATTAGCATTGGGTTAGGGAAGGAATCAGGTTCCATATTTTGCTTTGAAAGTCTCTTTTGATTTTCTACTGTTCCTTTATCCTGATTCTCACCCCTTGCTTGTAACGAAACAACCAATAGTTCAAGGCATGTAACTCTACTTTCAATCAGGGTTAGTCTGGCATAAATGGGGAGACAAGTCTTATTAAAAATACATTCCAGCTTTGTCCAAAAATCTGAACCTAGCTCAGCAGGAAGGACATCTCCATGGCTTGAAGACAGTGGGGGCTCTTCCGTGATGGACTGATATACGGGAGGACTGTACATGGGTGGTGGTGTTTTGCTACCCGCTGTTTTATCGGATTTTTGGATTTTGGCTTTCCTTCCTTTCAGCGGGGGCCCCCCTCTTCCTTTTAAGAAGTGATACTGTCTCTGGGGCGGTTGATTCCCTGACAGAGCTTCCAGCAGATCTTGTTATAACACTCGTTGTGGCACTAGCTGTAGGCGGTCCAGAATGCACAATATTTGGAACCGGGGCGTTTGCATTACTTGACATAACAGCTTTGCATACTGGGTTGCAAGGCAAACCACCGACAATTTCAGATAATTGATTCCCTTCTCTTTCGTCATTATCATCCGGATTTAAAAGATCAATGTTAATTATGGGGTTTGGTGAACTCGCCCCTACCAAACTTCCCATTGATGACCGTTTGTTGAAAGCGGGGTCAAGAGATAACCTTCTTTCTGTCAACGCAATTTCGTGGGCCAAGACAGAAGAGGCTTTTTTAAGGAACTGGTCCAAAGTGCCCACTATTGACGTGCCCTTGTATGAATTCCCGCCTCTCCCAGTTTTTAGAGAAGTCATTTCCAGAGGGGTTGGAATAGCCTCCTCCTTTCAGTATTTGGATTACAATTGGTGGTTCATCAACCTATAACAAATAACTGGGGAACTAGTATACACTGACCTTACGGTAAAAATGTTAGGGAGGAAGTCCCGTCCCGTCCTCACACGTTCTCGTACGGGCTCAAACGGGCCCGCCCTTGGCCTGGGCTTCGCCCGGCGGGCGCCAGCGCGCGTCCCGTGATGGTGTAGCGGGAGTGGTTAAATGCGGCAGGCAAGTGGGCGGGAAGAGGACCCAGCTGCAATCAATACCGGGGCTGCTGGTCCTCGCAGTCCCGCAGTAGACGTCCCAGGGAAAAGGCAAATTCAATAGTCAGCAAAACTGCCGCGAGCGGCTCCCGCGAAGCGGGGGGCGCGAGCAGTTAAGTGCGGCAGGTGAGTGGGTGGGAAGAGGACCCAGCTGCAATCAATACCGGGGCTGCTGGTCCTCGCAGTCCCGCAGTAGACGTTCCAGGGCAAAGGCAAATCCAATAGTCATCAAAACTGCTGCGAGTGGCTCCCGCGAAGCGGGGGCCGCGAGCAGTTAAGTGTTGCATGTGAGTGGGGGAAGAGGACCCAGCTGCAATCAATACCGGGGCTGCTGGTCCTCGCAGTCCTGCAGTAGACGTCCCAGGGCAAAGGCAAATCCAATAGTCAGCAAAACTGCTGCGAGCGGCGCCCGCGAAGCAGGGGCTGCGAGCAGTTAAGTGCGGCAGGCGAGTGGGCAGGAAGAGGACCCAGCTGCAATCAATACCGGGGCTGCTGGTCCTCGCTGTCCCGCAGTAGACGTCCCAGGGCAAAGGCAAATCCAATAGTCAGCAAAACTGCTGCAAGCGTGTTTTTAATCGAAAGGCCGAACAGACCCTATTGATTTGGTTGCTGCGCAACAACTACAATGGACGCATAGAGACAATAGTTTACATATATTAGGATGGACAGTTGGTGTCAGGATGGCAGAACGGCAAGCGGGTGGAGGGAGGGGGAGGAGTTGGTTCACTTTGCAACATTAAGAAAGGACGCATAGAGACAATAGTCTACATATATTAGGATGGACAGTTGTTGGTGTCAGGATGGCAGGCCGGGAAGTGGGTGGAGGGAGGGGGGAGGAGTTGGTTTTGGAACATTAGCTCGTGTATATATATACACAACGTTGGATTCGAATATGCGCGTGTACAATACACGCGTGTTTTTAATTGATAGAGCAAACAGACCCTATCGATTTGCTTGCTGCGCAACAAATACAAGGGACACATAGAGACAATAGTCTACATATATTAGGATGGACAGTTGGTGTCAGGATGGCAGACGGAAGTGGGTGGAGGGAGGGGGGAGGAGTTGGTTCACTTTGCAACATTAAGAAAGGACGCATAGAGACAATAGTCTACGTAGGTTAGGATGGACAGTTGGTGTCGGGATGGCAGACGGAAGTGGGTGGAGGGAGGGGGGAGGAGTTGGTTCACTTTGCAACATTAAGAAAGGACGCATAGAGACAATAGTCTACATAGATTAGGATGGACAGTTGGTGTCAGGATGAAAGACAGGGAAGTGGGTAGAGGAGTTGGTTCACTTTGCAACATTGGCACGTGTTTATATATACACAATGTTGGATTCGAATATGCGCGTGCACAATACACGCGTGTTTTTAATCGAAATACCAAACAGACCCTATTGATTTGCTTGCTGCGCAACAACTACAAGGGACACATACAGACAATAGTCACAAAAACATATTGTATACCCACAAGCATTGTGAAATTAAACATATTAGAAAGGTGTGCTTACTCTTTTCTTTCTCTTCCATTTACCCAAACTGAGCCACAGCAACGCGAGGCCGGGTACAGCTAGTTATTAATAAAATATATTTTGTACTTACTTGAGAAAAATGGTAATTGTTGGTTCTTTCTTTAAATATTTCTTTTTGTTCATTATGTAAATTATAATTTGATTGTATTATAATTGTTGCCATAAGTCTTTATATTGATTTATTGAGCCCTGACTTAAGGAACTTCACCCTACTAGCTTTACATTATATTTCCAGCAACCTGTCTGCATGGGGCTGTTTTTTGTCATATAGGTAGACTTATCTACCGCACGTTTCATAACTGTATTGTTTGCACTTAACAACAGGGCAGTAGTTATTTTTGTTAAGTTGTCTAGCTGGTTTGCAATTGTCCATAACCTTGGTGGTTGGAAATCTTAATGCACATTGCTGTACTTTAAGCACAGAGGTTTCTTTATTATTACAGCTTCTGGTTGCTTTTTGATTTCCTCATACCATGGAAGCAACACAGACATTTGGAATTCCGGATGGAAATCAATCTACCTTCAACAATCAAGCAAGTAACAGTGATACTGCTACTAATGATGATCTAAACACACTGTTTCAACTCAATAAAAAGATTTGTAGAATAGAACTACATGGAAAGTATATGTTGGACTATTTAAAAGCAGGCATTATCCCAGAAGGACTTAGGGTTAGAAATATCCCAGATCTCTTTGTTCAGGTACGGTTGTTTCTTGAAAAATGGTCCCTTATAGCAAATCGATGTTCCAGAGACTTTATGATTTTAATGTTAGAAACAGCTAAGGAGTTAGTACAAACACTGCTATCAGAACTCACAGTTCTAGTGAAAAAGTCAAACAAAGTGACAAATTAGATAACGCTTAGAAAAAACTAGAGGATATTGATAGGGAAGTTACATCGTTCTCGGACTATTTAATCAAAAGAAAAACAGACAAACAAAGACACCAGTTTCACCACTAAAGAGAGGACCTATTCTTACTTGGACAAACATTTTTACAATCAGGGAGAATATCAAGAATCTGAGTCAGGAGTTCATCAACGACCTACAAGAAAGGTTACCACTTTTTCTGATACCTCTGACTCTGATAATGAAGACAGTTCTCATCCTTTGAACCCTGAAGGAAATAGAGCTACTTATTCAAGAAATGAACCCTCTGGGGAACCTTTTTTAGGAAGGCGATAGGCACGACGAGACCCTTGGAGACCGAGATATCAGCCACGATATCACAATACTTGTGGCAATCGGGGCAAATACCAGCAGACCAATCAGCAGGTCTTAGTCATAAGGAATGCTCAATATTGGAGACCGTAAAAGAGATACCGATTTTTAACTCATCAAAACAATCGCTACAACACTCTACTGTTTAACTCTTGTCTAAGGGTCTCTCTTTCATACCACATACAGATATTAACATCTTTGAACTGCATCTGGACATAATTGCATTTTTCCGTTAAAAAAAGACTTCTCCAGCACTGGAAACATTAATCAAGATATAGTCCAACATTCGGAAAACAGTTCAGGACTACGTCCTACATCTACTTTCACCCCAAGCCTAGACCAACTAGGACATGAAGTGGGGATTTTTGAAAATACTGTCTTGAAAAGTCTTAAAACATCTTTAACACAGAACTTTCATCCTCCCTCTAACTTAAACAAAGAAGAACTTGGTGCACTGGTTGCCCTCAGAAACAACTCAAACGTAACGATAAAAAACTGTGATAAAGGGGAAGTGATGTTCTGGACACAGACAAATGTATTCAGACCATGCAAGTCCTATTAAGTGACACCAACTACTATTTACCTGTCAAAATAGACCCTACTCCCAGAGTTCAAAGAAAAATCTTCAACCTAACAAAGAGGGCATTGGAATCCGATACGATATGCCAAAAAGAATTTGATTTCCTCAACATAGAACATCCTAGAATGGCAGCAATTTATGGTGCACCAAAGATTTATAAAAACAGTCTTGATCCTCCATATCGTCCTATTTTGAGCGCAATAGGCTCAGCCACTGAGCCTATTTTAAAATATATGGATCGTATTCTATGCCCACACGTATCCAAAACAACATCATACATTAGAGACACCAAAACAATGATACAAAGAGTGGAAGGATTACCATTTGATGGATCTAAAGAGACATTGGTTACATTGGACGTTGAATCCGTTTACAGAAACATACCGCAGGAAGGGGCACTAAAAGCAGTATATTGGTTTATAGAACAATTCCAAATAGACTGCTGTCCGTAATTTATTAACCCTCAAAGTCATCCTAGAGGAAAACACCTTTGATTTTAACGCTAATCTTTACAGACAAGTGAAGGGAGTCAGCATAGGTCCATAAAAAATTGGGCTAGTTATATAGATGATACATATTTCATCTGGACTAATGAACCAAATGTATAGACTGGATTCTTGCTATAGATCAATTTGTGTGACCATAATTTAAAATTCACTGCTCACACCAGCCAAAGTACCATTGAATTCCTGGACATTGAAATCAAGGAACAGGCTCATGCTTTGGAAAATGGATTTATATGTCAAACCAATAGCGAGAAACACTTTATTACACTTCAACAGTTTCCATCCGAATAAACAAAAAGAAAGTATCCTATTTGGCCAGTTTCTCCGACTTCGGAGACACTGTACCAATATTGTTGATTATGATAAGAGATCAGACATGGTGAGATGTAAATTCATATCACGTGGATACGGAAAGAGAATGGTACGTGAAGCGTACAAACGTGCCAGATATTATGACAGAGACCATCTATTAGGTAACAATCCATTTAAAGCTGCACCGAAGCTAGTATGCGTCACAAGACATTCAACAGCAATGAGAAAGTGCGACAAGTAATATGTGCAAATTGGCACATTTTAAATGTCAACTCAGAGGGCCATGACATATTCCCGCACCCGATGTTCGCCCATAGGCGTAACAAAAATCTGAAAGATGAAATTGTTCACTCTTGGATGAACAACAAGAAATCATTAATCCAAGTGACCTTGGATGACTTAACCCCGTTATTAGGCAACAACAAATGTTCACAATGTAAGTCATGTGACAATGCAATATAAGCAAAGACATTTGATTACAATTCTTATACAATACCCATGAATTCATTTACCAATTGCAAGACTAAAAATATTATCTATCTCTTACTGTGTCCCTGCAAAATGGGGTATGTAGGGGAAACATCAAGAACCCTAGCAACTCATTTGACTGAACATCGTTCAGCTTTACGCACAAAAAAGATCAGTGCTCCTTTAGTTAAACACTACTTGGAAGCTGGACATAGTCATGAACAGATTGATTGGCTAATCCTGGAAAAAATCAATGATAAGACAGGTACAGACTAAGAAACTATAAGAAAAAGTAGAGAAGTGTTTTGGATTTTCACCGTGGACACATTTTCGCGAGGCTTAATTCAAGAAATCCTGTGGGAATAAAAATACACTATAATTCTGGTTAATCTTTTGCCTGTACCACCTATTATGTCCTGTCAGTTCTCAGCTCCTTTTGTTTCAATATAGTTCGACTTTTTCATTATGTATCTAATGTTACCAAGTGAACACTATATTATCTTTCCATAAGCCTCTGGAGTCTCCGCAAGCGCCATGAGGGCTACCTGATGATATATGCATTCTATAAGATTCTCTGACTTGACTAGACTTGACTTGACTTGACTTTCTAACTTGACAGATCTGTTATGTTTCCACTTGACATCCTGTACCAATATATGATCAACATAGGTTCTTTATGCGTTTGCAATCATAATATATGTACACAATATTCAGCACCGTCCTAGCATACCAAGTACTGCTTGTTCACAATATTAGTATCTGTATGTCAAGCAAAAATAGTCTAGCCACAGGCTAATATCGCCACTCTTTATTCTTCATTAACATCTTGACAGCAAGTAACCATGGTCATCTGGTCATATTTGAACACACATATTATTGGCCAGATATAATATAGGAGAAAATAGCTGCATGTCCTGCATCATTAACTCAATGGCAGACCCACATATGTAATCTCCAGCCCCCTTTCCTAATATTAGTATGGCTTTTACGATCATATGTATAAAGACAACAGGAGATGACCCATAAACCACGTTGGGATGGGTGTGTCATGAGAATAAGAACAGTTCCCAACAGGTATTATGTAGAGACAATTTCAAAGGTGTATGCAATATGCATTACAAGAAAGGAAAACCAAGGAGTCAAAGAGTTTGAAGAGAGGGTAGTCTTATTTTCATAGGAGGTAGAACAGAAAACTTTCAAGGTTCAATACAGTTAAGGCAGCACTGTACAGAGTGGATCTTGTGACAACCCGGTGACACTTGGTGCAGGTGCTATATACAATCTGTGACCAGTGAGTGTGCAAGTGTTTAAAAACAACAGCATAGGCGACGCATCAATCAGAATATAAACATCAGATAATGGCCCCAACAGAGACAAGTAACCATTACTTGAAACACAATAATTAGTATGGGAGCACAAAGCGTGAATTGCGTCGTAAAATTTGATCTGTCTAGTCGACGGCGTTTCGATCCCGGTTGGTTGGGATCCTCATCAGGACAGGGTTGTCGATGAGAACAGTGCTGTGGGCAAAAAGGTAGTTTGAGCATGGGGTGTGGGATAGGAGAACGGACAGGGTAAGGAAGTGCACAGGTGCTTAATCCGGTTCTGAGTAGCGAACTTAGAGGTGTAATGAAGTGGGTGGGTGATGGCCGGAATGGGACTGGGGGTGGTGGCATAGGGAGTGGCTAGGGTCTGGCAGACTGCAGGGTAAAATACCGTTCATTTCCAGTCAGTCTGGGTGATAAATTGGTCAGTACAGGGTCACCACATATGGGAGATGGAAACTCACACTTAGGCTCTGGCAGGATGATGTGGTTGCAATCCTGGATATAGACTTGATCGTCAAGGGCTACTGGGGAGCAATAGGTAAACAAAGTTTTAGAGGGTGACCATACATGTAAGACATGATTAGATACCCTGGTAACAGTAATTACCTGAGTGGTTCTCCCATCTGAGCAGCGGGTGGTAATGGCGAAACCTGGGCCGGAGAATGGCGGGAGAAGGAGGAGAAAAGGACAAGTGCTTAACATTAGCGCAAACCGGCAACTGAGGCCCGCTACAGTTCTAATTGTGGTCGAGCGCTTGGCGTGCGCACCAGACTGTATCTTACCTGATTAAATCAGGGCTGAGTGCCGTTACTGGGGGTCTGCTGTCAAAGCGGCGAGCGGGCAGTAAATGCGTTAGTTAACCGCGGTCGCGGAACACCTAGATATGAATCAGGAAGTGAGCCGGGCGGGGGCGGAGTCACGTGGCTCCCAGGGGCGTGGCGGGGGAGTGCCCCGGTCAGACATTGGCTGTTCCGGAGCGGTGGGAGGAGGTCCTTCCCACACGGAGGGAAGGCTGTGGGATGATTACGGGGGTTGCCTGGGCGATATTCGAAGGGGAAGCGTCAGAAGTAGATCAGCCCGAACGCGCATATGGTGGAGGAGAAAGGGAGTGACTAAGCTCAGGTGTTGGGCGATAATGGAGTGGCCCCATGATATGCATTGAGATATATTTCAATGTATGAATACGTACATTCGGTGTATTTACATGAAATATTTACAAATTGAACAAGTTGCATCAACATGTCAAAGCATACATTAAATAATAGTTAGATCACATGTATTTACATCACTGTGGGCAGACTCAGAGAAGGGATAGATATAGACAGATTTGATACAGTGGACAGGGGGTCTAGATGGAGATGGTGTTTGTCCATTCATCAAGGGTATTTAACCCTTGGTTTGCCGAGTCCACTCGTGAAATCCATTTGCATTCTGCTCTATTGAGTAGTGCTGTCATGTTACCGCCCCTGACAGGCAGTGTTGGTTTCTCAATAACTAGCCATCTCAGGTCGGTATCTGTGTGTGATTTTTCCAGGAAGTGTGCGACCAGCGGGGCCGTCAGAACTTTGCAGTTGATTCTGCTTTTGTGTTGTATTATCCTTTGTTTGACCATTTGGGTGGTTTGGCCAATATAGATGAGTATGTCCATTATACACAAATTCCTTTGTGTTGTAGGTTAATTCACAGACACTACATGATTGGCATTTGAAGTGTCCTATTACTGGTGGCATGCCCCAGGCCGCGGTGATGGTATGTTTGTCCAAGTTAGCAGTGGGCCATGTAATGGCGTGAACAAGATGGTTGGCAATGTTGTTGCCTATCTGATATGAGAAGAGGGGTGGATCATGGAATTGTTTGTCACACCTCAGTACTGCCCAATTTTTCTTGATTATTTTGGCTACTCTGTTGCTGTCTGGGCTGAAAACAGAGACAAAGGGGATTCGGTTCATAGGTTTTTTGTTTTGGTTTGGAACTAGTAAATTCTCACGATGGTTATACCAGGCGCGTTTCTTAGCTTGGTTAATCAGGCGTCGTGGATATCCCCAATTTACAAGTTTTGTGGCCAGGATGTCTGCCTCCCTGAAGTAGTCCTTGCGCCATTTACAATTGCGCCGGATTCGGAGGAATTGGCCGAAAGGGAGACCATCTCGTAGACCCCTTGGATGGTTGCTAGAGTAATGCAGTAGGGTATTCCGTTCAGTTGGTTTGCGGAAGAGCGATGTTCCTAGTTTTCCTTCTTCTGCATGTATGATAACATCCAGAAATGGTAAATCATTTGTTTTGGTCTCACTGGTAAATCTGAGGTGTTCTTGTGAGGAATTTAGCCAGGTCAAGAAGGGTTGTAGAGAATCGGCAGTTCCATTCCAGATCAATAAAATGTCATCTATATATCGACGCCACAGATGGATTTGGGGTCGATATGGGTTGATGGAGTTCAGAATTAGTGATTTTTCCAAATTATGGACATACAGGATAGCAAAATTCGGTGCAAAGCACGCGCCCATAGATACTCCCTTGATTTGGAGGTAGTATATGTTTTTATACATGAAGTAGTTGTTTTGTAGTGCCACTCTCAGGAGGTCCATGATAAATTCAGTAGGGATTTTTGCTGGTTGGGGTCTAGAACATAGTAGGTTTTTGATTACCTCGAGTCCTTCATCATGGGGAATGTTGGTATAGAGGGACTCGATGTCCAGGCTAGCCATGGTTTGGGCGTTTAGTTCAAAGGCTTGGTCTTCTATGGTATTGATTAAGTCCATAGTGTTGCGGATGTAGGTATCAGTGATGGGTACAAATTCTTTAATGACTGCATCCAGATACTTCCCTAGGGGTTCCAAGATTGAACCACACCCTGATACGATGGGTCGTCCAGGTGGGTTATTGGCGTCTTTGTGGATCTTAGGGAGGACATATAGGACCGGGGTCCGAGGGTGAGGGTTGTTCAAAAATTCGAACTCCTTCTTGGTGATGATATTATTTTCTCTGGCTGTAGTAGTAATACAGAGAATTTTCTGTTTGATATCAGCCATGGGATCTTCGGTGAGAACCCGATAATGTTCATGGTTAGATAGTTGTCGCTCCACTTCTTTATCATACTGGGTATTATTTAGAACGACAATACCACCACCCTTGTCTGCGGGCTTGATGACAATGTCCGTGTTGTTTTGTAGGGTGTTCAGGGCTTCTTTTTCTGCCAAGGGTAGATTGTACGGAATAAACCGCGGGGTAGTTTTAAGATCCATTACTTCTTTAAGGACAAGCCGCTCAAATGATAAAATTTCAGGTGTCATCTGATTGGATGGCGGATTGAAGGTAGAAGGAAGTCTAAATGGGGAGATTTGATTCAGCGCGGTGTCAGGTTTATCCGAGAAGAAATGTTTCAGTCGTATTCTTCTGAAGAATTTGAGAAGGTTCGATTGTAGTTCCAAGAAGTTAGTTCTGACTGTTGGCACAAATGAAAGACCCCGTGAGAGAAGTCCAGTTTCTTCCAAAGTCAGTGTGTGGTCTGATAAGTTGAAGATGGGGATGGACATCGCCGTATTGGTTGCCTCCTGATTATTGGTTACTGTGGTTGTCCCCACTGGTAATACCGGTTGCGGGTTTGGCGAAAGCCTGGGACTGGAGGTTGATACGTTCTGGTCCTGGTTTGGCGGTTCTGTGGTGGAGGTGGATGTTGTCCGCGTCCGCGGCCTCGTCCTAAAAAACCAGGGGGTAGTAGTGGCTGTGGTCCAGAGGTTGTTGCGTCTGCGTCCTCTGCAGAGCTGTTGGAAGAGACCGAGAAGGTGACTCGTTGGTTGTTCCTATATCTTCCCCAGTTCTGTGTTCTTGGGGGGTTTTGTTGGGTATTATAAAATTCCTCGTTCAGATAGGGATATGTATTTTCAACTTTGTAGTTTTTTATATCCTTCTCTACTTTGTTAGCCTTTTTGTTGATTTCAAAGGTATTGAAGGTAGCGATGGTACTATTGATTTTATCCAGCAGGCTTTTGGCATCCGTGAGGGTTGTATCGGCTTGGATAAGTTTTTCAAGTTCCTCAATTTCTTGCAGTTCCAGACGACTGTGTTCTATGGCTGTATCTATCCCCAGGACCATCCAGTGACGATCATATGCCATTGTTATCAGACCATATTACAACATAAAGATTGCTAACCTTATGTACTTACGGGCCACACCTGAATATAAGGATTGCGTGCACTTTGAAAGTTGTAAACTTTTTTAATAGTAAATATTCACGATTGTGTACCGTTTACGATTTAATAAAGTTTTTGCTGTAATATTGCCTGGTTGGACAAATTAAATTATGTTAACGGCTAAAGCAAGCTATAACCAGGAAACATTTGCACTTCCGGTTAGTCCTCACGCAGACGTAACGGCGTGAGGAGGAATCCCTTATCCAGCGATCCCCTATCAATAAAAAAGTAAGTAGCTGCGCCGACATTTCCTTATTACGAGAAAGCAAAAGACACACAATTGATTAACGGAATGCAGAACAAATCAAAACATTCACCCCCCAGTCAAGAGATCTGGGTTAAATCCATCATTCTTTAGCTCACCATGCCACCCCAGTTTAGACCTGGCCATATGCAAATTAGTCTTGATCCTGTGCCTCATGGAGGCTCATAGGAATGAATGTCAATTACCGAATCGGTAATTACAGATTCGGTAAAATAGGCAAAGAGTCAAGGGTGGCAGGGTGTCGCTTTGACACCCTGTTGCACCCCTGAATAGTGCTTGTGTGCACGTCATACACATACATGCCCTAAGGGCATGTATGTCTGTCACATGACACAGGTGTAAATGCACAGATTTGCATTTACAGAGGTATTCGTTATTTACCACCAACTAATAGTTGGTGGTAAATAACGAATCCTGTAACCACAGAAGCACTCTTCAAAGTGCTTCCTACATTTCATTTACCGATTCGGTAAATACAGAATCGGTAAATGATGATTCGGTAAATACCGAATAGGTAAATACAGATTCGGTATTTACCGATTCGGTAAATTTGCCACCTACATAGGAAAAGCCTATTACCGGTCAGTAACGGCCAATTTCGTCCGTTACCGACCGGTAATGGCCTTCCTACATCTGGCCCCTAGTTTTCTACATGGAGCTCAAATGACCTCCTCACTCAATATATTTCAACTGTCAAAAAGTCCTGGGCCCTCCACCTCTTAGCTTGTCTCAGACGGTATCGATAAAGTCTCCCGCTGGGCGCTGCATGTTGCAATTTTCGTTGCCATACCAGTCGAAATGCAGGAACCCAGTCAGACTTGTACACTGAAGTGACTCTGCCTGCACAGGCCTGGAACCAGCGACAGAAGTTCAGGTCTGTAATTGGGTCGAGAAGCTTCCCAGCCTCCTCTGGATCAGCACTGCAGCTGGGCACCCTACTCGTGTGCTGCTGTTACTGTGTGCACCTCCTACGCACCATCTTGATTTCTCTTCAGTGGGCAGAGCCCAGCTCCTTTAAAGTTCAGGCCCTGGTCAGCGGAATCCAATTGAAATACATTATTTGTTCATGCTATCCTTTGCTCCTGCACTCAGATTTAACCTCTGCCAAGTAATCCCAGGCCCGATTCTGCCCGATTTGGTCCCAAAGTGAGAGCATCAACGGAGACTCTGGAACCCAGCGGGAAACAACCTTTCCAACACAACTTTTACAAGGCACTACCATTACAACTCAACTTTTACAACGCAACATCCATTACATCGCATGCCATTACAACACAACCATTACAACGCATGACACTTCAACGCATACCACTACAACGCAAGTCATTACAACGCAGTCATTACAACGCATACCATTGCAGCGCATACCATCACAACGCATAGTACCCTTACACTATCCAACACTTACCCTACTATTGCACCCCCTGGAGATAGAAAAGTAATTTTTACCCCTACACTATCCAACATTTACCCTACTGTTGCACCCCCTGGAGTTAGAATAGTAATTTTTACCCTACACTATCCAACACTTACCCTCCTGTTGCACCCCCCTGGAGTTAGAATAGTAATTTTTACCCCTACACTATCCAATACTTACCATACATGCAATGTAATGGTATGCGTTGTAAAGTTAGTATGTGTTGTAATGGAATGCGTTGTAAAGGTAATTTTAAAACATTTGTTGTAATGGCATGCGTTGTAATGGAATGCTTTGTAATGGATGTTGCGTTGTAAAAAATACGTTGTAAAGGTATGTGTTGTAAAAGTATGCATTGTAACGTCATACATTCAACCCAGCCATCTGGCCTCACAGCTTGCCCCGCCCCCCAGACATGCTAATTGAGAATCAGTCTAACCAATGTACATTTGTCCCAGCAAAGTACATTTGAAGCCGTAAATGTACGTCAGCAGCAATGACTCTATATTTTGACCAAATAATGTACATTCAGAGATCCAAATGTATATTTGCAGGGTGCATGCACTTCATATACATCTACAGGAGTCAACTAAACATGTTCAGTGTCCATATCATAAAAAGCCATATTCATACAGGAAAAAAATGCCCGATGGCATGGATATTAACTTTGCTACAGAAACATGGAAAGGACTCCTCTTGAAACAGGATAACACCTTGCAGTGTACCACATTACTCAACTGGTACAATGGGTTGGGTATAGAAACAGTACAAAGATTATCAGCGCCACAAATAATATGTGTATTTTTGTCTGTGATGCTTCCTCCTTTGACCCCCACCACTCTCCCACCGGAACGGAGCCAAATCACTATCATTCCCACCCTTACCCTAGTCTGCAATACCATCTTGTGCTCCGGATCCTATCCGGATTCCTTGAAAAACACTCTGATCAAGCCCTTACTAAAAAAAGCCAATCTCGACAGACAAGAGCTGAAAAACTATCGACCTATAGCAAGTCTCCCATTTTTAGCGAAAATTACGGAGAAAGCTATGAACCAACAGCTGTCAGATTATATAGAGAAATATAATCTGCTCGATGATACCCAGTTTGGGTTCCGTAAATACCACGGGACGGAAACCGCTCTTATTAAAGCAGCGGATGATATAAGAGCTATCCGAGACCAAGGAGGGACAGCCCTGTTGGTACTCTTAGATCTTTCCGCAGCATTCGACACGGTTGACCATAAGACCTTAGTCAACCGTGTCGAAAAAATGGGTATCCAGTCCACTGCGAGAAATTTGCTGGCCACCTTTCTGGCTAACAGAACCCAGGCTATCACACTGGGCCCTTTTCAATCTGCCAGTCGGTCGCTACCTTGTGGGGTTCCTCAAGGCTCATCCCTAAGTCCGACACTTTTTAACATTTATGTGTCGGACCTTGCTAGTGTCATCAAAGCACATGGGATGAGCCTAACCTCTTACGCTGACGACACGCAACTGGTGTTGGCCATTAAGGGCGACGGTCAGGAGGTAGCCGAACGGTTCCAATCCGGCATGTCTGCCATAGGTGAGTGGATGGCAGGTAACTGCTTGAAGCTAAATTCCGATAAAACGGAGGTAGTCATCTTCGGTAACCTTTCACCATCCTGGCCGACAACTTGGTGGCCATCAACTTTTGGCACTCCACCTTGTCCTACCTCTAAGGTCAGAAATTTGGGAGTCATGTTTGATGACCAGCTCAACTTCATGGCTCATGCCAATAAGGTAGCTTCTACAGCCCATTTTAAACTCAGGATGATCAGGAAAATCCTGCCTTTTCTACCTGACACGGCCGCTAAGACCCTGGTCACATCACTGGTCCTTACTACTCTGGACTATTGTAACGGCCTCTTTCTGAACGCTCAAAAAAGAGTCACAAAAAAGCTTCAGACGGTGCAAAATGCGGCCTATCCAACACTTACCCTCCTGTTGCACCCCCCTGGAGTTAGAATAGTAATTTTTACCCCTACACTATCCAATACTTACCATACATGCAATGTAATGGTATGCGTTGTAAAGTTAGTATGTGTTGTAATGGAATGCGTTGTAAAGGTAATTTTAAAACATTTGTTGTAATGGCATGCGTTGTAATGGAATGCTTTGTAATGGATGTTGCGTTGTAAAAAATACGTTGTAAAGGTATCTGTTGTAAAAGTATGCATTGTAACGTCATACATTCAACCCAGCCATCTGGCCTCACAGCTTGCCCCGCCCCCCAGACATGCTAATTGAGAATCAGTCTAACCAATGTACATTTGTCCCAGCAAAGTACATTTGAAGCCGTAAATGTACGTCAGCAGCAATGACTCTATATTTTGACCAAATAATGTACATTCAGAGATCCAAATGTATATTTGCAGGGTGCATGCACTTCATATACATCTACAGGAGTCAACTAAACATGTTCAGTGTCCATATCATAAAAAGCCATATTCATACAGGAAAAAAATGCCCGATGGCATGGATATTAACTTTGCTACAGAAACATGGAAAGGACTCCTCTTGAAACAGGATAACACCTTGCAGTGTACCACATTACTCAACTGGTACAATGGGTTGGGTATAGAAACAGTACAAAGATTATCAGCGCCACAAATAATATGTGTATTTTTGTCTGTGATGCTTCCTCCTTTGACCCCCACCACTCTCCCACCGGAACGGAGCCAAATCACTATCATTCCCACCCTTACCCTAGTCTGCAATACCATCTTGTGCTCCGGATCCTATCCGGATTCCTTGAAAAACACTCTGATCAAGCCCTTACTAAAAAAAGCCAATCTCGACAGACAAGAGCTGAAAAACTATCGACCTATAGCAAGTCTCCCATTTTTAGCGAAAATTACGGAGAAAGCTATGAACCAACAGCTGTCAGATTATATAGAGAAATATAATCTGCTCGATGATACCCAGTTTGGGTTCCGTAAATACCACGGGACGGAAACCGCTCTTATTAAAGCAGCGGATGATATAAGAGCTATCCGAGACCAAGGAGGGACAGCCCTGTTGGTACTCTTAGATCTTTCCGCAGCATTCGACACGGTTGACCATAAGACCTTAGTCAACCGTGTCGAAAAAATGGGTATCCAGTCCACTGCGAGAAATTTGCTGGCCACCTTTCTGGCTAACAGAACCCAGGCTATCACACTGGGCCCTTTTCAATCTGCCAGTCGGTCGCTACCTTGTGGGGTTCCTCAAGGCTCATCCCTAAGTCCGACACTTTTTAACATTTATGTGTCGGACCTTGCTAGTGTCATCAAAGCACATGGGATGAGCCTAACCTCTTACGCTGACGACACGCAACTGGTGTTGGCCATTAAGGGCGACGGTCAGGAGGTAGCCGAACGGTTCCAATCCGGCATGTCTGCCATAGGTGAGTGGATGGCAGGTAACTGCTTGAAGCTAAATTCCGATAAAACGGAGGTAGTCATCTTCGGTAACCTTTCACCATCCTGGCCGACAACTTGGTGGCCATCAACTTTTGGCACTCCACCTTGTCCTACCTCTAAGGTCAGAAATTTGGGAGTCATGTTTGATGACCAGCTCAACTTCATGGCTCATGCCAATAAGGTAGCTTCTACAGCCCATTTTAAACTCAGGATGATCAGGAAAATCCTGCCTTTTCTACCTGACACGGCCGCTAAGACCCTGGTCACATCACTGGTCCTTACTACTCTGGACTATTGTAACGGCCTCTTTCTGAACGCTCAAAAAAGAGTCACAAAAAAGCTTCAGACGGTGCAAAATGCGGCCGCACGCCTGCTATCCAAAACGCCCAAATTCGCTCCCATCTCGGACATTCTGAGATCCTATCACTGGCTATCGATCCAAAATAGGATAAAGTTTAAAGCCATGTGTATAGTCTACAAGGTAATGCAGGATCAGGGGCCTCGTTTCCTGAAAGAGCAATTAAAACCGTACAAACCAGTCAGAGCACTCCGCTCCTTAGGACTGAATCAACTAATCACTCCACGTAGTAAGACAGTCACTTGGGGCGACCGTCGCTTCCATGTCGCAGCTTCCAAGATCTGGAACACCTTACCCTACGACGTTAAATCCAGCTCCTCACTCCTACAGTTTAGGAAAAAATTGAAAACGTGGTTATTTGACCAGTAACACATTCACTCAGCCCGCTGTTCCTACTTCTAAGGAGAGACATTACTGCAGTCTAGCGCCGAGACACCCAAGGGTATTTGGTTGCGCTCTATAAATGCCAGTAATAAATAATAAAATAATAATAAATAATAAATGTGTCACTTCCATGTGCAATGCTGCCTATCCAGCTAAACTACTCCAAGAATCAAAAACTAAAGTTATGGCAATGACTAGAGAGTCCTTGCTGATCAAAAAGGATAAGTCCAATGAGAAACTCACAGTTTGTGTTCTTAAACATTCTGTACAGGCACGTCAGATCACCAGTATTATGAGAAAACATTGGTCTATCATTACTCAAGAACCAGATCTCCAACCACTGTTTGCAGAACGTATAACATTTGCTTATAACAGATCCAAAAATTTAAAAGAATTGTTGAAGAAGAAAGAAAAGACCCAGAGAGAGGATGCCCACAAAGGAATGCGCAAATGCAAGAACTGTACGCACTGTAATAATGTGATGATAGGGCCATCCTTCACACATCCAAGAACTTGGCAACAGATCCCACTACGACATTCTAGCACCTGTGACACCAAAGGGGTGAATTATGGTATTGAATGCCCCTGCGGAAAATTATATGTCGGGCAAACAGAACGGAAAATAAAGATAAGAATAACGGAGCATAAAAGCAGTATACATTTAAAAAATCAGAAATCAACAGTGGCAGCACATTGGATAGAATCAGGACACAATATCTCTCAGCTACGTTTCACAATATTGGAAGTGATTGAAACACGCCTGGATATGGACACACATAAGATGAGATTAAGAGCTGAATATTTCTGGATAAAAAAGATGGGGAGTCTTCAGCCACATGGTCTCAATGACAGACTGGAACTATCATGTTTTCTATAAATGAGTATCAGGAAGTTATTTGTTTTTCCTGAATTGACACCAGTTTACCCTGTTTAACCCTGGTTACATCCGATTCCAAAATGGCCGACACGCTATGACCATGGCAATGTTTACCTGTCGATTAACCACATTGGTTATAAATATGGTATCCACATCCGATGGGTTTTCTTACAGTCTGATGTACATTTATTGTGTTTTTTTGATTTTTTGGGTTTGTTCGATATTTTGTCTCACTCCGTTTTTTATATATTTTTTTTAATTAGGTCAGAAAACCCATGAGGAGCAATGTATAACCTTGCAGGAGCTCATATAATGTTCTGTTCACCATTTAGTGTGTTAATACACATTGCTCACACTTCGGTAAAATCGCGGTCATGTGATCGCATGTTTAATCAATGAATTAAAGATAACAGAAAGGAGTAATTCGGGTTATCCAAGCTACACCGACATTGGTGGAAACCGAAAGCCGATTGTGCAGAAGCATTTCAGTGAGTAACTGACAAGAAACGCGAGCCGTTTCTGTCACAGAACACTTAGTAGATAGAAGTTAAAACAGTGTTGTGTTTTTCATTTGACATAGCGGTTTAACTATGATGGGACAGTTAATAAGATTTACAGTTGAAAGGAGGTTTAATATTTCAGAACTGTTTTACGTCAGTCGGATTCAGTACAATCCAACAGGGGTGAGATTACCGTGTGGTCAAATTAGAAATTGACTGGTAATTACGTTTCTTTGAAAATGCTAATGTTACATAAGTGTCAATGTTTTTCGCTGTAGAACTTTGTGTTGTCAATCATGAAATAATTATTATGACTATTCTTAAACATAGCTTTGGGCTCAAAAATGTTTGTTTGTTCTTTCCCTAGAGACCCCCGAGGAAGGGTCAGGTTGGACCCGAAATGCATTGAGTTTTGTCGAAATGCTTTAAGTAATGAATCTCGCAACTATTTGAATTATATATTGAATGAAGAGAAATTTGGAATAAATATTTCATTGGAAGAATTTGAAAAAACTTTTTTTCGTTGAAAACTTTATTGAACTTTGATGAACCGGTGAACAGGACCAAATCAGGTCCAAGTGTAAATGTGCACACCTCCAACAGAGAGTAGAATCTCTGCTCTCACCTATTATTGAATATATGCTGGCAGTGTTTCCAGACAAAACACTTCAGGAGGGAGTCGCACAACTTTAAAAAAAAGTTTCAAACAGTGATATAAATCAAGATAATAAGAGTGCAACTGATGGACTTGTAAAACATTGAAACTAAACAGATCCATGGTGTACATGTGGACCTCATAATTCTGATGGGAGAAGTAACTTCTGTTTCTTGCCCATTCGGAATTAGGAGGCCACTCGCAATGAGAGACACGACTGCATGCACTCAGGACAGATACAAGCTTATTGAGTCTATTGATTCTATTGTCACATATTATATTGTCTGTTCGATACAAACACAAACTAAGGACAGAATCAAAAAGGATGCTATTTTGATCAGGGAAGAGGCACTACTTGTACCCAGACTTAAATCTTGCCATACCACCCTCATACAATTCAATTACATTCAGTTGTTTTTAGATAGGGCATGACTACCCTAGCAGGTCTCCCAGGGCCTGTTGCAACAACCTCACTGAGCTACCATAATGAACCAATTAACTAAAGTCCATTCTCCAGAAAAGGTGTGTTTTAAAACATTTTCTAAAACATACTTCTGACTGCTGACTTCTAGGGGAGGCTGGAAGAGCGTTCCAAAGAACAGATACAAGGTACACAAAGTAGCAGCCTCCGCTCCTCGCCCTTTTGATCTTGGGCGCCAGCAGCAGTGTCTGATTACTAGATCTCAGATACCTCCCTGGTGAGTAAGGTCCTGATGAATGTGGGCCTTTTCCATGAATGGCCCGATGAACAATGCATAGAGCCTTAAAGTGAATTCTCCTTTGGACTGGCAGCCAGGGTTTCGCTGATAGAGCTGAACTTGCTGATTGGTGCTTGGGTATTTTGAGAATAATTTTTGGAGCATCAATCTGCACCACTTGGAGCCTTTATCACACATTAAGGATTCCTTAGATGAAGGGAGTTACCATAGTCTAGCCGTAAATGTATTAAACTTTATACCACTGCCCTTCTTGTGGATGCTGGTGCCATCTGTAAGATTTTCTTGAGAGATCAGGATGCCAAAACAGGACCCAGCCAATTTTTTGGCCTTAGTCTCCATCCCGAACTTGTCATCTATCCAGACGCCTAGACGTTTTACTGCTTTAGCTGGCTGTGGTAGCTCGCCTAGTTGTTCTGGCCAGGACAGTTACATACACGTAGATCCATCTATACCTACCACCAGTACCTCCGTTTGTTGCCTTTAAGTTTCAAAGTGCTTTCTGGCATCCAGTCTGTGACCTCCTTAAGACAAGAGTTTAGTTGAGTGGAGGTTTGACTAACATTGGGTGTAAGGGCCCAGATGATCTGAGTATCATCTGCATACAACACTAATGCCAGACCATGAGACCATACAATTTCTGCTAGGGGGAGTACATGCAGATTAAATACAGAGCTCAATGAGGAGCCCTGTGGAACTCCACACTGCAAAGGATGAATAGGTGAAAAAAATGGCCCTTCGCACACCTGAAAGCTCCTTTCCTCAAGAATGCTTTACAACAAACACCCACTGTCAAAAAAGCCATTTAATTGCAGCATTGGTCAAGATGTGGTAGGATAATGGTGAGTTAGGGTGTTCTTCCTTAAACTTGTGTCAAAAATATCATTGATCTTTAATATCGTTGCTGTGAAATCGTGATGTCATTTATATTATGGAATTATTTATAGCAGGTAAGAATTTCGATGTTCATTATTTTTAATATTCTTGAATTTAATATTGGGTTTTTAAATATTCTATGTACGTTAATGTGTGTTTTGCTATTTTTTTAGTGATTTATTTTGTAAATATTTTCTGTAATGTTTTATTGCGTATGTTATTTTGATTGTAAATATTTTAGGAATGGGTAATTGGGTTACTAGGGATATTGGGCAGAAAGTGGTTCTTAAGATTGCTTTTCTAAAATAAAATACGTAATGTTAATTCAATATTTTGCATTTAAAAGTTTGTCTTTCGTTTTTTATTTTAGCATACATATTAGGAAATTATTTATATTTTTAAGTGTTTTTTGTTTGAATTTCTTTATATTGATTTTAGAATTAATTATTCAGTTTTTGGGAGGAAGCGGAAAGTTGTTTTTAGATTACATTTTTTATCAGAATTTCGTTTTTGAAGTCATTTTTTGGAAAATAATTTCTAATTTTTAGATTTTAAATGTAAGAATATTAAAATATTACTCTTGCACTTTTGTTCTAGAAATTACCTTTATATGAAACTTTCAACAGTGTTTGTATTTCATTGGATTAATGTCAATGCTATTTTTATGTGATGTGTTTGTTACCATAGGTCCCATAGACATCCTAATAACAAGAAATTGGGTTAGTTTTAAGTGAAATTAGTAAATATGAACTTCTCATGCAATCCTTGACTTCACATAATGCGGATATATTTGGAGTATGAATCATAAATCTAGCCATTCAAAGTCCATCCAAAACTTTTCCTAATACGTTTATTTTTGGAGTGCTAACAGTAAATTTAACATCCACCAACATTTTCCTTAATGTGGTTACGCTTGGAGTAGGAATAGTAAATAGGCCCCAGCAAGGATACAACAATTTCCCCAATGTGGAATAGCAAATCAAACCTCTCTAAAGTCCAACAGTCCAACACTCTTCCCAATGTGTTTAAGTTTGTAGTGGGATTAGTATATTTCAACCTCTCCGCCCAATGTCAAGCACTTTCTCCAATGCTGTTAAGTTTGATGTGGGAATAGTAAATGTGTCCCCAAAGTCGAACATGTTTCCTAATTTGTTTACGTTTGGAGATGGAATAGTAAATATAGCCCCCTCAAAGTCCAACACTTTCTCTAGTGTGGTTATGCTTGGAGTGGGAATAGTAAATCTAACCCCCTCTAAAATCCAACACTTTTCCAAATGTGCTTACGTTTGGTGTGGGAGTAGGAAACGTAGGAAACGTAACACCCCCCCCCCCCAAAGTCCAATACTTTCCCCAATACCGTTCAATTTGGAGTGCAATTAGTAAATATGGTCCCCTCAAAGTCCAAGACTTTATCCAATGTGGTTTAGTTCTAAGGGAGAATAGTAAATCTATCCCCCCAAAATCCAACGCATTACCCAATGTGGTTAAGTTTGGAGTGGGAATAGTAGATCTAGCCCATCCAAAGTCCAACACTGGGAGTAGTAAAATATGAAGTTGGAATAGTAAATGTACTCCCACGACCCCCAAAATGAAATCCAACACTTTACACAGTGTGGTTATATGTGGGAATAGTACATTTAATCCCTTCCCCCTAAAGTCTAACACTTTCCCCAGTATACGTACGTTTGGAGTAGAAATAGTAAATCTAATATCTCAAGTCCAACACCTTCCCCAATGTAGTCACAAAATAAGGCATTTTATTAACTGCAACACACAGTTTGTGGTATATATCCTTGGCTGTAGCTGTAACTTGGTCTATGTGGGCAGTACATAATGTAGCCTAAAGACACAAATTCAGGAACACTGCAGGGCCCTGTGTAACATGGATTCTAGATACCCCATGACTGATCACTATAGGGTTATACTTGCTGGTGATTCCACTTTCTGGTTCTTTGGTATTGATCATGTTACTGTGCATACACGCGGTGGAGATAGAGAATTAATTCTAAGACAAACTAAGGCCAAATGGATCTACAGATTGAGAGCAGTCTCACAAGGTCACAACACAGACAATGGGTTTCATTATTTTCTGAGATAACCATAGAATGTCTCCCGGGTCTTTCACCCGGTTCATTCTCCTCTCTCTGCCGGATATTATGGTTTCCATTAAATCAGATGATTCTCTCTTCATGGCTCCTGTGAGAGGACAGAATTGGTCTTGCTCATATAGCATAACAATATAAGTTCACATTCTGTCCATTTTCTATATGGGCTTTATTCTTAGAATTGATTGCCATGACAGATCTAGAATCTCAGTTCTTGTCACATGCATGTGATATGACTTATGGACCAGCTATTGCTACTTTCTAATTCCCACTAATTGCTCTGAAAAACGAATTATGGAGGCCAGAACGTATTTGGTAGAGATTGATCAATATATGAATACTGATAATATACTTGGGATAATATAGGAATATTCTATTATCGTTTTGGTATTTTCCAATATCTCATTGGGGTTATATACCTCTGTGGTTGTATTTGACGTGTGGTCACTTTATCATTATGGCCTAATGTTGGGCTGCACTGTCGGTGTGCAAAATTTGATGGACAATGATGCCTAGGAAAGTTTGGGTTACATCCAACCTTTCTAAAATGTCTGTCGTTTTGGTTCTCCAATATGAGGACTGAAAGGTGAGGGATGTTTCGATTTCATTAGTGTTGATGGAATTAATTAAAATAATAGGTCATGTTTTTTATTTATGGATATTTAATATCTATAGTGGTCACAGAGTTGTAGCAAGCGGAAAGGCATTCTTTATTATAATTGATGATCTTTAAAGATCTAGACTTTTTCTGATACTCGAGGAATTTCGTACAAGTTGGTTTTCAGTTTGTTCTTGCGTTCAGAAAAAGTCAAATTGTTTGCTTATGCATTGACCGTATATTTTTACTATGCCGGCTACATTACGAAGTAACAGGACTTGAGTTGTTCATACCTTTACAGTTCTATGAGCACTACGCTTATTTTGGTGCTGAGTGTTGCTTTGACCCCTCCAATATAGCGGCTGTTTTTTCCACTCTGGTGAATGGCATGGACACAGCATGAACTCCATCTACCAATCAGTCATGTTGGTGTTAATAGGACGAATAGCGCTGGTTTATAATCGCTGGAGCTCACGTTTCAAATATGGTTGTGATACTTGCGTGCGGGCGGCTCTGTTATTCTACAGGTAAAAGATATTTTTCTTGAAGTATATGTTGACTATTGTGTTATTTTCCACGCACCGTGAAGTTTTAGACATCTCCCCTGATGTCTAAGTTAAATACTGCGTTATGTTTGCTTCCAACATGCAGGTTTATCTCTTTGATTTGCCCGTGACCTTATTTGTAATAACTTCTCTATACTATGTGCCCTTTGGCCATGACAATCATCTGATCTTTTAAATGGACGGTTCTAAGTTCATGGATGCTTAGTCTTGGCTATGATGCCCGTTGACATAAAGTACGTATGCAATGTGTGTGCACGTTGCGTCAATTCTTCGACTTTGTAAATAGTCAGGTCTCCATCACAATCCTCTGATGTTTTACTATGTAGTTTTACAACAATATAGAGGTTCAGCTTCACATACGTCAATGCGCACTCCATTACTTGAAGTTGACGAATTCAGTCGTGGTGAGTGGTTTGCTGATTTTGGATAGCTTCTCAGCTCGAGAATAACGGGGTTGTCTGTTAACGTTTTTTCTTATATTGTAATGGAACCAGTGCCTAGGTTACAGCACAAAGGATGTTGGTTCAGGATACATAACTATTGAATAGGGGGTTCTCTTCAGGTGCCAGTGTGATTGAAGTGGGTGCGATCGTTTCCGGTAGCAGATTTCTTACTTCATCGTAATAGGTGTTTTTATCCAGACCGAGAGTACTGTTTTGACTCATGAGATGATTAACGTTCTAGCGATGCAGTCTTCCATTCTCTTGGTTATTGAAATACCTTTACAATGTCCTTTTATGAAAATGGTGAAATGGAAATCTATCTTATATTGATCTTGATTTTAACATGTATACCTTCTCAAAGCCACAGATGTCATGAATTTTATGTTGGTCCCCTTTCTGATCTCTTTTATAATTGTGAATTAAATTAATTTAGGTGCTAATGATGAGTATAGTCAACCTGTGGCCATACTTATGGATTGAGCATAATATAAGGACCTATTGACAAAATATTCTCTAATACAAGGAGGAGGAATCCTATCTTCATAGTCATGTCACAAATGATCAAGTAAGAACACTCCAGTGTTTAATATATGGAAGGTATGTTCCTCTTTCCCTTAAATAGTAACTGTGATATCTTTTGTTTACCGGTATACTGCAATCATCTTAACCATGAGGGAGTGTATTATGGATTATGATAGAGTAAATGAGATAAGCATTATCGGATGGGACAAACATGAAGGGCTATGAGGGTGCCCCTGCATTATTATTATTATTATTTTTTTATTTTTCATTTTTTAAATGTTTTGGATATTCATGTGTTATGTGTATCATCGCTGTTCACAAAGACGGGTATGGTGATTTTTAATGCTATATATCTACTCATCACAGTTTTTTTGTACTTATACACCACTGATGTGGGTACTATTTATGCTTTGTACTATTTGTGCCTTTGTGGAAAGAAAAAAAAGAGTATCTGCCAGTTATGTGTTTGTATCATGCGTAGAATGTTTCTTAAAAAATTGGTCATGTCTTTGTTTTTGATGTCATTTTCTGTTACGTCTGTGTATTTATATTATATATGTTGTTTACAGCCCTGACGAAGTTCAAGTGAGATACGCATTGGCTGTATGTCTCATGTGTCTGGTTGAATATGAAAAAAGAGCAAAAAAGAAAATAAAGAGGAATACTCATCACAAATGGCCTGGCTTTCTTATTTGGATAAGGATATTTCCGGTGCACCATTCCATATAAAGTACAACCTTCCCCAATATGGTTATGTTTAGAGTGAGAATAGTAAATGTAACCTGCCAAAGTCTAACCTTTTCCCAATAGGGTTCAATTAAGGAGTGTGATTAGTAAATATGCCCCAACCCCAAAGTCCAGCACTTTCCCAAATGTGGTTTAATTTTGAGGGGGAATAGTATATGAACCCCCCCAACCCCAAAGTCAGACACATTCCCAAATGTGATTATGTTTGGAGCGGGAAAAGTAGGTCTAACCCGTCCAAAGTCCAACACTTTCCATAAAGTGGTTACATTTGGATTGGGAATGATGAATTAAAACCCCTTCAAAGTCCAACACTTTTCCCAATATGATTAAGATTGTAGTGCAAACAGTGCATTTATCAACACGCTTCGCCCCCAAAGTCCGTCACTTTCCTCAATGTGGTTCATTTTGGTGTAGGAATAGTTGATCTATCCCATCCAAATCAACCATTTCCCCAATGTGGTTAACTTTAGAGTGGGGATAGTAAATTAAAATCCCCTCAAAAGACAACCCTTTCCCCATGTGGTTACGTTGGAGGGTGAATAGTAGATGTAGAAACCCTTCTCCCCACCAAGTCCAACACTTTCACCAGTGTGGTTAGGTTTGGTGGGAAAGTTAATCTTGCAAAAACAACAGTTGATGGACAGAATGCAGAACAATGTCATACATTCACCCCAGTACAGAGATCTGGGCCTAAATCCATCGTTTTTTTGCACTCCACACCACCCCAGTTCAGACATGGCCATATGCAAATCATTTTTTTCATAATCAATTGTGGAGGGAGAAGGAAAGTGTGATCCATTCAACCCAGACATGGGTATTGGGGGTTCTGTGTGTAGGACAAACACAAACATAGAGCTACTTGTGCTAAAAATGCTGTACTCTTGTATAGCAACTGGAAAATGGCAATACTTTTCATGACACACACCACTGTCTTTTAAGGTCAACTCACTCATACCTTTCGCAAAGGCACTGGTGTATTAGTCTGATTGGCAAAATTCACACTCATTCTTCGACCATTGTTCATTGTAAACAGTAAGTATCATATAGATACATTCTCTCTAGGGAGTTAGGCAATCGTATCACCCTTTGGAGTGAGCAATCTCTATGTGGTTGTGTATGCGCGTTTAACTAAGGAGAAAAAGATGTGTCTCCTCTGGTTGGTAATACGTGGAGCTTTTAACTGTTCCTCTTTGCTGGAGAGTCCGGTAATTAATGTGTGACTTGTTTACCAGATGTCATCATCATCATCATCATGTGCGCATGTTCATGTGTAACCAACCAGGTGCCTCTTAACCTTGCTGTGTCGCAGTGGCCTTTTCTTAAAAGGCAGACACTGGTAGATAAACACAAGCAGTCCACTTACCGTGAGTTTACCATGGGTGAGTCACCAGTGCCAGGGCTCTCCCACAGTAAAAAGATCATATACCAGGTTGTCAAAAAGAAAAGAATCCAGGCAGATTTGATGGGCAGAACCCATTTCCTTTCAGTGGGCAAGGTAGACTTTGGGAAAACCAACCAAGAGAATTCTTATAGCACAGTTTTGAGTTAATTTTCTGAGATAGACTAATAAATTACCCTAAGGTATTTTAGTTGAAAGTGTGTACTTTCAGTAACTGCATTGATTTGAGATGCCTGTCAAACATAGATGTATACATGAAAACTGCAAGACAGATGTTAGCAAAACAAGTTGTAATGTTAATGACTTACAAAAAGAAAAACACAACACTTATCAAAACAATGGGTTGACCAACAGGTGGTTGGCCTGTCTTCTCCCCATTCTTTGGAAGGAGTCACCACTGGAGCCAGAAATGACAGGCTACCTACATCTACGCAGATGACTGTGTCCTTATGTCGAGAACAGGCGTGGGTTTCCAGAGGCTGCTGGAGGGGTTTGTTGCATTTACGGGATCCCTATGGTTGCAAACTAATAAACCAAAGTCTTTTACCATGATCTGTGATTTCCCTAAGGGAAAGACGAGATCATTTTATATCCAAAAAACACAGTTGATGGACAGAATGCAGAACAATGTCTTACATTCACCCTAGTACAAAGATCTGGGTGTAAATCCATCGTTTTTTTGCACTCCACACCACCCTAGGTCAGACAATGGCTATATGCAAATCAGCCTTAACCCTGTGCCTCATGGGAACAGTCCAGCCCGAACTACCAAGCCATGTCTTTCCTAGACCGGAATCAAGCATCCAAGGGCCGGTTTCTGGCTATCAGCCTTCTTCAGCCTGGATAGCTTGACTCCAGTGATGTGGAGAGCCTGGGACTCACGTCTGAGCATACCCAGCCCACTCGGGGTGAAAATTGCAAAAAACACAGTTGATGGAGAGAATGCAGAGCAATGTCTTACATTCACCCCAGTACAAAGATCCGGGCCTAAATCCATCGTTTTTTTGCACTCCACACCACCCTAGGTCAGACAATGGCTTTGGTAGGGAACCCAACTGGAAATATCTGGGCCAGGTTAGATGCTTCCAATTTGAACAAAACGTTGCCGCTATTCACAAGTTTGAAATAAAATTAGGATCCTCCACCCTAAGTGTACTGCTCAACATATTTAAGGCCAGATGTGTCTCAGCAGCTACCTATGGAGCAGGGACCCGTGGAACACAGGAGCCTTCACAACTGCAGGTTGTTGAAAACAAATTTGCACGCAAGCTGTTACGACTACCTAGTTCTGTACCAGCATCTAACTGTCATGAAGAACTGGGTCTTGTCTATGTGAGAGACCTTGTTTTGTTAGCCCCACTTATGTTATGGGTCTCAATTTGGAATCACCTGGAAGCAGTAATAACCAAAGCAGTAATCAATGATTGTTTGAAGTTAGACAAGGCAGGTGGCATCCATTGGTTGGAATATTTCATAACACAAGTCAAACTGATAGGGCGACAAGATCTTTTTAATAACCCCATGACCATCACAAGGCACACAAAAGCCATGGTCAGGAAGGAATGAATGGATGGATCGCACAATGAGAAAAAAAGAGGAGGGGGAGATTAGTAAACAATCAGTTAAATTATACGGTATGCCTGTAACAACCAGGCATATGGAACCGTATTTGCTCACTATTCCATCTTTTTTATCCCTTTTTTAACTGAATCTAGATTATTACTATTACTACAGGCTACCTGATCATCTCCAATGCACACAACTTCTCTGTGCTTCTCTGTCTGACTTGTCAGCTTTTCATGGGCATACTGATCTACTAATGTGCGTGTGACCGGTGCAGAGACAGAATATTGAGTCATAAATATCGAGTTGCATAAATATTGTGGGTCCGAAATATCAACAGCATGAATATCGTGGTCAAGAACATTGAATTTAAGGTAAGTAATACTGATTTAAAAAATATAGAAGTGTTTAATACCGTTTTATTCTTGTTATGCATTATAGTATATATTTTATATGTATGTGATCTGTTTTTTTGTATAACAATTGTTTGTATTTTTAATATACGTGTTACATTTTTAGTCATTATTTTTTTATTTGAATTTTGCGCTTTTAGTTCCGTAGCGGGTTGTGGATTTATAGGGGAATAGGGTGGACAGTTATTTAATTATTGTAAATTGATTGATATTTATTAATTTAATGTATTAATATTTATTTAATTGAGATGTTAGTGTTAAATGGGTAAAGTAAATTATTATTAATTAAATAGCAATCGGTTGTTAATTAAATTGAATTAATTAATTAGTAATTAATTTTGGTAATTGTGAAATTAATTTTAGGTGTGTGTTGTGGTGTTTATAGGTGTAAAGGGTGGGAAATAATTTATTTTTCATTGATGAATTAATAATTGGTTGTTATTTAATTATAATTAATTAATTGGAAATTAAATATGGTAATGTGTAATTAAATTTAGGTGTGTGTTTTGGTGTTTATAGAAGTAAAGGGTAATTGTTTATTTTTGTGTGTGTTGTTTTTTACTTTTAGTATTACATATGTTTATTAAGGGTGCAACAGGTGGTAATATATATTGGCATTTCCAAAATGACAAAACTGTTAGGGCGCAGACCCACCACACAGTGTTGAGGAGTGTCCAAAACTTGACCACCTATTGAGAATGCAAACTAATACACAGCAAGCCGCCTACAACCCAACCAGGGCTGGCCGCGTCATAATCCTAAGGTGGTTGGTGCGTTTCCCTGATGCATAGCTTTCCTCCCTTCCACTGAGAGGCCAGAGTTCTAGATGACCAGCATCACCGTCATTGAAAGTCTGGTGCCACGTCTGCAAGCTCTGGTAGCTGTCATTATTGCTTACTCGTCACCTGAGGCCCCTCGCCCTCAAGAGTTCAAAAACTAACTCAAAACCAAACAGGCAAGAAAAGGTAGGACGGGCCTGTCGTAAACAATCGCAATGTCTCTCAAACCCCGAACCCTCATCCCCCTTCCCCAAATCACCCCTCCCCCACAAAACACCATTCCCAACCCCCACCCCCCATGGTCCATGGTTCCTTTGTGTTCCGGCCGGGGGCCTACAAAGTCTGTGGTGGCAGATCACTGAGAGTTGGTTCCGTGTCAGTATCCGTCAATCTCAAAAGCCGGAGGTACTTGGGACAGGTTACCTCCGTGAACTCAGACACCAATAGGGACAAGAATGGTTTCCACAGTTGCGCATAGCGCGCTACCTCCCCCGCTCTTGATAGGGACAGTTTCTCCATCCCCAGAACCATCCACAAACGATGCAGCCATCCCAGGTGTGTGGGGAAATGCTTGGATCGCCAATGCGCCACAATATTTTGCACTGCCGATCCCAGTGCGATCGCAATCAGTCGACCACTCCGTGATTTCAGTGGATACGTCAGCGCGTTAGGTAACCCCAGGAGCACGTATGCAGGGAAGCGTGGGATGTCTGTTTCAAAGTGTGTGTCTACCTCCTTTAAAATCTGGTTCCAGTATTCCTGTAGAAGTGGGCAGTCCCAGAGTATATGTGTCAGTGTGCCAATCTGGCCACAACCGCGCCAGCACAAGGGGTCTTGCTTGCTGTCCATTTCATACAGTCTTTCGGGGGTGTAATACCAGTAGGATGCAATTTTCGTAAGTGTGTCTGCGAGACCCGTGTGGTAGGCTGAGTGTCGCGCCCTTTAATAGACTCCCTCCCACTCTTTGTGCGTCAGAGTTCTCCCCAGCTCCCTCTCCCAGCGCACTCTGCCCGCGTTATATGTGTATTGGTGTTTCTGTATCAGCATCTTATAGAGGTCTGTGATTAATTGTTTGTCAGTGTTGCGGGAGATTAACCAACGTTCAAATTTGGTCAGGTGTCTATCTGCCATCGGCCTCACTGTGGTGCCTAGTGCCCAATGCCTCCGGCACACCAAATTCTTGTCGAAATTGCTGGAAGGGAATCACCCCTTCTGAGTCGTAGACATGATGGAGAGCCCGGCAGCCGGCAGTCTTCCAGCGCGCAAACGCCTTCTCATCCAGCCCTGGGTGGAACTCCGGATTCCCTATGATGGGTGTAAGGGGGGAGGGGTGGGTGGTAAACTCCTGACTAATCCCTACTCAATCCCAAATTTCTAGGGGAACCCGTGTAATGAAGGATGCATAGAGATTGGGCGGCCTATATTCTCGTCTCATGAAGGGGATTTCCTGCAAAGTCCATCCCGCTACAGCCTGATCTTGAAACAACCAATGTTTCCGTGACTCCCACCTGACCCATTCTACTAGAAAGCGGAGTTGGGATGCTTGAAAATATGTCGCAAGGTCTGGTATCCCGATTCCGCCCTGTTCTGGCGCCAGCATGGCGATCTGGCGTTTCAGACGGGGTTTCCGCCCGTTCCAGATGAATTGGGACAGGTCGGACTGTCTTTGTTTTATCCAACCTCGAGATGGTGCAAGAGGGATCGTTCGAAAAAGGTACAGGATTTGGGGGAGGATTGTCATCTTTACTGCAGCCACCCTACCCAGCCAGGACAGCGAATAATATTTCCATCGGCCCAGCTCGTTTCTGATCTTCTGTCGCAGCTTGGTGTAGTTGACATCTACTGATTCCTGAAGGGAGGGTGCTAATTGAATCCCCAAGTAAGGGACCGTGCCCGACGTCCACGGTATGGGGAACAGTGCCTGTAGGTGAGTGCGAGTAGAGGGGTCCAGAGAGCGATCAAGGGCCACCGATTTTGTCATATTGACTTTAAAGCCAGAGACACTGCCGAACCTTTCTAGGACCGCTATGCACGCTGGCAGGGAGCTCCGGGACTTAGCGAGGGAAATCAGCACATCGTCAGCATATAGGCTAACGGTGTGGACGCTGCCTCCAAACTTGAAACCCTGTATCTCCGAATCGAAGCGCAGGAGGTGTGCAAGAGGCTCCATATACAGGGCGAACAAAAGAGGGGATAATGGACACCCCTGCCTGGTGCCACGTTCGATGTCGAAGCGGGGGGACGAGCACCCATTGACACGGACAGCCGCTGTCGGGAATTTGTAGAAATTAAACACTCTATTACGGAATTTAGGCCCTATCCCTGCTTTGAGTAATACCTTTTCTAAGTAGGGCCAGTGTACCCTATCAAATGCCTTTTCGGCGTCAATGGTCAGCATCATGTACTCCTCTTTCATTCGTGTTGTTTTTAATTTTTAAAGGGGTTAATGTTGGGAATTAAATTAGATTAAATTATTTAATATTAGTTGTTAATAGTAGTAGTTATTTATTTAAATATTCGTTTTAATTGTGTTTTATTATTTTATAGTTTAATTTACGTGTGTGTTGTGGATATTATAGTGTTTAAGTTTGTATACATAATTAATGTTTATTCGTTTTTTAATAATATTTTTTTCATTGATTATTAATTATGTAAATAAATGTAATTACACATTTTGATTTTTTTGTTATTGGTGTGGAGTTATATGGTAGGAAATAAAATTAATACATTTCTGTTTGAATTAATTGTTTTGTTTGTAAATATTTTCTAGTTTAAAATAATTATTTTTTGTAAATGTATTTATTATTTTTTATATATACTATTTCTAGGTTTATGCTATGTCATTAATATTTAATATGTGTTCTTTTTATATGTTTAATATTTTTTATATATATATTTTTTTATATTGTTTATTATTTTTTTATACTTTTTTTGTTTAAGTGTTTGAGTGTGAATAGTAAAAAAAAACTATTCAACACTTTCCCTACTGTTGCATTCACTGGAGTGGGAATAGTCATTTTTACCCCTCCGCTATCCCGCACTTTCCCTACTGTTGCACTCACTGGAGTGGGAATAGTACATTTTTACCTTTCCGCTATCCAATACTTATCCTACTGGTGCACTTAGTGGAGCGAGAATAGTAATTTTTATCCCTCCGCTATCCAACACTTTCCTTACTGTTGCACTCTTTGGAGTGGGAATAGTAATGTTTGCCCCTCCGCTATCCAACACTTTCCCACTGTTGCTCTCACTTGAGTGGGAATAGTAATTTTTACCCTTCCGTTATCCAACACTTTCCCTACAGTTGCACTTATTGGAGTGGTAATAGTCATTTTTCCCCTCCACTATCCAACACTTTCCCTACTTTTGCTCTCACAGGAGTGGGAATAGTAATTGTTACCCCTCCGCTATCCAACACTTTTCTTACTGTTGCACTCTTTGGAGTGTGAATAGTAATTTTTGCCCCTCCGCTATCCAACACTTTCCCTACTGTTGCTCTCACTGGAATTGGAATAGTACATTTCACCCTCTGCTATCCAACACTTTCCCTACTGTTGCACTCATTGGAGTTGGAATTGTAATTTTTACACCTCCGGTATCCAACACTTTCCCTACTGTTGCGCTCACTGGAGTGGTAATAGTAATTTTTACCTCTCCGCTATACAATTTTTTTTTTTTTAAACCTTTATTTATGGAGAAATCAGGAAAAATACATCCCTTACATATGAAATACATAAATACATGGTACAGACCTGCAATGGCTGGACAATACCGAGTGACTTTTCTAGCGGGCTAGGCATCAATGTCAATTCACATTATCACATCAATATTCACAATGCGCAATGTGCATTAATACATCCATTTTAAAAACTGGTAGGGGCCAGCAATTATAACATTGAAGTCATACTTGGTGCATCATGTATCATAGCAGAGCAACTAGTCCATGTGATATCATCATGTCGTTCAGGAACACAAATCAGTCCTCATCGGATAATCTTACATATTCAGAACGGAAGTGGCTCAGTTCTCCGCAGGGTAAGCAAAGCCCCCAGTCCTCATTATATGCTGGGCCCAGCTATATCTCCCAATGGTATGTAGTGAGCACAGTGTATTACACCCAACCATGTATGATATGGGGATCAGTCAATGTGCGTGATGATGACACCCCCGTACCAACTTAGAACGCCCGCAAGGGGTATCCTGTCCGTGCTCTGACCCACAGCGTCTAGGGAACCTTCATTTCGCAGCAGCGCAGTGGAGTGTGTTGTCAGTAGACCCCTTAGTGATCTCAGGACAGCCGTATAGCAGTATTATGACTACTCCCGGGGCGCAGCAGTAGGACGGGCGGAGCCCCGCCCGCATCCCCAGTGAACTATAACCCAATCCCTAGACAGCTCCCTGCTCAGGACCCTCCTCTCAGACTATCATCATCAGAGCTCCCACTCTGGTTCGCTTGAGACAGCCAATAGAGCTGAAGCGGACTCCAGATATCCCTAGGCCGACAACGCACAGGCATGAGCTCAGCATAGATATTGTGTTGTTCCTGACAGTACGTCATATCATCCATCCATTCCTTAAACTTCGGAGCCCTGCCCCTCCCCCATCTGCAAGCCACTCTCCTTTTTGCCAATAAGAGCGCTACATCCACAAATCTACGAGATGCCTTAGGGACATCTTTAGTATAGCCCAGTATCATCGTGATGGGGTCCAGTGGAACCACTCCGTCAGTCATGACCTGAAGCGCCGCGTGCACTTGGGTCCAATACTCCTGAACCGCTCCACAATCCCAAGCAAGGTGGAGAAATCCTGCTCCCTCTGCGCGGCAACAAGCACATCTGTCATTATCCGCTAAGTTTAGCCTTAGCTTCCTGACCGGTGTAAAATAAAATCTCTGTACAAATTTGTAGTGGATAATTTTGAGTCTGCAGCTAGACGAAACGTTCGCTGTGACGGAGCAGCAATATTGCCACTGTTCGTCAGTTACTTCAGTGCCTAGTTCTGAACTCCAACTGGCACGCGCTCGGGGTGTAGCAGACACTCTGTGCGATCTGATGTTGGTGTACAGCTTCGACACCAAGTGTTGGCCATCCGATATCAGTAGCACATGCAGGGGCAAGACCACACCCGGCTCATCTGGAAAGTGTGGAAGGATCTCTCGCATCCCCTGTCTAATTCTAATGAAATAGAAAGTCTCCAGCGGCGTCGGGGAGCCACTCTGAAATAGCTGGTCTTTAGTGCGGAACTGCCCATTGATGAACATATCACCCCACGTGTTCAATTTGATGCGTTTGCACATTGAACGGAACCCAGGTTCCTGTAACAGGGACAGTTGCGGATGGTACATGAGTGGCATAGCCGGTGAGTATAGCAAAGGGGCGTCAAGTGCCCTTACCACTCTCCTCCAGGCATCCACAGTACACGTAACTGTGGTAGCTGGTGTCTCAATGCCTCCTGTTCTGCCCTGTAGCATACCATTGAGCGGGAGGGGGTGCACAATCCATTCCTCAGCCGCAACCTGTGGCATGAAGGGCTCAGGATGAATCCAGTGGTATGCATATTGCGCCTGCGCGCTCAAGTAATACGTTTCAAAATCTGGCACGTCAAACCCGCCTTTGTCATATGGCTGCGTCAGGGTGGATCAGGGCAGCCGTGGCTGTTTACCCCCCCAGAACAGCCACAGTAGTTCTGACCGCAGTCTCTTAAAAAAATATGAGCCCGGGTAGTAGGGGACATTTTGAAAGATGTATAAAAAGCGGGGGAGCACCACCATCTTTATCAATGAGGTCCTGCCCGCCATTGAGAGCGGCAGGGCCATCCATCGTGTTACGTTATCGGCCAGTTGAGAGATAGCCACACCATAGTTAAGTCTAATCGTTTCCTCTCTATTGAGCGAGATCGTGATGCTCAAATAGCGTAGGTCTGAACTGCACCACTCCAGGGGGAAGTCTAATTGGAAGTGCTGCACCGCCACCGTGAGGGGGAAGAGTTGCGATTTCTTCCAATTAATGTGTATTCCGGAAAGCCTGCCAAAGACAAGGAATTCCCGCAGCAATGGGTTGAGATTCTGTTGTGGGTCTTTCACATAAAGCGTTACATCATCAGCGTAAAGCGATATCCCTATCTGCCTCTGGAAGCAGTTGAATGCGCTAAGTTTATGCAACTGCCGAATCCGACACGCCAATGGCTCAATTGATATGGCAAACAGGAGGGGGGACAGTGGGTATCCCTGCCTGGTTCCCCTCGTGATCGGCATTTGGGAGGAGAGCACCCCATTAATGACAACTCTGGCCACCGGTGCGGTATATAACAGCTCCACCCAGGCAATGAATATCTTGGGAAACCCCATCCTGCATAATATGGCCATGAGGTATTTCCATTCCACCGAGTCAAATGCCTTAGTGGCATCAAGAAATATCGCAGCCACCGGTATCTCAGGGGCTATGGTGGGGATGAGCGAAAATAGTGTGCGTAGATTGTGCGACGTGGCCCGTCCCGGCAAAAATCCAGCCTGGTCCGGGAGCACTATTGTGGTCATGAGTAGCGACAACCTAGCCGCAAACACTTTCGCCAGTATCTTCGCGTCACAGTTAAGGAGAGATAGTGGTCTGTAAGAGTCAGTGTCTAGAGGATCCTTGCCTGGTTTAAAAAGCGAAGTAATCGCCACCTCTCTCATCGACCCCGGCAGTCTCCCCACCTCCAATGATTCTTCAAAAACTTCCTTGAGTACTGGCGCCATCGTGTCCACATAACATTTATAAAATTCGGCCGGGAGGCCGTCTAGCCCTGCCGCTTTGCCATTGCTCAAGGACAGGATGGCATCCCGTATTTCCTCCACCTCTAGAGGACCTCCAAGGAAGGCTCGGTGACCGTCTGTGAGCCAGCAAAGTGCAATGTCATTCAGAAAGTCCCCGAAATCCACTTCGCCCTCTTGCTGTGTGGAGTACAGTTGCTAGTAGTGTTGTAGGAAAGCCTCCTGTATCCCCCCAGTGTCCTGACATCTCTTGCCCTCCTTAGTGGTGATTTCTATAATATGAGTGCTGAATCGCTGGTGTCGCGTGATGGCAGCTAGAACTTTACCTGGTCGTTCCCCTTCACAATACCTCCTGGCTGTGCAGTATTTTCCCCTGAATTTCACTTCCCTGGCTGCCTCCTCCTCAAACTCCGACAACTTCTCCGTGAAGGCCTGCATCAGTGCCGGGTCATCACCCCCAACCATTCTATCCTCGAGAGCCTTAAGTTCCGACTCCAATCTGGCCAGTGTGCGAACTATGTCCCTCAGTATCCCACAGCTTTTAGCGATTGTGACCCCTCTTATAGTGACCTTAAATGCCTCCCAGATCACCTCCACGCTATCCACCAATCCCTTGTTTCTTGGAAAAAAGGCCTCTATCTCTTCGCCAAGCTCCGTCTTAAAGACCAGATCAAGTAGCGCCGATGAGAACAGACGCCAAGGCGGACGAACCCTATTCAACCCTGGCACTGCTAGTGTAAGCAGAACCGGGCAGTGGTCCGAGTAAGTCCTGGGAAAGTGTTCCACCTTGTGTAGTCCAGCCCCCGCGATATAAAGCAATAATCAAGACGTGCCCATGTTTGCGCATGTGTTGTGAAATGTGTGCCCTCTCTGCTCTCAGGATGTGTAAACCTCCAGCTGTCTAGTAAGCCCGCCTCAAGGAGTATCCCCTGTAGTGTATTGCGCGCTTGGACATTGTACTGACCGCTTCCGTCTGATCTGTCTGCGCCCGGCCTAAGTGCAAGGTTGAAATCTCCACCCCAGATAATATGTGTGGCATCAATTTCGAGTATGTGCCCCCAAAGCGTCATGAAAAACCCTGGTGTATCTGCGTTGGGTGCATAGCAGTTTACAATTATCACAACATCCGTACCCAACCTCCCCCACAAAACAACGTATCTCCCCTCGACATCCAACTTCGCCCCTAGTTCCTGAAATGCAAGCGATTTCTTAATCAATACTGCTGTCCCTCTAGCATATGTAGAGTACGATGAGAATTTCCTAATGAGGGCCCATTTACTGGCAAACCGGGGTTCACTCCGTGGACGGAGATGGGTTTCTTGCAATAAGGCTATTTGCACCTGATGACGATCCAGATACACAAGTACATTCCTACATTTCCTCGCGTCATTGAGGCCCCGCACATTCCAAGATATCACTGATATTCTACTCAATCACCCATCACACAAGATGAGACTCAAGTTAGCCAGCCCTCGTAGGCGCCCAGCCCACCAGTCACCCACAGCACCAACCAGCCGCAAAGTAAAATATATCTCTTGCAATTTCCAGTCTGTACCCCAGCATGATCTTTGAGAAACATCCCCCCCAGACTCTCCATGTTCAACTCTCGCAAGCCAACAGAACCGGAGCAAACGTGCCCCACTAAGAGACAGCGCCCTTGCCTCCCCCCCAAGAACTGTCCAACATCCCCATACCCAGGCCTCCCCCTCCCACTGAAGCAACCCCAACTTGCCAGCACTCCATCCCCACCCTCCGCCCTCAAATCCCACTTTCGGAAATAACAGCAAACAAAGAGGGGAACTCCCTTCGAGGGACATCCAAGGTGCGCACCGACTCACCCCCACATCTCCATCCTGCCCCCCATACCTCATAAGGGAACAGTTAGAGAGGAGGGGCCGTGCCTGGCTGGCATCACCACCTGCAGTGCCATACCCGTCCGTAGCATTTCAGTCTCTCATGGCTCCTCCTGACCAAGAAGAGCCACAGTATGGTCTAACTGAGTGTGCCGCTGCATCACCACTCTAGTACAGTCTGTTATTAGAAATCAGCTATCTTCTTGTTCCGCTGGATGACCCTCAGCTTCATCCTCGTCAGCATTGCGCCGCCCCCCTCCAGCTTGCCTCAGTTTCTTTATATAGTCCTCCACTTGTTGCAGAGTCGTGAAAAAGTGTTGCGTGCCCTGATGAGTGACCCTGAGTTTGGCCGGATAGAGGAGGGCATAGTCTATCTGCATATCTCTAAGCTTTCTTTTGACGTCGAGGAACTTCCTACGTTGCTCCTGCACGACGGGGGTGAAGTCCGGGTATATCGAAAAATTCACTCCATCACATGACAAGTGTCTATTCGCCAGTGCTGCTCGAAGTGCAGTGTCGCGATCTCGGTAGTTGAGAAGGCGGGCAATTATAGGCCGCGGTGTGGCTCCTGGCTTGGGGCGCGAACCAAGGGACTGATGTGCTCTCTCAACAATGATTTGGCTGGAGAAGGCGTCCTTCCCAACCGCCGCCAAAAGGATTTTCTCAACGTAGTCCTCCATACGACCGGTGTTGGTCGATTCCGGCACACCAAGGACTCGTATGTTGTTGCGCCGGCTGCGCGCCTCCAACTCCTCATTTTTTGCAGCGATTACCCTCAGTACATTGTCCATCCGTGACAGTCGCGTTTCATGAGACGCAGTTGTGTCTTCAGTCCCCGAGATGCGCCTCTCCGCCTCAACCAGGCGTTCCTCATGTACTTCTATCTTTTGAGCGACGGCATCCATCCTAGACGACAGGCGGTCTACCTTATCGACAATAGTGGCGAAGCCTTGTCTCATCTCCTCCATCATTAACCGCATCTCCGGGGATGGAGACGTGGTAGAGCTGGTTGGAGTGGCGGGACCACGCTCTCCCCCGCTTTCAGCAGTGTTACGCGTGACTTTCTTTACAGCGGCAGGTTCAAAGGACAGTTTCGGCTGCTTATTATCTTGTTTCCCCATGGCGCTCCTTTTATAGGGACTAGAGGCCGCCGGTGAGACACGACTGGTGCAATCCTCCCTACTAGGTGAAGGTCCTGTGTGTGGTTCCAGGTCCAAGCGCAGCCTCGAGTGCAGCTGCTGGCCAAAGGCTCCTGTGTAAAGGGCTGAATTGTGCGCGGTGTTCCCAACTCGCACCACCAGTGGCCAGCTCTACGGCTCTACGAGCAGTCTCTTCTGTGGCCACAAGCCTCGTCAAAGGATGACTGCAGGAACCCAACGTGTGTAGCGCCTCCAGGGTCAGGAAGGGATCAGTGGCAAGCCTCTGATGCGCACATTCACTATCGGTCGGCCCCGCAGCGTGGATCCACCGCGTGCGGTCAGGAGGGGCGTTGGGCAGTGGTAGCACCCTCTCCAGCCCCAACCCATCACCAATGACAGGTCTGCGTGTGGGGGACACTCACCGCGCACTGCGCCGGTACTCCGTGGTGGTCCGCAGGTCCCTCTCGTCAATAGGCCCAGCGTATCTCTCCGCAGCAGTCACAATGCCCCTGTTCCGCCAGTCGCTCCGATATGCCACATCCCAAGCGATCTCTCACTAGCCTCAATATGTCAGTCCTCTCCTCACTATGCAAGCGGTCGGCTCCTTACAGTGCGCCCACAGTTAACGGCAGGGCACAGCAGCCAGCTCCACATGCGCTTGCGGCCCTCCAGCGAGCAGCACCATCACTGCCCGTATAATCAGTGCGGGCCCGCCTCACCAG
This sequence comes from Lissotriton vulgaris, assembly GCF_964263255.1. NCBI lineage: Eukaryota > Metazoa > Chordata > Amphibia > Caudata > Salamandridae > Lissotriton > Lissotriton vulgaris. The sequence goes on from NC_141698.1 coordinate 366,270,142, forward strand.
CACCGCAGCGTGTGTCCTACCTCCCCTCGCGGCTCTGTCTGGGAGATGCGGGTCTCGCTCCGTGGGTCCGCTCCCCGCCCAGGCCTCCGGCGGAATGAAGGTCGGAAGGTTCCGATCCGCAGCGCTGCCCCGACAGCCACTCTCCCCCCCCGGGAGGCTCAGGCTAGGTGTCCTCTCCCCGCGTGTTAAGGGGGTGAGGGTGTGCTAGTAGCGGGGGGGGGGTGCGCCATACCTCTCGGCAACGTGCAGTCTCCCTGGCGGCCGCAGCTGAACAGGGTTACCGCGGGCGCCTTCGCGGCCTTCCACCTCGTGGCACGCCCCGGCCTCTCGTGAATGTCCGCCTGGCCAGGCGCAGCAGCAGGCTCCAGAGGTAGGGTGTGGTCAAATTTCAAGCAGCTATAATTCCGCCATACTGCAGCGCTGGGTCTCCAGATCACACCGAGGCCGCTTCTTATCTCAGTGCACACTCGTGCCAATTTGTAGACGGGTAGCTACAGTGTGGTAAATAAAATTACCGGGACTATTTTTCTATACATTAAATGACAATAAAGGATAGCTCAATAAAATGAGAGGCAGAGTCCGTGGTATCTGAGTCATACGGGCTTTAATTAAGTGCCTCGAGACACTGGACATCGGGTTCCATCACCACTAAGGTTCAGGAAGGGATATTCAACATTTTATTAACATCACACATTATATATAGTAAAACAGTGCAATTGCATGGAATACAGTAGGCGTGACAAGTGAAAAGAGAAAGATAAGAACATATGGGCGTAAAAGAAGGCGTGCACAGGGCGTGCACGGAGGTGTGTGCTAGAAACGTCACAAAAGTGTCATAGATGGGTGGATACATAGAGGAAATCTGCTGGGTCGGCAGAAACCTTTACCCCGTATGCGCGCGCAACTAAACATGACGTGGTATTGACGTGTAACTGGGGAGAGCTGGGGGGCTTGACTTTAGCACTAGTAGAGGAGACTGGTGTCTGGGATGTCAGAACGACCTGCACCTATAACATATCTGATATCTAGTGTTTGGGGGATGTGTTGTCTGAAGCAAAAGGTCTCTCGGGCAGGGGCCAAACATCACTGAATGCTAGGGGGTGCATACGTGTCTTTGTGCAATGCGCGGGGCCATGGGCCTACTATGGCAACGGGTGCAGTAAATTACTTGTAAGGAGACAGGAAGGCCGGGCCCTTTGCTCTGCAGCCGGGAATATGTTTACCTATTTCACTAGACTGGAATGTGTTTTTGCGGAGGCTGAACAGATAACTGTAGGCATAATACAGTCTTGGCAGGCAGGCCAGGCCGAGCCGGGCACCTCTTCGCTGGGCAGGAAGTAAGGTAGAGGTCAGGGATGCATACCTAAACTGCAGCTTTCAGAGACAGAAGAGACTCGGAGCCTCAATTCAGGGCCTGGCTCACCTGAGCCAGAAAAACGTGTGCATCTTTAAACGTGTATCATGTAAAGACGTTGGCAACATGGGTCTAAGAACCAAATTAATGTTGCTTTCATTGAGAACTTGGTAGGTGACATGTTAACGTTGGACGCAAATGCAAATGCGTCTTCATTTTCGGCCATGGAGGGAAAATGCATGGATGTCATGCACATACATGGTACGTTGGGATACACGATAGGGGACATACTTGGCCATATAAAATTCAATTTTCCTCATTCCCTCCTTGTCCCCTACGTTCCCTTCAAGATATATCTATTTTCATGAGACCATCTATTTGTTCGTATAACATCATTTGCTCGTCTTTTTTTATTCGAGCACGGGATCGTGAACGTGGACGGGGAATACAAGCTGTGGCGCACAAGCCGCAAATCGCTGGCCCACATTGTAGACAGAGACAACAACTGAATACTATGAGGAATATTATTCCTAGGAACGAAAGTACTTTCCATCCCCAGGCTGATATTACACTCCAGAGCCAGCCGGACCAAGTCCAGGTGCCTGGATTCTGATGCATCTGGTGAGCTATATTATGAAGCCTCGTTATTGCTTTGTATACTGACGGTGCGTTATTAGGAATGAAAATACAACAACTGGATCCGATCACTCGACAAGCCCCGCCCCTATCGGCCAGGATGACGTCAAGGACAAGGCGATTTTGAAGGACAACAAGTCTTATAGCAGACTGCTCTTCGGTTAAGTTACCTAGGGCAAAAGTAGTTTCATTCACTACTGCTTCAAGGGTTCTGGTCAATCTACGTATTATCTTACTGTTTTGGACAGGACCTATGAACCAGAAGTATCCTTTAATGTAATCCTTATACTGGTCCCATGCTGATTCGGAATAATCGATAATAGGAGGAAGATCTCTCTTATGTTTAACATGCACAAGGGGGTATTTCGGTGATAATCGGATGGGGCTAGAAAAACTGGTGGCAGTAGGAATGCAATATAACATGTTCCATCCCAATCTAAGGGCAGACGTACATAAGCTGTTGACCCACAAATGAAATAGGAATGGCGGGAAGCTTTGAAAGTAGACTTTCCTTTATCGCTGAATTCGACTACTGTATTACAATCACTGTGTCCTAGGTGTACTGAACTATTCTTTCTAACACATAATTCACCTTTCACTGGTACAACCGTTATAGACGGTAAGTTCACATTAGTCTCGGACTGGACGTTCAGAATCATGAGGTCAAGGGAAAAATTACCTAAATCATACACTTCATTTTCTAGATCGGTCCCTGTCCTTTGGGGAAGACCGTCCTTGTCTGGGAAACATGCCTTATTCATAACTGTATTCAGATCTCCCCATATCCAATTACTCTGGGAAACTGTGGACTTACTACCTAATGAAGACATTAAAGTAAACCATGCTCCGCACGAACCATTGTGTGAAAACGGATAAGGAAAGAGGGGCAGAGCTCCCTTCATTTTCTGGTAAGGGGGGAGTCGGCCGCATACCCAGCAATTCGTGACATTGCTGGTTTGGTGAGAATGGTGTAACATACGGATAAAAGTGTTGTTGCGCAGTGCAAGTCGATAGGAAAGTTCGTGTGGGGGCAGGTCACTGAATGTGTGCTCTACGGTGTCATTGGAAGAAGGATGCACCTGTGAACCAAGAAAGAAAACGTGTAACGTCCAGCTTATACATATGATCATAAGACTCAGAAAAAACATAAAAAGCAACGTAATAATGCATCTGCTTCGCAGATTTTTACAGTATTTCATTTTCTTGACTTTCTGTCTATCTCTCTCACTATTTGGGTCTATCTCATACATGTCAGAAACCTGTCTAACCGCTTCACCCGGGGGGGACTTAAACAATTAAACGCTGTCTGACTTACTAGACCTCAACTTCAGGTTCAGGTTCAGGTTTTAATGTCTTTATTTCGATAAATAAAATCATAAAAGACAACTTTAACAAAACATTTACAACAATGTCAACAACAATTCATGATACAAATCAAAATCTTATATATGAAGGAAAAAAGTTAGTATAAAATCACCACTATATATCAAACTTAAATCCAAGGTTTAAAAAGTTATTAAACCATTATACAACTAAATAAAGACATTACGTGATCCATAAAAACTATAAAATAGGTGTAACAAGTATTGGTGGTGGGCACTATACAGCTTACACTCTTTGTTTAATCAGATAGCAGTTGGATTCCTTCTTGCTCTGATTACCCAAGCCCAACCTAGATATTTAGCCAAGCATATCACAATAAAATCCGTTGTGTTTGTTTTTAAAACCCATATTGCGTCTGAAGATTTAATACAGTTCATGCGTTTAAAAATGGGTTTTAACCATTTTGAACGGGGTTCGCTGTATCGTGGGCAAGCAAACAAAAAATGACCCTCTGTTTCCTTGCACCCAGGGCAGTGGCTACATTGATTACTAGTTTTGTTGTTCCACGTTGCTGTAAAGGAATTGAGGGGTAAGGTGCCCACCCGAAATTGGTGATACAATTTTTTATCTAGAGACTTTGAGATAAGGTCCCAATATAGCTCACGGACCGGATCCAATTTAAATCTCAAAAAGCGCCCAGTCAGATCTTCAGAACTGGATGCTTGGGCCAAAGAATGGCGGGTAGAAGCCCAGAATAGACTCTTAAAGTCCTTTTTAGAGGGGAAGTTGCTAATACCTGGTGTGGACCACAGGTGGCTAAGACCCATGTCAACCAGGGTCTTTCTCACCATCTGCAGCCACGGGATTCTTTCTGAGCCCCCAATAGCCTTCACCTCAGATACCGCCTTTGCAAAGAGTGACAGCTCCTCCGTAGTCCATAGACGCCTCCAGGTAGACACTACTCTGTATCGGGCCATGTCCGTTATTGGACGGCAGCCCATATCGTGACAAAGAGGGATCAGTGGAGTTGATTGGGGAAGTCCCACCAAACTGCGAAGGAACCTACACTGGATTTTGTACAGGCCTGAAAGGTCCATAAAACCCCATAGCTCTGCCCCGTACAATGTCGCAGCGTTGATTTTAACATCATAAATTTGTAAAGCCGGGGCTACCCTTTTGGTAATCGATTTCTTTTGCTCCCGCAAAAGGCAGCCAGTGAGTTGGGACAGTTTTAAATGCTGGGTCTCTATTTGTGGTTTCCAGGACAATCGGCAATCCAGAGTGACCCCCAGATACGTCATCGTGTCAACTTGTTCTAGGTTAACCCCATTAAGTTGTACACTACTACGTATGGGTTTTTTCCTGGAGAAAACCATAAATTTGGTTTTCCCCACATTTATCTGAAGGTCATTACGGTTACAGTATTCCTCAAAATGATTTAGTGCCCTCTGCAGACCCCCTCTCGTCTTCGATAAGAGGAGGGTGTCGTCCGCAAAGATCAGCAATGGGAATTTTGTCCCCGCCAGGGACGGAGCATCGGTGTTGATTGACCCAAAAAATTTCACTACCTGGTCTATAAAGAGCAAAAATAAAGTGGGTGCGAGAACGCACCCCTGGCGGACTCCTCGGGAGACTGGAAAAGAGTCCGTAAATTGGCCTTGTGCCCCCCATCTGACCCTAGCGAAATTATCTTCGTGAAGTCTAATGATAATTTCCACTAACTCCCCCGGCATTCCTAGGTCCCTTAGTACCTGCCATAGCTTACCCCTCGGCACCAAATCGAATGCTGATTTTAGGTCTTTAAATGCAGCAAAGATGGTACCGCCGCCAAGTATAACAAATTTCCAAAAAATCATGCAAAACCTCAGGACCTGGTCTATGGTGCTTGTTCCGGGTCTAAAGCCCGCCTGTAAAGGGGATAAAATTCCTTCTATTTCCATCCACCCATGAACCCTCACCAAAATCATGCGGGCAAAAACCTTTTGGAAGCAGTCAATTAGGCTAATAGGGCGATAGTTTCCTGGGTTTGTTCTATCGCCCTTTTTGTGTATGGGGAGTATCTCCGCCCCTTTCCAGGTCTTGGGAATGTGGGCACCTCTCGCAATGGTGTTAGCTATATATGTTAGATAAGGTACCCATAGACCTGTATTCGCTTTAAAGAGGTCTGCCGGGATTTGGTCCAACCCAGGTGCCTTCCCCCTCTTTGTTAGCCCCAGTGCATATTCTGTTTCTGCTTCGGTGAAGGACAGGGTCAAATTCAAATTGCCAGAAGTTGTTACCGGCAGCATAGCCAATCTGGACGGGGAGTCAAATGCTACCGGACAGAATTGGGAGGAGTAATGTTTGATCCAGTCTTCCGGGCAAACATGGTTGGATGGAGTACGAGATTCACCATCCTTTCCACATTTGACAATGTCCCAGAATTTAACCTGGTTGTTCGATTTACTGGCTTCCAGAAGATCTGCCCAAAATTCGTCTTCCCATTCCTTTTTTGCCACCCATTGTACTTTTTTGTACCTTTTCCTGGCCTCTTTAACGGCACAAGTGTCTCCGGTTTTAACTTTTTCTATGAGATGACTATGTGCCTCTCTACATTCTCTGTTATACCATTTACTTCTAGGGGGGTTCAGATGCCCAGTGTTATGATTGCATGGCTTTGATAAAATAAATGTAAGTTCGGAAAAACATTTTTCGTGAAAATCCATCAATTTATGTAAATCAACCTGACCCTTTTCAACAGCGACAGATTTCATTTTGTTTAGAGCACATGTCACCACGTTTTCAATGTTGGACTGAATTGTTACATCATTTGAAATTAGTGACCACTTCACTCTCCTCCTGTCATTTGATATAGATATCACCCCTTGACCCCTAGGATCAGGTTCCCTTAACCTTATCTGATCACTCGTAAAAAATTTCAAGGACAAGGGGTTATGGTCACTCTCAGGTCGTATTATAATTTCCATATCATTGATTACGTTCCAATGTTCCATTTTTATAAAAATGTAATCGATGCGACTCTTCCTCACCCCATTATCAAAGGTAGGTTTTGCTCCAAAATCTGATTTTGTGCGACTGTTCACGGCCCTTAGTCCCCATGTGAGGCAGAAGGCTGTCCAGTTCAGGGCGGCCTCCGTTGTTTTAACTAAGGTTTTGTTGGAAAGTTCAGGGATTTTCCACGTGATATCTTCTTCGAACCCCCAGTTGTCCTCTGGCTGATATAAGGGCTCAATCGTGCAGTTGATGTCACCTGCTATCATGATAAGGGAGGCTTTGTCCCAACCCGTTAACAGTGTATCTAATTCGCCTATCAATTTAGGGCATCTGCCGCCGGTGAGACCTCTGGAATATATGTTAATAATAAGCGAAACCTGCCCCCCTGCATTACTCAGTCTTACAGCCAGTATATCGGGGTTATCCACATATAGTTCAGAGGCTAAAAAGCCCCAGTCCTGTTTAACCCATGTGGTTAAGCCCCCGGACGCCCGGCCCTTTACACCCTTTACAGCCGGTTTAAAAAAATTTATGTAGCCAGCCATGTAAAACGGGGCTGTAGCCCACGTTTCCTGCAGTAGTACCACCTCATAGTTACCTATAAACCCCGACCAGTCGTCAGATACCAAGCGTGACTTGGCTCCAGCGATGTTCCAAGACACCAAGTGTGAAAGTAACAAATCTGATTCTGCGTGGTTGTCACTGACAGGGAAGGGGGATTGGGGAATCGGTAAATGGTTGTTTGTTAGACCTGATTCTTCAGCCTTGGGGAAGGTGCCTTTAACCCCCAATGATCCCCTAACTGACCTACTACTATAGGGCATGAGCTGCTGCTGCTCCTCTTCTACTGGTTCTGGGGTGTTAGTGAATGCGGTATGGGCTCCTTCTTCTTCCACTTGTGCTAGACTGGGTGACTGATTTGGTGCACATAGTCAGTCAACCCATTCTAGGTCAGACAGTGCATCAAAATGGTTGTAGAGTGGAGGATAATATGGGGGGTGATGAATTACGGGCTCTCTGGGTCTTCCCCCTTTGACTTTCCACGGATTATATCCCATATGGTTTGTTTGGTGTGTGTGGGGATAAAAGTAGCTAAGATGTAAAGTCTGGACATCTCCCAAACGTGCAAATCTAGCTTTCCTTTGTATCCTATCCACTACCCATGGGTCTCTAAATGAAATTAAGATGCAATCCCCCTCTAGGTCTTTTTCGCCCTTTCCAACCCAATCTACTCTCCTTACATATAAGATTTCGGTGGGGGACGACGGAGGGAGTGGACGGTGTTTATTCAACCAGAATGTAACCTTGTTCCGCAGGTCCACCTGGGATTCTCTAATACCCTCTTTAAGTGGGGCCACTCCTGTTAGCACAATAGTATATTGAGCCGCTTCTGGTGGTAGGTTGACCCTCTGAGGCTTTCGTGTGTTTCTGTTATCAAACCTCTTGTTCCTGTCTGAGTATGGGGTTTTACTCAAAGCAGGGGCACTTGCTGGGGTGTTTTTTGTTTGCTTAGGTGCAGCATTGGTTTGATGTTTTACCCCATGAGCATTATTGGCTACCGATGTATGTTTGGCCTTCGGTGTATTTTTAGTGGTAGCTCTACTTATAGCTGTTGTATTTGCCCCTGTTAATGGTTTCTTATTAGTGTTTGTAGATGATGTCACTACGGGAATAGCTGTGGTTGTCCCTGTACTTTGGGTAGAACCCCCTTTTGGGATTGGGCCCCTTGGCTTAATGCCGGAGAGATTTTGTAAGAGGTCCATATTAATGTTAATTGCCGCTTCTAGAACATCTATTTTGGCGGACATTATCCTTATATTTTCTAGAGCTGGAAGCAGTAAATTTTTAACTATTGCTTCCATTTTTCCCAACAGGATGTCATCACTACTGAAGCAAGTTGGACAGGGGTTTGAGGACCCTGTATGGGCCAAAGATGGACAATACACTATCGGGGGTAATTGGGTGGACTGGGTGTGAGAGGGACTAATCATGGAGTCTATTTTAGGTTGTTTCTGTGTCTTTCCTCCCTGGGGGCTAGATACATGTTTTCTTTTCCTTGGTGCCTGTTTGGTAGTTTCTAATGGCGAGGCAGGGGTACCAGGTAAAGCGGTGGCATTTAATTGAGATGCTTCAAGCACAATAGACCCATCATCTTTCCCAATAGATTGGCTATTCTCATCTACGCTGGTCGCATTGCTATTGGAGGCCACATCCATGTTTTCATGTATCCTAGGTGTAGTGGCTTCGATCCCATCTTCATGGACAATTATATCAGTATCTGATGTTGTAATACAATTAAAGGCTGCGTTAGTTAAAGGGCTTTTAACTCGTGCTAGATCTCCTATTGAGGAGCGTTTCCCAGTGACTAGATCCAAGGACAGTCTATGCTCAACCAGTTCAATTTCCTTTTCCAATATGCCGGTAGCTCTGGTAATAAAAGCATCTAGGGGGCCTGAAACAACCCCCTTCGAGGTTTGAATGTGCACTAGGCGCTGTTTGCCAGATCTAAGGGCCATATTTAGGGGCGGATGTTTAGGCCTCTAGGTACGTATTCGCAAAATTATTATAACAAAATTACAACGATTCTGGACCCAACCCAACCTCGCCCGACCACGGACGGCCACAGACGGTCCCGCCCATGTCCCGGGCTTCTCCCGGCGCCCTCCCGCGCGCTCCCGCGCAGCGGGGAAGTTACTTTGCTTTTATGTCTATGAAACTGCCGATTAAGGGGGTGGAGCCGGCAGGGAGAGCAGCCCAGGTGGTAATGGGCGCGCGGGGGCTCCTGGTCCTCGGAGTCCCCCGCGAGGAGCTCGCAGCCCTGCCGGTCAGCAGGAACGCCCAAACCTTTGCTGGAATTACAAGGTAGCAAGGCTGCTAACCGCGCAGCGGGACCCGCGGAGCGGGTCCGGCCAGGCGTCGCGGTAACAGCGGCAACAGAGAGCTGAGTTCACCAAAAGTCCGAGGTGAGGCTGGGGACTGTGCAAATTGCGTTAAAGGAATCCACTGGTCAGAGGTTGAGCCGCCGTTTATGAAGGATGGGGGTGGAGCCGGCAGGGAGAGCAGCCCAGGTGGTAATGGGCGCGCGGGGGCTCCTGGTCCTCGGAGTCCCCCGCGAGGAGCTCGCAGCCCTGCCGGTCAGCAGGAACGCCCAAACCTTTGCTGGAATTACAAGGTAGCAAGGCTGCTAACCGCGCAGCGGGACCCGCGGAGCGGGTCCGGCCAGGCGTCGCGGTAACAGCGGCAACAGAGAGCTGAGTTCACCAAAAGTCCGAGGTGAGGCTGGGGACTGTGCAAATTGCGTTAAAGGAATCCACTGGTCAGAGGTTGAGCCGCCGTTTATGAAGGATGAGGGTGGAGCCGGCAGGGAGAGCAGCCCAGGTGGTAATGGGCGCGCGGGGGCTCCTGGTCCTCGGAGTCCCCCGCGAGGAGCTCGCAGCCCTGCCGGTCAGCAGGAACGCCCAAACCTTTGCTGGAATTACAAGGTAGCAAGGCTGCTAACCGCGCAGCGGGACCCGCGGAGCGGGTCCGGCCAGGCGTCGCGGTAACAGCGGCAACAGAGAGCTGAGTTCACCAAAAGTCCGAGGTGAGGCTGGGGACTGTGCAAATTGCGTTAAAGGAATCCACTGGTCAGAGGTTGAGCCGCCGTTTATGAAGGATGGGGGTGGAGCCGGCAGGGAGAGCAGCCCAGGTGGTAATGGGCGCGCGGGGGCTCCTGGTCCTCGGAGTCCCCCGCGAGGAGCTCGCAGCCCTGCCGGTCAGCAGGAACGCCCAAACCTTTGCTGGAATTACAAGGTAGCAAGGCTGCTAACCGCGCAGCGGGACCCGCGGAGCGGGTCCGGCCAGGCGTCGCGGTAACAGCGGCAACAGAGAGCTGAGTTCACCAAAAGTCCGAGGTGAGGCTGGGGACTGTGCAAATTGCGTTAAAGGAATCCACTGGTCAGAGGTTGAGCCGCCGTTTATGAAGGATGGGGGTGGAGCCGGCAGGGAGAGCAGCCCAGGTGGTAATGGGCGCGCGGGGGCTCCTGGTCCTCGGAGTCCCCCGCGAGGAGCTCGCAGCCCTGCCGGTCAGCAGGAACGCCCAAACCTTTGCTGGAATTACAAGGTAGCAAGGCTGCTAACCGCGCAGCGGGACCCGCGGAGCGGGTCCGGCCAGGCGTCGCGGTAACAGCGGCAACAGAGAGCTGAGATCACCAAAAGTCCGAGGTGAGGCTGGGGACTGTGCAAATTGCGTTAAAGGAATCCACTGGTCAGAGGTTGAGCCGCCGTTTATGAAGGATGGGGGTGGAGCCGGCAGGGAGAGCAGCCCAGGTGGTAATGGGCGCGCGGGGGCTCCTGGTCCTCGGAGTCCCCCGCGAGGAGCTCGCAGCCCTGCCGGTCAGCAGGAACGCCCAAACCTTTGCTGGAATTACAAGGTAGCAAGGCTGCTAACCGCGCAGCGGGACCCGCGGAGCGGGTCCGGCCAGGCGTCGCGGTAACAGCGGCAACAGAGAGCTGAGTTCACCAAAAGTCCGAGGTGAGGCTGGGGACTGTGCAAATTGCCCTCAACTTAGTTTTATACTCCTGTTGCGGAGTTTTCTCTAACAGAGGGAGTTTAGTATCAGTATCTGAAACAGGGCAGTCCTTGGGAAAAGTCTCTGGATGCAGTCCATGAAAACGTTTGATGTGGCTGGAGTGGAGCCAGCCTTTCCTTCCCTCCACCTTCACCGCGGTCTTCGTGGTCATCAACACCAGTTTCGGTTCCTTCCACCTGGGCTCCAGAGGGCTTGAGCGATTGAAATTTCGGACCAGCACCAGGTCACCCGGAACGATTTCATGCGGTTTCACTTGGGTGTTGTCCGGGAAGGCAGCCGCGACCTGTGAACGACAAGAGAGTAGTGCAGACATCAAGGAAGCCAGGTAATCTGTCAGCATGCTACTATCAACATCCGTTATCTTACGAGGCATAGGCGTACCCCACATATTTGGGGGACGACCGAAGACAATTTCGTAGGGAGACAAGCCAGTTCTAGAATGGGCTACCATACGCATGTAAAAGAGGGCAACCGGCAGGGCTACCATCCAATCTACACCTTTTTCTGCACAGACCTTCGCTAAACGTGTTTTCAGAGTCTGATTGTGTCGCTCGACGAGGCCAGCTGCCTCGGGGTGTCGTACACAGTGGAATTTCCACTGGTATCCTAACAGGAGTGATACCTGTTTCATGAGCTCGGACGAGAATGGCTGTCCATTATCTGAGTACACGACACGGGGCAAACCGTATCGCGGGAAAAATTCACGAACCAACTGCTTGGCAGTGGTTACGGCAGTGTAATCTGGGACTGGATATGCTTCTGTCCATCTGGAAAGGGCACATACAACTACGAGGACATACTTGAATCCTCGACAGCGATCCATCTGGATATAATCCATCTGGAGGACTTCAAAAGGGTGGTCAGGAGGATGAAATCCACCTTGTTTCACGGGAATACCTTTGCCTGGATTGAACTGACAACAGATCATGCAGGTACGCACTTTCTGTTTTGCTGCTGCATGTAAGTGTTTGTTGAACCAAAGGTTCTGAATGCTGTCTAACATGGCTTTCTCTCCTAAGTGTGCTGGACTATGTGCTGTATTAATGATAACTTGAACCATAGAGTCGGGGAGAAACCATGTGGCTTTCCCCTTAGTCATCCATCCCTGATCTGTCTGGACCCCTCCTTGTTCAGTCCATTTCTTGATTTCGTCTGGAGTAGCATGTGTCTGTATGTCGAGTACATCTTGTGTAGGATCCCTGACTGTCATGCAATGCGTCAGTGATGGTACTTCTGTCTTTGTCGTGCCAGCTGGAATGTCTGTATGAGTCTGAGCTGTAAGCTTGGCTGTTCGATCTGCCAGGTCGTTACCCTGGGAAATGGTATCAGTAACTTTCGTATGTGCTTTGCACTTCATGATGGCTATGGCTGTAGGCAAGTGTATTGCTTCTAACAGAGCTTGAATGAGGGGACCATGCTGAATCTTGGCTCCATGAGAGGTCATAAAACCTCTTTCTTGCCAGAGGACTCCGAAGTCGTGAACGACTCCGAATGCATAACGTGAATCTGTGTATATGTTTACTTTCAGGTTCTTGGCTCGTATGCAGGCTTGGGTCAGAGCGATGAGCTCTGCTGCTTGGGCAGACAGGGTGTCAATACGATGTGTTTCTATGACTTCAGTTTCAGTGGTCACTGCATATGCGGCCACTAACTCTCCTGTACTTGTTCTCACACATGAACCATCCACATAAAGTGTCAGGTCTGGGTCGGTTAATGCAATGTCTGTCAAGTCTTGTCTTGGCTTCGTCATGGTGTTAATGACTTCCACACAGTCATGTGGCATAGGGTCTGCTGTACTCGAGGGTAACAGTGTAGCAGGGTTTAATATGTTGCAACGTCTGATCTCTATGTGTGGCTGAAACAGTGTCAATTCATATCCTGTCAATCGTGCTATGGTCAAGTGCCTAGTCTGTGTTCTGTTTAAAAGAACTTCCACGGAGTGTGGAACCTGTACTGTCAGGGGATGTCCTAACACTATGGAATCGCTTTGTCTGATTGCTAAAGCTGTTGCTGCAACTGATTTTAGGCACGCAGGCAGAGCCTGGGCTACTGGATCCAATGTACTAGAAAAATAAGCACAAGGCTTGTGTGAACCTGCTTGATCTTGTGTGAGAACAGATAATGCTGTACCATCGCGTTCAGTGACAAAAAGTGTAAAAGGTTTGCTGTAACATGGTGTCGCTAAAACAAGTGCTTGACATAGGGCTTTCTTCAATTCATCAAAAGCAAGTGTATGTTCCTGAGTCCAAGGGAGGACAGTGGATGTCGCTGCCTCCTGTGTTGTCAACTGTATGAGTGGTTTGGCTAGATATGCATACTGGGGAATCCATTGTCTACAGTAAGAAGTGAGGCCTATGAAGGCCCGTACTTCCTTTTGTGTCTTGGGTTGTGGCAGATGTGCAATTAACTGGATGCGGTCAGGTGTCAACTGTCTACCCCTCTTGGACAGCAAGTGTCCAAGGTAAACCACTTGCTGGGCACAGAATTGTAGCTTCGAAGGGGATACCTTATGCCCCTTTTCGGCCAGAAAATACAAGACTGTCAGTGACGCACGTTCGCAGTCACGATCTGTTCGGGCAGTGATCAACAGATCGTCAACATACTGGAGCAGGGCAGTGTCAGTTGGCATGTGAATACTGTCTAGTTGTCGTTTCAGTGCTTGGCTGTAAATACTAGGGCTTTCCGTGAACCCTTGAGGTGCACGTGCAAATTTGAAACTTCGGCCATTTAAACAGAATCCGAAAAGGTACTGGCTTTCCTGATGAATGGGGACACTAAAGAAGGCGTTCTTGAGGTCGATGACAGTGACGAACGCTGCTTCTGAATCAATAGCAGTCAATAGGGAAGAAATGTCTGGAACCACTGGGTACTGGGGTATGATGCATTTGTTTAGTTCTCGAAGGTCGATCACCAGTCTGTAGACCGGAGGTGCATTAGGGTCAGTTCGTTTAAGAATCGGAATGATAGGAGAATTACATACATTGGAGTCAGTTTCTACAACCACTCCTTGAGCAATGAGCTCGTCAATAATTTTCAATAAGGCTGCTACAGCCTCAGGTGGTAACTTGTATTGTCGGATTCGGGGCAGTACAACTCCTTGTTTCAGAGTGACACGGTATGGTGTAATGTGCATACAACCTACATCAGTTGGACCTTGCGCCCATAAATACTGTGGTACATTCTGCAATCTTGGATCAAAATCTCTTAACACATAATGTCCTTTAAAATCACGTAAAAACAATCTCACTCCTTCCGGAGAACAACAAATCACTGCTCCTAGTTCTTTCAATGTTTTTATGCCAAGCAAGTTTTCTGGACATGATTTTGTAAGTAACAAGTCTGTAGTGCGAGACAATGGACCAACTTCTAGGGAAACTGGCTTTGACACTTCGTTAACAATAGGCTTTCCTGAAAATCCCAGGGAAACATTTCTTGAGCCTGAGAGGGGTGCCCCTGGAACCTCGTCATGACTGATGGTAGTTCTGCTTGCCCCCGTGTCAATCAAAAATGTTCTGTCTTTCCCTAATACTTGACTATGTACATAGGGACCCTCTTGATCTACAGGAACCTCGATAAGGGGCAAGCCAACCTCCCTCTCTAGGCTGTTTCATGAATACTGTTGATAATCTGGATAATCTGACTGAGCATACTGGTACATTTGCTGTGTAACCTGTTGTGTGGCAGCTATGGGCTGGGGTACGGCTACTGTCTGTTGGGCATTCTGTGGAGGTTGCGTGTTCTGCGGAACATGTTCCTGTCTAGGAGGACGCGGTCTTTCTTTTGTCTTGCCTGTAGATATATTGTGTTTCAGAACGGCACATTCATTTACATAATGACCTGGCTGTTTACAGTAATTGCATGTCCCTTTAACAGGAGCTGCAGAATGACTGGTCTGTGTAGTACCCCTTTTCTGACTATCAGCTGGGACAGACTGCGCAACTAGTACTTTCATTTTCGTGACTTTCATACGTCTCTTTTCTTGTTCTTGCTCTTCTCTAATTCGGTTCTGGTGGTACTGTAACATTTGTAACATTTGGGAAGGGGTGTTAGCTTGCCAGGTACGCTCAACCTTCAGTACTCGATTTTTAACTTGTGGTACGGAGTTCTCTACTAATTTGGTCACAAAAAGATGTGGATATGATTCACTACTTGTTTTCAGGCCGCTATTAATAATGAAACATTTCTCGAATCTGGAATAAAAATCACTAGTGTCTTCGTCTTGTTTCTGTTTGCAGGCTGAGATGGCATCCCAGTCTTCCTTTTTAGTAGCTAGTAATCTTGGCAAGACCTGTACTAATAACTCGGGCAATGCTCTGGCTTTTTCCCCGAGACCAGTACCAGGAACTTGCGTATTTTCTTCGTTTTCTAATACTGCCCAGTCAATCTTTTTCTCTCCCACCTCCCAATCTTTTTCTTTAAGTTTTTCGTAAATGCCGGCAGGCAACAGTACTTTTAACATTTTAATGATATCGGGATACGTGTACTCTCCCATGCGGAGCATGTCTTTTAATTCACGGTGAAACCCTGCTGGATCTTTATCGTGACAGGGCACTCATTTTTTCATTTCTAATAGTTCTATTTTCGTTAAGGGTGTGTATACGAATACTCGTTCAAGCTCACCCCCTGTTGCCCGAACGGGATGAACTTCTCGTAAGGGATTCTGTCTGTCTATGTAAAATGTTTTCCTTACTGGGGGTGGAACAGGGACGAAATGTGGAGTCAGGAAAGTCCTGTATTTGTGTCGCTTTTCTAAAATGACATTAATCAAATCGGTACCTAGGCCTCTCCATCTGTTTAGGAGTAACTTTTCCAATACATTATATAGGGGTCCTGGATCAGAATGCTGACTTTCGTACAGTGTAATGAGATGTTGGATCATGTACATACCAACCAGTCGCTGTTCGTCTGGGGAAAGATTCAGAAATGTTTGGGCCACTACGTCATCTTTATATATACTAGAATTAGCAGCCCATTGGACTGCTGACCGGGCTAGTTCCTGTTCATGCATGGTACTAAGTTCACTGTAACCTATTCGTTGTTTCAATACTTTATCGGTGGCTTGGAATAGATGCTCGAGGGAGCATTGTTCTGGTATGGGAGGAAGAAAACTTTTCCTACATTCTAGGCGTATGGGTTTGTCGAAGGGTCTCGCCCTACCTACGTATGCTATTCTGTCTGTGTTCTCAGTTTCTATATCATCGTCTTCTGAGACTTCATCATCCGCTTTCTCGGCTTCTCTCGCTGCTCTTTCCCTTTCGTGTATGCCTAGAATTTCTTTACGAATCTTTCTATACATGGATTCTATACAACCTTGTTTACTATGTTTTCCATCAGCTATGTTATCACTCCATTTTATCAGGACTTTCATCTCGTCTTTGCTTTTACCTGGCTGGTCTTGTTCTCGTATCAAACAATTTATCAAAAACTGTAAGATCATATTTTGAGTCTCCACCTTCCTGTGTGCCATGGCCTTGTGAATACTTTCTGGTCTCTCCCCCGTTCTGATAAAGTGATATATGTTGTCTAAATGTTCCCTCATGTCTGGTAAAATAGCCAAATAGTTTGTAACACGTCGTAGACGTATGGAATATAATATCATCTGGTCTTCGCCTGGTACTGGATCATATCTGCAATCAGTGAGGTACTGTTTAAGGGCTGCGTATGTAGTTACTTTTGGCGTGCGTTGTAATGCTGCTTCTCTTAGTGTTATTCGTTTTACTTGAGGCGGGGTGATAGGGATACCTCCTACTGCTCCTCCTGAAGTGTGATCATCAACTAATACTGGCTGTGCTGTCGCTGGTGGTAGCGTAACTGGTAAAGTAGGTGTAGGTAATGTAGGCTGGTCCTGGGTTACTGGCGGATTAAAAGGATTGCCAGGACCAGTGGCAGGAGAGACAGTGGGGGGGATCGTGTCGTTAACAGGGTTGTGAGGTTGAACAATTTGGGGAGGATTCGTATTTACATAGTCTGGGACAGTGTCGTCTAAGTAGGAAGAAAGGAAAATTTCCGCTGCGGTCTGTTTATGACGTAGCTTAGTCGGGACCAATGGTGGCGGTAAGTTACAGGATACTTCCGGGGTCGCCTTAGGCAGGCCCTCGGCGAGAAGGGGATACATGCCTTTAATAAGGGCGTTTCTTTGTCGGTCTAATTGTTCTGCTCTAACTCGTTCACCTTCTTCTAGTAATTCTTTTTCTTGGGCTTTTTCTGATGCTTCCCTACTTAGTTCTGCTTTCCTGATTTCTTTCTCCCTTCTTCTATGCGCTTCTTTACGCCACAATTCTATGGCGTCTTTCTGGGATTGTCTGGCTTTCTTTTTCCATAATGCCTCCTCTACTCTCATGATGCAATCGGCATCCCATGTCCCTGAAACAGGCCATCTATATTTCTCTTCCAGATCCTTGGTGTAGTCAACCCATAAATCTAAGTACAGTATGGCATCTAAGCCATGCTTGTGGTACATAAAATGTCCTGGAGAGTCCCTAGGCAGGACGGGAACTGCTTCTTCGAGTATCCCTTTCCTGGTTCCTATCTGACGTAATTTCGAAAACAGCGGCATATTTGAACTTACTTGAACGTGAACACAATAAACACAGTAATGAATTGCAAACAATCATACATACCACGACATTAAAACACATTAAAAATATTTCGAACAGATACTAGACACAATACTGAAAATCTCGAGAAACAATACTAGAATTCTGAATTACTAGATGCACTGCTAAAACAGTACAGACATACCGGTCCCATAAAGAGACACGTCATACCGTATCCACCTAAGTGAACACGTCTTGACCGGGTCTGTGTACCCAGACCCGTCTTGACCGGGCACAAATTAATGAACCCGTCTTGATGCGTTCCCAACAACGGTACTCACCGGGAAGCAAAACTGAAGGCCTCGGAAAACTTGATACTGGACTGGACTGCTACGATGTCTGGCTGCTACTACGCACTACACATGCGCTTCGGAACAGGTGGGCCTCTGGATACCTCGGACCTTGCTCTCTCGGCTTGGGCTCTGGTCGGGACTCTCCACATTCCTCACCGCCTCGTCTGGATGCTGGACCGCAGTCTCCGTCTCCTCCGTGGGCCTGAGGGAGTTAGCAGGAAAACCCGCAGGTGTGCACAAGAAGGGGTCCGTCACGGCTGTAGAAGGGGTCAGGGGCCTGCGTTACATCGCCGGCGCGTGGGGAAGGGGAGGGGTCCCTATTCGGGCGCCAGATTATGTGATAAATAAAATTACCGGGACTATTTTTCTATACAGTAAATGACAATAAAGGATAGCTCAATAAAATGAGAGGCAGAGTCCGTGGTATCTGAGTCATACGGGCTTTAATTAAGTGCCTCGAGACACTGGACATCGGGTTCCATCACCACTAAGGTTCAGGAAGGGATATTCAACATTTTATTAACATCACACATTATATATAGTAAAACAGTGCAATTGCATGGAATACAGTAGGCGTGACAAGTGAAAAGAGAAAGATAAGAACATATGGGCGTAAAAGAAGGCGTGCACAGGGCATGCACGGAGGTGTGTGCTAGAAACGTCACAAAAGTGTCATAGATGGGTGGATACATAGAGGAAATCTGCTGGGTCGGCAGAAACCTTTACCCCGTATGCGCGCACAACTAAACATGACGTGGTATTGACGTGTAACTGGGGAGAGCTGGGGGGCTTGACTTTAGCACTAGTAGAGGAGACTGGTGTCTGGGATGTCAGAACGACCTGCACCTATAACATATCTGATATCTAGTGTTTGGGGGATGTGTTGTCTGAAGCAAAAGGTCTCTTGTGCAGGGGCCAAACATCACTGAATGCTAGGGGGTGCATACGTGTCTTCGTGCAATGCGCGGGGCCATGGGCCTACTATGGCAACGGGTGCAGTAAATTACTTGTAAGGAGACAGGAAGGCCGGGCCCTTTGCTCTGCAGCCGGGAATATGTTTACCTATTTCACTAGACTGGAATGTGTTTTTGCGGAGGCTGAACAGATAACTGTAGGCATAATACAGTCTTGGCAGGCAGGCCAGGCCGAGCCGGGCACCTCTTCGCTGGGCAGGAAGTAAGGTAGAGGTCAGGGATGCATACCTAAACTGCAGCTTTCAGAGACAGAAGAGACTCGGAGCCTCAATTCAGGGCCAGGCTCGGCTGAGCCAGAAAAACGTGTGCATCTTTAAACGTGTATCATGTAAAGACGTTGGCAACATGGGTCTAAGAACCAAATTAATGTTGCTTTCATTGAGGACTTGGTAGGTGACATGTTAACGTTGGACGCAAATGCAAATGCGTCTTCATTTTCGGTCATGGAGGGAAAATGCATGGATGTCATGCACATACATGGAACGTTGGGGTACACGATAGGGGACATACTTGGCCATATAAAATTCAATTTTCCTCAACAGGTTAGGAGGATAAATTTATGATGTTAACAGTCAGGCGGCTGGAGCCTCACAGGAGTGCGGCCATTCAGCTTGTGCGCCCTCTAGCGCCCCCACCTCTCCGCTATACTATACTTATTCTACTGTTGCACATACTGGAGTGGGAATAGTATTGTTTCCCCTCTGCTATCCAACACTTTCCCTACTGTAGCTCTCACTGGAGTGGGAATAGTAATTTTTACTCCTCCGCTATCCAACACTTTCCCTACTGTTGCACTCTTTGGAGTGGGAATAGTAATTTTTACATCTTCGCTATCCAATACTTTCCCTACTGTTGCTCTTACTGGAGTAGGAATAGTAATTTTGACCCCTCCGCTATCCTACACTTTCCCCACTGTTGCACTTACTGGAGTGGGAATAGTTTTATTTCCCTTCTGCTATCCCACACTTTCCCTACTGTTGCTCTCACTGGAGTGGGAATAGTAATTGTTTCCCCTCTGCTATCCAACACTGTCTCTACTGTTGCTCTCACTGGATTTGGAATAGTACATTTTACCCTCTGCTATCTAACACTTTCGCTACTGTCGCACTCACTGGAGTTGGAATAGTGATTTTTACCCCTCCACTATCCAGCACTTTCCCTACTGTTGCACTCACTGGAGTGGGAATGGTAATGTTTACCTCTCCGCTATCCAATACTTATTCTACTGTTGCACTCAGAGAAGTGGGAATAGTAATTTGTACCCCTCTGCTATCCAACACTTTCCCTACTGTTGCACTCTATGGAGTTGGATAGTAATTGTTGCCCCTCCTCTATCTAACACTTTCCCTACTGTTGCTCTCACTGGATTTGGACTAGTACATTTTACCCTCCGCTATCTAACACTTTCCCTATTGTTGCACTCACTGGAGTTGAAATAGTAATTGTTGCCCCTCCGCTATCCAGCACTTTCACTACTGTTGCACTTACTGGAGTGGGAATAGTAATTTTTACCTCTCCTCTATACAATACTTATTCTACTGTTGCACTTAGTGGGAATAGTAATTTTTAAATCTTCGCTATCCAATACTTTCCCTACTGTTGCTCTTACTGGAGTGGGAATAGTAATTTTCACCTCTCCGCTAACCCACACTTTCCATACTGTTGCTCTCACTGGAGTGGGAATAGGAATTGTTTCCCCTCCGCTATCCTACACTTTCCCTACTGTTGCTCTCACTGAATTTGGAATAGTACACTTTACCCTCTGCTATCCAACACTTTACCTACTGTTGCACTCACTGGAGTTGGAATAGTAATTTGTACCCCTCAGCTATCCAGCACGTTCCCTACTGTTGCACTCACTAGAGTGGGAATAGTAATTTTTACCTCTCCTCTATACAATACTTACTCTACTGTTGTATTCAGTGGAGTGGGAATAGTAATGTTTACCCCTCTGCAATCCAACACTTTCCCTACTGTTGCTCTTACTGGAGTTGGAGTTCTGGACTTTTTGGTTCCGTCCAGAGGTGTCAGGGATAACACCCGAAGACCCCGGAGTTCTACCTGTCTCGGTGCACAAATAAACAGAAACATGGGCTTCTCGATGGTGGCGTCAAAGACCAAAGGTTTATTACTGCAGGGACACAGAAGTCACAGAAACTACACACGGGCAGTAACCAGGAGCCTGTTCGATTTGTACAAGAAGGGTTGCTCCTTATATACTAAATATTGGCCTTCAGGCAAATTCTTTACATACTGGTACATTCCCAAACCTTTGTGTCCTAAACAATAAATATTTGGCGTTGCACAGGAATCGTCGATAATATCTGGTGTCAAACATTACGAAGAGGGGTTCCCACTATTCCATCACAATCCCATGTCAACATTTCATTCAAGAGCCGGACCGCCTCATCGTAAATTTCGTTACCTCCCCCTAATAAAGGTCCAGAAAGAAAGAAACAGGGCCAGGTGTAGGAGATAGAAAAGCAGGATAAGAGATGTTTGTGGGTTGTAAATGGGCAAGGCTACCAGCTTCGGCCGCCTAATCATGATCAGGCCAACGAACACGAGAACCAGTAAAGCAGGACTGGCCTTAGGCAGAGGAGGCAGCCTTTGTCGAGTCACGTAGCCACAGCGTGTTCTGCTCTAAGGTGCACGTGTCACTAGAGAGGTGAATCTCCGGCTAAGCTTACGTGTCCTTAATCGAAATGAAGAAATCAGAGGTCATTGCATGTCCATTGTCTATGTGAGGGCAAGAAACACAAAGTGGCTGCCATGATCTAAGATGGATGCCATGGGTAGATCAGAAATGTGTTTGTAACGGGAGTACTCTTGCTCGTAGCACAGCGAAAACACCAGGATATGCTAAATGGACCATTTGCGGTTCACTGATACCAAAATTATGTATTTACGACAATGTTGAAAACACGGGTTCAAATCGTCACGGAACCTCAGACCCTCCTTTTGCCCTTACATAGGCAATTACTCAGTCTATGTCAGAATCTAGTTCTATGCTCATCAGGTCAGTGACATGCTGTTGTATCATCATCCTTTCTCGCGCCTTTTCTCCAAACGCAGGTGGTTTTCTAAGGCAGGTTGCAGCACAAAGACTACACAGAGCGGGACCACACTGGATAATCAGGCAACACGAGAACAGGAATACTAGGATGACACCAATGACCATTAGAACCTTCCATCCCCACGCTGATATCAGAGTCCAAAACCACTCCATGAAGGACCAGTTTCCCTTGTTTACATGAATAGAGTCGGAAATCTTGTGTAGCTTAGAGATCGCCTCATAAACAGTTGGAGCATTATTGGGAATAAAGACACAGCAGCTCGATTGGATCATTCTGCATACCCCACCTCGGTCTGCAAGTATTACATCTAGAACCATACGGTTCTGCAACGTCATGAGTCGATCGCCTGAAGCTCAGCTGTCAAGTTGCTAAGGGCACCAGCAGTTTCGGTAATAGTAGATTCAACTACCCGTGTTAGTTGACGTATGTTTCTACTATTGGCCATAGGCCCCCAGAACGGAAGGAAACCTTTGAAGAAGTCTCCAGCTTCCTGACCAGCGGTATCTTCCTTGCTGAAAACACCTCTTGCTACTCTGGTCTTGTGATAATCAGACGAAGCAGTGTATGTTGGAGGCAACAATCGAGCAATATAACATGAGCCTGAAAAGTCAGCAGGCAACCACGTATACGCTCTGTCTTGACAGATGAAGTAGGTACCCCTAGCAGTAAGGAAGGCAGGGGAAGAGTTAGACGGAAACACATAGGTCTCAATACATTCACTCCTCCCCAGCTGAGCTCTCGGATTTCTCCCATTTCCTTGCAAACAGACCTGACCTCGGTGAGGCACGACCCAGATTGGAGTTGAGCTTTTACGCTTGCTTTCTCCCAAACTAAGGCGATACTCTGAAGAGTTCCAACTCAAATATACCCGTAATTCATCTCTAGGGTAAGATGGAGTATTATTGACGTCTCTAATCATGTCAATAATTCCCTGAACTAAAGCTTTGTTGACAGAGTTATATTTAGTGGAACGTGGTGGACGCGGAGGATAGGTTTCGAGGGCATAAACAAAAATGGTCTGAAGGGCCTGGAATGATCCATTATAGCTAAAAGGCAAAACCAGGTAGGGAATGCCTTTATCCATAGTGTGGGGTATCAAGCCACACACCCAGCAGTCTGTAGTGTTAACTACCAGTTGGTGTTGGTGCAAGAGCTGTACAAAAGTGTTATTAATGAATTCTGAGCGTCGAGCTTGTTCGTGTTCAGGAAACGAGTGAAAAGAGTGCATAGAAGAAACAGTAGAAGTAGCAGGATCAAGGGGAGGTACTGTAGTTACTGGCATAAAAATCAAATTTACACCAAAGACGATTCCACCCACCAATGTTATCAAAACAATTAAAAATGTAATAGCACATTGCATCAAAAAGCATTTGCTGTGGAGAATTCTGTACAGTCTATTTCTGCGAACATAAATCACATTTTCTCGTTGCAGCTCAGGAAGCTCCATCTTCTACAATCCGCTCGCGACCACTGATGATGTGTACGTAGATGAAAATGCCTCTATCAGCCCTGGGAGTTCCCAGAACTAACAGAAAGATCGACCTTGTGTCTGACCCCCGCAGATTCAACTAGGCACACAGCCACGACCCTACGGCTACCCAGACGGCAAGGCAATTTTAAAACAATAGAAACAATAGCAAACTTCCTGGCTGAAGGCAAAAGTGTCAAAATTCAAATATTACAATAGGCAGTTTCCTGCTTTATTTGTCCATATTGCGAGACCGTAAATTGTATCTCAGTTTTGCAGGAGCTGTTTGATCTGGAAACAGTGTCTCATCAGCAGAGGTTACAATGTTCAAGTTCGCAGAAGGCAAAGTTTCTTCTGATGTAGAGGGCAGGTGTTCAGAAGTCAAAGAAGTAGTTTCAGGAGGAGAGCTAGAGTTTGATGTGTCAGTTATCAATTCGGCATCGCTGAAAGGGATAAACCTGGGCGTTCGTTCAAACTCAGAGGCACCAATTCCCTTCTTCACCCAGTTATCATAAGGAAGCGGCAGGGGCACGCGTTTGACGTGCGTCGTATGGATCCAGTTCTTACGTCCAGCCACTCGGATAGCAGTTCTCGTTGCTAGTAGTACTTGATAGGGGCCAACAAATCTGGGTTGAAGGTTCTTCGTCCTCGCAAAGTTCCGTACCACAACGTGGTCGCCAGGTTTCAGCTGATGGCCTGGACTCTCCGGTGGCTTTGGCAATGCGTCGAAAACCTGTTGGTGAATAAGACTCAATTTAGCAGTCAAGTCGTAAAGGTAATCAATCAACATTGGATATTCCAGAGAACAGAATTCTTTCGGCCTTGGCACTCCCCAAATATTCGCGGGACGACCAAAGACTATTTCATAAGGACTAAGCCCTACTCTAGAATGTACAGTCGCTCTTGTTGATAACAAAGCCAAGGGTAGTGCGTCTGGCCAGGACAAACCCGTGGATGCCTGTATTTTAGCAAGTTTCAGCTTGAGTGTGCCATTGTAACCCTCAACTAAACCAGCAGACTGGGGATGGTTTGCACTGTGGAATTTTTGCTTGATCCCTAAACCGGCACACACACTCTGCATAACTTTCCCTACAAACTCACTTCCGTTATCTGACCATACAATCCGTGGCATTCCATACCTAGGGAAGTATTCTTTAAGAAGGATTTTGGCAGTTGATAGGGCAGTGTTGTCCTTTAGTGGATATGCTTCGATCCATCTGGAGAAAGCACAAACTACCACCAGGACGTATTTTAGGTTGTTGCAACGATCCATGTGAATGAAATCTAACTGAATCACTTCAAAGGGACAAGAGGGAGGAGCGAAGTGACCAGTAGGAGTTGGGACTCCCTTGCCAGGATTATGCATCAGGCATACCATACAATTTTTCACCACTCTCTCTGCACACTTACTAATCCCATCATTCTTCCAAACTGGAGCCAACATCTTACAAATTCCTTTAGAACTAATGTGTGCTACTCCATGTGCCATTGTTACCACTGCAAGCACGTACGCATCAGGCAACATCCAACGCTGTTGCTCCGACAAATCAATCCAACATCCACTCGAGTCCAATTTACCCGTACTTTCTTTCCACACACGTTTTTCCTCCTCGGTTGCCTCTTTTTGAATCTCTTTCACACTTTCCACTGTATCCTCGCACATTCCAGACTCGGAAATCCATCTTGCAGACGTTGCAACATACATCCTACTCATCATATTTCTAGCTGTCTGTTTAGCGGTTTCATCAGCAAAAGCATTCCCACAACCAACATCATCCGTGATTGCTTTATGAGCACTGAATTTCACAATCGCAACTTCAGTCAGCAAGGTTAGAGATTCCAACAAGTCGTTAACTAGTTGACCATGTTGAATCTTAGTCCCATGGGACGTAATGAAACCTCTCTCTTTCCACAAACGGCCAAAACTATGGGCCACGCCGAATGCGTACTGACTATCTGTGAACACATTTACTCTCTTTCCCTTTGCTAAAACACACGCTCTCGTTAGAGCAATTAATTCTGCAGCTTGGGCAGAATTCTGACTCACTCTTGCAGTCTCCACAATCGTACTCAAAGTCGTTACTGCATAGGCAGCAGTCACATCACCATTCTCCAATTTAAAGCACGATCCATCAACATACAACGTGCCATCTGGATCTGACAATGGGGTGTCTTTCAAATCAATTCGTCCTTTAGTCTCTTCCTCGGTTCTGAAACAACAATCATGGGGTTCAGAATCACTCGACTCTTGATTAGTCGGCAACAATGTTGCTGGATTCAATACATTGCATCTTTTGATTTGAATATGACTCGCTAATAATGTCAGCTCATAACCTGATAATCTAGCACTAGTAAGGTGTTGCGTCTTGGTTTGGTTCATGAGTGTGTCCACAGCATGAGGAACCATGACCACTAGCATGTTGTTCATCACCAAACCAGCAGATTGTCGAATGGAAGCTGCAGCTGCCGCTGTAGCTCTCAAACAACTAGGCAATGCTCTAGCTACCGGATCTAATGTTGATGAAAAATACGCACAAGGGCGTTGTTTATCACCAAATCTCTGTGTCAGAACACTCAACGCACAACCTTCTCTCTCGTGAACATAGAGCGTGAATGGTTTACTGTAATCTGGTGTACCCAACACAGGAGCTGAACACAGTGCATTTCGTAACTCAGAAAAACTCTCCTGACATTCAGTAGACCATGGCACCGGACTCGGAACACCTTTCCCAGTCAAAGCTACCAATGGTTTTGCTAAAAGAGAAAAATTTGGGATCCACTGCCTACAGTATGAGGTAATACCTAAAAATGCACGTACTTCTCTCTGTGTGCGGGGAACACTCATCTGCGTAATTGCTTTTATTCTCTCTGGGGTCAACTTCCTTCCCTCCTTTGACAAGAGATGACCTAGGTAGGTCACTTCTTGGCAGCAGTATTGCATTTTCGAAGGTGACACCTTATGATTCAAATTAGACAAATGATGCAATAAGGAAATTGTAGCTGCTTTGCAAGTTTCCTTCTCATCGGCAGCCACTAGAAGATCGTCTACATACTGTACTAAGGCAGAACCAGGAGGAAGTACAAAGGAATCTAACTGACTTTTTAATGCCTGACTGTAAATGGATGGACTCTCACAATAGCCTTGTGGAGCACGTTTAAACCTGAAGCTTCGACCTCCTAGAGAGAAGCCGAAAATATCCCTGCTTTCCTCGGCTATCGGAATGCTGAAAAAGGCATTCTTCAAGTCGATTACTGAAAACCATGTAGCTGTGGCAGGAATCAACGTTAACAATGCAGTAATGTCTAGAACCACAGGAAACTGTGGAACCACAATCTTATTAACCTCTCTTAGATCGATAACAAACCTATACACTGGAGGCTTTGAAGGATCAGTACGTTTCAAAATCGGTAATACAGGACTGTTACAGACATTACCTCTAGTTTCTTCAACTACACCTTTCTTAATCAAGTCTTGCACAATCAATAAAAGCGCACGTTCACCTTCACTAGAGATCTTGTATTGTGGAATTCGTGGAAATTTAACATTTGCTTTCAAAGTGACTACATATGGTGGTATTTCCAAAAGGCCTACATCGTTAGGACCAGTCGCCCAAAGAGTATCAGGGAGTGAACGCAGCTCTGGTGGGAGTGCATCCATTGACAAGTACATCGGAGAGGTGATTCTTTTACCCAATGTAAGCTGTACTCCTGACGGAGAACAGTACAATGTCGCATATAGGCGTTTTAACAAGTCTAAACCAAGCAGATTTTCATTACAACCTGTCATCAAAATCAAGGGTGCTTTCAATTGACACGGTCCAACAGAAATAGGCAAAGGACCAGATACTGGATTGTATACAGGGGCGCCTGAAAAACCTACAGAAACATTTGTCAAGCCGGACAAAGGTGCGCCAGGGAGTTTCGCATGAATGATAGAACTTTTTGCGGCACCAGTATCCAACAGAAACGGTTCGACTACACCTGATGTTGCTACTGCGACATAAGGCCCACTCTGATCCACTGGAACTGATACTACTCCCTCTCTTTGTCCATGGCTGTCCTAGTACTCAGTTTGCTGAAATCCCTCATCTACTTCACAATAGTCCTCAACATGATACTGTTGGGATCTATTTTGCTGGGCAGACTGTCCATTTCGTTGATCAAAGTGATTAGAAGGGCGATCATTCGTTTGTGGAGACATAGCACCTCTTCCTCGACCTCTAGAATTTTGCATAGAACCACCACGACCTCTCTGAGCTGCTGCAGCATTATTTTGCGGTAAGATCGGACACTCATTTTTATAATGACCCTCTTTCTTACAGTAGGCACACTGGTTCCACTGGTATTGCGGCCTCGGTGAACTATAATCTGTCCTTTGATATGACCTTTGCTGTGTATTGGTTTGATTCATGCGAGGCGGATATGCCTGTTGCAAAAGAACTTTAGTTTTTAAATCTTTCGTTTTCTTATCTGATTTCTCTTTCTCCTCTTTATCCCTATTTTCATAATACTGTGCAGTTGCAAGTATTTGCGCAGTTGTGGAGACAGCCCATGCACTCTCGGAATCTTTCAATTTATTGCAAAGCTCTGGTAGCAGATTGTGTACAAATTTATCGACAAACAATCTCTGTCCTCCTTCTGTGCTCATATCCTGACCACTGTGATCCACAAAAGTCTCTTCGAACCTCGTGAAAAAGTCGGAGACACTTTCGTCCTTCTTCTGCCTGCATGCGGACAACTTCCCAGTTAACACGCAATGCTGGCATCAGAGTCTTCATTAAGTCAATTATCCTACCTGGAAGATTAGCAATTAGAGGTTCGGGTTTGGAACCACCTATTTGCTGACCATCCGCTGCTATGATAGCTGCCCAATCACCACCTAGGGCAACTGGATGATTCTCTTTACGAATGTTGGCCCAAATTGGTTGCGGACCTACATTCCCAAATAACATGTCAATGTCCGCTAGATTCATCACACAAGCCTCAACTGTCTGTGCTAATTCTTTATAGTATCCAGCAGGATTATTACGCGGATCCGGCAAGGCCTGTTTCACCGCTAACACTTCAGCTCGCTTCCATGGAATATGTATCCACACTCTCTGGAATTGCGCCGGAGCGGCTGCAATACCATTCACTGCATCAGCTTGCACAGCTTCACGCCAAATTGGTGGAACCTCCCTCATTGGATATTGGCGATTCTGCTTCGTACTATGTTTTTCTAAATCTCTCGGTGAACGAAGAGATGGATCATTCCTATAGTTTAAAATCAGTTCCATCGCTTCTTTTATATTTTGACCAACTATTGTACCTGCAGCAAACTCTTTCTGAACATTAATTAATTCTTCTAAGTTCGATTCATAATCATCTTCTTCTAATTCATCACGCAGAAGGGAGCACATCTCGTCGAAAACATATCGTTGCGTTGGTTCATTCCATTGCATAAAAGTATCTAATACATCTCTCGTACCATATCTCCTACTCTTCGAAATCCATCTGAGAGCCGTGGAATTTAAGATTCCCCGTTCCTCAGTGCTTGGAAGCTGACTACGTCTCTGTACAGACTCAGAGGCAGGAGTCTTAATTAAA
Source organism: Lissotriton vulgaris (assembly GCF_964263255.1). NCBI lineage: Eukaryota > Metazoa > Chordata > Amphibia > Caudata > Salamandridae > Lissotriton > Lissotriton vulgaris. The sequence continues at coordinate 366,299,014 of NC_141698.1, forward strand.
GTTTTATAGAAAGGAGACAGAATATTAGAGACAGAATCAGTGATTCTCCGACGAACAGAAAGCGGAGTCATAATACTAGCAGATGTAGAAAACACAGTCGCAGTTGGAACAGATAGAATAGGAACAGTAGGAGTATCAAGTAAGGTAGCTTGTGAAACAGTAGGTATAAGCGATACAGGTATAGGCAAAGAAGCCGGCACCCCAGGAAGAGGGGGTGCCGCAAGAACATTCACATTGACCACAGGTGGTACAGGAGCTTGGTTCAGGGGACCAGGAGCAGGAATACCAGGTTGTCCAGCAACCGGCAATTGAACATTCGGTAAAGGAGGAACTATAGCACCCTGTGCATACGGTGGGGATGACTGTAACAAATAAGACAGCAAAGGATCATTCTCGGAGTCCTCTACCACCTTAGTTGTACTCGATGGCAAGGCAGGGTAGCATTTGTTGATCGCTAAATTACGCTCTCTAGTAGCCACCTCCATTGCCTTCTCAGACTCGTTGATTTGCAGCTGTTTAGCAGCCTGTTCTAAAGTCAACTCCTGCTCTTTCTGTTCTTTCTTAAATCTTTTAATTTCTCTCTGTTTAGATTCCTTTCGCCAATAACGAAAAGAATCAAACATTGCCAGCCGGGCTTTCTTCTTAAACAATTTCACTTCCAAATTATCAAGGATTTCAGGTTCAAAACTACCATGCAGTGGCCAACTAAGGACACCGTCTTTGTCTGTATAACGGACCCACACCTCATTATAAGATATTGGACCCACACCATGTTTACAATAAAGATCATATAGAGGAGTTCCAATCGGAGGAACCAGACATGAGTCCTCCAACCGGGAATCACTGTTGCAACCAAAACACGACAACATACAACTTTTCCGACTTACCATTTTGTAATCCGGAACACAAAACGAACAAAAACGCAAAACAGAAATGTGCACTCGAACCAAGAACTTAGGCCTACCAAAAACGAACTAATGTATCGATACCCAAACTAAACCAATAGATTACCTTAACCAGTACAACCAGTGATAATCTTTACGAAACCAAACCAAACCAAGAACTAAAAGGATTTTAACAACCCTTACGAAGCAACCAACTAGCAACCACTAAATACTTAACTGAGGCACTGAAGACGTCACCAAGGAGAAACCCGTCTTGTCTCGCCGTACTAAGGACTGCACCTCGGGTCCAAGACAGGGCGACGGTCAAGGCAACGGACCACTGCAGCCGTCCTGAACGGGAACCCTCGTGGAAGAGAACGTCGGGCCACTTTTGCGATATGCTGGGATCGATGAAGTGGGGCGCCTCCCTCAGGAATCTTCACACGAAGCTTCTCGAACTCTTCAGGCTTTTGGACCGGTACCGAATGACGTCGCCCCACGTGGGCGCCAATTGGAGTTCTGGACTTTTTGGTTCCGTCCAGAGGTGTCAGGGATAACACCCGAAGACCCCGGAGTTCTACCTGTCTCGGTGCACAAATAAACAGAAACATGGGCTTCTCGATGGTGGCGTCAAAGACCAAAGGTTTATTACTGCAGGGACACAGAAGTCACAGAAACTACACACGGGCAGTAACCAGGAGCCTGTTCGATTTGTACAAGAAGGGTTGCTCCTTATATACTAAATATTGGCCTTCAGGCAAATTCTTTGCATACTGGTACATTCCCAAACCTTTGTGTCCTAAACAATAAATATTTGGCGTTGCACAGGAATCGTCGATAATATCTGGTGTCAAACATTACGAAGAGGGGTTCCCACTATTCCATCACAATCCCATGTCAACATTTCATTCAAGAGCCGGACCGCCTCATCGTAAATTTCGTTACCTCCCCCTAATAAAGGTCCAGAAAGAAAGAAACAGGGCCAGGTGTAGGAGATAGAAAAGCAGGATAAGAGATGTTTGTGGGTTGTAAATGGGCAAGGCTACCAGCTTCGGCCGCCTAATCATGATCAGGCCAACGAACACGAGAACCAGTATAGCAGGACTGGCCTTAGGCAGAGGAGGCAGCCTTTGTCGAGTCACGTAGCCACAGCGTGTTCTGCTCTAAGGTGCACGTGTCACTAGAGAGGTGAATCTCCGGCTAAGCTTACGTGTCCTTAATCGAAATGAAGAAATCAGAGGTCATTGCGTGTCCATTGTCTATGTGAGGGCAAGAAACACAAAATGGCTGCCATGATCTAAGATGGATGCCATGGGTAGATCAGAAATGTGTTTGTAACGGGAGTACTCTTGCTCGTAGCACAGCGAAAACACCAGGATATGCTAAATGGACCATTTGCGGTTCACTGATACCAAAATTATGTATTTACGACAATGTTGAAAACACGGGTTCAAATCGTCACGGAACCTCAGAGTGGGAATAGTAATTTTTTCCCCTCCGCTATCCAACACTTTCCATACTTTTGCTCTTACTGCAGTGGGAATAGTAATTTTTACCCCTCCGCTATCCAACACTTTCCCTACTGTTGCACTATTTGGAATGGGAATAGTAATTTTTGCCCCTCCTCTATCCAACACTTTCTCTACTGTTGCTCTCACTGGATTTAGAATAGTACATTTTACCCTCCGCTATCCAACACTTTCCCTACTGTTGCACTCACTGGAGTGGGAATAGTAATTTTTACCTCTCTGCTATACGATACTTGTTCTACTGTTGCACTCAGTGGAGTGGGAATTGTAATTTGTACCCCACCACTATCAAACACTTTCCCTACTGTTGCTCTGTCTGTAGTGGGAATAGTAATTTTTATTCCCCGCTATCCAACACTTTCCCTACTGTTGCACTTACTGAAGAGGGAATAGTAATTTTTTACCCACAACTATCCCAGACTTTCCTTACTGTTTCTCTCACTGGAGTTGGAATAGTAATTTGTACCCCTCCACTATCCAGCACTTTCCCTACTGTTGCACCCACTGGAGTGTGAATAGTAATTTTTACCTCTGCGCTATACGATACTTGTTCTACTGATGCACTCAGTGGAGTGGGAATTGTAATTTCTACCCCACCACTATCAAACACTTTCCCTACTGTTGCTCTGACTGGAGTGGGAATAGTAATTTTTACCACTCGGCTATCCAACACTTTCCCTACTGTTGCACTTACTGAAGATGGAATAGTAATTTTTTCCCCACAACTATCCAACACTTTCCCTACTGTTTCTCTCACGAGTGGGAATAGTAATTTTACCCCTCCTTTATCCAACACTTTCCCTACTGTTGTACTCTTTGGAGTGGGAATAGTAATTTTTATATCTTCGCTACCCAATACTTTCCCTACTGTTGCTCTTACTTGAGTGGGAATGGTACTTTTTACCCCTCCACTATCCAACACTTTGCCTACTTTTGCACTTACTGGATTTGGAATGGTAAAGTTTTTCCCCTCCGCTATCCCACACTTTCCCTACTGTTGCTCTCACTGGAGTGCGTATAGTAATTTGTACCCCTTTACTATCCAACACTTTCCCTACTGTTGCACTTTTTGGAGAGGGAATAGTAATTTTTACATCTTTGCTATCCAACACTTTTCATACTGTTGCACTCACTGGAGTTGGAATAGTAAATGTAATTATTTTGCTATCCAACACTTTCTTTACTGTTGCACTTATTGTATTGGGCAATTTAAGTTTAAATATTTTTTTATAGTTTCATGTTTTTATTTATTCTAGAATGTTTTTTATATTTTAAATTATTTATATATATATTTTATTTTTATCTAATTTTATTTTTTTAAATAAATTAAAGATAATAGTTTATTAATTATTTTAAAGCAAATATATGTATGTGTATAAGTTATGTTTGTGTGTTTCTTTTTTATTAGTTTAGTTTATTTGTTATATTTTGTAAAAATGTATATTAAATTTAATTAATTTGTTAAAATGAATAATAATATTGAAAATATTTAATATATATTATTTTATTATATATATATATATATATATATATATATATATATATATATATATATATATATATATATATATATATATATATATATATATATTTAAATCGATATTTTTTCCATCTTTACTTTTTCATCAACATTTTTGATTCAATATTTTTGAACTTACCTGTTTAAGTATAGGAGTGGATAGTTTTGTATTCTATATATTTTTTTCGATATTTAGAACATCGATTTTTTTTATATCGATATTCTATCAGTGAACCAGTGTGACCACACTAATGCATACACATTTTCTGTGCTTCCTCATTAGACTGGTCAACTTGGTGGGGGGGCATCCTGAGCTACTAATGTGAGTGTAATATGCTCACAATGACAAATGTTGTTGGTATGGTGGGCCTGAAGGATTTCCACACTGACCTTCCTAAATCAGGAGGCATTAGAGTGAGTGACCACGACTGATTTCAGCATGGCGAGAAGCAATGCAACGAGGATCTATCCTGTATCATAGGTCATAAGCAGCCCAAACTCCTTCTATCTATGCCTCGCCATGAGGTTTGAGCAGAGACAAGTTCCCATCATAGCAAAGAGGGTGGAACATTTCTAAAAGGCCACAAAGCAGGTAGGACAAAAGCCCTAAATTGATTTATTGAGGAGTTTGTAAAACACTGTCTGCTGCCTTTTGGTTACTTTAGTCCCCTCATTCAAATGGCAACCAGGCCCACCACTACCATCTTCATCATATTTTGGCAATAGCCTTCATCACCACGGCCACTGTTCCAAACGCATGAAAACACACAGGGGTTAAACTGCTCCTGAAGGAACCCTCCATCGACTCCAGTGAACTCAAAAATTGGCACTTCATCTCACTGGTCCCATTCCCCACCAAAGTCCTGAAGAAGGCCATCAACCACCAACTCTCTGAACACCTGGAAGAGAACAACCTGCTCGATGCCTCCTAATTGGATTACTGCACTAACCACAATGCTGAGATCGCCCTGATTGCTGCAACTGACAACATCAGATCCGTCCTCGACCAAGGAGAGAAGGCAGCCCTGATCCCCTCAACCTCTCAGCAACGTTTGACACCGTTTTCAATCACACCCTCGTCACCAGACTCCACCACCTTGGCATCCGGGGAAACGCCCTCAAGTGGATCAACTTCATCCTTACTGGATGCACCCAGAGATCCGCCTACCGTCTTTCACCTCTGAATCCAAGAACATCATCTGCTGTGTCCCTCAGGGGTCCTCCTTCAGCCCCACCCTCTTCAATACCTACATGAGGCAGCAGGCCGACATCGTCCGCACCCACGGACTCAAAATCATCTCCTACGTCGACAGCACCCAACTCATCTTATCCCTCACCGAGGACCAAGCCACCACCAGAGCCAACTTCTGAAATTCCATGACCAGCTTCGCCGACTGGATGAGGTCCAGCTGCCTGAAGTTGAACACAAACAAGACGGAAATGCTCATCATCGAAAACAACACCTCACCATGGAACGACACCTGGTGGCTCACTACTCTCGGGCCAACCCCTACCCCACCAGACCACGCCTGCAACCTTGGCATCATCACGAAGTGACAAATCAATGCAGTGTCCTTCTCCTGCTTCCACATCCTCTGAATGCTCTGAAATAATTTCAGATGGATCTCCATCAACACCAGGATAACGGTAACCCAAGCCCTCATCTCCTGCCAACTTGAATACTGAAATGCACTCTACCCCAGAACCACCACACAGCTCCTCAAATGCCTACAGACTATACAGAGGTCCGAGGCCAGACTCAACCTAGACCTTCCCAAATGGACCAACATCCCCCCTCACCTCAGAAACCTCCTCTGGTTCCCCGTCCAGAAGAGATGCCAGCTCAAGACAATGAACCTCTCATACAGAGCCCGCCACAACATCGGACCCAACTACATTAACCACCGCCTGACCTTCCACCAACCTGCCAGAGAACTCCGCTCAACCTTCCTGGCCTTTGCATACGCCCAATGCATTTGTTGAAGCCACTGCGGGTCGTTCCTTCTCCTACCTCGCCACCAAGTCCAGGAACGACCTTTCCCTCCACCTGCTAAACTGCACTCACTGACCAGGAAAGTACTCAAAACCTGGCTTTTCGACTATAGGCCGTCAGAACCTCCGCACCGGGATACACCTCGGGTGATAAGCAATGCTTTACAAATATTGATTGATTGATTGATTGATTGATTGAGAAGGCATATGAGGTGCAATTGAAGACTTGCAAGCTTAGGTGGTAGAATAGACAGTAGTTTGTGTGGTCAGTTAGTTCAACCACAGTAACAGCGGGTGGCCTTACACACAATATTGCCACCCACGCAAAAGTTGGTGAGGCTGGTGGTCCCCTCAAAGTTCCCTTAAGCTGGAAGACTCAGAGCTATATAACCGCTATTGCCCGAGAGGGTGGCCCTTAAGGCTTTGAACCTACCCCCTTCTCCTCACCCAACACACTTGAACTGCACAAGGTGGCAAAGGACCATCTTGAAAGCAAGGAAAGCACTCCCCCTTACCAAACTGCACCAGCTGCACCCTCGAAAGCTATGGCCATGACACATTCCTCTACTCACGACGCCCACCTCATTTGCCTAAAGCCCAATATTAAGAGACAAGTATTTGTTTGGATTCTCAAGTTTTAGTGGAGTACGAGCCGTTCCCTCTACTTCCTGGGAAATTGACATAAAAGGAGAAATAGAAGGCTGGACCAGTGACTTCCGCGCGGCGGTAAGTCCCAAGTGCGGCGGAGCCGGCTCAGGTGCCGCCAGTCCTGTGGCCTGTCTGCGGCTTGTGGACGGTTCTCGGAACGACAGTGAACATCTGCTGGTGGGAAGCGATCTCCTGCGGGCGGGAAGGGCGCATGACAGGCGTGCCGAGGGAGCGGGGAGAAGTGTGTGAGCCGTTCAGCTGATAATTCTGTTGTTATGGGCTCGATCTTTCGCTCCCAGACAAACCTGTGGGTCGCGGATAGAAAGAGCAGAGCTGTCAGGAGACATCAACGCACGGTGATCTGATGAACATCCCCGCTGCCGCGGCGAGGAGCGGGGTCAGTGGGAAGGAAGGGGGGAGGGGAGCCTCGAGCGACCGGGTAGAAGAGAGAGAGAGCAGCCTTCACAGAGTGAGTGGAAGGGTCGAGGTGTACAAGCAGATTGAGGAAGGTGGGCGGCGGCACAGATCTGTCAGGGTATTGTGAAAAGGTTAAGTAGCAGGGTTGCATCCGCGCATTTTGCACAAAGAAGCTTAATATTTGTACACAGAGGGCAGGGCGGGCGTGGGTACAGAGAAGCGCAAAAACTGAAAATAAAAAAAGAGGAAAGCATTGTATGGCACTGAGAAGGATGAAAAACAAAAGCATACAACAAATGGAATTAAGATGAGTTTGGAAGAAGCAAAGAGTGGAATGGAGAAAAAAGAGGATGAAAGGAATGGCGAATGAAGTAAAAACATAAAGAAAGTAGAAGAAAGGAAGTGTAGTAGGAGGAATAAAGCAAAGAAGGGAGGAAAGGGAAGAAGGCACAAAGAAATGAGAACGTACGACATTTAAAATTGAAAAAAGTAAAACATTGAGAAAAAAAAGGAGTGCACGATTGCCAAGGAGAAAAGGGAACGAAAACGCACACAAAGAAAGAAGGAAGATAAGAGTGAGAAAAGAGAGCAAATAATAGAGAACAGAGAGTGGGCAAGAAAGGGAAACAAAATAAAGGCACTGGGAAGAAAGGGGGAAGGAAGTATGAAAGAGAGAGAAAGAAAAAAGAAAGAAATGACGAAGTGAAGAAATTGAGAAGAATGAAGGAAAACATAAAAGAAAGAAGATGGAAGGAAAGAAGTACAAGAGGAGAGTGTAAACAATGGCAGGCGAGAAGGAAGGAAGAAATGGAAAGAGAATAAAAAGAGAAAAGAATAAAGAACAAAGGGATGGAAGAGAAAGAAAATAACTAGAACGCTCAGACTGGGAAGTTAAAAAATTAGAAAGGCATAAAATGTAAGATGACGCAAAGTCGAAGAAAGGTAAAAAGGAAAGTATAAAATAGAGGAAAAGGTGAATGTGAAAAGGCTGAGGCTCCAGAATATAGAGAAAAAAGAGAATTACAAAGAAATGCAGTATGTGTGAGGGCCGGGGGCAGGCTCGGCTGGACCCTTTGTTTGAGATCTCTAGATACACGTCTTGGGGGGCACGTGAATGCGAGAGGTAGAGAAATCAATTGTTATAAATGTATAAAACAAACTCTCCCTAGAAGGCTGCGTGGAATTCTTTCTCCTTAGGGGCTGCTTTCGCATCCTTCCCCCACAAGCCGCATAAGGCTCCAAGTTCGGTGCGGTTGTCTTTCAAGTGCTGAAAGGTTGGCCCGGGCAACTTCTCCACTCACTGACTTCTACCACGAGCTTTGACGTGCCTGTTTGCACTGGCCTACTCTGTGCCCTTGGCCATTATAAGAACCAGGGCCTTGTATACACCTGTTATTCATCGGGGGTCCTAGGCCCTAAAACAGTCGACTCCTTTCTTGAGGAAATCCTCTGCTTAATTACTACACCCTGCCTTGAACTCTGTCCCCCTGCTGACCCCTAGTGTTAACTGCACAAGACAGCTGGGGAGCAAGTGGGGCGCTGGGACCCAAATCACCTCTGCGCAAGCATCTGTTGTGACAACTTCTCTGTCCTGCTGCTGCGTACTTGCGTATTGTGCTTCCTAGTCCCTGTCATACATTATTTACGACCAAGAGACATTCTAAGAGATTGAAATGAAGATGAATCCAAGTAAATTATGGTAGATGCTTTAATCAATCGAAGAGCATAGTAGAAGTAATCCAGCAAGTTCAGCATCAAAGAATAACTGACTCTTACAAAGAAAGTACATGAACATGACATGTGTAACATTCCACATTCAGTAATGACATAACTAGAATGTGTAGGATTAAAGGAGCAGTAACCATAAGTAAGCAACACAACAGAGATTATCTACAAAATACACAATTTTCCCATCAAAATCAAGGCGCAAGTAATAGCTCTGAATATGCACCTTTTTTTGTGGTGAAGCACACACTTTGGCCCCAACTATTCCCGGAAAAAGCTCAGAATAATGTCATAATCTAAAGCCGCGGCAACGTCACAGGTGGCTTTATCAACCAAAGATCACGTCTCTCATCGATATTCAACAATCACAGACGTATTCCACCTTGATTGGGGCGCATCTTGTTCTCGGACAGCTTCCACCTGGCTAGGACATTCGGGTTTATGTCCAGAACATGTAGGGGGCAGTCTGACCCCTGTAGGATGCTGGCGACGCTGGTGGATAATGGGCAGATACTTGTTTCTGGGAGTCGTCCAGGCAGCTTGGTCGAAGGCTAGGCATTTCATGAGGGGTGGGAGGTCGCTCCTGATTCCAGCGACAAGGGTTACATTGAGTGGCAGAATCACAAATGGCAACTCAGGTCTATGCAAAGCAGTGAGAAGCAAGCATAAACAACAATGAGATGAGTGGAAGGTTTGGACGGGTCGCAGTCACTGACACTTATTGAGGTTGCAATCCAGTCCAGGTCTTTTAGCTCATTGTGCCACTGCAGATAAGGACCAATCAAATGCCAATCAGGCTTGGTGCTCCTCTGGGAGAGCAGCCTAGTTCAATTGCCTAGCAGCGGGAATGTGGCCTGGCATGTCTGGCTGGATTGTCCTTAATATCCTTAATGCAACAGGCTCATTGATTTCCATATGACTGGTCCTGGGAGCTTTCTACTCCATACTCCTGGTGATACACTAGGGATGACAATGGAAAGAGGAGAGGGGAGTAACCCTGTGTTCCACTTGTGATCCTGGATCCATTCATGATTTCCTCTTTGGCATTACAATTTGGGCAGCATATCATTTAACAGGGTCTACCTCAGACCTCAGAACAGAGGTATCAACCTGCCAAGAATGAAGTACTGTCTAGCTAATCAGACCATCAAGTCAGAAGTATTATAGTTGGGCATACATGCAACAATCCTCTCGAATTAGGGGGAAGCCGCAGGAAGCAAAAAGCACATATTCAAAACCTTTCCCGCATGACTGCGACCTTACTCATTATTGTGCCCGATGGATTCCAAACAGCAAACTGCTAGACAGTCCTTCATTCTTGGTCAGATTGCTACACCCATCCTGAGGAAGACCTTGCCAAATTAGATCTTTGGGGTCAAAACGACAACTGTTATGTCTTAACCACAAACACATTAATGAAAGGACTAATGTGGAGCACAACATATGAATTTGACTGAATTGCTGTTCCTGTGTATTTGATTACTGTCCTGTTGGTTGAGACACTTTTGTGTTTTGTGCACTCTACATGTTTTTCTGCACTTCCTTTTGTCACTTACCTTCACTTACACTTCGCTGTCACATGTAGCACCTTATCATTGTTTGGAATTGTGATTTGATTATGAATAATGGGTCCATTAAAATTAAATGATTTAGTAGTCATTTGTTAAAAACAGGATTTCTTGCATTCTGTTCCCCTGCCTAAACATCAAAACTGTTTTTGAATCATTGCATTTTGATTTTTTTTTGTATAATAATCACAGTAGAAGTGAAGGCACTGAAAGTTTGCGGAGTGGCTGCCAAGTTTCAGGCTTGGGAGTTTGTTTTTGAAAAACAAAATGTAAAGATGCTAGCACCCTGGGAGGAAACTAGGGGTCGTTTTGGAATTTTTTCCAAAAAAATGTGCTCTGGTAGATCACATTGAAGCCAACTCCAACCACAGTATGGGAACTCTTCAACATGGTCAGAGAGTTCTCCTGTCTATCAACCACAGAGAACACAATTCTCCCTTTCCCAGGAACTCTGCGACACCCTGGCAGACTACTTCTACAACAAGATATCCACCATCTACAGTGACTTGAAATACCTTATCCACAGCACCTCAGCCATTATAAACTCTATTCACTATGGAGCACTCACGGACTCCTGCCACCACCACTCCTTCAACCGCGGAAGCAAGGAAATCAGCGGCAAACTCACCTTCATTCTCAATACATGCATCACTACGAACACCTTCCCCTACCAATGGAAACACACAGAGGTCAGGCCCCTCCTCCAGAAACCCTTCAGTGACCCCAGAGATCTCAAGAACTACTGCCCCATCTCTCTCCTCCCCTTCCTTGCCAAAGTAATTGAGAAAGCCATCAACTGACATCTCACTGAACACCTGGAGAACAACAACCTGCTGGGCACCTCCCAGACCGGCTACCACCCCAGCCACAGCACTGTGACTGCCCTGATTCTTGCCACCGACAACATCAGAACCCTCCTCGACCGGGGAGACACAGCAGCTCTGATCCTCCTCGACCTCTCAGCAGCGTTCAACACCGTATACCACCACACACTTATAAAGAGACTATGCTGCAACGGGATCCAGGGGGATGCACTCAAAAGGATTGCATCCTCCCTCACAGGATGAACCCAGAGAATCCACCTACCACCCGTCATGTCAGAACCCAAGAGCATCATCTGCGGTGTCCCACAAGGTTGATCCCTCAGACCCACCCTATTCAACACCTACATGACGCCCCTGTTCAACATCGTCAGAACCCATGACCTCAACATAATTTCCTACGCAGACAACACTCTGCTCATCCTCTCAGAAGATCCCTATACCACCAGGTCCAACTTCCACAATTACATGACAAGCATTGCCAAATGGATGAAGACCAACGGCTTGAAGCTCAACAAAGACAAGATGGAACTGCTGATCTTTGGAAACAACACCTCTCCATGAAACAACACCTGGTAACCTTCTGAGCTCGGACCCACAACCACACTAACAGACGAAACCCACAACCTTGGTTTCATCCTGGACAGCAAACTCACTGTGAAATGCCACATCAGCGCAGTCGCCTCCACTTGCTTCCACCTCCTTCGCATGTTCCGAAAGATCTTCAAATGGCTTCCCGTAAACACCAGGAAAACCGTCACCCAAGTCCTAGTCACCAGCCGACTCAATTACGGCAACACGCTCTATGCAGGAATATCCACACAACTCCTGAAGAGACTCCATATGATACAGAACTCAACCGCCAGACTCATCCTCGACCTCCCCAAATGGACCCACATCACCCTCTACCTCAGGAACCTCCACTGGTCCTCCATCCAGAAAAGATGTCAATTCAAGATGCTGATACATGCCTACAAGGCCCTCCATGACAGAGGAACAGCTTGTATCAACCACCTCCTGAACTACCACCAACCCTCCAGACTCCTGCATGCCTCCCTCACTCAAACTCCCTGCATCCATCGAAGCCACAGTGGAGGACGCTTCTTCTCTTACCTCATCGCCAAATCCAGGAATGACCTTCCCCTCCACCACCTGAACATGAGTCCGCTGTCCAGGAAGACTAAAAACAACTTAAGACCTGACTCTTCGACTAATTGCAGCAAGATCCTTGCGCCTGGGTACCCTTATGGGTGATTTGCCGTGCTCTACAAATTCCAATTATTTGATTGACTGATTGATTGATTTCTGTTCGGTACTGCCAGGATTTCCCTAAATAGAGCATGCAGAACGTCAGTTTGGCGGAAAGGGAAACTTTTTACACCCAATGAAGAGGTTTTCACTTAAACAAGAATTTAAATTAATATATCCTGAATTAACCCATAAGTAATTATTGATATGACCTAGTGGAGAGCTGTATGGCAACCTCCTAAAATCAAACAAAATCTAATGCAAGGATCAGGGTGACGTCCCATCTGTGCTGCTCAGCCCATTTCAGAGGAACCTTGCAATTATCTACCTGAGGGCTAGTAAGAGGCTGCATGGAGTAGAGGGCTTCCATCTTAATGATCATTGGGCAAGAAGGGGTGGCAGTCGTATTTCTAAAAGATCAAGGCCCTGACTTTGCTTTGCCTAAAATCATCTTTTCAATATTGTTCTACACTTCAGTTTAAGCACCTATATATAATTAATCTCCATTATGCCTGAGATTGAGAGCAGAACATTTTCATATATTATTTACATATTCAGTTGAAATGTTCTTTTACTCTGTCAGAGGATTTATCCCCACCTAGCTGTCATGACATGCCCAGTGTTTTAATCCAAAATCTACTGTTGTGAGACTTGTGTTCTCGTCGGATACTAGTGGACCTCAAATGTATAATTTAACCAGAGCACAGAAACTGAGCATCAATCAAAGAATGTTTTGCTTACAGCAAAGAACATGACATTTGCCCTAGTTGTGATGTATATCAGATTTGCTTTCCATTTTACTTGGCAAAGTGTGATAATTAGGGATTATGGAACATTTTTCCTGAAAGTTTGGTGTTCAAATCTGCTAGATCTGGTCTTTACTTAAACCTACATTTAGCTGGAGAACAGCCGCGCCCGTGCAGGTAAGAGTGGTGGGTCCGGGTTGGGAGGGGGATTTCGACAGACAACGACAAGGGAAAATTAATTATTTATTTAATTTTCCCTCGCTGTCGTTTGTCAACCCCCCCCCCCCCCCCCACCAACTCAGCCCCACCGCTCTTACCTGCACGTGCCGTGGCTAATGGAGAATTTGATAATTATTAACTACTACTGCTAACTTCTAATACTACTACTAGTATAACTAAAAATAATAGTAATAATTATAATAATACATCTTTATTGTACAAGATTTATTCCAATGTTTACATAAAATATCAACGAAACCCTTAAGTGCTGCCTCGGTGCATTGGCCGACAGCAGCACTACCTCCCCAGTGCTGCGCACGACCATTGGACGTCCATTCAGCACTAGTTCCAATGGACAGCGCAGCACTGGGGAGGAATGTTTAATAGCATCTATGAGGCTAACCTAACAATGAAAATATTTACAAAACACATTTTCAAACTTTCCTGAGCAATGTAATATTTACTTCAATTATTCTTATACATTCAACCTGAGAAACCAATACAATGAATAGCATACAAATAAAACTTGCTTAGAAATCTTCAAATATAGTTTGCTACTATCATTTCTAATTATTCATTTGCAATGTATACCGTTATTAAATCCATCATCCAAACTATTTGGGCTGGTTCAAGCTGAATCCTGGTCTTCAGTTCCAGTCTGCTATTTTCTCTATCAATGTGCTATACAAAACTCGGGGTAAGCTGCGGGTGCTGCCCCTTGAAGTAACAGAAAGTTGCTTGCCCACAATATCTAACACTCAATTTTAAGGAACAGTGAGCGGTGTGATTTCCCGCAGTTGCTGATCAGAACCTGGCATGGACATTATACGTGCAGGAAGGACTCAACCTGCATCTATTTTTGCACAAAGAGCAACTTCCTTCCAAAGGCAACATCTAGAGTTGGAAAGTGACCAAATCCCAGCCATGTCAATTCTCAAAATATTTTATTGTTGTTGAATAGGACTCATTTTAAGGTCAACGCCTACTAGACAGTGCAACTGTCTGGTTGCAAAAGATTTCTTGGGGACATTCTGAAAGCTTCCCTGGGAATGCATCCCACCCATTGCTTGCCATTGGCTTTATTTATTTTGTATTTAATATTTATATCACATTTGCTTACTGTATTTGTTTTAGGCCAGCATGTCTTTGTCCCTCCTGTGGAGCATCGTCTGTTTACTACCAATCTGACCGGCTGCTTGTATGCTTCCATGAGTGCTTGCTTTCTGGAAACTGATTTTTTCTGCAGTCCTTAACAAGAGTAGATGTGATTTCAGTTATCTCCCTTGTATGCTAGTTCAGAAAGCAGTAAATGTGCTGTATTTTTTGAAAAGTTTTCTGCCTCTTATCTTTTTGCTTGACTGAATCTACTTATCTATGAGTCCCCAGTTCATCACTCTCGCATGCCTGTGAGGAACAATATTCTGTCTATGGGCTTGTGTATTTTGGTCAGTGCTCTTTACTAATAACTTAAATAATTCTCTTCCTCAAATGTACGCCTCTGCTGTTGACACTGAAAGAAGGGGAGTTTGGGGGAGGGGTGCTGTAACACCCACAAAATAACCATGCTGGAGTTCAGCAGTGAATAAGCAATAAACAGGCCTTTACATTTTGTTTTAATCTTGTCACATTTGCTGTCCATTTAAAGATAGTGGCCAAATGTTTGGTTCTGTGTTCCAAGAGCTTGGTGTCTACTTTTGTTTCTCTGACTGCAAAATGAGAGGATTTATGTGACAATGTTGCTGTGTATGGGAATATAAAAAGGCTGAAGCATGTTATTTTTCAAGCACACAACAAAATGTAAATGCCTGTAAAGGAACTGTACAAATATTTCAAAATATATCATAATTAAGAAAGCACAAATGAAGCACCTTTTTTGTAATACTGAAGTGTGGTGGAAACAAATATTTTATTAGGAACAAAGCAAATCAATAAACTAGGTGATGCTGATTTGCATACATTATCCTTTGTGAGCTGTATGGTTTTATCTGTAAAACTGTATGTCTGTGCAATTGTAATGGCCATTTCAATTGAAAATGTGTTTGCTGTAATGCCAGTGCGGTACCACATCATGCATATTGCACTCTAGGCAACTTCATTCTGCGACACAAAACTCCACTTGTCAGACTCTTAGAAAACTCCTTACGTAGCTGCACGGGAACAGAGATGCTTGATCCCAAATCCACCCAGACAACAACTCAGAGCTCATACAAAACGAGTCTCTAACTGTGGGGGAAAGGGGGAAATTGGATAAAATAAAAAACAAGAAGAGACTTTCTTGGCTGGTTCCTCTCGTCAGTCCGACCTGCAAACCGCTACTGGTTTTGAACCCTAAGGGAAAAAAATCACAATTAACCTAAGCCTATAACTACTCTATTTATTTCTATTCTTAACTCTTAATCCCTCACCTACCATTTGCTTCAAAGAGCTTTGCCCTCTCTTCTATTTTCTTTTTCTGGACGCTGGGTGTGGCAGTGTAATTCCTAAGTATTTCCTGCAATTCAGAAGGGTATGTTCTTAATTAGTTTCTTGCTATTCTCTTGCTTTACTCTGGCTATACTTGAGCTAACCCCTATTTACTCACTTCTATTTTATTCTCCTGTAGCCCTTTTTCTAGGTTCCTTGTATTATTCTTTTGCCAATGTTTCCTAGGAGGTAAGGACACAATGACAGTTATTTATTGGCAATTCTCTCTAGACACTAACTGTATTTATACTAATTAATTTGGACTTACTTTTGCTATTATTTTTAATCTTGTACTCTTCCTTATTCTCCTGTTTATCCTTGACTAATACTTGGTCTTCTTATCTTTTCTTTCAGCGTATACACATTCAACTGGTTTTGTCCTTTTAATCAACAACAGTTCCTGTGCTCAAGCATTCTCTTCACAAGGTAAGTTGAAGTCATATTGGTTCTTTACTGCATTAACTTTATTGAACTAAACATGAATTTATGACCACTTATCTTCGTTTTGTTTGCTTCCTGTAGATACTCCACTCGCAGTTCCGTCACTCGAAGGAGTCTGGTATGAAGCCTTTCAAGCGCGACCTGTGGTTTTAAAAACAGCGCTTCTTTTCCTTAACCCCTTCGATGCTGGTGACAAGGTCAACTCGTCATGGGTGTTACCTGCGCTGTGCTTATTATGACGAGTTGACCTTGTCACAAACA
Source organism: Lissotriton vulgaris (assembly GCF_964263255.1). Classification (NCBI taxonomy): domain Eukaryota; kingdom Metazoa; phylum Chordata; class Amphibia; order Caudata; family Salamandridae; genus Lissotriton; species Lissotriton vulgaris. The sequence goes on from NC_141698.1 coordinate 366,315,495, forward strand.
ATGGGATTTTGAAAATTGCAGCGCAGGAGGGGGAATATAGTCTAGCAAGGATGCGGTTAAACAAATTCCTCCTCACGACTCACAAAACTCCGAAAATGCCCCCTCACCCGGCCAAAACGTTAGTGAAGTGCGCAGATTTTCTCAAGCGCGCGCCTCACCTAGACTCGGCTGTCAAGGGGCCCAAACACTAGACTGCTAACCTCTGATCAAACCTTGCGGCCATCTTGGAGTTCCGCTTTCGTATCTTCTCAGCCCAGGAACCCCCATCAGGTCTTGATCTGGTATAGAGATGGTGTAGGATTGTAGCTACTCGTGGTTCTAGGGTCCTGACACCACTCTAAACCACTCAACTCGACAACACTCAACTCTGCAACACCATACTCCACTCTATGCATTCTATGCCCCTACACTTTACGACACTACCCAGTCTATGCCACTCTATGCCACATTACTCTACAACACTTTACTCCACTCTATGACACACCACTCTATGCCACTCTACTCTACTCCACTGTGTGACGCTCTACTCCACTGTACGTCACTCCTTTCTACAACAATCTACACCCATCCACTCAATGCCATTCAACTCCACTTTATCCCACAGCACTTTACTCCACTATATTCCACACCACACTGCACCACTCTCTGACTCCTCCACTCTATGGCACTCCATTCTATGCCACTCCATTCCACGCCACTCCATTCTAAGCCACCCCACTCTACAACACTCTGCTCCCCTTTTTGACATTCTATGCCATTTCTCTCTGACACTCTATGCCCCTCTACTCTACGACAATCTGCACCACTGTATGCCACTTCACTCTACACCACCCCACTTTACTCCATGTAATGCCATTCTTTGGATGACACTACTCCACTCTACACCACTCCACTCTATTACAGTCCACTCTATGACACTCTACTCCACTATGTGCTACCTCACTATGCCACTCCACGCCATATTGCTCCTCTCTACACCACTCCACTCTACACAACAACACCCTACTCCACTCTACTACACTCTGGCACTTCACTGTACTCCACTATACTCCACTCTTCACCACTGTACACCACCCTACACCTCTCCACTCTACGACACTCCACTCTTTTATAATCTACTCCACTTTACAACACTATACTCCACTTCCCTCAATGTCACTTCATGGCACTCCACTCTACTCCACGCCACTCTATGCCACTCCACTTTACAACAGTCCAATCTGTGCCATTCCATTCTATGATACTCCATACTACTCCACTTCATGGCACTCCACTCTACGCCACTCCAATCTACGACACTCTAGTCCACTCCCCTCAATGCCACTTCATGGCACTCCACTCTACACCACTCCAGTCTATGACACTCTACTCCACTCCCCTCAAAGCCACCCCTCTCTACTTCACCTTACTCTGCAACACCTTACACCACTCCACTCTACGACACTCCAGTCTACCACAGTCCAGGCGACACTCAACTCTACAATAGTCTACTCCACTCTACGCCACCACACTCTTCACACTCCACTTTATGCTACTCTACTGCTCTCCATTCTATCACACTCAACTCCACTCTACATCACTCCACTCTGTGACACTCTACTCTAATCTACCCCACTCCACTCTAAGCCACTCTATTCCACTCTATGCCACTCCACTCTACTCCACTCTATGCTCTCCACTCTAAGAAACTCTACTTTGCTACACTCAATGCCACTCCACTATACACCACTTCACGACATTCTAATCTATGCCACTCCACACCACTCCAAGCCACTTTACTCTATGTCACTCCACTCTACTCCACTATATGCCACTACACTTTACACCACTCCACTCTACTCCACTCTACACCTCTCCACTCTATGACATGCTACTTTGCCACACTCTATGCCACTCCACTATACACCACTCCAAGACATTTTACTCTATGCCACTCCACTATACGCCAATCCAAGCCACTTTACTCTACTCTATGTCACTCCACTCAACTCCATTCTACTCCACTCTATGCCACTGCACTCTACTTCACTCCACTCTGCGACACTCTACTCTACACCACTCCACTCTACATCACTCCACTCAAAACCACACCACCCTACAAAACTCTACTCCACTATACGCTACTCGACTCCACTTTATGACACTCTACTCCACTTCATGCCAATGAACTCTATGCCAATCTACACCCCTCTAATCTACAACACTCTTTGCCACTTCACCCTACAACACCACACTATGCACCTAACCTCTATGTCACTCCGCTCTACAACACTACTCCACTCTGTGCCAATCCATGTTACTTTACTACACTCTACAACTCTCAACCCTGCAACACTCTACACCACAACTCTCAACTCCACTCAATAACACTTTGTCACACTGTTCTACTCCACTCAACACCACTCCACTCCACTCCATGACACGACACTCTACGACACTCTACTCTGACACTCTACTCCATGTCACTCCAGTCTACTCTACGCCATTCCACTCTATGACATTCCATGACACTCCCCTCTTTGACACTCCACTCCATTCAACACCACTCCACTCTATACCACTTCACCCTGTGGCACGCTACACTGCTTCACTGTATGCTACACCACTCTACAACACTCTTCTCCACTTTACTTCACTGCACTGTACGACGCTCTATTCCACACTGTCGCTCTACGACCCTCCACTTCACACCACTTCACTTTACACCACTCCATACTACTCCACTTTATGCCAGTCTATGCCATTCCACTCTTGGACACTCTACTTCACTCTATGCCACTCCATACCCTTCAACTCTAAAACACTCTACACCACGCCACTCTACACCAGTTTATGCCACTCCATTCTACGACACTCTATGACACTGCACTCAAGTACACTCTACGCTACTGTGTTCTACTCCACTCTCCGACAGTCTACGCCAATCCACTCTATGTGACTCCACTCTACGCCACAGATGCAAAAAAATCCTAGCACGTCTAGGTATATAAGTGTACAGATAAGTCAGGCCAGTTATCAAGAAGGAACAGTAGGAGAGGATTGGCAAAGTTATATAAAAAGTATATTTTTATTTAGTATATTTAAAAATCATATTAGAAATGACCAAAGGTCAAAACAATATGATAGGTATTAAAATATCTTTGTCAAAATTACATACAATAATCATAAAGAATTAACATAAAATTCATAATACATAACATAAAGGAATATATTAACAAAAGCATACAGATAATCACAACAATAATAAAACAAGCATAAGAACTCGACGCGCGTTTCGGCAGGAAACCGCCTTCTTCAGGAGACACAATTTTAATTCCTGAAACACAATTATAAAAGAATATCTATGTTATCTAGGCATTCATAGAGATTATAACAACAACGTATTCAATTATTATTACTAACATATTTAAAAACCTACATTCCTAACTTAAGGACTGACCATGACTATTGTTATGTACACTCAAGGCCTTTGATGAGCCACATAATCTGCCGATTGTACAGTATCTGACTCAATTAAGACTAACGCACCTTGGTTTATGAGGGCACCACCTTATAATGAAGAGAAATACACTCAGGTTTCTTTTTGTGAACTAAAGTAGAATCACTTCTAAATTCCTACATATCAGACTAAATCTTTGTAATTGTTAGCACACAGTAAGTATATATATAACTTTTGGAAGTTTATGTGGCTCATCAAAGGCCTTGAGTGTACATAACAATAGTCATGGTCAGTCCTTAAGTTAGGAATGTAGGTTTTTAAATATGTTAGTAATAATAATTGAATACGTTGTTGTTATAATCTCTATGAATGCCTAGATAACATAGATATTCTTTTATAATTGTGTTTCAGGAATTAAAATTGTGTCTCCTGAAGAAGGCGGTTCCCTGCCGAAACGCGCGTCGAGTTCTTATGCTTGTTTTATTATTGTTGTGATTATCTGTATGCTTTTGTTAATATATTCCTTTATTTTATGTATTATGAATTTTATGATAATTCTTTATGATTATTGTATGTAATTTTGACAAAGATATTTTAATACCTATCATATTGTTTTGACCTTTGGTCATTTCTAATATGATTTTTAAATATACTAAATAAAAATATACTTTTTATATAACTTTGCCAATCCTCTCCTACTGTTCCTTCTTGATAACTGGCCTGACTTATCTGTACACTTATATACCTAGACGTTCTAGGATTTTTTTGCATCTGTTGCTACCCTGCACTAGGAGTCTATAGATTGTCACTACCCAGGGGGTCCTTGCTATTCTCAGTTGTCCACTCTACGCCACTCCACTCTACGACACTCTACTCTAACCCAAACAACTACATGCGGCTCCCCTGTACGACATTCTACTCCACTCCACGGCACTCTACTCCACTCCACAACACATTACTCCACTCTATACCACTCCACTCTATGCCACTTCACTCTACACTACTCCACTCTATTCCTCTCTTCTTCACAACACTCCACTCAATGACACATTCTACTTCATTCTACAACACTCCACTCTACGCCTCTCCACTCCACTCTCCTCTACACAACTAACTTTTAGCCCTGCTAAACAGCAGCCACGCTGGTGCACAACATAACTAAAACACATTGGCAAAGCCAAAAGCTCTCACATAGGCGAGACCTATTGCTTTGCCAATGTTTGTGTATATTGTATTGTTGGATAGGACTCAAAATGGAAGGACTCAAAAAGAAAGGAATAATTCAGCTCATATTCATAAGAGGCAAGGGAGTAGCCTGTCGAATATGAGAGGCTCATAGCTTTTGCAACATTTGGATTCCAGTTCTTAAGGCTATTATTGAACATGAATTGAGTTGGGGGCTGGCCCCTGCTAATAATCCATCCTGTGTCCGAGAACAGTGTGTAGACACCGGGTCACACTGAGTGGCATCTGCACATTTAATGTGCTCCAACTTGAGGAACAGCCATAGGTTCTTTTCCAGCACCACCGTCTGCTTCACTTCACGGACAATCTAGTTCCTGTGTTGAAGTGGTGTCCTTGCTGGGAACCTACGGAGGTCAATCACAGTACAGCCAGACAATCAAACCTGGCTACCACTCCCAGCAGCCCATCACCTGAAACAAAGACAACGGAAGAGAAGAAACTCCCAGCAGCGTAACTTCACGTCTTTGTACGAGATAAACCAAGATCTTAAAGTGGGTTTGATTTTCTCAGGTTCTGGGTCTATGTAAAATATGTTGAAACATTGAATGTACAAAGGTTAATAAGTGTCTAGTAACAGGCATGTGTGCATCGCGCTTTATAACGCACACATATCGCTGCAACAAAAGCTGTAAATCCACTGAGCACTTGCATTAAAGAAAAAAAATTGTAATCAACAATTATTTATTGACTTTATGTTACTAGCATAACATCTTGAAACTTGCTGGATAAAGGTAGTCTGTGCAGCAGATGGTAACTAACTTAAAATGTAGTCTGTTCATGACAAATTAGGAAGACGATGAAAGCTTTATTGTCACATTTCTCCATGCTGCCAATTTGGATGGAGGCAGAGTTTGTAAAAAAAATATAATGCATAGACAAAGCGTCATGCACCCCAGTCCTCGAGGTGCTGCCCCGAATGACTCCACCCCCTTTTTCCGCCAACCAAAATTTATGAGTTGGCAGAGTATGTTTTATTCAATTTCTGGACCTGAAAGGATGTTTCTTTTTCATATGAAACCAGTTTAAATATTTGGGCTCCACGGGAGATGGGAGGAATTGTTGATTCAAGATGACCAACAGCCTTGAGAGATCGTGTTAATAAAATTGGCAGTTTAATCAGGCGAGATGGCTCTTTTAGGTATGGATAATAAAGGCATTACATAATCATTGATATTTTCAAAATGTCTCCATTTGTTTTCAAGTTTATCTTGTTGTTTTCTTGGGATTACAAAGCCTCTGAGAACTAGGGTTCTTTTCTACAGATTTACCATGTTGTGAGCGTATCTAGGACCCTAATTAAATATTCCCGATTTTATGCCCTTATGTGGTTATAACAAATCATATCCTTATAAAGGCATAAGAATCATATCCATATTTAGTAATAGCCAATGCAGTCCAAATACGGCAAGGCTACTTCCTTAGGCTCCTAGAAAGTACAACGAGTTCTTTAAACAAACCAAACCTCCAGCACCCCGGGAATTCCCCCTGCCTTTGTTTTGATTTGTCCTAGAACTCCTGTGAGTCCTGAAAGAACTGGCAGTTCTTAGTGACAGTTCTTATTGACGTATTATGTCCAACCTTACATCAAACACGGCACCTTCCAGGTATAAATATACCAGCATTTGCCTTAAGCAACACACGGTGGTTTGGAGCAGAGCGGCTATCTACTTACCCGAAGCCCAGCTGATGCGAGTGCCGAAGGAAGCCGTCCCTCCCATTTGACGCACTGAGAAAGACGCTGTCTTTGAGTCCTGCCGAGAAAATCCAGCTCCAGTGTTTCCAGTCACCCTTGCGGGTAACTGGGAGATCGAGTCCTGAGAACGAGATACTAGACCTCCTTCATTCTAAAACCAAGGTACAGAGCTGATTAGACCCTTAGAGAATTCTTGATTCAGATTCTTGGGAAAACTAACTTAACTTAAACTGCAACTCCCTTACTCCTTCCCACGTACTAGGCTTAGGTTAGGTACACTGGGGTAGGCGTATCTTAGAAGCACCAGTTGAGTACGTTTAGTCAACTTTTATCATTGTATATAATTGTACATATTTTATCCGTTTTAAGTATCATATGGCTCAGAACCATATCAATACTTTTACAGTATTATTTCATATTAGTCCTTTTACTATACACACTTTACTTTATGACAAGTATTGCACTTGTGGCAATTCACTTCTCTTGCATGAGAAAGAAGACTACTCAATAAATAACACCTTTTATTGAAAACGCCCGTCTCTCTATTTCTCTGCACTCTGGTGAAACTAAGCATGCACGATTGACTAAGTGAAATAGCTATCTATTGTTTTCACACGACTCTGGAGATATACTCCTTATTCTGGAGGGAGCAAAGTTGTCATGTTTATGCGGTTGTCAGAAGCTAATCCTTTCTTGTCTAATCAGGGAAGTTAACTCCTCCCTGTTCATTCAAGAAAGTTTCTAGTGACCTCTGAGCTAGCTGGCATACCTAATTAAGTCTAACATATTCGGTAGAGACTTAGTCGACCTCAGTCCAACGTCTAAACTGCCGTTTATGTTATTCCAATGCGCAGAGCCTATTGGGAATATAGGAACTACACTACAACCAGTGATGTGTTACAGTAAATTGGAGCTGTCATTTTATATGTAGGTAAAATAGCATACCTTGACTTATCCCTCCAAGGTGTAGTGGAACATCAGCTTCCCAATTTTTTTTTCTTTGAGTGTTAAGAATATGGTTAGATTTTATGAGTCTCTCAATAGTAAACTTCAGTGAGGTTTTTAGAACGGCCCGAAAATATGCAAATAATCTCCAATGAAATTCGTTCCATGTACATTTTCTGCTTACATACTCATTACAGGAGTTGTGTTGTTCGACAAACACAGCACTTATATTTAGTCACACAATTTGTTTGCTTTAACGATTAGCTATTGAAGATTAAAATTTCTGTGAGTTATGCTCTGCCATCTTACTCCACTGTCTAGACTGAGATGAGTACTTTCCACGCATCATTCTTACAGGTTCTCCATCCTCTTCTCTACCATGACGTCGACTCACTCTCTTCACTCTTGCTCCTAATATCAAATGCCTGCAACATCATCCATAGAGTCAGTAATACATAATAGAACTCTGTTCCTGTCCTGCACTGACCAGCATGCCCCTTAGGTTAGCATAACCTGGACTTGTCCATGAAGGCCTAAATCTGGATGATTGCTAATCCACTGGAAATCGACAAGTTAGGCTACAGGCCACAAATTAACACAATAAATGAGACACTTGGGTCCATTCTGCTGGCCCACCTCTACATCTGAGCTGGAACTGGACTCTGGCCTCTCCCAAGTCACCCACCTCAGAGCAATCAAGTACAGTCTTGATCAGTTTCCTTCTCTGACTAGCTCACCCTACGATCACATTTTATAGTTTGCTGTTCATCTCATGGTCCTCCTACTGCCTGCCCACCCTCTCCTTATATGGCACTCTCCTCAAACCAGCTCTGCATAGGTTTCCCTCAACTTATTATGGTATGTATCCCCTTTTTTACCCTCCAACCAGGCTCCATCACTCTGGCGCCTAACACGTCCCTGGCCTCCCCCTAATTCCATTTCACCCATAAATCCTGTCTATAGCTACCTGTCCTGTCATACTCTGCCGGTCGGGATCTGGTCTCCCTTCCACATCCATGTTAGCCTTACTCTACCTGTTCCATCTAATCACTTTAGTCTGCACTCATTATTGAAGGAAGTGACCCGATTAGGGTCACCCGGGTCACTCGTAACCACCTCTCGTCTTCCAAAAAATGAAGAGTCGGTCAGTCAGACAGTAGGGAATGCAAACCAAGTACTTTATTAGTATTAGTATAGAGCTGCAGCGGAGCCCAGTCTGACCAGCCTCTTGAGATGGCTGCTGAGGGACTGACTCTCCCCAACATGACATAAGATATTATACATTTCCAAATCTTCTGAAAACACACACAGAGGGATGTGCTACAGTTTTGGGACGGGTACATGTTACCTTCACTCCAAGGCCACCTCACTCACGCTCACAATTAGGGTGAAGGGGGGAACAAGCCTATCTACCAGCTAAGATATGCAACAATAGAGTACATTCATGAATGCTGCTGAAATCGGCCTTGGAGAAACATGAGCAATAGGGCATGGAGACAATTTTCTGCTGAGGCAAGCAGCATGAGGCAGGAGCTCAGGTTCGATCATGAGACAGAATGGTGGTTATTAATAAAATGGCGCTTTGAACGCTAACTTAACACAGAATATAACATGAGCAAGGAGACAATAATATTTTCAATTCTAACAGACCCTCCTTTTAGCATTCATGCAAAATTGTATATTTGCAATCAGGTAAGGGTCTTTACAATTCTAAAGATAATAAGAACACTCAATCAGAGGCAATTGTTGCTACTGTTAAGACTTGTAATCAAGACTAAATACTCTGCAAGGCTAGACACATATAATCAATATTCAAAAATGCCCTCATCAATATTCAGCAAATCTTGGATGCCCTGCATCGTCATTGCTTTGCTCTGAGAGTCACGTTCTGGAGGCCTTTGGCGAGGAGTCAACATTGATACACAGCAGGCACAACAAGCAGGGAGGCAGTGGATGCACAGACAACATGCTAAAATTATACCAGCAATGCCAATCAGGAAGATGAGAATCTTCTACCCCCAAGATCCAAAGAGGCCCCAAAACCACCATGTGAGAGACCATGTACCATTCTCCTGGTCTATGTGAGAGGCAATCTTATGGAGCTTCTGTATAGGGGCATATACATTTGGAGCATGGTCCGGTATGTTTGCACAGCAACTACTTCCAATGACGCAGCAGGCCCTACCCCTATCAGCAAGGATGACGTCTAACACCATCTGGTTTTGAAGGGCAACAAGTCTCGTAGCCAGGACCTCTACTGCGATATTGGTCAAAATCCCTGCAGTGGTGTTAATGACCCCTTCTACAACCCCAGTAAGTCACCAAATATTAAGACTGCTAGCCATGGGGCCAAGCAAGGTATTATACCTTTCATAGCATAAGTAAACTGCTGCAAGGTGGTGCCCTGTCTGATCTTTGTTGTTTGTGCTAATCATTCTCTTAAACCGAAGCGCATGGGCAGTTCTACGCTGTAGTCAATGGTACCTACTAATCTGCCTTTTCCTTTGGTGCACTGTTTCTCTGTCGGGGGTGCAAATTGTACCTTATCACTCCAGGCACAGAGTGGTCAGGAAAAAGGAGGTCGAACTCAAAGGGGCCAAGGGGCAGAGGCTCAAACACTGATGAGCCAGCAGGCTGGGGCTCAATGGGCTGGGACTCAGGCGCAGGTGGTCCAAGGCTGGGGCTCCTTGATGTCATTAATCTCAGGTGGCACCGCCTCATTCAGCACGGTGAGGCTCCAGTGGCGGCCGGTGACATTTTAAAGTGGTGAGGCGTAAAATTAGTAGTGGAGCACACCGCGGCGAGCGAGCCCGAACAAGCGTTAAGGGGGGTGGGGGTTTTAAATTTTTCCCTGAGAAAAATTTGAAAAATGAGTGGGCAAATGGTGCATTTTCAAGACTTTTGGAAGCCACTGTGCTAAACAGAAACAGGTGAGGGCAAATACAAATATGCCCTCACCTGCAGGTATCTGCCCCCAGGAAGGTGCAGTGTGCACCTTCTGCCTGTGAGGGGAATGGCTGGGAGCAAGTCCCTGGAACCCCTGTATCTCTCTCCCAAGTGGTGCCCTCAGGGGTACCTCCCAATTACCTGTTTGCCCCTGTGACTACAACTGTAAAATGGAGTGGCCACATGGGCAAAAAAGCACCCTCATCGCCTTTGGGCTAGACCCCCATGAAAATGAGGAAATGCCTCTTTGCAACAACACTTGCCTAAAATGTGTGCCAGCACAATCCATCTGGAAGATGGGCCGCACAAGCACTAGTGGCACCTTATTTAATGCCTTATTTAAAGCCATGATTGTGGAAGACAGTGCAGCCACAAGGGGCCAAGAATTTGGTGAACGTTACACTACAAAAACACTTCTGTGACATAATATGTGCGGTCATGATATCACGGTGACAGGCTCAGTAGAAAAAGTACATAGTATGAAGCTGGTAGTTCAGGAGTATCTGGAGTTGGTGGTTTCAATATGAATTTGAAAGAAAGCTCTTGAGTGAGAGAGGGTGGTTGGAGCTCAGGAGTAAATGGTCTCAGTATGAGACTGGTGGGGTGGAGTAAGGAATAAAATTACAAACAAGATTTTTGGCACATTGTGTTCAGGGTAAGGCGTTTCCATATGAGCCTGGAGGGATCAGCTCAGAAGTGATTGTATGTAAAGAAGGTCAGAAAAAGGACTGGTGCTGCAGAGGTTCAGGAGAGGGCTTTGAGGTTCCGTGACAATTGTAAGTGGTGCTTTCGACTCGCACGAATATGGTCGAGTCTGGTATCTACGAACCGCAAATGACGAGTTTAGTAAGTGTGCGCAGTTTCGCTGTGCTAACTTAAACCGTTCGTTTGTTAGGTGGGCTTTTCATCTGTACCCACGGGTTCCATCTTAGATACGGCATCCATTTTGTCTCTTGCCCTCAAGTAGCCAGCGAACGGACGCTGTCCGCTTCGCGACCCTGGGACTCCCCAGATATTGGCGGAAGACACATGTTCTTTGAAAGTGTCTTTATGACGAGGGGGATGCTACTGTAAGGCAGATGGCGCCGCTCGAGGCTCATCTTGCCGCACGGACTTATTGTCTCAGTCGTGCATCTCATTAGGCGCGTCCCTTTGATGCCTGTATCTCGTGTTTCCCGATACCTCCCCTTTTACACCCTTTCCGACCTCCCCACTGTCTCCGTCTTCCTCTGCACCTGTCTTCGTTCCTATTTCGATCTACTTTACTGCTGATTGGAATTTGCTAATGGTGGGAAGATGGGTTTTTACAGTTGGGAACCGCCAAATGTTTCCGCACTTATGTTCCGGACCTTGTGTGTTCCAAAGTGACCAAAGCGACCCCTCTGGGAGCTAGATGTGGGAACTGGGTTGTAAACTTTTGTGTTCAATGTTATCCTATGGGTAAAAACTGTATAAAAGGAGCGATCCACAGAACCAATTTGAAGCAGTCTCCCCGAACTACACTTGATGTACTTCCTGTGACTTCTGTGTTCCCTGCAGCAAATAAACCTTGAATCTTTGACGCCGAAGGAAGTGTCCCGTGTCTCTGTGACTTGTACGCCGGAGCAGGTTACCCACGAAGGTTTCAGGTGTTGTGCCCTGGCACCGCTGGGTCCAAAAGAACCCAGTCCTTCAGTTGGCGCCCAACGTGGGGCTGCATCAGTGGTACCGGTCCAAGCCCGACGATCGTGAGGAACTTCGTGTGAAATCTCCGAGGGAAGGTGCACCCCGCTTCATCGATCCTGTTGTCGAAATAAGTGGCCCGAAGACTTTTCCCGCGAAGATTCCCGCCTCCTGACGGCTGCGACGGACTGCTGCCCTGACTGTAGACCTGTTTTGGCGCCTGGCGTAGACCTTGGTATAGCGAGACGATTGACGGGCCTTCCTGAGGACGCCATCGATCTTTGAGTTAAGTATTTGTGGGTCGCTCCCAGAGTTCTTGGTTGTTGACACTTTAGCGAGTGTCTTTGTTGTTCACGCTGTGTGAGTGTTTTTGTCGGTGACACTTTGCTAGCGTATTTTGTTGTTGTGTTGTTTGACGACTGCAGCCGCCAAAAACCGAGGGTTTTGTTCTTTGCTGGGACTTGGTAAATCCCGTAACCCTTGAAGTTTGTGAAACTCGGCTAGTGTGCAAGATGCCTGGTCGCAGTACTTTGTTCAGTTGTTTTAGACCTTGTGGTGCGGATTCCCTGCTGGAGGACTCGTGTCCGATACCTCCGGTTGGAACTCCTACTTATGACTTATATAGCAAACATGGGCTAGGCCCGATTGCTTTTAACGATTATTGGATTAAATATACAAAGAAAGACGGCGATCTTCGTTGGCCACCTCACGGTAGCCTCGAGGCGTCGATCTTAGATAATTTGGAAATAAAGTTGTTCGAACGTAAATCTAGGCCGGCCATGTTTGATGCCTTTCGGTTGTGGCGCAAAGAAGCCCGACAGAAAGAAATCAGACAGAATAAATGTAGTCAGCGAGATAATGTTGCTACTATAGTGAAGAAAGCTGAGCAGTTTCAGCGTGATAAGGAGGATAAGGATAAGGAAGTGTTTGAGAGGCTACAGCGTATGTCCATAGATAAATGCTATCCTGCTTTGCCTGTGGAGTCGGATAAGAAGGAAGAGGCAGTTGAGGATCCTTTAATGTCCTATCTTATGAAGTCACCACCTCCGTACGTACAGGGTACCGCAGCTCCTGTGGTCCCTGCCGTACCTGTTCTTCCACCTATTGTTCCTCCGCCTGTTCCTCAACCTGCACCCGCTCTTCCGACTGTTCCTGCTCCTTTGTCTGTTTCTATTCCTACTGCTCCTCCGCTTCCACATACTCCTGCTCCCGCTACTGCTCCTGTTTTGTTAACCCCTGTTGTTGCTACTGTTTCTACTTCTCCTCTTGTTAGTCCTGTGTCTTACTCTTCTCCCCCTACTCGTAACCGTAACTCTCCCCTTGCGACAAATTTCTTTCAGTCGCTCGGACCTGTTTTTGGGTCTGCTGGATCTGATGGTCCTCAGAGACGTAGTCAGCTTCCTGGTAACAGAGAACGTGTTGCACTATATAATATGGCGATGGGTTGGATGGTAAATCCTCAGAGAAATCCACCTCGTGTTGTCCTCGAAACGTTTAATCAATTCAACATACCAACTCAGAGATATGTGTTTGACGAAATGTGCAAGTTCCTACATGATCAGATAGCGGCCAATGCGCCTGACGAGGTGCTGACCGCCCTGTCTGAACTTCGGCTTCAGTTCGCAACTGGACTGATAGTCGATACTAATGTCCGACGGGCTATTGAGCGGTTGCTATCTCTTCGTCCCGCTCCCATTCCTCATGCACTGTTTGTTGAGGATATTGAGAAACAAGATGAGTCTGGCCAATACCCTATGCGTGAAGTTCCGCCAGTTTGGATGCCAGGTAATCCTGGGGCAAACCCCCCGGTTCCGCCATTCTTCCAGAGAGTATGGATACACCTCCCATGGAAAAGATCGGAAGTATTACAGGTGAAGCAATCTCTGCCTGACCCTCGCAAAAATCCTGCAGGGTATTACAAAGAATTATCGCAGCTCGTAGATGCTACGGTAATGAATCTCGCCGATATCGACATGTTGTTCGGTAATGTCGTACCGCAACCGGTATGGGCTAAGATTCGTCACCAAGATCACGCAACTGAATTAGGTGGGGATTGGGCAGCCATTGTAGCGTCAGATGGGTTGCAAGACGGTGGTGCTAAGCCTGAACAATTGATTACTGCTCTCCCTCAGCGAATAATAACGTTAATGAAGACTCTTATGCCAGCTATGAGGGTAAATTGGGACAAGTTGTCAGCCTGTAAACAAAAGAAAGATGAGAGTGTTTCCGATTTCTTTACGAGGTTCGAAGAAGCATTCATTGATCATAGTGGACAGGATATGGGTACTGAGGGTGGACAGAGGTTGTTTGTGGATAAATTCGTGTCGAACTTGTTGCCCGATTTGAGCAATAAATTAAAGAATTCGGAAAGTGCATGGGCCGTTTCTACCTCAGCTCAGATATTGGCTACGGCACAATATTATGAGAATAGAGAGAAAGAGGAAAATGACCGTGCTGATAAAAAGACGAAAGAGCTAAAAACTAAAGTGTTGTTACAACAAGCGTATCCGCCACGTACTAATCAGAGTGCGCCTCAGCAGAATAGATCACAGTCGCAATCGAATCGATCGCAGCCGCGTAATGATTCCTCTTTCCAAAGATCTTCGTTAGGGTACAATCAATGTGCTTATTGTAGACAGGAAGGACACATTAAATTCAATTGCCCTGCCTTAAATGAACGTAATGGTGGTAATTCGTCTAAAGGAGGCCGTGGTGGTTCACAGCACGCATCACGTGGTAGAGGTCGTGGTGCTCAGAATGATCGCTCTGACAACTCATCAAATTCTAATAACTGTTTCGATCAACGTGGATCATCGCAAGGACGATCTGCACAGTACAATGTAGACGATTATTACGTCGATCAGGGAACTGACGATAGTAATTACTAGGACAGCCAAAGACAAGGAGAGGGAGTGGTATCAGTTCCGGTTGATCAGAGAGGGCCTTACGTCGCAGTTGCTACATCGGGCGTCGTTGAGCCTTTTCTGTTGGACACTGGTGCAGCGAAAAGTTCTATCATGCATTCGAAACTCCCTGGCGCACCTTTGTCTGGCTTAACAAATGTATCCGTTGGATTCTCTGGCGCCCCCGTTAGCAATCCCGTTTCGCGCCCTTTGCCCCTTCAAATTGGGCCACGTGAGCTCCAAGCTCCGTTGATTTTGACCACTGGTTGTGGTGAAAATCTTTTGGGTCTGGATTTGCTTAAACGTTTGTATGCAACATTGTATTGTTCTCCTGCGGGAGTAAAGCTTACGTTAGGAGAGAGGGTAGTCTCTCCCATGTATTTGTCCCTCGATAAGCTTCCACCGGAATTGAGTTCTCTTCCTGCGTCTTTGTGGGCGACGGGTCCAAATGATGTGGGCCTACTTGATATCTCCCCTTATGTTGTTCAGTTGAAAGCTAATGTGCGGCTGCCACGTATTCCCCAATACCGTATCTCCCTTGATGGTGAGCGAGCTTTGTTAGCCATCATCTATGATTTGATCGAGAAAGATGTTATTGAGGAGACTCGGGGAAACGTGTGCAATAGCCCTGTATTGCCCATTCTTAAACGTACTGATCCTACCAAACCGCCTGTTTATCGTTTTGTTATCGATTTACGGGAGGTAAATAAAATTGTGGTTCCTCAATTCCCTGTTGTGCCTGACATCACGGCGCTACTGACTCTGATTCCAGCTACTGCATCATGGTTTTCGGTGATTGATTTGAAAAATGCCTTTTTCAGCATCCCGATTGCCGAAGAGAGCAGGGACCTGTTCGGTTTCTCTCTTGGTGGACGTAGCTTCCGGTTCAAACGCGCTCCTCAGGGCTACTGTGAAAGTCCATCGATTTACAGTCAAGCTTTGAAGGGTCAACTGGATGCGTTTAGGTTGCCGGTTGGTGCGGCTTTAATCCAATACGTCGACGACTTATTGGTGGCTGCTGATACTGAGGACATTTGCAAAATTGCTACAGTGTCGTTGCTGCAACATCTCTGTGAGTTAAATCACAAGGTGTCACCTTCTAAACTCCAATATTGTTGTCAAGAAGTAACCTATCTAGGTCACTTGTTGTCAAAGGAGGGAAGGAGATTGACCCCAGAGAGAATTGCAGCGATTGCGCGAATGGCTGTGCCACAAACCCAAAGAGATGTGCGTGCCTTTCTAGGTATCACGTCGTACTGCAGGCAGTGGATTCCTAATTTTTCATTGCTAGCGAAACCATTGGTGGCTCTTACGTGCAAGGATGTTTCAACTCCTTTACCATGGACGGAAGAATGTCAGAAAAGTTTTTCTGAATTACGTGATTCATTGTGTTCGGCCCCTGTGTTAGGTACCCCTGATTACAGCAAGCCGTTCACGTTATATGTTCACGAGAGGGAAGGTTGTGCTTTGAGTGTTCTAACGCAACCTTTTGGTGGTAAGCAACGTCCATGTGCATATTTTTCCTCGACCTTAGACCCAGTAGCTAGAGCATTGCCGAGTTGTTTGAGAGCAACTGCGGCAGCTGCGGTCTCCATCCGACAATCAGCAGGATTGGTCATGGATAATATGCTTACGGTGATGGTTCCGCATGCAGTCGATACTCTTTTGAATCGAACGAAAACTCAGCACTTGACGAGTGCGAGGTTGTCTGGGTACGAATTGACGCTCTTGGCAAGCCACATTCAGATAAAACGTTGTAATGTCCTAAATCCGGCAACTTTGTTACCAATTAGTGCAGAGTCAGATGAAGTAGCAGAACATGACTGTTACTTGCGAACGGAGGAGGAAACAAAAGGTCGAGTGGACCTTAAAAACACCCCATTGGAAAACCCGGATGGCACCCTGTATGTGGATGGGTCATGTTTTAAGTTGCCGAATGGCGATGTGACTACTGCTTATGCTGTTGTAACATTGAATACTGTTGTTGAGACTGCAAGATTGAATCAGAATTCTGCCCAAGCTGCAGAGCTGATCGCTCTCACTAGAGCATGTGTTTTAGCAAAAGGGAAACGTGTGAATGTGTACACCGATAGCCAGTACGCTTTCGGTGTAGCGCATAGTTTTGGACGATTGTGGCGAGAGCGTGGTTTTTTGACGTCGCATGGCACGAAAATACAGCATGGCCAGCTTGTGAACGATCTTTTGGATGCATTGACTTTGCCTGAACAAGTTGCAATTGTTAAGTGCAGTGCGCATCGTAAAGTGACGGATGATGTTGGTCGTGGTAATGCGTTTGCAGATGAGATTGCTAAGGAGACTGCCCGGAACCTTAGCACTCGAATGTATGTGACGAGTTCGGTTAGGTGGCCTACAGAATCAAGTATGTGTGAAGATACTGTTGAGAGCGTGAAAGCAATTCAGAATGAGGCCACTGAGACTGAAAAGACGAAGTGGAAGGAAAGTACGGGAAAGTTGGATGCGAATGGTTGTTGGATTGATTTGTCGGATCAGAAAAGATGGATGTTGCCTGATGCGTATGTGCTGGCCGTTGTGACAATGGCACATGGGTTAGCACATATTAGCGCGAAAGGCATTTGCAAGTTGCTGGCCGATGCGTGGAAGAATGATGGTATTACAAAGTGTGCTGAACGTCTGGTGAAGAATTGTATGGTGTGTATAATGTACAATCCTGGCAAAGGAACCCCAACTCCCCCTGGCAGTTTTGCTCCTCCTTCGTATCCCTTTGAGGTGATCCAATTGGACTTCATCCATATGGAGCGATGCAATAACCTGAAATACGTTTTGGTTGTGGTTTGCGCATTCTCCCGATGGATCGAGGCCTATCCCCTCAAAGACAATACCGCTTTGTCTACTGCGAAAATCCTACTGAAGGAATACTTTCCTCGGTATGGAATGCCTAGAGTCGTGTGG
Organism: Lissotriton vulgaris; assembly: GCF_964263255.1. Taxonomy (NCBI): domain Eukaryota; kingdom Metazoa; phylum Chordata; class Amphibia; order Caudata; family Salamandridae; genus Lissotriton; species Lissotriton vulgaris. The sequence continues at coordinate 366,333,259 of NC_141698.1, forward strand.
TCAGATAACGGAAGTGAGTTTGTTGGAAGTGTGATGAAGAGTGTGTGTAAGGGCCTTGGAATTAATCAAAAATTCCATAGCGCCAATCATCCCCAGTCAGCTGGATTAGTTGAGGGATACAATGGTACCCTTAAACTAAAACTAGCGAAGATTCAGGCTACGACTGGACTTTCGTGGCCTGATGCTTTGCCCCTAGCATTACTGTCAACTAGGGCGACTGTACACTCCCGAATAGGGCTTAGCCCCTATGAGATAGTGTTCGGCCGTCCTGCGAATGTGTGGGGGGTTCCTAGGCCAGGAATATTCTCTGATCTTGAGTATCCGATGTTGATTGACTACTTACATGACTTGACTGCTAAACTGAGGTTAATTCACCAACAGGTTTACGACGCCTTGCCAACGCAGACGGAGGGTCCGGGCCACCAGCTCCAGCCCGGGGATTGGGTGGTTACTCGTAACTTCTCACGCAAGAACAATCTGGACCCCCGATTTACCGGACCTTACCAGGTACTCCTGGCCACGAGGACTGCCGTTCGTCTTGAGGGGCGGAAAAATTGGGTACATGCTACCCATTGTAAGCGAGTCCCTATTCCTCTGCCGGCAGACCCGTGGGTAAGGAAAGGCATTGCGTCAACAGAAACAGAAACATTGCCGGCGTTTGTACCTTTTAGCGACGCACAGCTTGTTGGAGAACCCTCAGCGCAGCAGAAAGCCATTGTTGAACACTTGTCAGCAAAAGACTCAAGACCAGATCAACCAACTGATCAGCAGGACGCTGTCTCTTCAACGGATCCTTTGTTCGACGAGCAGACACGTCCCGGGAAACATCGATATTCTTTGCGATCTCACACTAAGGACAAATAAAATTTTCTTGCTTTGCTGAAATTGACAACTGCAATATTCTCGTTTCCCATGATCAATTTGGAACATTCGTATTATTGAAAATTTTCTGTACATATATCAAGCTTCTTCCTTGTATCTTTTTACTTCCACAGCTGAGAGACACTGTGCCTATATATATATATATACATATTGTGTATTGAAGGCCGTAGGGCCGCGCGCGTACTTCCTTCTGGACAGTAGGTCTTGACGCTAGGTTAAAGGCCGTTGGTTCCTAGGAACTCCTGGGGATTGACTATTGCTGCACAGAACGAAGTGCGTCAAGAAACGTTGCGGACGGTCGTAGGGAATGGCATTTTCGAAGCTGAATGATTTGGAAGGGGCTCAAGGCTATAGATTCAAGCTGCAGCAACTCAGTCGTACCAAATGTTTTATATTTCAATTGTTTGTGTTGTTTTTGACTGCTTCTGCATTATTGGCGGGTGGGGTGTATTACACGATGTGTTACTTCTTACCTGTTACTCTTACCCCTACTCCTTACCCTAATCTTACCACTACTGCTTCTCCTCATTCCTTTCATATGTTACCGGAACACGAGCAGGCTAGACGTGTAGAATTCCGCAACAATTCCTTTATTCAGCTCCTCCATCAGCATCAGTTAGTGGTGAACACTACTAATTGTTGGGTGTGTGGGCTGATGCCACATACTACGGATAAGGGAATTCCATATCTGGTGTTACCGTATAGTTCCCAAGGGTCAGCTCGAGCATTCCAAACAATGTTTCGAAGCGCACTGGGTTTCCACCCCATTCACGAACAACGTTCCCCCTACTCTGGTCCTACCTCGTATCAGAAGTTGCTATCAATGGCAATAGAGGATATGGAAGATGAGATCCATGATCCTTTTCTTATCCCTGACGAAGAGGTACAAGCTTATAGGGTCCTAAGTAGAGGGGAATATAGTAAGTCTATTAATGAAAAGCAGCTTAAAAGCTCGCCTCCAATATGGGTCGTACCCCAAACTGGTAACTTGTGTCTTATGGGTCGTGATCGAGGTCTGCAAGCCCAACTTGGAGAAAGTGCTTGCACTGAAACCTACATTGTGCCAATGTCCTCGTCCCCTGTGTTTCTGGCTGCCAAGGGTACCTACTTTATCTGTTATGATCGTGCATACACATGGTTGCCCGCGGACTTCATGGGCTCATGTTTCATTGCAAATTTGTTGCCTCCGACGTTCACTGTAGATGCCGATTATCATAAGACTAGAGTTGTACGAGGCGTAGTTAGCGAAGAGGATACTGCCGGTCAAGAGGCAGGAGACTTTTTCAAGGGTTTCCTCCCGTTTTGGGGACCTATGGTCAATAGTAGGAACCTGAGACAGTTGACTCGAGTGGTAGAATCGACAGCTAATATTACTGCCAGTGCCCTTGGTAATATCACCACAGAACTTCAGGCGGAGAGACTTATGACGTTACAAAATCGTATGGTTTTAGATGTCATCTTAGCAGATCGCGGTGGGGTATGTAAAGTGATCCATTCGAGCTGCTGCATTTTCATTCCAGATAATGCTCCTACTGTCTATCAAGCCATCTCGAAGTTGCATAAGATCTCCGAATCCATACACGTGGATGTAGGGGATTGGACGCTGCTTGGATGGTTTTGGGGCCTGATGTCGACTTGGGGTTGGAAGATTCTGATGATCATCGGAGTTGTGGTAGTGTTCCTGTTCACGTGTTGCCTTTGCGTGCAGTGTGGTCCTGCCTTATGTGGCCTCTGTGCTACAACGTGTATGAGACAACCATCTGTTACCAAGGGGACTCGGTTGGACAGAGCTATGCTGCAACAACATCTTGATGGTCTGATGAATATCGAATATGATTCCGACTAGTGCTTGCCTACATGAGGGCAAAAGGAGCGTCTGAGGTTCCGTGACAATTGTAAGTGGTGCTTTCGACTCGCACGAATATGGTCGAGTCTGGTATCTACGAACCGCAAATGACGAGTTTAGTAAGTGTGCGCAGTTTCGCTGTGCTAACTTAAACCGTTCGTTTGTTAGGTGGGCTTTTCATCTGTACCCACGGGTTCCATCTTAGATACGGCATCCATTTTGTCTCTTGCCCTCAAGTAGCCAGCGAACGGACGCTGTCCGCTTCGCGACCCTGGGACTCCCCAGATATTGGCGGAAGACACATGTTCTTTGAAAGTGTCTTTATGACGAGGGGGATGCTACTGTAAGGCAGATGGCGCCGCTCGAGGCTCATCTTGCCGCACGGACTTATTGTCTCAGTCGTGCATCTCATTAGGCGCGTCCCTTTGATGCCTGTATCTCGTGTTTCCCGATACCTCCCCTTTTACACCCTTTCCGACCTCCCCACTGTCTCCGTCTTCCTCTGCACCTGTCTTCGTTCCTATTTCGATCTACTTTACTGCTGATTGGAATTTGCTAATGGTGGGAAGATGGGTTTTTACAGTTGGGAACCGCCAAATGTTTCCGCACTTATGTTCCGGACCTTGTGTGTTCCAAAGTGACCAAAGCGACCCCTCTGGGAGCTAGATGTGGGAACTGGGTTGTAAACTTTTGTGTTCAATGTTATCCTATGGGTAAAAACTGTATAAAAGGAGCGATCCACAGAACCAATTTGAAGCAGTCTCCCCGAACTACACTTGATGTACTTCCTGTGACTTCTGTGTTCCCTGCAGCAAATAAACCTTGAATCTTTGACGCCGAAGGAAGTGTCCCGTGTCTCTGTGACTTGTACGCCGGAGCAGGTTACCCACGAAGGTTTCAGGTGTTGTGCCCTGGCACCGCTGGGTCCAAAAGAACCCAGTCCTTCAGCTTGGTATCAGATTCAAGGGCTGGGCTCAGGATTAGAGGTCATAATAACAGATTGGAGGGTGCAGAGCAGGAGTAAAGGGTTACACTTTTAGAAATCATGGAACATGAGGCTCAGTTGTAGGAGGACGCAATATGAGATTGAGGCAGGTGGTCTCAGGAGTAAGAGGTTAAGATATTTACCTAAAGTACCGGGCTTAGAAACAAGAGGCCAGTATAGGAGACTGGAGTGTAGGAGCCTCAAGGACAAGGACAAAAGGTCTCAATATGAAAGTAGAGTTGATGCCCTGTAGGTCATATGATGATACTGCAATGGTGTTTATAAAGCACGTACTACACCTGATGAGGTGACAAAGCGCTTTTCGGCGGGCAGTATGCTACTCTGGAACCCACAAAGGATTAGCAGTGGGTTGGTATAGTAAAATTCAAGTTAATTTAAGCGGTGGACATGTGATGTGAGTCTGTTAGTTGGTTTACAAAGGATAATGGGTAGATAGAAGAGGAAAGAGTCCAGAAAGTGCTTATTGGGAGATCTTAGTAGTAAGACGAGGTTTGGAATGAATATAATGGGAGATGGAGGTGAGAAGAAGTTCTAGAAAGTGATTAGAGAGATCATAGTAGTAAAATGAGTTTAATGATAATGGAATAGCACTAAGGAGGAGTAAGAGGTCTTCTTGACTACTTTGAGGGTTGAGGAAAATTGGGGGGGGCACAATATTTAAATTCTCAGGGGGGAATATGGTTGCAGTAGGAGACTTGGAAGAGTTCCATGACCAGGCTTACAGAGATGTTCAAATAAATCCGTTTTCCTTGCCACAAACTACTTTGCTGTGCCCACTGTACCTGCTACCTGCCACAGGATGCTGCATCGGGCAGAGCGCAGCTACTCCCACTTGAATGCTGAAACATTGCCACCATCATCTTTTGCCACCAGGGGACTACATCCCCCAGCATTCCATGCGGCAGTCTCGCCGCGCACCGCAAGAGTGAGCACTGGGAGGTGCTCATAAGGGGGCCCGGGTTTTCGTGGGTTGGAGCCCGTTTTCCTTGCCATAAACTACTTTGCTGTGCCCACTGTACCTGCTACTTGTGCCCACTGTACCTGCTACCTGCCACAGGACACTGCATCGGGCAGAGCAGCGCTGCTCCCACTTAGACGCTGAAACATCGCTCCCATGATCTTTTGTCGCCAGGGGACTACTCCCCCCAGCATTCCACGCGGCAGTCTCGCCGTGCACCGCGAGAGTGAGCACCAGGAGGTGCTCATAAGGGGGCCAGGACTCCCGCAGCGTGGGACGCGCCCAGGCAAAGCCCGGAACAAGGGCGGGCCCGTCTGCGCCCATCAGAGCCAGCAGGAGGCTGGGCTGGGCCACCCCTCTTTCAACGATCTCCCTGTGACCCAGGCTCTTATGGTTAGCTTTTAATACCCACTTATTTACATTGCTATACGTGTGTATAGATTTGTAATATTGCTGTGTTTGTTTTATCCTCACAAGCAAGTATGTCCAAGGCTAATTGTGAGGGAGTGGGTGGCACTGGGGTTGTGGGCACCCTGGATGCTTTTCTTACCCGGGCTGAGTCGGTTCTCATCCATGAGATTGAGCTCACCGAAAGGAGACTCTCTTTAGATTCCCAATTGAGCCTCGATTGGAGCTTTTTCATCTAGCCTCCCATCCACTGATGATCGAGCTGTTGATTGTACTCCTTTGGTGTTGGCCCAGCCACGCCCTTCCCAAATAAGTAACCATCTTTTAAATGTAACCAATTCATCCCCTGATCCTTCCCCCTCTCCTAAGATACTCACACGACACCAGAGATCTGAGCAGAAAAAGGTGGGGGAGGTTCATACAGAAAAACGGAAGGTGCGTGGGCAGCTGCAAAATACATCTCAGGCTAGTAAGGTGGCTAAAACAAGAGGGAAGTGCCTAGGTAATGAGGGGGGCCTAAAAGTCGATCCTCCATCAGGCAACTCCTGTTCAATAGGAGATAAGGATGAGGAAAGGGTCCATACAAAAAACAGATGTTCAGGGAGTTTGAAGAGGCTATCCTCGCCAAAATGGGTGAACAAATTGTATTTATGCTAGATCCCCTACTAACCAAGCTGACAGAGATAAGCACGAGGTTGTCTAAAATTGAGCAATCTACACTTTACCAAGAAAGAGGTAGAAAATGCACTTCAGCTAGTACCAAGAGGTAGGGCACCTGGGTCTGATTGCATCCCCGCTGACCTGTTCCTTCACGATTTACCAAACTGGGCGTCATATATCCAGCTCTTAGCGAACGCAGTAGCTAGTGGAGCACCAATGCCCAGCATGTGGGCAGGAGCAGAAATTGTACCCATTTTTTAAAAAGGGGATCGCACTATACCAGGGAATTACAGGCCCATAAGCCTTGTCAATTGTATACAAAAGGTTCTGGCAAGAATGGTACTAAGCAGAATCCAGACATGGCTGGAGGAATGCAACATCCTGTCCCACCTACAGGCGGGGTTTCGGTCATGTACAAGTACCATAGACCATGTGTTCAGATTTGTACTTGTCTACTGGCGCACCGTGGTTTTAGGGGAAGGCACTATATGTGCAGCCTTCGTCGATTTGAAGGCGGCCTTCGATCTTGTCCCCCAAGCCAAGATGTGGCGCACTTTTTTACGGTTAGCCATGCCATCCGATATTCTGGCACTCTTGGTCAAGTTACATACCGCAAGCTACTCGCAGGTGAGATGGGATGTACAGGGAAGTGTCATCCACAAGTTTCCAGTAGAGAAGGGGGTTAGGCAGGGGTGCGTTCTAGAACCCACCCTCTTCTCTTTATACATTAATGGGGTGGTGAACTACTTTAAGAATTTTCATACTGATGCACCTTATTTAGCAGGAACAGGATCCCTTTACTTATGTTTGCCGACGACACCCTCATCCTTTCTAAAACAAGAAAGGGCTTACAAAGTGCCCTTTCCAGATTTGAGTAGTTTTATGAGAACCATGAACTAATTGTCAATGTGGACAAAACTAAGTACATGGCCCTGCCCAAACACAAGATGATTGTCGGTAGAGTTGAAATGAAGGATGTCACATCAGAACAAACTGAAATTTTTTCCTATCTGGGGGTAACCATTGATAGAAAAGTGAGCTGGAAACCGCAAGTCGAACTGCTCACAGCTAAGCATGCTCAACTGTCGGGTGTATTGCTCAAGGAGCAGAGATCCTCATACACTAAACCCATTGCTCCTGTCCTCCAAATTTATCACACCAAAATTAGCACCTCAATCCAATACGGGGCTGAGCTGTGGGGTTACGCCAATTTGGATTCCTTGGTGCTTGTGCAAAATAAGGGGTCCATTAGGATGGCGGATGGATCGCCACCGCCATGCAGTGGTGGCGATCCGTCCGCCATCCTTGCCCGTCCGCCACCTTTCTTCCCCCCCCCATATTACAATGGCGGGGGGAAAGTGGAGGAGGGGAAGACCGTCCGCCGCTTTTCCGCCGCGGTCGCCTTGCGACCGCGGCAGAAAAGGCCTGATATGGTGGTGGTTTCTATCAGACACCGCCAGCCATATTAGGATGGCCTGGGAGGAATGCCTTTCCGTGGCGGCAATGACGCCACAAATAGGCATACAGTTCCTGCTTTGGGGGCCCGTTGCGGGCCCCCAAGGCGAAGGGTGGGTGGGGGGTACACATGGGGGGTACCTATGGTACCCCTGCGTTTCACAGCACTACATGGCAGGCACCGCGCGGTGCCTGTCATGTTGTGCTGTGAAACGCACAACAAGCATTTTTGAAAGTGCGGCGGCCGGTGCTTTAAGCACCGTCTGCTACAATGTTAAAAATGCGGGATGCACCCGCCACTGTAACTTTGTCAGTCCGCCATTCTAATGGACCCCACAGTTCTTGCGGTCCTTAAGTGGCCTCCCACAGTCCACCCTGTAATTACCACTATATCTGTATTTGGGCTGTCACTCCATTAGGATGTGGCACACTACAGGACAGTTGCCTATTGGAGGAGGCTTTGGGTGAACCCCGAGCTCAAGCACTACGCATTGGCATTAAAAGATGTCAAAGGGGCGGATGTCTCTAACCAAATTTTATGGCTAAGGTATGTAAAAAATACACTCAGTGAGATGGGAATGAGCCACTTATGGACTACCCCGCGTGATATTGTTTTTCCATCCAAAGCAGAGTTTAAGGTAGCATATTGGAACATGGTTGTAATGAGGCGCTTTGCGGCCCTCCCTGCTCCTTCTCTGTCCAGAGCATTTCTTGGCTTAAAACATGAAGAAAAGTATGAAGGTTATTGCGACTTAATCACCACCCATAAAGACAGAAAACTATACCATCAGTTTAGGGTGGGTTCACTCCCTACTAATGTAATCACAAAGAATTGGAGTAGCTTGAATACTAGTGTATGCCCCCACTGTCCAGACTAGATAGAGGCAGTGATACATATTTTCATTGCTTGTCCAGCCTCTAGAAAACCTAGGCTAAGATGGTTGAAACCTGTATGTTCGAACATGGGAAACCGATCTAGCAATGAGGAATTTAGGATTCTAAATACATCAATGGAAGAGTCCATTGTGGTCGCTGTTTCTAAGTTCTTAGGATGGGTGTGGGTAATTCGCTCGAAAACTAGTAGTTAAAAGTAGACGACTAGGATTTTGCACCTGCACTTTGCACTTTGCACTTTATATCACTGGTACTGTGTACTACTAAAGCAGTAACTCCCTATTGCCGAATGATGATAGCTATTTATCCAGCTAGGGTTTTCTTTTTCACAAGTTTTTTAACTTAGTAGTTGTACAATTTTATCCTTGTGGATCAGTTGTTCTTATATTATATGATTTTATTGAATAACTGTATTGTACGTAGGTTTTCTAAATTTAAGAGTTGTTTTAACTTCACCGCTATATGTGTCATGTATCAACTTTTGTGATTTTTAACATCGAAATAAAGTTTATGAACTGGACTGAACTTCTCTTGAATACTGAATGACCTATGTACCCTAACCTTAACACCAAAAACAAGGAGTGAGAAAGCCACCAACCAATATAAGGATACTGGCATGCACATCACACTCTAACAAAAAAATACAATAGCTAAAATAACAGGTACTCCTCATAGCAGATATTTGAGTGGGCCTACAGTCAGTCAGAAAATCAGCCTTTACCACAGTGATATCAACACTTGGAGAATGACAGCGAAAGTAAGAAACATCCTATAAAGGCACAAACTGGTGAACATAGAAAAAATACTAGACCAAAAGTTATCAAACTCTCTCAGAAGTCAGGCAATGACACTTAATGATGGGAACAAACTCACAGATCTGGGTTCAGAGTGAAGCTCTCCGGCTTGAAACTACCACTTTGAGCAGCCTCCTGCTTCACCAGTGCATTATCAGACTTTCAACCACCTAACAGCACTTGGGCAGACCTTAATCAGTAAAAAAAATGAGCAATACATAACTGCAGGGTCAAGGTTGTTCTTTGAAGATCCTTTCCAGGGCTATCTGTTGAATGCCAAGGTTGCTGCATACCAAGGCTCACTGATCTTGATTCCCCTCATGTGTCTTTCTTACACAACCATACTCTTCCTTGCAAAGTAATGTTTATTTGCAATACTTGCTACTCATTTTATGCATACACCTACGATTCATTAGACTTCCTACTTTGATAAAAAATTGTTTGTAACTCAACCTAACAGTCTTCAACCAGGGGCGCTAGCTGCATTTTTTTTGACACCTACTTATATTTATTATATTCTTATATGAAATGCATAGCTGTGTGTTTCTCCCATACAGAATACAATTTTAATGCTTATTCCAGTTTCCTTTTTATTTACTTACACATGCTTCTTTGTAAAGTTGTCCTTTTCGATTTCATATTTGTTGATGATTAAATAATAACAAAACAGCCTTTGTTGCAAACCATGCATGGTAGCATTCTTTCATGATTACTCAATGTGTTTATGCTGCGTATGTGCCTTAGCCCAGATTCATTCCAAACAGAACACTCCTAGTGCTTTGCCTAATGTAGGAAATTGCATAGTTGTTAATCAAAACAATTGCATACCAATAAAACTGTTCAAATACATTTGTTTAAAATACAAAATTGTGACACTAAAAACCATTTAGTCTAACATCTATAAAGGAATTTTTGCTATAACTTGACTTCTCTTCTGTGTCTTTCCCTCACTCTAGCAGGTTCTTTTTCGGCTGGCCCTGCCTTCCCCCTTTGTTGCTACTGTCCCGGCTTTCCCTTCCTCCTTCTTTATCCCTTTTTTCTTTACTCTTTCTACATCTCCGTCAAAGTTTGAGAAAAACGAAGTTCCTGTTCCTAAAAATGACTAGCAGAGCCCACCACCTGGCTGCAACGACCGCACAAAATGACTTACTGGTTGTTAAAAATGGTGAAGATTATGACAACATGCTGTGAGCTTGCATAAGAAATCATTAGATTTCCAAATCACAATACAGTATTTAACAACAAGATCTCGCTCCCTGTGTTTTACAAACGTTCCAGCCATGACTAAATTATTCTCCACAAATCTGTGAAACTTAAGTTTGACCCTGTCCCTAATTTCTTTGTACCCTCTCTGGACTGGCAAAAGCTACACTTCGATTTTACGAATTCCACCTGCACACCGCATAGCAGCACATCTTACTCCCCTGTGAAAATCCAGTCCGGTATGCAAACAAATTCCCCATCGGTAGGGTCATGTGCAAGAGACCGCTCATGTGCAAACATACCTCCCAGGTGAGAATGCAATTTCCACATATCTGCAAACATACTCCGCATCTGCAGCGTCATGTGCAAACACACCCCCATGTATACATTATTCATCATTCAGAAGCACACTTCCACGTAAAAATGTTGCCTTCTTGCAAATATAGTCCTGTAACTCTTCTTTGTCTGCAGTGAGTGACGCATCACAGCAGCTTAAACGCTTTCAACGTTAGTAGGAGTAGCCGGTTTAAAACAAAGTGTTTTGAGGCAGCAAGTGCAACTTACTGTTTATTCTGGCATGACCATCGGCATCCCATCTTGAATACCACAGATCACGCTACAGGAAGAAGCGGCGCAACCAGAGTGAAGGAAGGGAATGTGCTCCTCCTTCATAAAGTTCCAGTTCCACCACACAGAAGGACATGCGCGGGAAGGATCGAGTCTACTCTGCGCAGACTCAATCCTCGGCTTCCCACCTCCCACACCCCTTTCCCAACTTGTCACAGGGTGGGTCCCACCACGCCCTGTAATGAGTTGAGAAAGCTCTCTCCACTCTCTGATTGACGTGGAGGGTTAGCGATCCCGGGCTTGTATATCAAACGCCCGGGGCTAACTTAACTTCCACGCCCTCAGGGGGTGGAGACTGGGCCCTGAAGCTAGGTCTTTGCTGAGCTGATGACATCACAGCCTTCAGGGCTGTGAGGTTCTCAGCCAGCAAACACTTAGGCTTCTTTGAACCACAAGAGGGCGCATACATGGAGAGCCGGCACGGCGGCAATGTAGACTGACTTCAGTCAGTGTGACTTACCTATACACCAGTGAGTACTGTGACAGTGTGACATTTATAAGTAACTTGTTATTATTATTTACACAACGGATTTTGCAGGGAGCCCTGACGCCCTCTTCCTCAGTTGGTGCCCACATCAGCCATGCATCCGAGAACAGCACCCACTCTTTGTAAGGCAACGACAGGGGTAACCTCTTGCAGTGGGTATTGTGCACCCAATTCTTCCGGCCGTTGACATTCACCGCCATTCTGGTGGCGAGGAGGACTTGGAGAGCTTCCCTCCAGTGCAGCTTCCTCTGGAAATTGCATACTAGGACCCAATCCCTGGGTCCTATCTCGTGGCCCAGCCCCTCAAGAGTTTACTGTAAGGTTTCAGATATCTGTTGGTGAATAGACCGCAAACTTTTAGTCAAATCATAGAGATAATCAAACAAGCAAAGGGTATTCTATGTCAGAAAACCGTCGTGGTCGTGGCACACCCCAGACATTTGCCGGGCAGTAGAACAAAACCTCGTATGGTGACAGTCCTGTTCTAGAGTAAGCAGTTGTCCTTGTGGACAACAATGCTAAAGGTAAAGCATCTGGACACTGCAATCCTGTACTCTACTTGATTTTTGGCAGTTTTAGTTTGAGAGTACCATTGTATTTCTCAACTAAACCATCTGATTGGGGTTGATTCACTGCATGAAACTTTTGTTTGATGTGCAACCCATCACACACCAGCTATATAACCTTTGAATTAAAATGACTTCCATTGTCACTCCAAATCAAATGGGGCAAGCCAAGGTGCTGGAAGAACTCTTTCAATAGTGCCTTCGCCGTCACCATGGCTGTATTCTCTTTAGTGGGGAAAGCCTCAATCCATTTGCTAAATGCACAGACAACCACTAGCACATATTTCAGATTGCTAACTCGTTCCATTTCAATGAAATCCATCTGGAGAACCTTGAAAAGGAAGGAAGGCGGTGGGAAACTGCCAGAAGATGTGGGGGTACCTTTCCCGGGATTGTGCATCATGCTTACCATGCAATACTTCACCAAATGAGCCGCTACGTTAGGGATGTTGTTGTTCCGCCACAAGGTATCCAACAATTTACATATCCCTTTCACACTAATGTGGGCTGTCCCATGTGCCATAGTAACCACAGGAAGGACATATGCATCAGGCAACATCCATCTCTGCTTCCCTGACTTATCAGTCCAGCACCCATCCTCATCCAAACGGGCCGTACTTTCCTGCCATACTGCTAACTCCTCTATCGTTGCCTCACTTTGTCTCTCCTTGACATTTTCCAAAGTGTCCTCAAACATAGTGACCTCAGGTACCCACCTAGCAGGGCCTGCCACAAACATTCCTTTCATTCCTGTTCGGGCTGTCTCTTTAGCTGTTAGGTCTGCAAATGCATTTCCCTACCCCACATCATCAGTAATTGCCTTGTGGGCACTACACTTCACTATTGCCAACTTCTTGGGAAGTGTCAAGGCTGACAAAAGCCTATGTATAAATGGACCATTCTGAATTTTTGACCCATGCGAAGAGAGGAATCCTCCCTCTGCCCAGAGCTGCCCAAAATTATGAGCGACTCCAAAGGCTTACTGGCTGTCAGTATAAATATTGACAGACAGTCCCTTACTCAACTCGCAGGTCGAAGAAGGGCAACTAACTCTGCAGCTTGGGCCGATTGGTAGAGAATCCATGATGTCTCAACTATTGCGTGTAAAGTTGTTATGGCATAAGCTGCTCTTGTGGTGCCATCTGGTAATTTGAAACAAGAGCCATCGACATATAGCTCCCCTTGGGGATCAGATAGGGGAATATCAGTCAGGTCTACCCGTCCCTTCGTCTCTCCCTCTATACGGAAAATTCAATCATGAACGTCTGTGCCCTCACTCTCAGAAGGAAGGGGTAGTAACGTGGCTGGATTCAGAGTGGCACATCTTTTGATGGTGACATTGGGTGCAAACAGGGTCAGCTCATAGCCAGTCAGATGCGCACTAGTAAGGTGCAGTGTAATCGCTCTGTTCAAAAGTGTGTCCAGAGAATGCAGTACCATGACTGTGAGGTCAGTATTAAGAACGAGACCTGTTGATTGTCAAATGGAGATGGCCACGGCCACAACCACTCTTAGACAGCTTGGGAGGGCTCTCACAATGTTGTCAAGCAAAGCAGAAAAATACAACCTCTGCTTACCTCCAAAGGCCTGTGTTAAGACAGAGAGTGCGCAGCCAGCTGTCTCGTGTACATACAACACGAACGGCTTCTGATAGTCAGGCGTGCCAAGCACAGGCACAGAATAAAGCACAACTTTTGCTGTTCAAAAGCTTGTTGACATTCATGCATCCAGGGCAAGGGTTCAGGCACATCTTTAGTGGTTAGTTGCAACAGCGGCTTTGTTAGTAGGGAATAATTAGGAATCCAGTGACGACAATCCGAAGTAATGCCAATGAAAGCCAGCACATCCGGCTGGGTCTTAGGGATGGGCATTTTAACAATGGTGCTCATGCGTTTAGGTGTAAGTCTCCTTCCCTCCTTCGACAGTAGGTGACCTAAGTAGGTACCATCCTGTCGACAATACTGAAATTTTGAGAGAGACACTTTGTGTCCTTGGTGGGAGAAATATAGCAACAATTTAACCGTAGCAGCCTTGCAACCATCTTCAGTGTCAGAAGCGATCAAAAGATTGTTTACATACGGTAATAACGCATTATTGGTGGGAAGTACGAGGGAGTCCAATTGACCTTTTAAAGCTTGACTATAGATACTGGGGCTTTCAGTATAGCCCTGAGGAGCCCGACAGAATCTAAAGCTTCTGCCTGCGAGGGCAAATCCAAACAGATACCTCCTATCTGGATGTATCAGAATGATAAAGAATGAATTTTTTTAATCAATGACAGAAAAGTATTTGGCAAAGGAAGGAATCATAGTCAGGAGGGCAGTGATGTTGGGGACAACTGGGAACTGAGGGACCATGATCTTATTAACCTCACGCAAATCAATCACAAAGCTATAGACAGCTGATGATCATCAGAGGAACCCAAGAGTGTCCGCTTAAGAATAGGACGAATAGGGCTAGTACACACATTCACAGACATCTCTTCAACAATCCCAGACTTAATCAAATCCTGTATAATTTGCAAAAGCGCGAGCTCCCCTGCTTGCGGAATTTTGTACTGAGGGACACAGGGAAGAGCAACGTTATCTTTAACTCTAATTGAGACTTGTGCTATCTGCAGGAGCCCCACATCCTTATCACCTGTAGCCCAAAACATTGTCGGCACATCCTTGAACTCAGCAGGAAGGGGCTCATCCTTTGACAAACATTGCTTTGAATTCACGACAGTGGGTCCTATTGTCATATAGACACCATTCGTGGAGAAAGAAATAGTCACGTGCAACTTCTTCAACAAATCTAAACTCATCAAATTTTCTCCACAATTAGATGTCAATAGGAAAGGTGAATCTACAGGAAATTGACCAATAGTCAGGGCAAGTGTCTCGGAAATGGGGCTTACAACCGGTATACCTCAAAAGCCTACCAAAACATTATTTTGGCCGGACAGAGCTGCCCCGGGGAACCAGTGAACGAGAAACAGAGCTATACATTGCACCTGTGTCCACCAAGAATTTCTTAGCTGAATCCTGCAAATCAGCTGTAACATAAGGTCAGCGCTGATCCACAGGGATCTAAACTGATCCCTCACCCTGCCCCTGGCTGTCCTAGCTATGTGTTGGCCCCGTCACTTTATCCAAATCGTAGTCATCATGGTAATACTGTCGCGCCCTTGGGCCATCATGGCTGCCTGCTCCACAACCCCGTCCTCGAGAACCCCGTCCCCTAGGGACAGCAACTTTCTGCAACAACGCCGGACACTCACCGTGCCAGTGTCCCTCAACCTTACAGTAGGCACACTGGTTTGGCCCCAGAGGCGTGGCATTTATGCTAGTGTGAGACAGCTGCAGAGCTGGGCCAATACCTTGTCCCCTACCATTCCCCCTGAACGCCTTCTGCATCAACACCTTTGTCTTTAACTCCCTATTTTTCTTCTCCACCTTCTCCTCCTCATTCTCTCTATGCTCATAGTACTGTGCCATGCTTAGGATCACCGATGAGGAAGTGGTAGTCCAAGTGCTCTGTGAAGCCTGTAACTGAGCTGTGATCTCGGGAAGCAAGTTTGTAACAAATCTATTAACAAACAGTCGGACACCCCCTTCCATTGACAAATCCTGCCCACTAAAATCCAAGAACTCTCCTTTGAACCTAGTAAAAAAATCAGACACACTTTAATCTTTCTTCTGACAACAAGCAGTTAACTTGTCTCAATATACTCTTCTGGGTAGAATAAGAGAGTGCATGTATGTAATAATACGTCCTGGCAAAGCTAGTATCTCAGCCTTAGGCTTCTCACCAGGCTTCCTCACCTTATCCCATGCACTGATATTCTCCCAAATGCCACCCACCTCCATGACATGGTTCTGTGTGTACACTTGCCGCCAAATATCCACGGGCACCAATAACCCAAAAAACATCTCAATGCCTGCCAACGTCATCACTGTCGATGACGCGGCCTCCGTCAATTCTGTATAATATGCAGTGGAATTTTTCCTAGGGTCGGGTAACTGAGTCTTAAGAGACAAAATCTCACTCCTTTTCCAAGGAATATAAACCTATTGCTCCTGGAAACCGGCCTCAACTCATTGTCTGACAACAACATCATGCTGATTTCTCAGCACCGGTATCTCAGGATGAAAAATAGGGTGCACCTCTCTCATCGGAAACTGGGACGCTGTTGTCGGACTCTTCTGTTCCAACCTACCTCAGTAGCCAATCAACGTTGCAACATTACAAAAAACACTGTTAGGGGCCATGTCAGTAGCAAACACACGGACCCGGAAGTAAAAAACAATTTGGGGCGCAACACTATTGTAACACTGCTCCCACAACCCAATCAGAGTAGCTGACATATGCTTGAGGGCATGCTGCTATATAAACAGCTCATACTCTTTCAACAAACTCCACACATCTTCCACACTGTAGATCAGATTACGGGCCCACTAGGCAGCTGGTCAGCTACCATCTTTTTCTCTGTATCTCCCACATCAGACCGAATCAACACCAGCCCCATTCGCTCCCGTGCAGTTGCCCAATCCCCGTCATCTAGTCCACGCACAGGCGTCCCCATGCTCAACGAGGTTGATGAGAGGCAGGCACAATAATTGAAGGGGCAGGCACCAGTGTTATTAATGACTGTGTCGTAGGTGTAGGTGATGGGGAGAGGGAAGAAGTTGGAGCAGCAGGCCTAGCAACAAGACCTGCAATCGCTGTAGGCGCGACAGATGAAGCCAAGGAAGAAGAAGGAGGCACTGTAGTCAAGGCAGCCAGATCAATAGCAGGAGAATCAGAGACAGGGGCAGGCGAGGCAGAGGACTGGTGTTGTGGGACAGCAAGATATACTTTACGCGGGCATATGGAGGCTGAGGTAGAGCATCTAACAGGTCCTCTAAAAAGGCATTGCCTTCCTCTCAAACAACATAGGATTTGTCACATTGCAATCTAAACATCCGGTCAGCACCCTCTATCGCCTTCTGTATTTTCTCTCTATCATATGCTATTGCCTTCTGCGTTATTATCTGCATCTTTCTCCTTCGAGCCTCCTTTTCTGCTCTCATTCACCTCTATTTAGCTTCCCTTTGCCATACCTGAAGATAATCAAACAAAGACTGCCTACTCCGTTTTGCAAACAATTTATCCTGCAAGAAATTCAATTTCTGTTCATCAAAGGTACTAGTTAATGGCCACTGTAACTCTGCATTGTCCCTCGTATATTTGTGCCATAATGTACTAAATATATTAGGGCCAAGGCCGTGCTTAATGTACATGTCATAGTTTGGAGTGCCTTCCGGAGGCGCAGGTTTCCTCTCCTCCAATCGAGCATCAGCAGAACAGCAACAGCACTTCAAATAACACAATTTACTAAAACATGGCATCTTCAAGGGGGAAACAGATTCGCTATTCGTATCAGACGAATAAGTAGCCAATCAAATACTTTTCTGAAAGCCGGTCCTCAGACCGCATAAAACAAAGACAAACCAAAAGCCAGTCCTCAGACGGCACCAAAATTACAAACCAGAATCAACAGCACAAGAGCCAAAGACTAGTCAAACACCAAGCATATTCACCAGGAAGCCAAATCCATTATGTTGCCTGACAGAATGTACGCAGACACTCTGTACCTGAATCGGTCCACAGACCTACCAAGTGCAATCAAATGGTCTGCAGACCATACCAAATACTACTCAAAATGGTGCCACATTCACAAAGAACCAAAGCAAACTCAACTGGTGCACACAGGTCGAACAAATTTATTCTCTACTCCCGACTCTTCAGACCAAACCGTCAACTCCAAGTATTTTGCCTTTCAGGACCCCAGCCGGTATGACCACTGGGCAAGGCACCGCCCGAACAGACAGGTGGGGTAGCTGCAAAAACTAAGCTCTGTCATGTGGGGATCCCCGATCCGCCCATCCGACCTGATGCGGCCCTGTCTTCCCCCGTCTGCGGGTGAGGATGGGCCACCCGGTGGGTGACTGTTTGGGGGCCGAATTATGTAGGTGATCCGATAAGGGTCGCGCGGGTCACTCATGACCACCTCTCGCCTTCCACAAAATGAACAGTCGGTCAGACAGTAGAGAATGCAAACCAAGTATTTTATTGGTATAGCGCTGCAGTGAAGCCCAGTCTGAGCAGCCTCTTGAGATGGCTGTCGAGGGACTCACTCCCGCCAACATGACAAAAGATATTATACATTTTCAAATCTTCTGAAAACACGCCCAAACTGTAAAATTCCAGTCCAGGCACTAGCAACAAAGGGGGCACAGAAGGATGAGCTACAGTCCTGGGACTAGGTACATGTTATCTTCACTCCAAGGTCACCTCACTCACGGTCACCATTAGCACGAAGGTGGGAACGAGCCTATCTAACAGCTACGGTATGAAACAATAGAGAGTACATTTATTAGTACAGCTTAAATCGGCCTTGGAGAAACATGAGTAATAGGGCATGTAGACAATTTTCTGCTGAGGCAAGCAGCACAAAGCAGGAGCTAAGCTTCGATCATGAGACAGAATGACGGTTACTAATTAAATGGCGCCATGAATGCTAACTTAACACAGAATATAACATGAGCAAGGGGAGGATAACATTTTCAATTCTAACATTATCTGTGCCCTTTTTTACTCAAATGGGCACCTTTTTCCTAGCACATTTGGCATGTTAGATTAGGCCCGTAGAATGCTTACATAATGTCATGTTTTAGTTAGCATTCGCTTCGCCATTTTCTTTTCAGGTGCAATTTTGGGCTATTCAAAACTGATCTCCTTAATTTTTGAGAAATGCCCTCTGTTAAGTTTTGTTTCTGAAATGTTAAGTTCTGTTTCATTAATGAATAAACTGTTCATGTTAGCACATAGCTTTCTCAGTAGACAGAGGCCCTCTCCAACTTGTCTGGTGGTGGGCCCGGGGTAAAACGAACTTGGACTGTGTTACGTTGTGCAAGATACGAAAACAGAAACCTTCATTTTGTATTCCACTGTCTACTTTCATCTGCCTGGAACATTCCACTGTGGGCGTGCCTTCGCCCGGGTATGAAATGTACATAATGTATCTCTATGCTTGTTGATTTGAGTTCCCTCTGTAGCACCCCTAGCGATTGTGCAGATGGGGCTCCACTCTGAGTGTATATGAATAAAACAGTTATTGGTTTGCATTCTCCACTGTCTGACTGACTCTTCATTTGGTATGGAAGGCTGAGAGGTTGTCAGTGGTGACCTGGGTGGCCCTAAGCGGGTCACTTCCTTCAGGCACCTACACATCCCTCAGGTATGTCATTTACTATGACATACCAGACACAAATATGGCTTCAGAAGATGCTATAATACTGCAATTATGGGTTATAGTTCACCTGTCTCCTAAGATAAGCGGAAGGTCTGTCCAAGAAGGTTTTCTACTACCTTAAATTGACATGGCAGATTAGTGTTGGTGTGGTGCCCATTGGACTGATGCTATTCCAGTGGAGGATAAGTTGGAGAAACCCATCTAGGACCAGGACCTTTACATTGAAGGAAAGTATCTATGCCTGTTCTTTCCAATGTCAGTGAGAAACAAGTATAGCCAGAGCAAATGCAATGCATGGTTGGTTGTATGTCATTATATTGCGTTGGAAATATTGACCAACAAAAATATTTCTTTCACAGTATCTCCTACCACTAAGTAGGCAAGATAGGTTTATAGTCAATATTTTCTCAAATCCACTCAACCACACTCACTTACCTTGTGATATAGTGGTAAGATCAATATTCAATATTGCGGATACATTATGGTTGCAGGCTGATATTTTGCCAGCGATATTGAGGTAGAAAACATGCTTTCCTCAATCCTTAATCAATCAATCAATACATTTGTAGAGCGCGCTACTCACCCGCGAGGGTCTCAAGGCGCTGAAGGGAGAGGGGGGTGCTACTGTTCGAATAGCCAGGTCTGGAGGTGTTCCTGAAGGTGACATGGTCCTGGGTCAGTAGTAGGAGTGCGGGGAGGAAGATCCATGTCTTGGCGGCCAGGTAGGAGAACGATCTTCCTCCGGTGGTGGCTCTGCGAATCCGTGGGACGGTTGCGAGGGCGAGGCTGGCGGAGTGGAGCTGGTGGGTAGGGGTGTAGAACGAGAGGCCGTTGTTGTGGTATTCGGGGCCCATGTTGTGGAGCGCTTTGTGTGCGTGGGTGAGAAGCCTGAACGTGATCCTCTTGCTGACGGGGAGCCAGTGCAGGTTTCTCAGGTGGACAGATATGTGGCGAGGGATGTCGAGGATGAGTCGTGCGGAGGCTTTCTGTATGCGCTGAAGTCGTTTCTGAAGTTTGGCTGTTTCCTGCGTAAAGGGCGTTCCCGTAGTCCAGTCAGCTGGTGACGAGGGCCTGGGTGCCAGTCTTTCTGGTTTCTGTGGGGATCCACAGGAACATCTTTCGGAGCATGCGCAGGGTGTTGAAGCATGAGGATGAGATGGCGTTGACTTGTTTGGTCATCGTGAGGGAGGAGTCCAGGATGAATCCCAGGTTGCGTGAGTGGGCCGTGGGTGTCGGTGCCGTGCCCAGCGCTATGGGCCACCAGGAGTCGTCTCAGGCGAATGGGGATTGTCCGAGGATGAGGACCTCCGTCTTGTCTGAGTTCAGTTTCAGCCGACTGAGCTTCATCCATTCCGCGACGTCTTTCATTCCTTCCTGGAGGTTGGTTTTGGCGGTGGTTGGGTCTTTGGTGAGGAAGAGCATCAGCTGGGTGTCGTCGGCGTAGGAGATGATGTTGAGGTTGTGTTTGTGTGCGATGGCGGTGAGGGGGCTCATGTAGATATTGAAGATAGTTGGGCTGAGCGAGGAGTCTTGGGGTACGCCTTATCTTTGAGCCTGGGTAATAAAATATGTTTTATTCCCATGACCCCTGTTGTGGTGTCTGTATTCTGTCATGTCATCACATTCCATTGTGTCCCTGAGTTCTTGGGATGGTATGACATGAAGAAGGCAGGCGTTGGACAGAGGAGTGAGAGGAGCAGACATTGACGGAGCGTTGCTGGGGTTTACTGTCACAAATAAAGTACAATTTATCAAGTGTATCCTGTTAGTTCTCTTTTCTGCCAAACCTACATCACAGAATTGGCGATTAGTAGGTAAAGAACCATCTGTGGACCACTTTACAAATTTCATGGGGCTAGTTGTATGGAAAGAACTGTAATTTGTGCAGGCTGTTGATTTTAAATGTGGACGCAATCACTGTGAGTACTGCCTATAACCCCCTATATGCTCGGGGTTACAAGAAATCCTGCCTAACTCCAGCTCTTTTGTTGAACCCAGGCTGTTGCGTGTATTTTGAACTATAATGTTGGTCGATTTGCTTGCAGTCTCATACCTTACTTACACACTCTTCCGCTTGATGCTCCCTTTTACGAACAGGATCCTGTGATGCAGTTGCGCCCCATAATTCTGTGTAAGACACTTTTAAGCTTGTGTGCCGTCATCTTGGAAAGGGTGGATTTACAATACTACAAGAGAGTAGTATGAAGTTGTATATATCGGCAGTTCATTGCAACTGGTACATTTGTTTCCACATTTCTTGCCATTGCTTGGATTACGTCTCAGGCATATGACGGTGGGTACTCACAGTGCCATTATTCTGTTACTTCATTTTTCCTGCTTTACCCATTAATAAAAATTTAAAGGATAAATACAGGGACCAAGGATTATTACAATCTTCAATATTCTCTTTAACAATGTGTGCACAAACATTCACCCTAACGCCACCTCAAGCATTTCTACCAACCTCAGGAGAACCAGTCATGAAATGGCCTCAATGGAAAGCACATTTCTTAAACTTTATTTCTACAATTAAATAAGATATCGAAGAAGATCTCACTCTGTCCAGGAAAAGTTTGCATACTTTTGTTCCGGAGGGGTTAAGAATTTATGAACAAATGGAAAAGAAATCCAGGCCTGATTATGAAAGTGATGTGTTTGTGTGTGCCAGAGAAAACCTATGGGCAGATGTACAACCATTTTTTGCGTTCGCAATCGGGAAATTGGCCCATTTGCGACTGCAAAATAGGTCTGCGCTATCTACAAACCCTATTTTGCGAGTCGCTAACCTAATACCGATTCGCAAAATAGGGTTAGCGACTTGGTTGTTAGGAAGGGGTGTGCCAAGGGCTCCCCTTTCTAATATGGAGTCACACTTTAATGTACGATTGTTTTGTGGCTGCAAAACACTCACAGTTTACCACCCATTCCAGAAAGGAGTTAAGCAACTCGCAAATTTCCCTTTGTGACTGGCAGCGCACATATTTTTTAAGAGCAGCCAGTGGTTCCAGGGACCACTGCCTACTCTTAAAAAAATGGAACAAAGTTTTCATTTTTCTTTTTTAAATGCAGTATTAATAAAACTGCTTTATTTAAACAGCAGTCCCAGACATGGTGGTCTGCTGAACCCAGCAGGCCACAACCCCTGGGAGTGCTAGCCATTCCCAATAGTGTCGCAAATTGCACCTGTCTCCTGAATATTAATGCGGCAGGCAATTTGAGACCCCATAAAGAATCACAAACAGTGTCTGAGACACTATTGTAAATTCCATTTTGCAAGTCACAAAACTACGCAATTTGCGATTCGCAAAATGGAAGGGTCATATATCTGGCCCCTAGACAATTGTTTTACACCTTCAATTTATATATCTACAGACAGCTTGAATTTTTTTATAATGCAAGCAGGGTTCTCAGGGATCCAATGAGGATTATGTAGCTGCTCTTTAAAAACTTGCTATTTCTTGCAAATTCAGTAATCTTCATGATGATATCATTAAAGACTAGATTGTTCTGAACACCAATAATGCAAATGTTCAGAAGAGACTTTGTGCAAATGGCTAAACTACCTTGAAGGATGCTGTAGTCAGAGCAAGGAAAGCAGAGCTATCTAAATGTTGTCCCAAGGCAGCTTTGACAAATGTGAAGAAGAAAGCATGTGTGCAAGGCTTAGTGACTAAGAACTCTCGACCAAATAAATACACTGAGCATAATGCAAATTCATTAAAGGGCAACAAATCTATGGAAGCTGTTGATAATTCTCTTTAGAAAGGTTGATTTAGATATGGCAATAAGGATCATTTTGTTAGTGATAAACAATATCCCGCGGTGAAATAAAAATGTTCCTTCTCTGGTATCTTGGAGCATTTTGCTAAAGTTGACTGCAAATGGAAACCTAATACCATAGTTACATTCATTACTAATTGTTTTGAATCCTCCTCAGAAATTGAGGGTGAATGTGAGAAGGAGTGTGTTTTGAGTTTTGAGTTTAATGTCTTGGATGTGAGGGTATAGAGTTGTCAAATTTGAATTTAAGCAAGTGAATTAAAGGGGAATCTTTACATTGTTGAGAAGGGGCAATCTGTTTTGGGGTGGTCAGATCAGAAGAAATCCGGCTTTATATTGAACCCTAATAGCCCGGAACGAGTACAAGTGTTGTTGTTAAATGAAAAAGAATACTTCTTGTAAGAGATGTGTGAGGAATTTCCCAAAGCCTTTTCCGGTAAGGTGGGGGAGCTACAAGTTTTCCAACATAAAATAATTTAAAAAGAGAATCATATGCCTGTTACCCACAAGGTCAGAAGTATACCTTTTTGCAGTGGGAATGATGTTAAAGACGAATTGTACAGATTAGCTAAGGAAGGTGTTATTGAATGTGTTGAGGCTTGTGAATGGTTAGCTCCTTTGATTGAAGCATGACATGCTAACGTCAAAGTTATACTTTGCATTGATTTACATGATCTCAATCAGAATATCGTGATTGACAAGTTTCCTCTACCTAAAATCAGCAAGATGTTGGCTTTAACTAAGGGTGTTAAATGGTTTACATCACTTGTCCTGACCTCAGCATAGCACCAGGTAGTACTGCATCCCAAAAGTAAACATTTGACAGGCTTCATTACACCGTATAACTGTTTCCAGTTCAGCCTCATTCCATTTGGTTTGGTCTCTGCTGCTGCAATATTCCAGCGATTACTGTATCACCTTGCTAGGGTATCTTGGAAGTTATTAGATTATCATTACAAAGTACAAGTATTTTCCAGGTATGAAGAATAAAGTGGCAGATGACCTGAGTAGAGCGCCTTTAAAAGATGCAGAGATAGAAGAGAGTAAATGGTGTGATTGTGTGTTCCTGTTTTTGATGGAGTGTCTACTGATGGCATTTCAATGGAAGAATGCTTGGAAGGATACAAAAATTATACAGTTTTATGTGAGGTTAAAGAACACATGAGGAAAGGATGGCCTCAGAAGAGAATGCTCAATGCAGTATTGAGCATTCTCTTCTGAGACCATCCTTTCCTCAAGTGTTCTTAAACCATTCTGGGAACTCAAAGGTGAGTTGTCAGTGGGAGATGATGGTTTCCTTTTGAGGGGGTTTAGAGTAGTGCCATCTTCAGCACACAGAGACAAACATTTGTAAATTCATCATGAAGGGCATTTGGGTGTTATTGATTCAAGAGAAAGGTGAAATCTCAATATCGGTGGTCAGGGATTGATATGGAGATGGAGAGATGTGTAAGGAAGTGCATTGAATGCATTTTAATGCAGACAAGGGCCTTAATACTTTTAGACCCCCTTTGAATCCCATGCCTTGTCCGGATGGGCTGTGGAGAGCCTTAGCGATTGAAATTTTAGGTCCCATTCAGGATCAGCACTGTTAGCCAGTACATCATTGTACTGTATGACATGTTCTCAAAGTGACCTCAAATATGTGTGGGTGGAGAAAACTAATGCAGATGTTCTGGAGAAGTTTTTTGATGTAGTTTTCTAGTGGGAAGGTATTCCCGAATCTCTCTGAGGTGATAATGGACCTCAAATTGCTTCAAAGGTATTGCACATTAGGCTGGAATAACATTTTGTGGAAGCACGCCTTGGTATATCATCCTTCTGGTTATAGTGCTGTGGAGGGCTTTAATAGAGTATTGATGGATAATATTTAACTGGCTGTTAAAAATGGTAGGATCTAGGACTGGAAATAAAAAAAATGGTTTGGGCTTATCGTATGTCCCCTAACTGTCACTTAGTTTTCAACTTTCATAGTTCTAAAAGGGAGAGATCTTCTCACCAAAGACAACATAGCTTGGATGAAGTGGGGGAGACAATATAGTGTGTCAATGGAAGATGTCAAAAGGAACATAGACAATTCTAGGTTTCGTTACAAAGAGTATTATGATTCAAAACATTGTGTAAGGGAGGTGAGGTTGAGTATTGGTGATTTTGTCAAAGTAAAGGACCCAAGAAGAAAGTAAAAGGGTTGTAGCAAATTATTGAGTCCTTGTAAAGTGTTGAACCTGTTTAACAACTCAGTAAAATTGAGTTATTGTAAATTTTGGCATTTAACAAACTTGCTAAATTTCAGAAAGGTGCTGGTACTAGGGAAGCTGGGAGTAATGCACTGGATAGCAGAGTACGTAATACTTGGTTGAAGGATGCGAGTACTGAAAATGGGAAGGAGTATGGATGCAGGTATCTGGAATTGGAGGAATGGTGTAGGCAGTACCTCTTGCACAAAGTTTACATGATATGGCTGGTAATTCAGTGCGTTCAACTAGAGGGGGACCCCTGGTATGCCCTCTCCACAAATGAAAGGATGATGTTATGGGTTACATTTTATTTCATACTGTGATGATTTATATTTAATGAGTTATTATATGAATTGCATTACAAACTGCATATAGTTCTATTATATTATTTGGTTGTGTTTTTCATTGTGTACCTTCCTGAGTTTAATATTTAGAGAGTAGATAGATTTAATGCTATGTTTATGTGTTTGTTTTTTGGGGTATACAATGCTATGTAAATTAATCTTTTTGGTATTGTAAAGGAGGGAGATATGTTGGGATGTGCATATTCCTATATGTCACCACATTCCATTGTGTCACTGAGTACTTGAAATGTTATGACATGAAGGCAGGCATTGGACGGAGGAGTGAGAGGAGAAGATGTGGAAGTTGATGGATCGCTTCTGGGGTTTATCGTTGCAAATAAAGTTCAATTTATCAGTGCATCTTGTTATTACTCTTTTCTACCAAACCTACACCACAACCCCCAAATGGGACGCATTCACTCATAAAAGAACCTCTTTGTTTATATTATTGTTAGCAATTGATTGTGTTCTATAATGTGTACAAAATAAAGGTGTTGTTACTCAAGGGAAAGTGGGTATAGCTACAAAACTGAAGTAATTGAAAAAGTGCCAATCCACGTCAACTGTGGCCCACTAGTTTTACATCCTGGCATCTTAGAAAGAGGAGTACACTGTTCAGGTACAGAACAGGGGTGTTTATTTTCTGAAACAGAGTTGGTAGTCTATTTCTGAAATGAAAAGTTGTGGGGTTATTTGTTTTTATTGTGTTATTATTGTTTGTATTTACTACATAGGTTGTAAGTACTTCAGTGGGTGAAAAAGCAGCACTTGGGGGAGATGCACAGCGAAGATGTGAATTTCACAAAGCTTATCCATCTTATGAAACAGAAACTTCAGCTTGATATGGAAGGTGACCAATAGGCTAATTATATATCTATCAAAAATGCAAGAGGAAGATAATTGTCCCTGAGTATGAGCATTTTGTTCTAGTTGTATCTCCATCCGGAGGGTAAAAGGCATACAATCGATTCCAACTCTAACTCCATCAGAAAGGTGAGAGGTGACAATTGGCCATCAGAATGATGAAAGTTTGACAATTTTGCCCTCCTGCTGTATCTCTATCAGAACAGTGAAACATGAGCAATCGGTCTTACTTAATATCCCTAACAGAAGGGTAACAGGCAGAAAATTGGACTTAACTGCATATCTATCAGAAGGGTGAAAGGTGGACAATAGGTTCTAATTGCACCTCTACCAGAGGGGTTAAAGTAGAACAAAAGGTCCCCATTTTATCGCCATCAGAAAGTGAATCATGAGCAATCAGTTCAAATTCAATCTCTGTCAGAAGGGTGAAACGGTTTACAATTAGTTCTACCTGTGTAACTGTCAGAACGGTTAAAGGCAAAGAGTTGGTCTTCATTATAGGTGTATCAGATGTGTGAAAAGAGGACAATAGGTCCTAATAATTTCTCTATCAGAAGGGTGAAAGGTGAACAATGGCCCCAAATGTTATCTCTAGAAGAAGGGTGAAAGACAGATAATTCGCTTAATTGCATGCGACAGACAATTGGTACTACTTGTGTCGCTGTAAGAAGGGTGAAAGGCAGACAATTAGTTTCACTTATATTTCAATCAGAAGAGTGAAATGCGGACAATAAGTCTTAATAACATCACTATCAGAAGGGTGAAAGGTGGATAGCACTTCACCATTGAATCTCTAATCTAAAAGTGAAACATGAGAGATCGACCCTATCTATATCTCTTCAGAAGGGAGAAAGGCAGACAGAGGAACCTACGTGTTTCTCCATTATTAGAGTGAAATGTGGACAATCTGACCGCAATAGATCTCAGCTAAAAATAAATGGAAGATATTTGTGCCCCTTGATCTTCCTACAAAATTATAAACCATGGGGATCCTGCATAGACCCATCAGCAGTGGTTCAACAGAGTGGCTGGGTGTATGTAGGAGGAGCTTTTATGTATTTTGAGAAGGGTGAAGCCATTCAAAGAGTATATATACATGAATGACAGAAGTTAAATTGCACAAAGTCAGTGCCAAAGAGCAGTCTCTGGGCCACTTAGAAAAGACTCCTCTCAATGCATAGACATGCACCCCACTGCTGCTCTCCTCCAGGGGACAAGACTTTCTGATATTCACCAATGGCAAGTTACTCGAAAAGGCTTGATCTTGGCGACTCAGCTCTCCCTCCCTCTGTCTCTATACTAGGCCTCCTGAAATCTATCAATTCCAACACCCATTGCCTTTACCCACCACTCTGTTAAGCACCCTGCATCGAGGTGGATGCCCAGGGAGGGGTGAGGCGGGAGTATTACTCTGTCACATCACATCAGGGCAGCCACGCGTAGAGCTGATGAGCTTCCCTAGCCGGAGAACCAGTTGAGTCAGTCATCCACACGCTGGAGCAGCTGCCCCGGAGCAAGGGACGCGGAGATAGCAGGCAAGGCTGTGGTGCCCTCCTGGAAAGATAGGGAGAGCAGGCAGAAATAAAGTGACTCAAGAAAAGCAATGAATAGGAAGCTGATAAATATTATCCACAGAACTAGCTTCTACATCTCTGTGCTCAGGAGCAACACCCAAGTACCTTTAATAGAGGTTCTGCACATAGGAACAATTAGCATTTGACCGAAAGTCTCAGGACCTTTGGTCCAATTTTCCTGACCAGTTAGACTGTGTGTCATCATAACAACAAAATTGAATATTTCCAGGATCGGACTCGCACAGAAAATAGGCCTGAGCACAAAAGTAAAAGTGCCCCTATTAGTGAATCAGATAACTGAAAAAGTGTCCCACATTTGCAAAATGCGGCAGTTCTCAACTTATAATGGCCTACTGTATAGGGGTTTTACAGGGTATGGGAGACTGCATGCATTTGTGCTTGCTGGAGGCAATGTTTGTCGCAATATCAAGGAAATCTACATTAAAAATGGCTCATGAGCTGTAAAACAGGCCCACAATAGACGAAAAAACTAGCCCATACACTGATCTGTCCAACCAGCCCTTCAGGCACTGCCTGATTGCCCTATCGACCAGCCCGACACTAAATATTTCATACACATTTCAAGGAAGAAAACACTCTGTGGTAGAAGATGACAACAAATTGATGGGAAAAGCAGTGCCAGAGCAGAAAATGCATTAGCAAAGCCAATAGATTTTGCCATTGTGAACTATTGCCTTTGCTAATGCTTCTTTCAAAGCTGTACATTACAAAAATGCACAATAGAACAAAAGAAGCATGACGCTACATGCATAGAATGACACTACTGACACAGCTCCATTCAGGAGGCATATGCATGCATGATAATGAATGCGTACACATGCATCGCCATGCATGCATGTGCTGACTGGTTGGCATAGCCAGCATTTTTTATTTATTTACCAATCCACAAGGGCAGACACCACTTGGAGCTGTAAATCATAAAAATACTCTTTACATGCGGGAGTCAAATCACTGAGGAAACTGGCTTCAGCAATCCCAGGCAGAGGCAGAGTCTGCATGGGAATTGAGATCAGGGTGTAACCTGACTTGTACTGGAAGTCAAATCCCTTTCCATGTATTCATTAAGGCCTAAAAAAAAAAAAAAAAAAAAAAGACATGCTCGTAAGGAGCCACTTTGAAAGTGTAAGTAAAAAATCAACAAATTGGCTTGAAGAACAACAAGATGGATTTAACAAATGTGGACATTGCAAAGCGTGCAAAATTGGTAAAAATACAAAATCCTTCAGGGATCCAGAAGGACGACAAATTGCAATAAAGACAAAAATTACTTGTACTACTCAATATGTAGTATACATAATTCAATGTGACTGTGCGCAGATGTACATAGGGAGCACAATCTGTGCCCTAAAGAAGAGAATGCTTGAACACGTAAGAGCTGTGAAGAATAGAGACATGACATACGCTACAGCCAAACACATGCTCGAATGCCAGGGTGGAGATTGGAAGAAAATGTATTTCTTTGGAATAGACAACGTGGAACAAAATGAAAGACTGGGTGACCGGAAACTGAAACTGCGTCAACTGGAATCGAAATACATTATCCGTATGAAAACGAAGGTCCCGAGAGGGATGAACCGGGATGAGGAACTCTTTGTACATTTGTAACAAGAACTTCAAATAAGAATTATAAAAATAAACAATGTGATTTTTTTAGATCCAAAAGGACCACTGTTGTGTGTATATTTAAAATAGCTAGTGTTGAGCATATGGGTTGACATAGATACGAGAATTAGCCATGTGTCAAAACAATTTTGTATATTTTAGGTACTACACCTTAGGAAATCTAGAGAATTTCACTTAAGAAGAGATGGCCAATCGGTTTCAAGACAACTGCATGCGTGATTTTGAAAATGTAAGATTTATTGAATTAGGTACTATACCTGAAATGAGAATGCAGCTAAAAATGCAGACGTTAGTGCAGTTGCATGATAAAATTGTGTCATACAAGAGTTGAAAGAGAATACTGATTACTGTCACTTAAGGTGTTTTCCTGTGATAATCATGTATAGAAACTACTGATCCCAGAATTCCATGGGACGGGTTCAAAGTGCATAGCCTTTATAACTGATGAAAAAAGTAGTGCCACTTACCGTGAGAAAAGGCGTGTGCCCGAAATGCGTCGGTGTGACAGACTGATTGTGGAGTTTGCCAAATAAAAGAGTCATTTACAATTCCTGAGTGCGGCGTCTTAAACCTTGTGGAAACAAAAATATATATATGTATGGTGAATTCATTAGAATTCATAGAATCTGCAGTGATCATGACTCTTTAGTAGCGTGCCTTGAGGAATCCAAACAGCGCATCATAAGAAGAGGCTATTCCAGAACCACTCTTGATCAGGCCCTAGCCAAAGCCTCATCAGTGGATAGAGCTTCACTTCTTACATCTAGTGACTCCACCACAGCTAGCAACGACAACATACAGAATGCTACTCACTGTACAGTCAGATTGATTACTACGTTCAGCTCACAAGAGCGTAAGATTAGGCGCATCATTGGCACTGAATGGCCCATTGTCCTGACCGACTCCATTCTTGGCCCAGTTTTATCTGAAACACCTACTATCACATTCAGACGTGCGCCCTCCATGCGTGATGCTTTGGATAGAGCAGCACCTGAAAATCCTCCCAAAACCAACAAAATTAGTAAAATGGGCTTTTTCAAATGCACATCTTGCCGTGCCTGTAATTTTGCCTCTAATACCACTCATTACGTCACAGCATTTAGCGATGTACCTATCCCGATCACAGAACATCTAACATGCAGATCCGAGTTTGTTGTTTACAAGCTCAAATGTACATGCAATCTGGAGTACATAGGCAGCACCAAACTGCCTGTTCATCAAAGAATACTCCAGCATATTAGAGCTATTGTCAACAGTGACAGTAATTACCCCGTGGCCAGGCATTTTGAGGCAATCCATGATAAAAAGCTGAAAGACCTACAATATACTGTTCTATGCTCAGTACCTCAACCAAGCCGCGGGGGGGACCGCGAAAAATTACTGAGACAGCGTGAATCTCAACTTATCATGTCCCTCGACACTAAGGCCCCACATGGTCTAAATCTGACGGAAGATTTGAAAAGCTTTCTCTAATTTAATCTGCATTTGGTTTTAGTCTTGGTTTCTGTCTGCCTTTTTCCATGACTGTGACTACTTTAATTTTTCCCTTTTTTTCTTGTTCAAGTAACTGCGCCACTTATTGGTCTTGGTCTACCTTCGCTTATCTGCTTTGATGCTTTTAGCATCTGATTTATGAAACTGTTTTTCAAAGCATCGGTGTTATTTTAACCCTTGCTTTGTTTTAGCATCTATCCCGTGGCCTCTTATGCAACTTTTCCCTTGCTTTTTTCTCTGGGTTTCTTTTTTCAACTTTCTTTCACACATTTTTTAGCTTGGGTCTTCTGTTTTTATTTTTACCTCCACATTTACTTTACGGTTATTTTTTATACACCTGTATTTTATGTTCATCACCTTGTTTTGCATAATATGACTTTGATTATTGCTTGTTCCTTAGCTGATGTAGTATCTTTTTAAGCAGCTACAGTGTTGTGGTTATGTGTATTCAGGCACTATGTCTTGATTTATATGACACGTTTGTTCCACCTTACAGTGCTGGCTCATATTTGCTCCTTCTGGTTAATTTCTTGGCACATAACACTGATTTTGGAACTATGCCACTATTCCTGCTGTTCGCTTGTTGCTGTGCCATCTCCAAAGTATTTCACTAATATTTAGCCAGTATTTCGAGCTATTTTTGCCACTGTCATTGTTTGTATGTGTTCATTTTAAAACATGTCAGATCTTTGCACTTGCATTTACTGGCCACATTTGGTTTTCACTTGTGTATTTTTCCACCATCAGCTTTTTGTCTGACAGCTAATATCATTGCTTTGTGAGTCGTTGACTATTTCTGAATTTCACTGTTTATGTCATTGCATTTCTTTTAAACAAAACAACATTTAGGTGCACTGTTCTTTTAATTAATTTTAGTTTTTTTCTTGTCTGGGCGTGTTCCCTCAATCAAGCCCCTCCCTGTGTTGTGTATATATACTTTTAGTTTTTTTCTGAGTGCTTGTATGTGAACAAGCTCCCTTGTGGAGCGAAACGCATCATTTCTAAAATAAACGTTTTTCCTGCATACTCACTCGAGTTGGATCGTTTGTGAGCCTCTCTGCTGACTGTTTGGTGTGGCGTTCTGAGGTCTGCACCCTGTCGTAGCCTGTCATCCATTGACAGGTTGGGATTTCTTCTTCATATATATATATATATATATATATATATATATATATATATATATATATATATATATATATATATATATATATATATATATATATATATATATATATATATATACATATATACATATAGTTATAGTAATATTATAGTGAGATGTGTTTTTTGTTTTTTTTAAAACTTAGAAATGCACTGAAAAAACAAAGGTTAAAGTAACAATATAGTTAGGTGAATATGTCAGTATATGATAGAGACTACTGGCCGCAAATTCCTTCACGTAGAATTATCCCCAGGCGTGAGACTGGATCCGGAAACGTTTTTGCCATAATATCCCTGCGTGCCGGGGGTGGGGCGACATCACGCGACTCCGCCCAGGCATCGTCCGTGTACGTGACGTCAGCGAGGTCACACAAGACCCGCCCCAGCGCGCCCACGTCAGTTTTTTCCTTTTCCGCGTGCAACGCTGATCCGGTCCTTGCTACAGGCCTGTTTCGGGCCCTTTTTTCTCCATTCTTTTGGTGGAACAGTGTGCGAATGCCTTAGGGCTTCAAAACTTGTACGTTTTGTGGGCGTCTTATGTCGGCAACGGACCCGAACCTCATTTGTATGTGGTGTTTGGAGGAGGATCACGGCACCAGCGACTGCGAGGCCTGTCAACAGTTGAAGCCAAAGTCGAGGCATGTCTATCCAGGTTGACGTCCTCCCCACGGTCCGCCTCGGCGGACGGCTTCAGGTTTCGGCCTGGTCGTCGCCCTCCCCCTTCTCCGATGTCACGTGAGCGTCGCTCCCCGGTGGGTAAGTGTCACAGTTTGTCCCTGGGGGCTGGGTTCTGGCCTACCAGGGGTGTGGACTCTCCACGGGTGATGCAGCCCCGCCTGTCGTCCTATCCACCCTTTCCCGGTATGGGTGCGTCGAGAGTCCAAATGGAGACATATGCGGCGGCTTTGCAGGCCTCTCTAGCGTCTCCCGCTCCTTCCCCTCCTGGGGTAGTCGGCAGACCCTTCGCCTTGCGCAGGGCCCTCCGCGGCGCCGCCGGTAGCTCCGGCCCCGGCGCCAACTAGTTCGGATCCAGGCTTGGAGGGTGTGGTACTGTTGGGATGCGTCTCCTCTGGGACACTTCCTTCAGGCCTCGGCATCTCTGCCTCACCCCAAACTCCTGCGAGAGTCCCTGTGGTGTCGCGGGAGGTCGCCAGGGCGCGGGTCGCATCCCCGATCCTCTCTCGGTTCCTTGACAGGGTAGTCCTTTTCAAGGCCGAGGTGACGCTGATGTGGCGCTTGCAGCAGCTGGTCTGTGCGGAGCCACAGGGGTCGGTGAACTCTCCTCTGCCCTGGCACCACCTCATAGGTTGCCGAGCGATCTATGCCTCATTCTGGGCCGCGGCTAGCGGAGGGCTTTGTGTCACTCCCCAGGTCCGTCTCATTCCCCCATGCAGATGGTTACCTCAGTGGAGGTCGGGTCAGCGCTGGTTCACCTCCAGCCCCACTCAGGTCTTCGCTCCAGTCCCCGGCGCAGGGTTACTTGGAGGAACCCTGTCCGGCGACGCCGGATGGGGCCGGCACCTCACCTCAGGCAGCGGACTCTCCGGCTCTGCGCAGGTGTCGTACCGCGGATTCGTCTTCGGACGCTCCTTCTTCTCCGGAGGCGGCCTGTATATTGGTGTCATCCTCCCGGAGACTGGTCGCCGTGTGGTGTTTTTTTCACTGGCATCGAAGGGCGGCTCCCCGCCCTTCCTGAGGCGGCTACCCGCCCTTCCTGAGGCGGAGGTGTTCGTCGGAAGAGCATCAGGTCCCTCATTCTTTGGCTCCTTCTGACTTCCAGGTCTGGCCCTTGCCCGCCCCACTTGGCCTCGGGGATGGCCGCCTTAGTTTGCAGCCATCACCCACGGAGGAGCTGCTTTCCTCGCTGCGGGGCCCTACAGAGGTGGGTGCAGCCTTCCCTCACTCGGTCTCCATGGCTGTGGGCATCCTGCGTGCGGGTGACCCTGTGGGCCACTTTCCGGCGGACCATCTACTGGAGGTCCTCCACCAGGGCTCAGGTGTGAGGGAGATATTACTTCTCTTTAAAGGTTTCCTCCTTTCTTCCTTGAAGGGTGCTTTGGGGCGTTCTGCCTCAGGGGACCCGGTGCCTCAGCATCTTCTGCCCCTGCATCTCCTGGCGCCGCTTGACCCGGCGTGCCTTTCCCTCCACCCCTCTGCCTCCAGGACTCTTTTGCGGACTGCTTTTCCCTCCTTGCCTCCACTGCTGACTCCGCCATCCCGAGAGGCCTGCTGGCTGGACTCTTGGGGGCGCAATATGTTCGCCTCGACCAGCTCTGCTCTGCGGGCTCTGAACACCTTGTGTATGCTGGCTCGGGCCTCCTCCTGTTTGTGGGACTCGGCTGAGTCTCTGGGATCTGCAGCTTCCCATGAGGGTGGGCAAGTGGATTTACGGTATCATGCGTTGCTTGGCCGGGAGCTGGCGGCGTTTATTCTACGCTCCGCCCTGGACATCTCAGATTTGTTGGGCCGGTCCCTGACTTCCTCGGTCACTCTCCGTCACCATGCTTGGCTTCGGGATGGAGTATTCCCTGAGAATATTCGGGAGCGACTCATTGATCTTCATTTTGATGGAAGCCTGTTGTTCCATGCCCCGGCCGACTCCACCATCCAGAGGCTCTTGGCAGGGCTCCGTCCTCCTCCTCCTCCGCCGCCTTAACATCCTTCGTCCCCTCCTCAGTGATTCCTGAGTCAGGTTGATTCTGGGCCTTCTGAAGCCACTTGTTCTGGCTGTGGCATGCATTTTCTGGCCATTGCGTCCTTCTTTGGGGACCTTGGCATTGTTGGCTGCTGGACGGCCCTTTTGTTGATCAAGTGTATGTGTTGGAATTGTTGCACAGATTTGGCTCTGAGATTAGGCCTTCTGTTTGCCTTTTGACTGGGTGTGAGTGTTTGATTAATTCAGATGCTCCGTCCATCACCACCCCCTTTTGTACCGCTTTTGGCCGCCATAAGTGTGGTAGGGTATGCTCAGACGTGAGTCCCTTGCTCACTTTGCCACTGGATTCAAGCAAGCCGGGCTGAAGACGGCTGGAATGCCAGAAACCGGTCCTCGGAAGCTTGTTTCCGGTCCAGGGAAGACATGGCTTGGCAGTTCGGGCTGGACTGTTCCCATGAGGCACAGGGTCAGACTGATTTGCATATAGCCATGTCTGAACTGGGGTGGCAGAGTGGGCTAAAGAACGGTGATGGATTAAACCCAGATCTTTTGACTGGGTGTGAGTGTTTGATTAATTCAGATGCTCCATCCATCACCACCCCCTTTTGTCACCACCCACTTTGTACCGCTTTTGGGCTGCTTGTCAAGCCTTTCGCGGGTTTATTTTTTCCCTGTGGCTCTTTTGTTTGTTCCTCTGCTACGAACGTTCTTCCAAAGAGAATTCCCACGGTTAGGGCTTATTGTACCCAAGGTCATATGGCTTGCGCTCTGGTCGCCTTTGGGTGCCTGTTCTCCATGGAGTTTAGGTAGGTTGCTCTTGCTTTCTGAGGTCGTGTGTGCGGCCACTAGTTATGGTGTGCCCGGGCATCTCCTCCTCTTCCTAACCCTGCATCCTCCCTTGCCAGGCACCGCCTACTCGGCCTTCCTGGGGCCTCGGGATGTTCTTCTTGCTTCTGGCGGCTTTTTGACTGCTGGCGCTGTTCTGGCTGGCAGGTTGCGTTCCATCTGGAGTGGGTTCGTCTTCTTTTCCCTCGTTTCCTTGGGCCCTCCAAGCTCCTTCTTCCACTCTTCCTGTCTTGGCATTGGGCGGATGCTGTGTTGTCTTGTGGGGGAGTGGGGTGCTTCGGCCTCTCCGACCTTGCCTTGGTTCCTCTGCTGTGACTGTACAGGCCTCTTCAGCCTTCTTTCCCCTCCAACACCCCCTTGGAGTTGGTGGGGATCTGCTTGTGGGGGTTCCAATTTCCTGGCGGGGGCGATGTTCTACCTGGTCCACAGATCTGGTTCCCTGTGGGGCCCTTTGTTCTGTGTTGGCCGGTGGGGACCTTTCGCACACCTTCCTTCCCAGGGGGGATTGCTAGGGTATCTACTCTACATGAAGGAATCTGCGGCAAGTAGTCTCTATCAGATGTACGAGTTACTTACCTCCGGTAGCGATGTATCTGGTAGAGACGATTCTAGCCGCAGATTCCTTCATGGCCCACCCCTCCTCCCCTATTTTGCAAGCACCCTTTGGTTGGTCTTCAGTGCTCGCCTCCCGTTGGGGGGCTGTGTCTCCTGTGAGTGCTCTCTTGTTCTTGATGGGGGGCTTCATCTGGGGAAGGTTCATACCTCCTTGTTTCTTTGGAGTCTGGTGCTCCGGTGCTCTGGTGCCCTGCTGCTCTGGCTACTCCAGGTTTGGGGGGGTTTGCTTCTATCCCTGTCTTCCCTCCCTTCTATTGCTATCCTCTGATTAAGGGTCAGCTGGCCATGTCTTGCTCTTGTCCCTTGTGGGTGGTTGCCCTCTGTGTTGGAGTGGCTTAGAGGTTGTTGTCCCTGTCTGCCTTGGGACTGGTCCCGTCCCTTGCTCGCGATGGGGGTGGTAGGTTCCTACATGTGCCATGACTTTTACGCATGTTCTTTGCCTCCGGGGCACAGGGATGGGAGGCTGTCTATGTGCTGGTACGGTGACTGTGCAGGGTTCTGTTTGTTCTTCTTCTTTCTTCTTTCCCTGCCCTTGGGTTCTGCTGTGCTGACACGCCTGTGGGTGGTGTTCTTAGTCACCGTTTCTTTCCAATTTTTCTGCTCTTCACACACTGTTCCCATGCTTCCACAGTTTTTTATCTGGTGGTTCCGATTTGTGGTGCGGAAAAGTTCTAAGAAGAAAATTGACGTGGGCACGCCGGGCGGGTCTTATGTGACCTCGCTGACGTCACGTACGAGGACACCGCCTGGGCCGAGTCGCATGATGTCTCCCCGGCGCGCAGGGATGCTGAAGTTTCCGGATCCAGTCACACGCCTGGGGATAACTCTACGTGAAGGAATCTGCAGCTAGAATTGTCTCTACCAGATACATCGCTACCGAAGGTAAGTAACTCGTACGATAACATTAACGTTTTGAACTAAAAAAACACAAAGAAAGCCATGCACCTCTTATCCTATTATGACCTCACATATTACATCACTCATGTAATGTTCTGTGCCATCAATGATGACATCTCAAATGAAATCATTGATGACATCACTGATGACATCATCCAAGCTTCTTATGTTCACATTACTCTATAAACTAGTATGGCATTAGAGGTCTGAAAGTAAGT
Organism: Lissotriton vulgaris; assembly: GCF_964263255.1. Lineage (NCBI taxonomy): Eukaryota > Metazoa > Chordata > Amphibia > Caudata > Salamandridae > Lissotriton > Lissotriton vulgaris. The sequence continues at coordinate 366,370,654 of NC_141698.1, forward strand.
ACAACATAGCTCAGAAATATATGAAGCATCATTAATGCCATCACAGATACAACTCCTTTAGGTATAGCAAGCATGAGTTATGTTCAACATTGATCCTATAATTCACTGGTAGTCTAGTTCACATTAACAATCAACCACAAATATGGGGTACCCCCTCATGGCACACAGTGTTCATTATGTACACATTTGTTCAGAGAAAGCCATGTTCCTCAAGATATTCAAAGTCTATTCCAAAATGAATGCCCTATCATAGACAGTTGTTTCTATCTGTATCAAAATCCTCACAGTCACAGAACCTACTTTGAGACATTAAATTGATGTGAGTAGAAAAGTTAGTACAGCAAACGGTGTTTACTATATGGAGAGAGTTTACTCTGTACCATCACAGACAGTGAAACTCTTATGAGAAATGCACCACGGGGTATTAAAAAGTATCTATAAAGAGCAGTGTACACTCTATGCAACACATGCCACAAAAAAACACTATCCTGCAAAAATAACTAAGGTCTGACGGTGCTAAACATCACACTACCTGCAACCTTCATACTGTGGTGAAAACTTCACAGATATCCCATCTTCTGAAGCAAAAAAAAACACAGGTACGTAGGTTAGTACTTGGTGCCCACAGTCTTCTATGTTATGTAGAAATTGTCATGTTGAGACGATTCTGTCTAATAACTCAAGTCTGCTTACAATACTTAGTATCTACTATGTAGAATCTTTGCCCTGTTAGAAACTTTTTCTGCAGAACCAAAAAGCTTCTGTGGAACATACTGCTCACAAGTTGTCAACTGTCATTTGCACAGAGACTTACTCTTCTATATATCATATATTCACCCCCAGTAAGGAGATCTGGGTTAAATACATCGCTCTTTTGCTCACCATGCCACCCCAGTTTAGAACAAGGCATATGCAATTCAGTCTCGACCCTGTGCCTCATGGGAATAGTCAAGACCGAACTACTAACCCAGGTTCTCCCTGGACCGGAAACAAGCATCCTGGGACTGGTTTCTGGGTATTACCCTTCATCAGCCAGGTTAGCTAGAATCCAGTGGCACGGTCCCATGCCCACTACACCACGGGCTGGACTGTTCCTATAAGGAACAGGGTTGTGACTGATTTGCATATGGCTGTGTCCAAACTGGAGTGGTGTGGTAAGCAAAAGAATGATGGATTAAACCCAGATCCTTGGGACTGGGGGTGAATATTTGAATTGTCCAGCATTCTGTCCATCAAATGTTTTTTTGCATATGTCGCCCTAAGTGGGAAGGGTATGCCCAGACGTGAGTACCGTGCTCACTTCACCACTGCATTCAAGCTAGCCTGGCTGATGAAGGGTGATGCACTGAAACCCGTCCCAGGATACTTGTTTGCAGTCCAGGGAGGACCTGGCCTGGCAGTTCGGGCTGGACTGTTCCCATAAGGAACAGGGTCAAGACTGATCTGCATATGGCTGGGTCCAAACTGGGGTGGTGTGTGAGCAAAAGAATGATGGATTAACCTCAGATCCTTGTGTCTGGAGTGAATGTTTACATTGTCTAGCATTCCGTCCATCAAATGTTTCTTTTGCATATGTCGCCTTAAGTTGGAAGGGTATGCACAGATGTGGGTCCCATGCTCACTACACCACTGGATTCAAACCAGCCTAGCTGATGATGGGTGATGCCCTGAAACCGGTCCAAGGATGCTTGTTTCCGGTCCAGGGAGGACCTGGCCTGGCAGTTCGGGCTGGACTGTTCCCATAAGGAACAGGGACAAGACTGATTTGCATATGGCTGGGTCAAAACTGGGGTGGTGTGGTGAGCAAAAGAATGATGGATTAATTCAGATCCTTGTGACTGGGGGTGAATATTAGAATTGTCCAGCATTCCGTCCTTCAATTGATTCTTTTGCGTACAAAATAAGGTAGAATAGTAATATGGTAGTTCCGCCACTATGTAAACTATAAAAGAAACACACTAATTGGATGATGTAATCAGTGATGTCATAAGTGACATCATCAATTATGTCATTTGGGGTGTCCTCAGTGATGTCATAAATGATGTCATAGAACATGCCAAGAGTGATGTAATATGTGAGGTCATAAGCAGTGTATAGTGGGGGCGCAAAATATAGTTGGCTCTGCTAACTATAACTGGTGAATTTCAGTATTTTTTTTTCAAAACGTTAATGTTGTCACTGACATCCACCTAACTATAATGTTATTTTAACCTCTGTTTTTTTCGGTGAATATGTATACATGTAGATGCCGAAAATCAGCACTAATCATGAATAGAAATGATTTGGAACGAAATATGCTCCCCTTTCCATGAGAGAATTATATTTAATTATGTAAGTGTATTTTTCTGAAGGTCATTCTTTCTTCTATATCTATTTGTGTTACTGTCACGTGGTGTATTTGAAACTGGCACTGTCACTTTAAAAATGAGCATTTGACTGATGGACGTTGTCATGTGAGCAAGGCTCCACAGAGCTGAAACGTCATGCAGCATATATCTGCTACAAAAAAAAAAATATTTGCACTAACTACATAGTCCGCGTCGAAGGAGTTTTTGCGGCAGGGCGGGAGCTGCTCTCTGCTGCTGAGACGCGGTTTTGAATATATATATATATACATATACATATATAGTTATAGTAGTTAGGATTATGTTTCCATAGGAAATGCCTTTTTGTGTTGCTAATAATTATGGTGCTGTTTGAAGAATCTTCATAAAACTTTCCAAATTGTGCTCTTTTTTGCCTAGTTTATGCATGGAAAGTTTAGGGGGATCCGTCAATCGGGGGCTGAGAAAAGGGGGGGGACACATTTTTCCATATGAAATTTAGACACAGCTATAGCCAAAAACGGCTGAACGGATTTGCACGGAATGTGGCAGAAAGCTACCTCATGGTCCAGAAAGAGTTCTTTTGTGTGTGTGTGTAAATCTGCTCAGTAATTTTTAAGCAATTAAGGCTCAGAAAAATGGTATATTTCACAACGCTGGTGAGATCCGATTGGCTGCCATTACATCAACAAGAACTATTAATACCCTCCTCAGGGCGGGCCAAGGCCCAGGAGCACCACAAAACATTTATTTTGGGAAGGAGTGAGTGGTCCACCTCCCTGAGCCTCTGGGAGGTATTGGGGGACCCATCCCCTGGGGCTTTGTTGTGTGGTCCTCTGGGTCCACAAGCTCATCTCCCTTTTAAAAAACAAAAGGCCGCAGGGGGTCCCCAAGATCTGAAGTACTTTAGAGAGGGGACTGCATCAATGGGCTGGAAGCCTCAGGCCCTATGGTCAACCCCTCGCTGCACACAGTCAAAGGCCTTGCGCGGCACGAGGTTGGCTGCCTGAAGGGGTTGACTGACTGTAGTGGGCCTGGCTGAGAGCGGCGTGGGACTGGCTGCATATATTTGTAGATCACTGATTAGTTCTCAAGGAAGGCTTATGGCAGTCGAGCACAGAGATCTCATACTTCATTGTACCCTCGTTTTGAATGCTCTCACTAGGACCAGCATCATTACTAACTTCTGTGAGAGGCATCATCTTGTACAAAGGCTGTCTGGCAGGCAGCCAGAAAATCTTATCTGCAAGATAACCACCCCAAACCAATTCTGAAATCTTAGACAGTGGCTCTTCACCCCTTTGTGGAAAATTAGTATAACAGTGTGACCAAAACCACTCCCTTTTGTCCCCGTTCCAAGTTTTTCTTGATCAAAGTAGGGTGTACTCTGCAGAGTACTCAGACTGCTGTGTGGCCAGGAGTGTATTTGCATGACAGTCAGTCTCACGGAGGTGAGGGGACACCTCAAGTGTCTGTTGCAGGAGTTGAGGTTGTGTCAACAGCCTAGAGGTCAGACTGTCTGCTAAGACAGGGAAAGTGTATGCCTGGTCCCGGAAGAGGTAAGACTGTCCAGGAGGAGAAGCACAGTGTTTTCCTAGCATGAGAAACAACCAAAGAGAAGCCAAGAGCAATCTGTGTTGCGAAGGGATGTCCTAGTCTCCCGAATTGTTCTTGCTTTGTACAGTACTAATACTTTGAAATGCAAAGTATAGTGGTGTGGGTCAGCAGTCTACTATGTGCCCAAGAGGGTGATGCTTACACTACCGACATCAGGGATTACTCCTCGCTGCTGATGCAGAAGCCCAGATCAGCTTAAAAATCGTAACTGCAGAAGACACATGCCCGCTGACAACAAGTCTGGGTGGTCTGCCCAATCCAAACACCTGTCTACACCCAACCTGGGAGACCGCTACTCCCAATCACCAGTCTCACGTTGTGAGCCTGCCATGCTGATTCTGCCTAGCAGTCAAGTTCCGATTGAGGTTGCTGCTCTGACTTCCCTGTGGTACAGCACCAGCTGTGCCTCCCAATGCACCACCAGAAAGGCACATGCAGGAATGCAGGTAACAGTGGATTCTAACTGTGAGATGAGTAAGAGATTGAGAGAGCAGAAGAATTCTCCTGTATGAACCCAAGACTTTTGCCAGGTGAACTTGAATTGGTGGAAGCTAATTGAACTGATTGGTGCAGCTAGACATTGTGGCATTTAGAGTGAATTTCACCTATGTCTAATCCAAAACTATGCTATACACTGAGTATTGTAGGTAGTACAATATTCTGTGAGTGGGAAGAGAGTGCAGAAAGGAGCAGCCCTCACTGAAGATTGCAAACAGGATTACAAAACTGTAAATAAATATAGCACTGGGCTGGACAACAAGTTATTGTGGCTGCTTGACAGTTGAGTTCTGTCAAATTGTCTATACACTACCAACCTGAGAAGCCTATGAATGCTCAACCTGTTAACATGAGAGTCAAATGCCAGTGTCTCACCAACAGGATGAACCAATGCAGTAACTACCCACAGCAGCAGCGCACCCTCGATAGATCAAGAACTTGCCTCCTGTTGATTTGAATTACAAAATACCGCCGGAGGCACTGGCAAGAACCATCTGTAGTAACTCCTCACAACAGTCCACATGGTTACATTGATTGGGACATTCCTTTTAAGTGGAAACTGTGCATATGAAAAGAAAAGTACTAAACCACTTTACATGAGGCTAGCCAATTAGGAATTCTGATTGACCCAGCAAACCCAGCCCATCAGCACTTGTCCTGAGGAGACCCACCAAGATGTGATGGGTTGAAAAGCATCAACTTTTGATGGACAATGAAATAGGACCTGCAAATAATTGATCAATTCATGCGATTCGATTACCCATAGAAAATACTGATTCTGGTTTACCCGAACAATCACAGTAATGATCCTTCCTTTGACAGATTGACATTTATAGCTGGGTCAAAAGAAACTGTATATATGATCAACTTACTTGCACGTGTCCCAAAAAGTAGTGGCCTGGTCTACATATACATATATATATTTTTTTTTAACTACTGCACATCAGTCATGTTATGGTTTTTGATTTTTAATAATTTTCCGTTTGCTCACTTTGATCACTCATGGTGACAGACCTTATTTCCCTTCATTTTTCTTTCACAAATGTGTTAATTGATTCTGTTAAATAAATGTATTCTGCAAATTTAGAAACTTAGAATGCTGTGATTCAAACAATAAATGTGATTTTTAACTGCATGCTCCTTTGTATGTAAGAAAAATGTCAATTTTTGTTATTATGTTCAAATTGGTGTACTTTATTCACTTAAAACAATGGACGAAATTAACATTGTTTAACAATCTACAGGAAATAACAGCAGAGGAGGCATATTGTTTTACTTCATATAAGATTATACTCAACACCACAACCTGACTATTACTTCACAATCCATCCAACACTACTTCTCCCATTTTCCACTATCATCACCCTGGCCCTAACTTTCTTTAACACAGCACATACCAACATGTACCACAATGCTACATACATTTTCTCAATCACTACAGTGTTACCCACCTTTCCTCAAACACCGCTTGCACTCCTCCTGTCTCACACTATCTGCCCTCAGTTGTATGGCATTACAACGCAGGATTTTACCACGCGTGCCATTACAACGCAGCTTTTACAATGCAAGTCATTACAACGACTTGCACTGTAAGCTCTGGATAGTAGAATAGTTTAATTTTCTATTCCAACACAAGCCCACGTTACAGTAGGGAAGGTGTTGGAATAGAAAATTTAACTATTTCCTATCCAACAGCGCCCTCCAGCGCAAGTCGTTGTAATGACTTGCGTTGTAATAGCAGCTTTGAAATGGTAGCACGTGGTAATACCCGTGTTGTAAAGGCTGTTCTCCTCTGCCCTCTACCAACAACTTGTAAAAGTTACAAATGTATCTAACACTAGCTCCCTTCATCAACTATCTACCCATCCGGCACTCCTTCTAACACAGCCCACTCTACCTACCACTAAGCCATCTTGAGGGCACCTTACCATTTCTCCCAATCCTACCCCTTCCTTGTACCACTCCCACCCTGCACCCACTCCTTCTCCGTCTGTCACTCCTAGTGGTTAACTTAGATCTAACATAAACCCCAATCTCTCCACAACAGCCTTGCACTCAGCTTAACACAAGAAGACACTCTAATTAACACTACTGTGCACTCCACCTTCTACACAACATCTGTACTACTTACAACTACTATATCCTGACTAGAATTCCCTTCTCAGCAAACAAAACAAACGCAGCCCTCTGGTATTTACTGATTCTTTCTAACACTGTTCCTAAGCTACATTCACAGCTTGCAATGGCTCCTAATAGCAGACAGGGTTCTCGATAAAGTGGGTACCCTGGCCTACAGGTGTCCACGCAGCCGGCTCTATCATACAGAAAAGACACCATGAATTGACACAAACCTTGTAAGACTATTTGGAGGAGTTAAGTCAGACCTCTAGTATATCGAGGGTACACTAGAAGTGACCCTTTGCTCATTCTTCCATTCCCCAACACTGCACGTTCTCATTTGCAACACTGAGATTCCACCTACCAACACTACTTGCTGGCCAGTTACATTCCAACTGCCCTAGTCTGTCCTCACCAAGCCTCTATTTAAAAACTATACTTCACCTACCACTAAGTCCTTCTCGATATTATACCCTTTTCCTACACCTTTCAAATACCATCTATACCGCTGCCTACCCCTTAGCCAGCTATTCATAACTTCCATCTTTGGCACTGTTACTTCTAGGCTCTACTTTCAGTGCTTCATATGCGCTACTGTGGAACCCATAAAGGGTTAGTGGTGAATCAGAATAGTGAAATATAAAAGTAATTTGAGTGGTGGATATTAGTCAGTAAGTTAGATTGAGAAGGATAGCGGGGGATAGAAGAGAGATAAAAGGTCTGCATTTATATAGTGCTTGCTACCCCTAATGAGGTGTCGAAGTGCTTTTTTTGGCGAGTAACACACTACTCTGGAACCCATAAAGGATTAGTAGTGAATTAGTCTAGCGAAATATGAAATTTAAGAAGTGGAAATGTTAGTCTGTTATTTTGATTGAAAAGGATAGTGTAGGGATAAAAAAATGAAGGATTTAGACTTTTCTATTTGTTTGGAGTGTTAAGTGCTAACAAGGTGTGAGCCTTTATTTCCCCTCCACTTCATTTGCATCAAGTGTGAGGCTACTGGCTGCTCCCGCCAAAAGACTCAAACAGGAGGCCTGATGACGCCTCAAATTCGCCCTTTGTTATGGGCCCAGGAGTCTTAAATACGAAAGCCCCATCCTGTCCCCACCTGCACGTTGTTACTTGTTCCAGAAGTAAATCAGACAACGTGCAGGCGCTGCTGAAAGTGTCCCAGTGTTTGGAAATTAAATCAGGATGAATTCAGCACATCCAGTGGGGCCCAAATTCTTAGCTGGGTGGACGGCGTTCACCCTGTGAAAAAAGTGGGTGGACACTGTCCACCCGCGTGTACTCCCTGACTTGTGCCCTGGCCACAATGATCTGAAAGACACAATCGCCAGCATTAACCGCCTTGGCAAGTAAACAAGAAAAGCTGTGCTTAGGGTTTGCCACAGTGGGCCTTCTACACTGATTTTGTGGGCAATGTCCTCTGCTTTATGTATTCCAAGCAGAGATGTTTTAAGGCACAGAAAAAGTGGGAAATTGCCCGGGGACTCTACCTTCCGGGGACCCAATGGAAATTAGAACTTTCTCTCATCTATGTGTATTTCTGTGCCTCAAACTATAATGTATAATTCAAAACACGGCTGGAATTAGCAAAAAATGAGTAATAAAATTCGAATTTATGACACTGGTGGTGGGCACCAGCACTCATTTTTGGGCAACGGGGCTTAGTTTTCATCATAAAAGGAATAACAGAAATGTAGCAGAACAGTAACAAATGTAGAAAACGGATGAAAAAGAACCATAAAGTATGACATAAAGAGATTGGTATTTGCAAAAAGGTGGAAGAAACCCTCATGAGGCTGCTGGAATCAAGCGTAGGAGGCCCTTGATTTGGCCACATAGGTGGTTAACTCCTAAGAAATACTTTGAACCAGGTAAATTATATTTTTTTGTTACACCAACAGAAGAACTAGGCAGATCAATCCTAACGCTTCCACGTTGTTCCCAATTATTTCTTATTACTTTTTCCCCTTACAAAGTAGCACCCCACTTAACTTTGCGCTCTAGGTGCCCGCCCGGTTTGCCTAAATAAATGGACAGGCAACAGAAACAATTCCGGGATGGGGAGGAGCATGTGATACCCTTTTTTTAACCAGTACACCCAATTTCCAACTATTCCTTTCCAACTCCCTTCTTGAGTTCTCGTTTTTCTTTTTTTAAAAAAAAGAGATTTTGGATTTGTCTTTCTCTCGGTGGTTCCCTCGAATGTGGAGCAGCTGTTCTCCCTCCTGGGGGCCGCACGCCACGCTCCTTCACATTAATCTCCGAGTGGTGCCGCCACGCACTTGTCTCCGCGGTTTCTACGTTTCTTCTGGGCGCATCCTGCGCGCGCTCGCTCACAGCAAATGCGTAACTCGTACGGGCTGCACAGCGCGCGTGCGCCGGGGCCTGCGGCTCGGCGCGCCTTCCTGTTATGAACGGCAGAGCTGCTACGCAGTCAGCGGGGGCATGCCTGGCGAGCAGGACCAGCGTTGTGGGTAGAAATGATTGCCGCACGCGGCACAGATGAGCGGGAACATATGGCGCAGGGAAGGAAACTGGCTTGTTAATTTTCCGCTCCCCCTGGGCACTGCCTCTCTGGGCTTGTCAGGCCTGATTTACGCTGACTGACTGGTTGGGCGCTGATCTCTTCAGACGGGCTTCAATCCCCTCCAATTGGGACGCGCTGGCGGGCTTTGCTGCTTGTGGCCTATACAGTTGCCGGATCGCTCTACACGCGTTCCATATTTTCAACCCCTTCCGGAACTATGAGCCATTAATGTATGAGAGGATATTGCTTACTGCGTGAGGCACAATGCTTACAGCATTTATTAACTTGCAACCAGCGAAAGGATCTAGACATGATCCCTTAGTCAAGAGACGTCACTTGCAGCAATTGTTAATCTGCATGCTTCGAGAACTTGTTCATTGCTTTGACAGAGACAGCATTACAGTATTCATTTATAGACAATGCCGGATTACTTTGCAAAATACATCAATCCCAGGATTTATACTTTGAAGGTGCGATCCTACAAGTTTTAGTCTGCTTGGCGCTAACCTGTACATGAGTAGGTTCACATCCTGGTTTTTGTGTGTGTGTAACATGAACGGCAGCAGGGCTTTAAGTGGGATGAAGAAACTGGTGGGGGGCTGGCGGTCTCTCAATGGGGCTCCTGGGGGTGACACTCACAGAGTGTTTGCCCCGGGCATTTTCGGGCAAGGGTACGGCCCCACCTTTTTGCTGGACACAAAGTTTACTATGATTGGCTGGCCTAAGTAGGAGCGCGAACTTTAGTCTCAACTTTCCATGTGGCGCAATTCTACAAGCCTAGGTGAGGTAGGGTTGCGTTTTTTGGACGCTCGTCTTTAAAAACAAATTTATAACATATTTGTTGCTGGTTTATTATTATGGAGTCCGCCGCTTCTGTCAGAGAAGCGTTGCGGATGATTGCGGAGACAGGGTGGGAGGATTTACTTGTGCCGGGCACGCTTTCTCAAGCGAGGGTTGGCATGGAGCTGTGGGGGCGCCACGCAGCGAGCAGTGTTTCGGCGGCGGTTGTCGCTTGTTTATCTAGCGAGGGCTGGCCAACACCGCCTGCAGGAGGCGACCCTTCACAACTGAAGGCCTCATCGGGGAAATACTCACCTTCGGTGACTGCACGCCAGCTTCTCGCTCCACAAGCACTGCATACAGTAGGAGGGGCAAGACGCGCTCATGCACAGTGCCCTCCTTTTCAATTTCTAGGAAGACTGTTTTCAAAAAACGAGTCGGGCCGAATAAAGCTGGCTCCAAGACTATTTCCGCTGCAAATAGTGCACCATCTAGTGGCCAAACAATGTATAGGCCCAGTTTTTCACCAAAATGTATTTCGAGCAGCAAAGACATTTTTAGGTTTCGACCTTGCCTTAGCACATGCGAAGCAGGTGCTCCGCCCAGGGCGAAATCTTATGATTCTACACTATGGGGCTTCGTCCCGCCTCTGTCTTCCATTGGCTAGCTCCATAAATGGAGGCTAGCCATTGGAAGAGATTGGCTGTCAATCACGCTTTCCCTGTGAAAACGTGATTCGGGGGCGTTTCTGTGTCTTTTTTTAAGTCCCACCCTCTCCTCTTCCCATTGGCTGGAATTGTACCTTCCAGCCAATGGGAAGGGGAGAGCGCGAAAAACACGCCCCCGAATCTGCCGGCCGGGACACCTCTGTGACGTCATTCCCCGGGCCGCGCTGTGATTGGCTGCCGGCCCGCACCTGACTTGCTTTTTTTTAACACCGGTTTGATTTCATTGTTCGTCTTGTTCCCTGTCCTGCTGGCTGTTTCCTGACCATCCTCCCGCTGTCCGTGTGCCTGATCGCCCGCCCCCCCCCGCTGTCTCTGTGCCTGCCCGCCCCCGCTGTCCGTGTGACTGCCCCCCCCCCCCGCCGTCCGTGTGCCTGCCGGCCCCCGCTGTCCGTGTGACTCCGGTGTGTATTCATTAAAACAAAAGCTAATGCAATAACGTAAATAGGGATCACATGATTAAACTGGTCAGGCAGAGGCTCCGGCGTAATAGGTAGAAGTCTTCCTTCACACATCCGCCCGCCCCCCTCCCGCTGTCCGTGTGCGCGCCCGCCCCCCCTCCCGCTGTCCGTGTGCCCGCCCGCCCCCCCTCCCGCTGTCCGTGTGCCCGCCAGTGTGCCTGCTAGAGGCTGTTCATCCTGTCTGCAGACAGCGGTCCACCACTGCTCGTGTGTAGCGTATGAAGGGTGTCCAGAGTGGGAGGCTCTTTAAGGAAACTAGGGGTAGCCGCTTTTACATTACGGCACAAACTGAGAGAAGTCTAGCGGGAACGGCGGCTCTTGTGCAGAGAATGCATTGCGGCTGATTAATGTGCCATAATTTAGTTACTCTGAAATGCAACTAAGTGCACAGTAACAGAATCCGCAAGCTAAGTCCAATTGTTATGTGTGTATTTATTAAAACAAAAGCTAATGCAATAACATAAATAGGGATCACATGATTAAACTGGTCAGGCAGAGGCTCCGGTGTGTATTCATTAAAACAAAAGCTAATGCAATAACGTAAATAGGGATCACATGATTAAACTGGTCAGGCAGAGGCTCCGGCGTAATAGGTAGAAGTCTTCCTTCACACACCCGCCCGCCCCCCCTCCCGCTGTCCGTGTGCCTGCCCGCCCCCCTCCCGCTGTCCGTGTGAACTCCCGCCCCCCTCCCGCTGTCCGTGTGCGCGCCCGCCCCCCCTCCCGCTGTCCGTGTGCCCGCCCGCCCCCCCTCCCGCTGCCCTTGTGCCTGCTAGAGGCTGTTCATCATGTCTGCAGACAGCGGTCCGCCACTGCTCGTCTATGATTGGTACACCCAGCTCCAGCTCTCATCCAGTATGCACACACCCATCTAGGTCCGGTGCCCCATTCTGGGCTGTATAATAGAAGATGGATACCAGGTTGTTTTGAGTGGAGGCTGTGTGTAGCGTATGAAGGGTGTCCAGAGTGGGAGGCTCTTTAAGGAAACTAGGGGTAACCGCATTTACGTTACGGCACAACCTGAGAGAAGTCTAGTCTTATTGTGATTTGATATAAGATCATCCAAAAAGGACTAGGGCAGACAAGAGGAGTAACTCTATTAGCAAAAAAGCAACAGGGGCCCTGGCAGTCAAAGGCCTTATCTCTATTCTGTATTCATGTATAAAGTCATCCTCATTTTGTGTTGTGTGAAAAGTCATATTATCTTCTAACATAGTTGCATTAGTCCTTCTTCCTTGAACCGCACGCTCACCTCAAGGCCTGCCAGCTCTCTTGAATCTATGGTTCCCTGGAACATTCATCAACAATAAATATTATATGATTCACCCCTTCCTCAAATTAAATTGAAAAATGATTGAAATTAACTCGAATTATACTAAATAGAGAGTCTAGTTAAACAGTCAAGACACTTGAAACTACTCCCAAGTTCAATTATTTAGTTTAAAAATATAGATTGGTTTGGTTTTACTTAAACCTGATTTATTTTTAATCTGAGTTTATTTGAACCATGGTAACCAAATGTTGAGCTGCTACCAAGTCATATTTTCCAGAAAGCCACACGTTATAAATTCGCATGCAGTGAATTTAACTGGGAACCCTTTACATTGTCAGTGGTTATCCTGACAACTAAGCACAGATTCAACGTTCAAGAACCAATTTGGACTGTCCTGACTGAAAGAGGCATTTACTACCCCTGCTTAACATTTCATGTCAGTCCTATTATGTCCAGCACATAAATGACTTTAAATCCCATACCACCCATCCTGCTGTAAGTGCAGAGTAAGACTGCAGAGATTAAGCTAATGGCAATGTAAATGACAATGCCATTTATTTATCTGTTTTCAAAACCAACACATAAATACAAAGTTTGTCATTTACAATGCCAATAGCTCTAATTTTTCCTAAGGCGAAACCATTGCATTGTAAATGCTTGTTATTTTTGGTATGAATAAGAGTGGTAACATTGGTATTTCAGAGGAATTGATGAATGAAAGGGGTTTATCGCCTACTATGACAAATGAAAAGGAGATTCTATGTTGTTAGTTAATGCTCCTCAGAAAATTGATGTTGTGCAGTCTTCACCTATGACAACTGTTTGTGTAAATGATAATAGCAATATAAATACAGGATTGTCTAAAGTTGTTCCTTCTTTATCGGACATTGTTAATAAGAACAATGCTGATCAGTATGTCAGTACACCGGGGCCTGATGGACATGGTCAATGGGTATGGATCCCAAAGGAGATTACTGACGAGCACAGGTTAATGAAATTTAAGGAGAAGTCTGTTATCCCAACTGCAGAATTAGGCGTTTTGCAGTTCAACGAGGGTGAGATACTGCCAGGCACAAGAAGGGGCAGTACAGACGTTCCTGTCAGGCCTCTGGCGTCCTGCACCGTAAGAAATGAAACAGAAGGGGATTTTTCAGCAAAATTTCCCACGCCATTGGATGACAAAAGAGCTGCCTATTTTAAGAAAGCCAATAATTGGAGGGAGTTTGACAGTGGTATTGGGGATGGGGAGCAGCCAAGTGGCAGTGTCTGGGGTGGTAGTGTAGGTCTGAAAGGGGTGGTAGGCAGTTTACAGCCAGAAGATGATACTGAGTCGTTGGAAGAGGGGGAGATATCGAATCATGAAGGCATATCGGGAGGTTTTCACACATTTTTGAGAAAAGGGGGGGGGGGGTTTACTAAAGACATCTCCAGATTGTATTTTTCACAGATCAAAAGAGTTGAAGGCGTTCGGTGTGGAACCAGTGCAATGCAGCAGGCCAAAGGGATGAAGCACACATTGTCGTCTAATGAGCAAGCACTTATGTCGTCAGGTGAGGCTCTCATACAGATTCGAAATGTTTTAGAGTAGATAAAGGTGTGGGTACTGATGAGGACCACAATGAATCGGTAGTTCTAAATAAGCGTGATTTTGAAAATAAGGAGGGGGTTTCAGGGGCTGCCAAGGAGAAAGCAATGGTAAGTGATGATAACATACAAACAGCAGAGTTTGAAGGTAAATCAGCTGGCATGTTTAAACGCTTACCGTATATGGGTTTTTCTATACCTTTAGGTGCACATTTAAGCTAGGCCACAAAAGACAGAATATGGAGAGGGGAGTTCATTGACGTTTTCAAGCTACTGCACAGGGAAGTACAGGCGAAAGAGGGGTCCAAAGAAGAGGCTTGGGAATTATCAAAAAGACCGAGGGTACCAACTAATATAGACTCGTGGACTTCCGCTTTTCTCATTTTCGCTAGTATATACCGCAAAATTTCCAGACAGATCAGTATCGCTTTTTAATGTTTAGATACCATCAGAAAGGCAGCAACAGGGTTTGAGGGGTTACGCCTGGCTTCACTATAATGAGGAGTTTAGGGCACAATTAGTCCTGATGCCTGATAAACCATGGGGGGAGGTCAACAATGAGCTTAGGATACAATGGATGTACCCCCAAAGGCCCCCTCCATCCATGCATACAGCCAGTGGATTAGTGGTCCCTTACCGGCCCTTTGAGATTAGAGCCACCCCGGGGGGGGGACGACATGGAACAGACCTCCAACACTGTTTTCTGGAGAGTGCTGGAATTTCAACAAAGGGTATTGCATTAAAAACCCCAGCAAATACAAATATGAATGTTCCCGGTGTGGGGGCAAGCATGCAGTCACACAATGTTTTGGGGAACAGACTAATTGGGGAAGCCGTTTTCCAGGCAGAGGACGAGGGTTTACACTGCAGTCTGGTAACAAGGGCTTCTACTCCGGTCAGGGTGGACATTTTGTGTAATTGGTTGCAGTTTTATCCTGATGCACAGGATTGCTGCCTTATTGGAGTGGGGCTTCAAAGAAGGTTTCAAACTATGATACCAAGGACCCCTAGAACCCAGATTCGCACCAAATTTGAAGTCAGCCAATGCATTTCCACATGTAGTCAGGAAAAAACTGATGACGGAAGTCCAAGAAGGAAGGATGGCAGGTCCTTTCAATTATTGCCCTATAGAAAATCTAATTGTGTCACCGCTGGGTGTAGTACCAAAGAAAGTCGAATTTGAGTTCAGGATGATTCAGCATTTATCATGGCCCCACGGTTATTCGGTCAATGATTTCATTGCGAAGGAGGGTTCCATGGTTCATTTTGAATCAGTGGATTCGGCTTTGGTTGTGATCAGTAATACCGGGGAAAGAGCAGATTTAGCCAAATGTGACATTAAGTCGGATTTCAGGTTGCTGCCGGTGCACCCCTCTGATTTTCCACTCCTGGGAATCTTTTTTGAAGGACATTATTTTGTGGACAAGACTCTGCCTATGGGCTGTGCTATTTCATGTAGATTATTTCAGGCATTCAGCTCTTTTCTTCAGTGGTGTTTTTCTTTCTGCACAGGTCACATGGGAATTACACACTATCTAGATGATTTCTTTTTATGGGCAAGGCCAATTCCCATCAATGGGCAAGGCCAATTCCCATCAATACAAGAGTTCAAATGTTTTACGCAAGAAATGGGAGTACTGCTAACAGAAGACAAAACAGAAGGCCCTTGTTGTTGTCTTACATATCTTGGGATTGAGATAGATACTATCAGGATGCAGGCTAGGCTCCCCCAGAAGAAGATATCTGAAATAACCAAGCTATTAGACCATGCATGTTCTGATCAAAAGTTGACTTTATTGGAAGCTCAGTGTTTGCTAGGTCATCTAAATTTTGCATGCAAAGTCATACGTGCAGGCAGGTCTTTTTGCAGGCGTTTGGGCTTCTCCATGTCTGGGCTGAAGCTTCCACACCACAGAATCAGGGTCAGTGCGCGCATGAGAGCAGACTTTGAGGTATGGTCTACTTTTTTATCTGACTTCAATGGCATAACACTCTGGTCATTGGACGAAGATTTTATTTGGCAAATGCAACTCTTTTCTGATGCTTCTGGTGCCCAGGGTTTCGGCATGTTTTGGGAGGGCATGAGGTGCGCGGAAAAGTGGCCGGAAAACTGGTTTGCTAAAAAGAAGAGTATATCATTTTTGGTATTTTTCCCACTAATAGTGGCGCTAGCGGTTTGGGGTCCTAAACTGGATAACAGAACAGTGCTATTCAATGTTGATAACAAGACGGTGGTTGACTTAGTCAATGGTCAGAGGGCAAAAGACAAACAGATGCTGAAGTTGCTGCAGACTTTTATGTTAGGATGTTTAAAGTTTAACATTGTATTCAAGGTTAAACACTTTCCAGGCATAGCAAATAATATCTTGGATGCCCTTTCTTGTTTTCAGTGGGAGAGATTCCGTGGTTTGGCACCCGGAGCAGATGTACGGAGGACTCCCATTCCCAGCGAGATATGGAATTAGGTGATATGAATGCTTACCAGCTCGTAAAGAATTCCGTAGCAAAAAGCACCAAATTGGCTTACAGAAGAGCTTGGCTGGAGTTTTTAGACTCAGATGCTATATACAGAAGTTACAATAGAAGGGGTTAAGAACAGGGCAGAGAGGATGTAGTGCAATTTATTATGCTTAACATCAACAAGAGCGTTTCTTCCACCACAATAGCCAGCAAGCTAGCGGGTATCTCATTTTATGGAAAATCTTTTTGGGGATATGAGCCGTCAACAGGTGAAATGGGCAACAGAATGCTACAATGTTGGGCCAAGACAAAGAGGAGAGGGTCATACATGAGAGAACCTATACCGATTAAGCTGTTATACAAGTTAATCACAAATTTGCAGGAGATTTGTTTTTCTGCATTTGAGTTTCATTTGCAGAAATTATATATGGTTTGGCTCTTTTTGGAGCTTTCAGGGTATCAGAGCTTTTGGGAACTACCATTAATAAAGACTTGAAAACAAAAAATGTATCCCTGATCCACTCAAATATTGACATTTTTCTCGAACACTCATAAAACTGACCAGACAGGGAAAGGTTCCACAGTGATTTTACAGGCCATGGGTAGCCTGCTATGCCCAAAACAAGGGTGGCTTGATTTTCTATCCATAGGTGGTGCAAGTTCCACATTTATTTTCCGCCATCAAGACGGTTCCCAACTTAAAGCGTCCCAATTGTTAGCTATGTTAAGAAAGTCATTGAAGAGGATTGGTGAGGACCCCAAGAAATTTGGTACACACTCTTTGCATTGGTGCGGCTTCAGAGGCGGCCAGATGGCGTTTCTCTGCAAGTGACGTTAAAAAGTTAGGGCAATGGCTTCCAATTGCTTTTTACACTACATCAGAAAGCTGGAGTATGACAGCTGAGGATGGGGATACTAATTGTTTTCTCTTTTTAGGTTTGGACCACTCTCACCAGAGATTATGGCTCATTGGTCATTCCTTCATCAAATGGGCAGCTACCCAGGTAGAAAAACGCCATTTTGGGAAGAATTTAGGTTTCTCTTCTGAAGAAGTCGTGTGATCTTGTTGGGGAAAGAGCGGTATGAAATGGGGTCAGCTTTTGCCGCTACTAAGTGAGTTATCCGGTACTATCATGCTGGAATTGGTTCTGTTGCATCTTAGGGAAAATGATCTGGTGCAATTATCCGGTTTGGTGCTTGTGATAGACATAAAGACTGATTTGGAACTTTTCTCAAAGGCTTGGCCCAAAACTCAGATCACCCTGACAGCTCTCAGGCCTCGAAGAATCTGGAGAGGGGCAGACAGTTTAACCGCCATGGAACGGGCAAGAAGAAAAGTCAACCAAGATTTGCAACGTTTTTGTTTTAACACTGGTATACATTGGTTAGTTAATGATGAAATTAATAAGGAGGATTTTCAGGTTTTTAGGCATGACGGAGTCCACTTCTCTTTTAACGGAAATGAAATTCATATTTTGAACATAAGGAAAATGATTGCTAAGCTTTTAAGTTTAAATATGTGGTGTTGACCGTATGCTGTTTAAGCAACAGCATTAATGTGAATTCTGTTTAGTAAGGACCCCCTTTTTTCCTCACTCTATTTCATCCGCTCTGTTACGCTTCCTTTTCCTTTTTTCCCGCCCCCTCCCCCCCTCATTTTAATGCGCAACATTTTTCCATCCTCCATTCCTCATGATTTTCTTAGTTGTTGGGGTGGTAGTTTCTTCGTTGGTATATTTATTGTGATGTGGTATTTACTGTTATAGCGGTAGTATAGTTGTGTTTCTCAAAATTTGGTTTATCTTTGAATAAAAGTTTTATCCTGTTTGGCGACAGTGGTCTACAACACAAAATTGTTTCTAGGGTACCAGTCGGCATGGGGGGGGGCATGAAAAACACCTGGGTTAGGGTTTTTCCTGGTGGCAGAGTTGGAGGAGATTAAGACAGGCAGGAAGGGTTGGGGGCATTAGGAATAGGTTTGGACAGAGGGAACCAGGGTAGAGAAGTTGGAGGTAAGAGGTAGGCAGCGGATGGAGATAGGCGTTTGGGGAGGAGGGTAGGCCGAACAAGGTGGGGAAATAGTTGGGATATTGCTTAGGGGCGGGGGGTGTTAGTTTGGGAAATGTTTACTGATCTGTATGCAAATATATTTTGGTATTGCCTACCTGTCCAATAAAGCGGTCTTTTACCCCATCTTGGTTTGGTTGTGCTTATTGCCTGATGGGGCTCCTGGGGTCGACACTTGCAGAGTGTTCGCCCCCGGGCATTTTCAGGCAATGGTACGACCCCCCGTTTTGCTGGGCAGGAGGTTTGCTGCGATTGGCTGGCCATAAGGAGCGCAAGCTTTAGGCTCAACGTTCCATGTGGCGCACTTCTACGAGCCTAGGTGAGGGAGGGTTGCAGTTTTATGGCCCGCCCTCCCACAGTATATTCTATACATTTATGTTTTCATGCAATATTTTTCTCTCATATGTAATCTTTTCATTATGTGGTTGTCGCTTGGACAGGTGGCAGAGTTGGAGGAGATCACTACAGGCAGGAAGGGTTGGGGGCATTAGGAATAGGTTTGGACAGAGGGAACCAGGGGAGAGAAGTTGGAGGCAAGAGGTAGGTATGGGATGGAGATAGGTGTTTGGGGAGGAGGGTAGGCCGAACAAGGTGGGGAAATAGTTGGGGTATTGCTTAGGGGTGGGGGGTGTTAGTTTGGGAAATGTTTATTGATCTGTATGCAAATATATTTTGATATTGCCTACCTGTCCAATAAAGCAGCCTTTTACCCCATCTTGGTTTGGTCATGCTTATCGCCCGAAGGGACGTGGCTGATGTAATTAAGGGCGTGGCTTAAAAACACCTAAGCTAAAAATCTGTGCTTAGCATAGTTTTCCGCAATTGGTATTTTGCTGCTTCTGTCATTGCATCTAGATATGTAATACAGCAAGTAACATTCCACCTACAATGAGCCAGGCCTATTACCTTTGTCAATGGATGTTGGTTGCATAAGATAAATAAACAACAACCATGGCTTTGTTGTATATAACATTGAAAATGCTTCAGTTCTGAAATGAGGTGACTGAAAGAACATAACAAGTCTCTTTGAAGTTACATCAAAGGCAATGAAGGTTGGTAATGCTGCAGAGTTAAGATTTGTTTCCACCCTAAGGGTGTGGGTAAAAATGAAGTCTGAGCGCCAGCAAGACCCGGTCCACTTAAAGCCTTGACCAAGGTGATATACAACTATATCAAATGGGTAGCTTAACCAGCGACAGGGAACATGACACGTCACATGGTTCAACAACGCAGCAATACCATGAGGACATGTTGCACAATGTATCAGAAACCCCCACACCCCCTGATATTGACGACCTCTTGGATACTAGGCAAAAAAACGCTGCCTGCCCCCCCCTCCCAGGGAGGGAACTCCCTCCACGCGCTAGACATGGCCGGCGACTTCACTAAGACCTAGTGGGCCTGCCCCCGTGATTGCATATTGGCACTTCTCACACCGCATTGGCGCTCTCACCTCACTCTAATTACATTAACCGCATGCGCGCTAGCGGAATTCCGCTCCTGTGCTGAGTTTTTTAAAACCGCACTTTACGTGACGAGCTGGGCTCGTCATCAGCGTGCGAGGAGGCTACGCCATGACGAGCCCAGCTCGTCATCAGCGTGGAAGGGGTTAAAATACCAATTTTCTCACAACCTCCCCCTTCCTATTTGTATATCTGAGGAAGTTCTTTTTTCTACGCCTTTTATTTTTACCTTCTTTTAATCCCTGTTCTATCTTGTTTTCCTGTTTCCACAATGGTTACCTTCAGCACTAGCACGACACATTTAAATTGGCGTACAAGTAATTAGTTATTACACTTCAATTGACGCCCATATCTTTTCACACGCACCTATGGTACATGATTCAATGTACACTGACTGGAAGGAATGGCCAGGGAACACGATATTCCAGGGAGAACATGCAGCCCCACACAACGATGTATCGTCATGTCTTCCCCTGAGCTGTCACCAGTACTGGACGTCATCACGCATATTGGAGTATAGGATACAGTATATCCAAACTTAAAAATGTATTTGTCAGAATGCTGGTATGCATGCGCAGTCCTCTTTCACACCGTTATTGTAACATGTAATCGCTATGATATCGTGAAAATAGTAGAAGATGTACGTTTTTCCTTTTCCTCTTCCATGATCCTCTGATGACTGTCGTTGCCTGTATTGAATATAATTGCCATGTTTAAGAAATGCTAATAAAATATATACAAAAAAAAAAATCAAATGGGTAGCTTAACAATAGCCCCCAAAACCCAAGCGGTGTGGGGGTGAGGGTGGGCCTCTGATCTCCAGTGTGCCCATCTATGGCACTGCACGGGCAGGCCTTAGGACTCCTGAATGGGTCTGGAGCGTATGGGACCCCATCCATGCACTTTGCAGGGAGGGGGCTCTAGTTTTGTTACGCCACTATATCAAATCTGAATGTATTGACTGCATCATATTGAGCACATTTTGAAGTTATTTACAATCTGCCGCAGCAGGGCAAAACATAACTATGTACAACCACTAACCTCCAGAAGGGGAGGTACAATGCACTTTTGTAATGAGCACAAAACAGTCATCAGATTTAGGACCATTGCAGTTATGCTGCAATCGGGTGCCAAATTAAGAAGCAAGTTTGGCCAAGTTATGTGACACGGAAAGGCCTATTAGGTGACATATTCTGTTGTAGTATTATGTCATTATTTTGACATAGTACTGTCAAGTCAAAAATGACTCCTCATTAGTACCAATTAAGGACACAAGTGAAGCAATCAGAAACTGAAAGGTGATCAGTAAACATTTCTGCCACTCCATTGCCCCATGTGGTGCTTTTTTTTTATTTTAGAAAAATCAGATACTTTTGAGCTGGAAACAATTGTGTGTTGAAATCTGCAAAATATGCAACAGGTGGTGGAATAGTTGGCATCCCTCCTATAGGAAGCAAGGCTGTAGAAATATTTAATTTCAGTGGCCCAAGTAATGTGCCATATGCTGAGCCCTAATGGCTTACACGCATACTTGAATGGTAGCAAGTAAAATATTTTTCCTCTGCGGGTATGGGCTCTATTTCCATATATGACAGAATAAACTCAGAAGTGTCCTATGCATACTCAGATGTATTAACTTAGTAAATGGTCACCTGATTGTGATCTGTTGGTCTAAATGTACAGTTCTGTCAGGAAGGTGAAGCGCTAGTGGCAATTAGGCAAAGACGAAGCAGCAGGTCCCCCCCCTCCACTGCACTGAACAAACAGGGATGCTAGTGGTGACTCAGTGGGTAACAGCCCTGCAAGTCCGCTGCATGTGAGGTTGAGCTAATAACTCAGGTAATCTCAGTGAAACTGCGACTAGATGATCAACAACGTCTAGTCCCGTGGTACTCACAGTATGGCCAGGGGACCGTTTGAGGCCCTCTTAAACTTCACATGCGGCCTGCAGCTGAATGAATGCACAAGACTGATGTTTACTTCAGATAGCACTAAACGTTAAAAAATATGGTAAGCGGGAATGCGTTTCTTTACAGGCTAACTGATTTCAAAGAAAAGAAACAAATGCGGTGTCCTGCAAAACTTAATTTAGGAACACATTCATTTTTAATACATTTTTCAACCAATGTATAAAAATATGATAATGGGATCATTATAAGCATGGGCGAATTTTGCGAATTCGCGATCCGCGGATTTGCGAATTCGCGATCCGCAAAATTTGCGAATTTGTGGATTTTTGGTTTTTTGCGTGTTCGCTGGGTTTTTTGCGTGTTCGCGGGGATTTTTGCGTCTTTGCGAGCCGCTTGCATAGCGAAGTTACCCATGCAGTCGTTTATGGGAGAGGGAGAGAGAGATAGATAGATAGATAGATAGATAGAAAGAGAGAGAAAGAGAGGGAAAGAGAGAGGGAGAGAGAGAACGAGAGAAAGAAAGAGTTGCCGGATCTCTGAAGGGCCAGATTCCTGAGTTGCCCCTACAGAACATACAGCTTTTCATTTTTAGCAAAATGCATATGAAAATTGTGCTGGGCGCTAGAGGGCGCACGAGCTGAATGGCCGCACTCTAGTGTGGCTCCGGCTGCCTGGCATTCTTATCCTTCCTTTTATCCTTCAAAACTGCGGCCACCCGCCCGAAAACGATCTGGGGGATTGAGATATAGCTACTGCACATCCTGTCCGAGTTTGGAGAGTCTACGACCTTCGGAGACGGAGCTAGACCGAGTTCAGTCTGGAGCGGGAGTGATCAAGAGCTACGACCTCGTAGTTGACGGCGTGGTGCCGCACGCAACGCCCAGGACTGACACGTGGCGTGTAGGCCGCGCTACGCCTCGCGCACCTCCGCCTGGCGGAACTGGCCCATCTACCTAGCAGTGGGATCCTGCCTCGGCAGCTCGCTTTCTGAGCCGGAGACATTCTGTTGTGCTACTGCTTTGGCCCGGACTATATTGGACACTGGACGTCGGACCCGATCCGCCGCCGTGGTTTCCCACGCGTGCACTTCCCTAAAAGAGCAGCTGGACACGGGGGTGCGATTGTTGCTTGCCTGGCATGGGGAAACCGGATACTCGGCAGCCCAAGCTGCAATTTGAACCAGCGACGCAGAAAAAGGGGACGAGGCAGACGGGGGACAGTGCGCCGCCGAGGAGTCCGGTGGCCGAGGCGGCCCCCCTGGTCCCGGAGATAGCAACAATGCTTCAGGAGATGCGGCAGGGGTTCGCCACGGTGGTGGACAAGGTGGACCGGCTCTCCGCCCGGATGGACGGCATAGTTCAACGCATGGATGTACATGAAGAACGGCTAACGGAAGCCGAACGCCGCATATCCGAAACGGAGGATGCCACAACATCGCATGCCACGCGACTATCCCGCATGGACAACATTTTGCGGGTGATCGCCGCCAAGAACGAAGAATTGGAAGCGAGGGGCAGGCGGAACAACGTCCGGATTACGGGAATTCCGGAATCCACGAACACGGGACGTATGGAGTTATATGTCGAACGCTTGCTCATGGCCACAGTGGGAGAGGAGGCTCTCTCCAAACAGTTTATAGTGGAGCGGGCCCATCGTTCCCTTGGACCTCAACCTCAACCGGGCACACCGCCGAGGCCCATCATAGCACGCCTACTAAACTACCGTGATCGGGATGCGGCACTGAAAGCAGCGAGGGCGAATCAGAACCTAAATTTTGAAGGAGTGTCCTTCTCCATTTATCCGGACTTTACTCCGCTTGTTCAGGAACAGAGAAGGAAGTTTCTAGCCGTGAAACGAAAACTCAGAGGCTTGAACATTGACTATGCGTTACTTTATCCTGCCAAGCTCCGCGTGACCCACCAAGGCACGCAACACTTTTTCTTGAACCCGCAACAGGTTGAGGAGTACATCAAGACCCTGCCAAAAAAGGACAGGAGAGCTGCACAGGCGGATGGCGGACACGATTCTGATGCGGATTGAACTGGGATCTTCGCTTTCGTCTCTGATGACTCATTAATATATGCCTTTTTATTTCTTTCTATGGATTACTGCTCCTGACATTGCCCCCAGGAGTGTAGGGCTGGGTAGTGCTGCAGGCCTGTAGCATGCCAGGCCCCCACCCCCCCATGCTGACTCACTCGCCCGGACAAGGACGGTAAGCATGGCGGTAACTGCGGTGAGGAGAGGCGGGGGTGGACGACGGTGCACCTCTAGAACCCCGAAAGGGTGTACCCCACTGGACTTGCTCAATGCACTGTTACTGTTGAGTTGTTGCGGGTTTGCTCGGGGAGGGGGGTGGGCACAGGGTACTGGCGAGTTTGGGGCGCTTCAGTGGGTGGGGGTGGGGGGAAGTTCCTCAAGGGAGCAGTTCGTGATGTTCTGGTCCTTGTTTTTAGCTGCCCTTGGCTTGGGCCTGTGGCCCCGAGTACTAACTCTGTGGTTGCCGGCTCCTCTCTCTATGTCTCGTTGCTCGAGGGGGGACAACGGGGATGCTTCTTGGTTAGCCACATACGGAGGACTGTTTGCTGAATGGCAATGGTTACGATTTCTAGTGTTGGATGCCTGGGTTTGCACTGGGTTTAAGTTTTCATTTTGTCGTCGAGCGTGTGCACCTTTACCTCATCGACCCTCCACCCGTCTTGGGTTGGGCTGGTCTGCTGTCTTTGATACGGGGGGGGGACTCGGGGACTGCTACTTGTGGTGGCCGGGGTTTCAGTGGGCCGCTAGGGATCTTAACTGTAATGACTATTGGTACAGTTGGATTGTTCTGTTATATGGGAAAATGTTGAGATGGGGGACACTTGTCTGAATGTTCTTACGTGGAATGTGCGGGGATTGGGGGATCATCGAAAAAGGCGCCATGTTCTGGGATATCTGGACAGGCATAATGTTCACATAGCCTTTCTGCAGGAGACGCACTTTGCATCCCACAAGTTGCCAACCTTTGGTAGTAGATGGGCCTCGAGTACTGCGTTCTCCTCGTATTCCTCCTATGCCCGTGGTACTGCAATCCTGGTTAAAAAGTCGACACCCTTCCACATGGCTGGCACGAAATCAGATGCACATGGGAGATATTGCCTGCTATGGGGCAGATTGGGCCGTGTGACGGTCACCCTTGCGTGTTGTTATGGCCCCAATGTGGACGACCCACAGTACTTCGAGACACTCTGGGCTGCTATACTGGAAGCAGGGTCGCAACACATAATATGGGGGGGGGATTTTAATGTTACTGTGAACCCGACCCTGGACCGCTCACACCCGGCCCCACACCACTACACAAAAGGGCGGGAGGTGCTGCGCGCCATCTTGGAGGAGAATCACCTAGTGGATGCATGGCGAGCACACTGCGGGCCGAGGGGGGAGGGAACTCATTTCACGGCGCAGGCTAGGTCATGGGCCAGGCTTGATTATTTT
This sequence comes from Lissotriton vulgaris, assembly GCF_964263255.1. Lineage (NCBI taxonomy): Eukaryota > Metazoa > Chordata > Amphibia > Caudata > Salamandridae > Lissotriton > Lissotriton vulgaris. Next base: position 366,395,946 of record NC_141698.1, read on the forward strand.
TTTCTGACCACACACATGTATGCCACTGTCACTGGTGCACGACACCTCCCTAGGACCTATTCGGACCATGCCCCCGTGCTAGTCGCCATGCGCGGAGCTGAGCTAGGCCCTCCTGTTACCGCGTGGCGCATGCAAGCCGCGATGCTGTTAGATGAGGAATTCAGGGAGACGCTGCGCGAGGAATGCTTAGATTTTTTTGCAAGAAATAAGGGGTCTGTGGATGCAGTGGAGACAGTCTGGGATGCCTTCAAAGTCACACTGCGGGGTTTCTGCATTGCGAAGGTCTCGGGTGTGCTTAAAGCCATCCTGAACCGCTTAAAGGCACTAGAGGTGAAACTGAGCCAGGCGGAAGAGACCCTACGAGAGCGCCCCGCTAGCGACACTCTAGCAGAGATTCGAAATTTGGTTACTGAATATTCCGAGGAAGCTGCACGTGAGGCGAAATTTAGACATAAATACTGGGTGGCGCGGAGATACGGAGAGGGGGATAGGCCAGGGAAGGTGTTGGCGGCTACGGTACGGCTTGCGAGGGCGCCTACTACTATACTGGAGCTGGAGACAGCCGAAGGGCTGTTGCTCCGCGACTCCACACAAATCCTTAACGAGTTTGTGGGCCATTACGATAAGCTGTACACCTCTAAGGGACTGGGGGGCCCTCCTTTGGACGACTACCTTGCGGATGTCGCGCTTGGTTGGCTGAGTGACGCTCAACGGGCGTTTTTGAGTGCCCCATTTGAGCTTGACGAGGTAAAAGAGGCGATTATGAGTATGCAATCGGGCAAGGCCACAGGCCTAGACGGCATCCCTATTGAATTCTACAAAACATACATTGAATTCATGGCCCCAGTACTGAGGGAGGTCTATGAGGACGCTCTGGAGGTGGGGCATCTCCCCGCTTCAATGAGAACTGCGCTGATCATCTCTTTACTCAAGCCCGGGAAATCTGCATCACACTGCGACTCATATAGGCCCCTATCCTTATTGACGTGTGATGTGAAAATCCTGGCAAAACTCATTGCCACCCGAATTAGCTTGCTGCTGCCTAACCTGATCCTCCCGGATCAGGCGGGCTTTGTCCCGGGGAGGGCTACATCCCACAATCTACGCACATTTTTTTCTGTATACGATTCTGTGCATGAGGACCTGCCCATGGCGGCCATTTTTTTGGATGCCACCAAGGCATTTGATTCCCTGGAGTGGGATTACGTCTTTGGGGTGCTACGACGCATGGGCTTCCCGGCCATCTTCGTTTCCTGGATAAAACTGCTCTACACGCGGCCCACGGCCAAAGTCCTTATTAATGGGCAGCTCTCCCCTGACTTTGAGATCTCTCGAGGTACGAGGCAGGGGTGCCCCCTATCCCCTCTGCTATTTGCAATCGCCACGGAACCCCTTGCAGCCAAACTACGGCAACATTATAAGGATAGCGCACTGCGTTGCTTCCAGCGACAAATACTTATATCAATGTATGCTGACGATATCACGCTGTACGTCCGGCACCCGCGGGACAACCTACACCCCATACTTAGGGAGTTCATTAGATTCGGTACTCTCTCGGGAGTGCAAATAAACTGGACCAAATCGTGCATATTTCCCCTCACGGCGACCACTCAGGCCTTCCCATTAGAATATCCGCTCACTTGGACTGAAGGTGATTTTAAGTACTTGGGAGTCCACATTGAGAGGGACCGGGAAGCACTTATGAGAGCGAACTATGGCACTGCCATTGGTAGGATTGAAGACCAGGTTGCGAGATGGGTGTCACTCCCCCTGTCGATGGCGGGCAGGGCCTCTTTGATTAAAATGGTTGTACTTCCGCAACTGCTGTACCTGTTTCTTAACATACCTTTCCATCCTGGTGCATACTTTTTTAAGAGACTACGGTCTGAAATGCTGAAATTGGTGTGGGGAGGGAAGCAGGCTAGGCTCCAATGGGAGATTCTGACACGGCCCTATGTGCGGGGAGGGTTCGGTATACCTGATTTCGAGCTATACTTCAGGGCGGCTCAGGCGCACTATGCTTACTTCTGGGTGCGGCAGCCGAGATACATGCCACAACTGGCTGCGGAACACTGGCTGGCGCACCCCACGCCTATCGAGGGTGCTCTGTATGCCGTTATTGAGGGGAGGGATAAGACCCCGAACACTTTGTCTAGCACTATCACGGCTTGGCTACACATTTGTGCTTCCCTGGGGCTAGAGTTCCTTTACGCGCCGTGTATGCCCCTGGCTTATCACCCCCAATTGCAGCTGCTGCAGGAAACTGGCTTCCAGCGTTTACTGTCTAAAATCCATGTCCGCACGTGGGGGGACCTATATCATAATGGCGAATTCCGTACGAGAGATCACTTATTTGGGACCATACACCCTACCTCACTAGATGTGTTTTACTATATGCGCTTGCGCCACGGACTGCAAGCCCTTACACCTGACTTCCCGCATGAGCCACCGATCCTCATACCCCTGCAACACATCCTGCAACTTGCAAATCCATATAAGCTTGTGTCCACGTTGTACAGATTAGTTAGAACACACACTGACTTCACCACACTCCCTGCCAAAGCGAAGTGGGACCAGGAGCTGCCTGCCCCGCTCACCGATCAACAATGGGAATTTAGCTTACTACAGACAGAACGTATCTCATCCAGCAGCAGGTATAGAATTATCCACTACAAGTTCGTACACCGCTTGTATTATACCCCGGCTCGATTGCACAGATTTGGGCTGCGAGACTCTGATAATTGTGATAGGTGCGGGGCCTCTGGAGCTGACTTTTTACATCTTGCCTGGGAATGTGCCACGGTACGTCAGTATTGGGATCTAGTGTTTCAGGCCCTCTCTACCATGATCAATGCACTGATACCGCCAACTCCTGAGATGGCACTATTGGGTTGGGTAGTACCCCTGCAGGCGGCTCACCGCAAGTATGTAGCGTTAGCTCTGTTGCTAGCCAAGCGGAGGGTGGCCTGTAGATGGGGCAGGGGCAGGGCGCCCAAGTTTAAGGAATGGATACGGGACCTGGTGTATTGTCAGGAACAACTGCACACGTAAGCGGAATTGCTGCCACTCTCATCCAGGCCGACTGATATCTGGGCTCCGCTGCAATGCTACCTGATAACGGAAGCGCCGAGTGACGATGAATTGTGAAATGTAATACTGTTCTAGGTGTTATGAGGATGGGGTGCTGAATCGCTGTGGACCTGCCGGCAACGTTGTATGCCTTGTGACTGCACTATGCACTTTACCCCCCCTTGCTATGTCCCTGAACTGACCTTGCTGCTTCACTCACCTGTATGCTTTACCTCCTTATGATCCACCTGGTTGCTGCGGGAGGCTGTTCCCACCCCCCCCCCCCCCTCCGAAATCTGCTTGTTTGTGGTGCGCACGCTTCTGACGATCTTGTTTTGTTTGTTTTTATTGTTCTCTTTTTCACCAAAAAACCGACAAAAGTAAGACGCATTTATATGCTCTCTGTGCCTGTGCTGTTACTGATGTTATTTTCTGTATCTACAGTTCCGCTACGCACTATTGCCTTCTCGCTGATGCTTATACGTGATTAAAGAAATGTGCTATAGCAGCCGGCCTCCGGGTTGTGGCAGTATGCTGTGTATACTTAACAGTACTGAATAAACGTCTTGCACCAAAAAAAAAAAAAAAAAAAAAAAAAAAAAAAAAAAAAAAAGAAAATTGTGCTGTAAAGGTCTCTTTTAGTTTAACCCCTCCTGACAACTCAAAATGGGTGTATTTGCCATCCTCTCCCTTCTTCCTGTTTTTTATATCTGTAAGTGCTTCCTGATGAGGTTTAATTCCTTGGACAGGTGCCTCGTTGCCTAGAGGCGCCAGGAAGCAATTAGCAGCAGGTGTCCAAGTTGAAGTTAATTTGTTTGTAACCCTTTTGTAAAAGGTTACAAAGAAATTAGGTTCAACTTTTGCACCTGCTGCTGTAACCCTTGCTTGGCTGAAAATTCGTCCCCGCTGATTCGCGGATTTTACCGCGATTTCGCGAGATTCGCGGATCGCGAAATCGCGGAAAATCCGCAAATTCGCCCGCGAAACGGATTTTACGCCTACCCTTAGATCATTATGATGGCGGAAGGACCGCCACCGCCAGGCCGGCGGTGGCGGTACTTCCGCCATCATACTGAAAATTCCCAAATCCAAATTAGGATGGCGGTGGGAATCACAATGGTTCCACGGCGGACGTAAAGTCCGTCTGCCATGGTTCCACAAGGCGGTTCTTTTAAGCCCGCCTTGCGGAACCAGGGCAACATTGTGGTGGTGCCGTGCAGGCATCGCGGTAGTGATTAGGGTATACCCATACGCCTGTCTTTTTGCTGAAGATAAACCACAGCAAAAATACAGTCAGTGACTGGCTTTGGGGATCCGTTGCGGGGGCCCCTATGTGTGTGGGGTGGGGGTGCACTGGGGGTACCCATGGTACCCCCCTGCAGTTCCATACACCAAGTCTCAGGTACCACGTGGTGCCTGCCACCTGGTGCAGGGAAATGCTGTGCATGCACTTTTGACATTGCGGATGGTGCCGCAGCCAGCAGCACAGTCTGCAATGTTAAAAGGGCAGGATGGGCATCCTAATTGCACTGGTGGGAGGAGTGGGTGTTGCGGGGACCAGAGGGTCTGGCGCTGGGCGCGGTACAGGCGCAGACGGGCGTAGACGGGCTTACCTTTGGCGCACCTTCGGCGCGACCGCTGCGCGTGGACGCTGTGCGTAGGTCCATCTGTCTAAAATGGAGAGTGGAGGGGGCGGAGCGTGGGAGGGGCAGCTGGGAGGCGGGAGCGAGGTGCAGGGAGGGTCTGGGACGGCCCAACAAACAAAACAAAATGGCAGTAATGAAAACAAATACTGCGAAGGGTCCCCAAGAACAAGAGCTATATCAATAATGGAGCGCTTTGGGAGAAATATTATTTCAGGCCAGCAGTGGTAAAGCGCTACACCAAGCAAATACACCAAGCGCTACACCAAGCAAATCTCGAAGCGCACCACGATAAAAGCACAAGCGTAATTAATTGCAAGGCACAGAAGCGTTACAGAGCGCGGCACAGCTTGATATTAAAATATTAACAATTGCGAGGCACAAATCAGCAGTATTGCACGATACCAGGAGAGGAGGTGAGGGGAGCGACTGCTTCTGAAGGGAACAGGAAGGTCACAGCTCTCCACGAGGGCGAGCGCAGCCTGTATCTCTGTGGGTGGGAGGGGCAGCTGGGAGGCGGGAGCGAGGTGCAGGGAGGGTCTGGGACGGCCCAACAAACAAAACAAGATGGCAGTAATGAAAACAAATACTGCAAAGGGTCCCCAAGAACAGGAACAGAGGGCAGAAGGGCACAAAAAATGAGGGAAAAACGAGTGGCACAGAGGGCAGAAAGGCACAAAAAACGAGGGAAAAACAAGTGGAACAGAGGGCAGAAAGGCACAAAAAACGAGTGAAACAGGGCAGAAGGGTACAAAAAACGAGGGAAAAACGAGTGGAACAGAGGGAGAAAGGCACAAAAAATTAGTGGAAAAGAGTGCAGAAGGGCACAAAAACTAGGGAAAAACGAGTGGAGCAGAGGGCACAAAGGCACAAAAAACGAGGAATACAACTAGTGGAACAGAGGGCAGAAAGGCACAAAAAACGAGGGTAAAACGAGTGGAACAGAAGGCAAAAGCGGCACAAAAACTAGGGAAAAACGAGTGGCACAGATGGCAGACGGGCACAAAAAAGAGAAATATAGGGGCAGCTAAGAACAGAAGGCAGAACGGGCAGAGAGGCATGGGGGCAGCGAGGGGAACACAAGGGAAAACCAGGCAGAGACACGGGGCAGCGAGGGGTACAGAAGAAAAAGACGGGGCAGAGAGAGCACGGGGACAGCGAGGGGAGCAGAGGGAAGAAAAAGGGGCACGGATCACGTACAGGCAGCGGGGGAAGACAGACAACAGCAGTCACAGACACAACAATGAAAATACAGGCAATACAATAAAAGCAATAAAGCTTTGAAAGGCACATGTGTATAGGTTACCGTTACTTGGCAGGCAGGTAAAAATAGATGCAGCCAGGATCAGCAGTAGGATTTTCGTGCTGCTGTCTGATTGCTCACTTTCCACAAGCCCTTGGGTGAATTATGTGTGCTGTAAAGCTTTCATATTTAGACATATCAAGCTCTTATTCTGTGTAGCCTTTGCAGTTTGTTGTTGGCAAGGGACGGGGCAGTGGGCATCCTAACAGGAGAGGGTCATGTCAGGTGCCACGCAAGGCGTCTCTGAAATATGCCTTAACTGCACTGCTCATCCCTTTATGGTAAAATGTTGTTCTGCTGTCTGTGACTAATGATTATGTCTAACAGGGGTTTATGGTAATTGGCATAGCATTGTTCCATGATCTCGCTGAAACAATATGCCTCCTGTGCAGATACCTTCCTGCCATCTCTTGCACTTCCATGATGAACTCCTAATATAGACTTTGAATTTGCTCTGTACACTGGACTCATCGCTTTGTGCACTATCTTGTTAGAATTTTCACAATATTCGTTGCTCCTTGGGGCATGTCTTTATTATAAAATGCTTCATAATTGTATAATATTTTAGACCTTCTTAAACTGTGAATAGGTAAAAATGCTAATAATTCACAATCATTCAACCTGTTGCTGTAAGGACGGGTCACCACTCCAAGGATCTGGAATGAGAATGTAGAGGTGCTGCTATGGCTGAGAGCAGGAGACTTGTACCACTAAATAATACACTGCTGTATGCATACATGTCCATGCCAATAGACCCAATTCAGGCTGTCTCCCTCTTGAAATTGCCTCTGCTTCAAAAGGCGTTTTAAAAAGAAATTTAAATTGTACAAATTGCTTGGGGGTCCCCGGCTTCCAGTAGTGATTCAGTGGGGGTCCTCAGGAGTCAAAAGTTTGGGAACCACTGCTTTACCGCATCACCCGCACCGATTGCAAGCACACTGTCAAAAGGAATCACTTGGTGGTATATATATATATATATATATATATATATATATATATATATATATATATATATATATATATATATATATATATATATATTACCTACTGGCTATCGCCAGTAGGTATATATAGTTAGAATTTTTTCCCTATGGGACTTTTGAAAATTCTATGTCTAATAACTTTGGCGTTTGTGGACGGAATCGGCTGAAATTTTCAGGAAAATGGCACATTTTGTTTCTGAGCAGCCCCTGAAAATTTGGTGGGGTTTCGTCAAGGGGGGGCTGAGAAAAAAGGGGGGTCCCAAAACGCGTTTTTTGCATTGAGTTTTCCATAGGGCGGTTGGACTCACTTTTAGCTCGAACGGCTGAATGGATTTGCACGAAACTTGGCAAAATTGTAGGGACTGTTAGCCCGATGTGCCTTTGCTAGGTCTCAATATATGTGCTCCAGTAGTTTTTGAGAAATTAACGTTCAAACCAAGATATATATCTGTAACAGCGCTCTGGGCAGCGATCCGGTCCGCTTACTTTTCGCTTATCGGAACTTTGCGCGCAGAAAGCTGATTGGCTCTCCGGTGTCTGTCAACATTCTAAACAGTCCGGAGCGGACGCCATCTTGTCTCTCGGTAGGATCGAGAGAGAAGAAGAGGTGGAAAACGAAGGGGGAATTTAATGAAAGGGGGCAAGGTATCCCCCTCTTGACCCCCTAGGAATGTTGTTGGGGTTATTAAAGGGTCCCGTGGGGAAAATAAAAAAAAAATGATTTTTCACGGTAGAAGCGCGGCCGCGAACTGGTAGCGAAACGGGAATTCGCCATTTTGTGCTTCGTAAATTAAATTACTAGTTATAAGTGGGTGCGGGAGACGTATCCTAATCCCCTATGTTTCCTGAGGGTGGGTGAGGAGGCTGATATATGTTGATACATCTCTTCCAGCGGCTGTGCGTGAGCTTTTTTTTTTTTTTTGCTGCGTGACAGTCCGGAGCGGCCGCCATCTTGTCTCTCGGTAGGATCGAGAGAGAAGAAAAGGTGAAAAACTAAGGGGGAATTTAATGAAAGGGGGCAAGGTATCCCCCTCTTGACCCCCTAGGAATGTTGTTGGGGTTATTAAAGGGTCCCGTGGGGAAAATAAAAAAAAAATGATTTTTCACGGTAGAAGCGCTTCACGGGCCGCGAACTGGGCCGCAAACTGGTAGCGAAACGGGAATTCGCCATTTTGTGCTTCGTTAATTAAAGTACTAGGTATAAGGGGGTGCGGGAGACATATCCTAATCCCCTATGTTTCCTGAGGGTGGCTGAGGAGGCTGATATATGTTGATATATCTCTTCCAGCGGCTGCGCCATCTTGCCTTTTTTCGAATGCCACAATTTTGTCGTGCACGGCAGCCATTTTAGATGCCAGGCTGGTCCCAGGCTATCACCTACCCCTGCGGATGTAGTTTATGGCCCCAGCTGTAGAGAATTCAGACATGCCAATCCTCCTGATTCAGGCGTGTGAGTACTGATTTCAGTGCTAGTCTCCCGCCTCCCGATTTCTGCAAGCAAAAACCCGGGGGCATATTACGAACAACTAGCGATAATTTTTGTCTATAACTTGTTTAGAGACAAAAATTATCGCCGCACATCGGCGATTTTTATCGCAGATAAACCTTGCTATTATCGCAGAAAAGTCAGCGATATTCATGTATTATCGACCTAATGCTCTTAGCCATGTTATCCACCTCCCATTGGATAACATGGCTAAGAACTGCTCAGGGCAGGTGTTAGATTTTGGAGATATTCGCGCTTAGCGCGAATATCTCCAAAAGTTGGTAATAGAAGGTAGCGATGTTAGGGACTGTTTCCAGTCGCTAACATCTTGGCACGCCACTTTGCATGTCATTAGTGATAAGTATCACTGACATGCAAAGCCGGGCCCAAGATGGTCGCTATCTCCTTTTAGGTGTCACTAACTGGTGTTAGCGACAGCTTGATAATAGGGAAATAATTTTATCTCCGCTTTCATGGTTTTTAAAGCCAAAAAAGCGGAGATAAACCCCCTTGATAATATGCCCCACGATTCCTTGGGGGTTTCAGCTGACATGGCTTGGTATTGTGTTACATGGTAATTTTTCCATGAAACGTCAGAGGGTCGATGTAGGGGTTCTAGAAGAGGTGATAAACCATTTAAGCCTCATGAACAAGCGCATGGTCTTTTAAAGATTTGTGAAGTACTCGGGGCGGCGGTGTGTGTGTGCCCTCTTTCAGGAGCGGGCGGGGGGGCACTGCCAGCAACTTGCCAGGTCAGGTAGTGTTCAACACGTGCATCACCCTTTCTCTGCCTGCTATTGCGCTCCATGCTTCGGAAAGGTAAGAAAAAGAACGTGCATTTGAGTTTGAAATGTCCGATCCTGCAGCAGCACACTTCCAAAGCCCACACATGACAATAACCCGATTCAAGGCCCCATTCACCCGTTTTTCAAAAAATAGATAACACTCCAACAAATTAAGGTTATAAAACTTTATTAACTTTTAACGATAATGAACAGAACAAAAACTAAAAACATTTAAACATTTATTAACACAAAAAGCAACAATGGTTAGAAGCTGTCTTTTGTGCGAATAGTCCCAAGGCAGCACAACGTGCAGAGTTCTGGACGGCACCCAGGTGATGTCGCCTGGGTGCCGCACTGGTTTAGGGATCCTACAATGCTGCTCCGAAAATTGGCGTGGGGCGTCCCGGGTGGGGCGGGGGGAGGCCTCGTCAGTAGCGGTCTGTTGTGCGAATAGTCCCAAGGCAGCACAACGTGCAGAGTTCTGGACGGCACCCAGGTGATGTCGCCTGGGTGCCGCACTGGTTTAGGGATCCTACAATGCAGCACAGAAAAACAGCGTGGGGCGTCCCGGGTGGTGCGGGGGGAGGCCTCGTCAGTAGCGGTCTGTGTCCAGTGTCACATGGCTGACACAACATGTACGACAGGCACCCAGGTGATGTCCAGTAAACTGCCGCACTGGTTTTGGTATCCTACAATGCTGCTCCGAAAATTGGCGTGCGGCGGCCCGGGGGGGGGGCGGGGGGGGGGGGGGAGGCGGCGTGAACGGGCCTCCCCAGGTGGCGGCCATCTAGCTGAGTTGCGCTCGCTCTTGCGGCCACAGCGTCTCGCTCACCATGTTGTGGAGTTGCTCCCACTCTTGCAGTGCAGCGATAGGTGGCTGCCACATGGCTGTCAAAATGGCGGACGGCTCTTCGGTTTTGGGCCTGGTCCACTGAAATGGCCCTGGGACACCTTGGAAGTCGGACGCTTGCCTGCTAGGGCTTGGGCTCCATTCTCGAAAAGCGTCCCCTCAGCCGTGAAGATTGTATAAAAGTCTTGGGGGCCCCCGACTCCCGCAGGCTTCCGGTGGGGAGCGGCTGCCATGATTGCTCGCGGAATGACCACGACGGAGCCACGAGATGGTGGTGCTCTCATGCTGACGCCAGCTTCAGTCTGAATGATCCAGAAACAAGGTGGGGCTTTCATCGTTTGGGAAAAAAAAATGTTCTAAACCAATGAAAAGTGTTATTTTTAGGTCATATGACCAAGCCTTCCATCTTTAGGAAACCAAAAGTAAAATGAACCAATGAAAAGTTTTATAAACAAGTCACATGACCTGTTATGCGACATAGGGCTACAAAAAGCGTAGAAAATCCGTTGGCACGTGAGGCGGCGTCAGTAGCGGACCGATGTGCGAATAGGCCGAAGGCAGCACAACGCGCCGAGATCCGGATGGCACCGAGGTGGTGTCCAGCAAATTGCCGCACTGGTGTGGCCATCCTACAATGCTGCGCCGAAAGACGGCGTGTCCAGCTGAATTGCGGTCACTGTTGCGGTACAGTGACTCGAACGCGCCGAGATCCGGATGGCGCCGAGGTGGTGTCCAGCAAATTGCCGTACTGGTGTGGCCATCCTACAATGCTGCGCCGAAAGACGGCGTGTTCAGCTGAGTTCCGGTCACTCTTCCGGCACAGTGACTCGAACGCGCTGAGATCCGGATGGCACCGAGGTGGTGTCCAGCAAGTGGCTGCACTGGTGTGGCCATCCTACAATGCTGCGCCGGAAGTCGGCGTGGGGTGCCCCGTTGGCTTATGAGGTGATGTCAGTAGTGGACTGATGTGTGAATAGGTCGGAACCAGCACAAGGCGCCAAGATCCGAATGGCAAGTCCTGGATGTTGAGTGCCTCAGTTGAGATTTCTGAGCAGTGCTTGTAGAACTGTCTGAAGCTTATTTGCACCTGCTGCAGCTTCACTAGGTCCGGCGGAACTTGTTGCCTTTTCCTTTCTGCTTCTTTTCCTACAATGCGTTTCTTCTGAAGACACGACCAGGTCCCTGAATGTGTGCAGGGGGACGCTATTGAATGAATGAACGCGCCGAGATCTGGATGGCACCGAGGTGGTGTCCAGCAAATTGCCGCACTGGTGTGGCCATCCTACAATGCTGCGCCGAAATTCGGCGTGGGGTGCCCCGTTGGTTTATGAGGTGATGTCAGTAGCGGACCGATGTGTGAATAGGTCGGAACCAGCACAAGGCGCCCTGCACTGTTGAGCCTTTTTCAATGTCTGTTTTTTGTTCTTTCCCCTCCATCAAAAACAAAACAAAAATACAAGGCGCCAAGATCCGAATGGCAAGTCCTGGATGTTGAGTGCCTCAGTTGAGAGTTCTGAGCAGTGCTTGTAAGACTGTCTGAAGCTTATTTGCACCTGCTGCAGCTTCACTAGGTCCGGCGGAACTTTTTTCCTTTTCCTTTCTGCTTCTTTTCCTACAATGCGTTTCATTTGAAGACACGACCAGGTCCCTGAATGTGTGCAGGGGGACGCTATTGATTGAATGAAAATGGCGGCTTGACACAAAGCTGACTCAAGCGTTACTGTTGGTGCTATACAGACAAAAATTGGTTTTCAGTTTGTACATTCTTCAGGTTTTTTTTTCCATCCAAGTCTGATTGAGAGTTTGTAGAAAAATGGCTTCAGATTTTCCACATACTACTCTTCAACATTCTTCCTAAATGTAACAATGTGAAACTCACTAGGAGAACGGCTGTTTCTGTTTCCTTTCAAAATGCTGCCACCAATATTTTCTGAATGGAAGACACCATCTTGTAACATAAAGGGCCGAAAGGGGTTCTGGTCTGGCCGATGGTTGGTGGAGACATTTTGACTATATCTTGGACCTGCCCGGCCTCGCCCAAAATGGCGCCGGTATAAATGGGACTCGTAACTCTTTGCCCGCAAATGTATATCTAGAAAATGTTATTGTAAGTGGCCCTGTCGTATTTTAATTACAAAATGTACGTCCACCGATTCCGCAACTGTTAGACACCTTTGTTCTTGTCACCTAATGGCCCGCTCGTTACGTTCTTCTACAGTGTAAATGTCTCCTCATCATATACGATTTGAGTTTGCTCCGTGGCCGGCCCACGTGGTTATAGGCCCGTATTTGTATACTGACATTTTCACAATAAAGGTTTTTAAAACAAAACACGGTAGTAGTATTTTCATTTGTAAAGTTTTTACTTTTAGTGACTGTTTTCGAATCAGTAAAAGGCAAGTGAAATAAAGCAATCCAATTACATGACGGATAAAAGGTATAATATGTAGGAACGCAGTAAAGATAAATGGTCAAGGGCAGTTGTGTTTTTCATGTCTGCAACATAAAGTGATCGATAAGAATCTGATAATCAGGCGTATCGGCGACTAAGACAGCAGGCCGAATCTCTTTTACTCAACGGCTCCGTCATGGAAGGAAGAAACGCCCTTTTTCTCGAAAAAGGAATATATTTTACTTGCAAGACAGTTGTAAATTTTCCGGGAAAGTACATTAGCCTGGAATATTATAACATATGTTTGAAAAAAAAATATTGTTCGAAAATAATAAAAAGCGTAATTTTTAGGTCATATGACCAAGCTTTTCATCATTAAATTAACAAAAGTAAAATGAACCAATGAAAAGTTTTATTAACAAGTCACATGACCTGTTATGCTTACGTTACGCGCTGCGCGCCGCGCCTCGGATCACTTCCGGGTGCGCTAACGCGGCGTGTCATAAAACGCATTACGCGACAACGTAGGTCAAGAATATAGTCTAAATGTCTCCACCAACCAGCGTTCAGAACACAACCCCTTTCAGCAGTCCAAAAAGTTCTGTTAAATGACAACAGAGGGGACAGGCAACAAGAACCATCAGTCAAAGAGGGGAGGGCAAGTTCTTCTCTTCCGGGTCATGTTGGGGCGCTACCGGAACTGATCGAATTGGTAGTCTACAGTGTTTCTGGATGTTTCAGACTAAAGCTGGCGTCAGCATGAGACCACTACCATCTCGTAGCTCCGTCGTGGCCATTCCACGAGCAATCATGGCAGCCGCTCCCCACCAGAAGCCTGCGGGAGTCGGAGGCCCCCAAGACTTTTGTAGAATCTTCACGGCTGAGGGGACGCTTTTCGAGAATGGGACCCAAGCCCTAGCAGACAAGCGTCCGAGTTCCAAGGTGTCCCAGGGCCATTTTAGTGGACCAGGCCCAAAACCGAAGAGCCGGCCGCCATTTTGAGAGTCCTGTGGCAGCCGCCTATCGCTGCACCGCAAGAGCGGGCGCATCTCAACTACATGGTGAGCGAGACGCTGTAGTCGCAAGAGCGGGCGGAAAACAGCTGAATGGCGGAAGAGGCACAGTGTAGCAAAAGCGGGCGGAATGGCAACTAAAACGATAAAGGGGCGCCTCACTACAGCTTGTCTTCAGGTCAAACGGATTGTGGGACAAGGTCCAGAATTGAAGAGTCATCAAAAGGCAAAAAGTACCGCCGGACCCCGGGAGCCGGCCGCCTATGTCGGGGGCGATCTCAGGCTACACCAGTGCTATAAGACTTGGGGAGGGTGTCGGAGCCAAGCGTCTTCTCCGAGTCCATGGCCATCACAGCGCCCCTCAGGGGCCTCCGTCAAGCTGTTTAGGAAGGTAACATATCACATTGTTTTCTAATGCAGTCAGGTCCACAAACGACACTCACTTACTTTGAGAATAGTGAAGCTGCAGTAGGTGGAAATAAGCTTCAGACAGTGTTACAAGCGCTGCTCAGAACTCTTAACTATGGCACCCAACATCCAGAACTTATGCTATTTGAGAATGGTAGTGACATCGAAGCATCTCAGGGACCAAAACCATTAACGTACTTTCACGTATGAAAATCTTACTTGGGGAGGGGGCAGGAGCGAAGCGCCCCCTCCCAGTCAGCGCCACCACACCGTATGTTGAAAATCTGAAGCCATCGTTCTACAAAGTCAACCAAACTTGGATTGAAAAATCTAGAAAAATGTACAAACTGAAAACCAGTTTTGGTCTGCATAGCATCAGTAACAACGCTTGAGTCAGCTTTGTGTCAAGCCGCCATTTTGATTCAACAAAGCACAGGCATTGAAAAAGGCTGAAATTCAGAACTCTAAACTATGGCACCCAACATCCAGGAGCTTGCTATCCGGATCTTGGAGCCTTGTGCTGTTTTCGATCTATTCACACATCGGTCCACTACTGACATCATCTTATAAACCAACGTTATGTAAATAGTTTTTTAATAAAATGTTTTACCCTGTTTCTTTGCTGGTGTGTTGTCTATATTTTTAATATTTGCATAGGGTTTGTCATTATTTTGTGCGGGATGGGTGATGGAGCCGAGCTGTCTTGCAGCCCTCATGGTGTGGAGCTCAGTTCATCTCACTATTTTCGTATTTCTCAAGAAGGGTTGTTCCTAATATTTCTATTTTAGCGAGGTCAAAAAGAGATCCAATTAGTGGCCTACTGATTTTGCTCGATTACTTTTATTTTTTTACACGATTTTTCACTATCTGCAAAGACTAAACAGAGTATTGCGACTTTGTGCTTGTTTGTAAATAGAGAATGATCCAAAGAGAACCAATTCTAAAACAGTAAATGCTTGGACAACAATCAATCAAATGGAGAGACAAGGAGGTACGACGGATTACAACGGGGGTAAAGGCCTGCGTTAACTACCCTTCTGTATCTGCAAAGAGAGAGTACTACTAAGGCAAAAGAGGGGAGGGGGGGGGGGGCAGCGTTCAAAGCACATCAGCGTGCATAAATACGAAAATGTTTTTATCTATCACGTACTTGACATTTTAAAGCTTTTCATATTTGCTATTAAAAAACCAATGAAATTCACAGAAAAAAACCATAGGTTATAGTGGATATATAGTTAGGAATTTGCATTTACAAAACCTTGAAAATTCAATGAAAAAACCATAGGTTATAGGCCATATATAGTTAGGAATTAGCATTTACAAAACCTTATTTTACTCGCATAAAACCATTGAAATTCCATATATAGTTAGCTAACTATAAGCGCTAACTATATATCGCGCACCCGCAATCCACTGCTGATGATGTCACATATTACATCATTCATGACATGGTCAGTGACATCACTGATGACATCACTGATGACATCTCAAATGACATCACTGATGACAACTCAAATGATATCAATGATGACATCTCAAATGACATCACTGATGACATCACTGATGACAATTCAAATGACATCACTGATGACATCTCATTTGTCATCACTGATCACATCACTCATGTGATAATACAATGAACCTCTTCAGACTCTAATATAACCTTACATACACTCAGTATAAACAGACACTCACAGACTGTCACTCATCCATGGAGTTACTCACACACCTAGTCAGTCATGCAAAGAATCAATCACACCTCCATTTCCTCAACTATACAGTTATACACATCTTACTTATTCAAACATATAATAACACATATTTACTCTCTTATATAATCCCTGATACAAGCTCACAGTGATCGATACAGCCACTCACACATTCACTGGCTCTTATGTTCAGTTATTTATATATCTCAACTCTCACATGTATTGTGTTTTACATACGTACTTACTTGCACATGTAGCAATGAGAAATCCATTCACTCACCAACACACCCATGCACAGTCAACCGCCCATATAGCTGTTTCCACATGCACTCTTGAACTCATACTCCTAGTGAATCAACTGCTTACACATCTATGCACAGAGTCACGCACCTCCCAGCCACCCACACACACACTCAGCCTCCCATTCAAATATTTGGGCAACCAATCAATAACCTATATGGCCACTCTTATAGCTACTGATCAACACATGCAGCAGCTTACACAACAACAAACATACTGATGCACGAATTAAGACAGTTTAGTCACTAACCCATGTACTCAGTGAGACACATTTAATCACTCACTCATACAGTCAGTCATGCACCTACTAAATTCTTCATCCAGACACTTATACATCCACTCATTCTTCAATATGTGAAACATATTTAAACTTTACAGACACATACAATCACTGGTTGTTTTGATCAGTGATGTCATCAGTGATGTCACTGACCATGTCATGAATGATGTAATATGTGACATCATCAGCAGTGGATTGCGGGTGCGCGATATATAGTTAGCGCTTATAGTTAGCTAACTATATATGGAATTTCAATGGTTTTATGCGAGTAAAATAAGGTTTTGTAAATGCTAATTCCTAACTATATATGGCCTATAACCTATGGTTTTTTCATTGAATTTTCAAGGTTTTGTAAATGCAAATTCCTAACTATATATCCACTATAACCTATGGTTTTTTCTGTGAATATATATATATATATATATATATATATATATATATATATATATATATATATATATATATATATATATATATATATATATATATATATATATATATATATGTGTGTGTGTGTGTGTATGAAACCAAGTCCTGCAACATTAATCCGTGTCTCCTCAGAGTTTTAAGAGAAAAACAGGTACAGACCACAAGATGGCTCGTGAAAATCAGCTGCTGTTTATTTTCACCACGACCTCCTTAGCATGACGCGTTTCGACCGGGTCACCCCGCCCTTGATCACATGACGTGCCAACATAGAGGCCTGTCTTAAATAGTGCATGAACAATGATAGCCCCTCCTACATAAACTATAGACATGAAAAACATCTTGCTTGTGTAAATATATACAAATTGCAGTTACGCGATTTGAACTAGATACAAATAGTTGTATATTATACAGTCATATCCTCCTCAGCAACAATGTTAGCAGCAGATACAGTAACTACTCAAAAGTGCAAAATTATAAGGCCAAGTGGCTTCAAAATGATTTGCGCTAGAAGAGGGAAAAAGTCTTAAAAATTGCTTGCAATGTATACAGAAGCAAGTAAATTTAAATCGTGAAGTCGGCAATGTAGGATAAATGGCTGGGAAAGTGCTTGTGCTAATAATGTGCAAAACGTGACACAGACTATATGTTAAAATAATAATGGGAAGTGCAGGTTTGGGCGGTAATTAATGACATAATTCCCAATTCAGGAATTGAAAAATTTAATAGATAAATCTAATCAAAGTGATGTCAGTAATAATTCATGATAATGATATGTAATATCATGTGGTTGCTACATAAATGAAACACTGATACCAATCATACAGTTACATGGTTAAGGTTAAGGACGTGGGGCTGAGGGACCGCAGTATTGTAGAATTTTGTACCAGCATACATGCATAGCTCTAATATGCACAAATCATCAGAATGTACAAAATATGCAAGAAGTGCAACAATTGCAAAATGTGCAAAATAGGGCAGTTTCACAGAAGCTCTGAGTTTCTATGCAGCACAAGCACTACATTAGTGACAATAATGAGGCTATCTTTAATTGCTAGGTTACTTCAATGAGGACATGGATTAAAGAAATGTACATAAGTAAACATGTGGTGATGTGGACAAATCCCGTTAGTACGGTAAAATAATGTAAACAAGTGAATACAAATATATCATGGTTCCCTTAAAAAGTGGAGAAGAAGCGAATTACCTTTATAAAACCAGATTAAAAAAGCAAAGCCATCCTTCTCCCACATAAAACAGCTAAAAACCAGAAAGGTTAAAAGACTGTAAAAATAGGATGAGGACCGTGACTTAAAATACTGGAATACAAGGATTGCTAAAACCACCACTTTTAAAAGACTGCCTTACATACATGTTAAAATACATCTTAAAATACATTTAAAATCCATATAAAATCCTATCATGAGTAAACCAACAAAATATGCATAAAGTGTATTACAGGTAGTTGTGCAAATCTTCACCTGTATTCATTCCATTGGGCATCTTAGTATCAAGAGTCAGGATGTAATGTGACTCAAGCTGAAGCAGTTTTCTCTCTCTATTGCCAACTCTTTTTGATTTTGGAACTGCATCAATAACATAGTACGATAGATCATTTAAGTTGTTATGGTGTACTAGGTTAAAGTACCTTGCGACTGGGTAACTGGGATCGGTGTTAACAATGGCCCTTAAGTGTTGTAGGATGTGGTTATATACTTGCAGCTTAGTGTTTCCCACATACCTCAGGTGGCATGTGCACTCAAGTACATAAACTGCACATTCTGTACGGCATGTATACCGACCTTTGATTTGGACAGGTTGAGATTGAAAAGCATCGGTATATTCCGTTATGTGTATGCCAAATTTGCACGCCCTATATACATTACACATTTGTAAAAAACATTTTGGTAGATAACCAAGTGGTAGGGGCCTCTATCACCTCTGGACAAGTTTTTACCAGGGTGTCACGCATAGTCGGGGCCCTTCTGAAAGTTATTGAGGGACTGTCTGGCAATATTTGAGAGAGAGTTAAGTCAGTTTTAATGATATGCCAGTTGTTAAGAATGATCTTTCTAACCTGATGTTCTTGGTTACTGTAGGTGGTGATAAGCCTGACTGTATTGGGCTCTGTGGTATCTGGGTTCACTGGCACAGGGTCTGTATCCCTCACAATGGGTTCAGCAGTATTAGCCTTAGCAAGTGCTACTGTGAGGTCCTTAGCCTTGTAACCCCTTTGTAGAAATCTCCTAAAGGATTCAGTTTGACAGGTGTCATGATCTGAGTCAAGACTACAGAGTCTCTTAAATCTAAGGAATTCTCCAAAAGGAATACTCCCTATGAGGTGACGAGGATGACTGCTGTAGGCATGTAAAGTGGAGTTACCTGCCATGATCTTTCTGTGTAGCTTTCTTTGTATGGTCTCGTTACATATGTACAATTCCACATCTAAAAACTGGACTTTTTGATCACTGATGTGTGCTGTGAACTGGAGATTGGACTCATTCATGTTGATCGTATCTATAAAGTTCTGTGCCGATTGTGCAGACCCTCCCCATATAATGCAGATGTCTTCAATAAAACGCCACCATTCAACAACGTGTGCATCATACATTTGCCCATGGGTGCGTCTGAGAACGTGCTCCTCCCACCAGCCAACATGTAAACATGCATAACTGGGGGTGAAACACGCTCCCATAGCAACCCCGCCATCTGTCGGTACACCTCCTTGTTGAATAGAAATAAGTTGTTATACAGGCAGATTTCAATCATTTTCAAAATCATGGCATTGTGTTTATAGCATTGGACATCCTTTGAATCAAGATAATGTTTGACAGCTGTAAGCCCATCCCTGTGTTGGATACTAGTGTACAGTGAACAGATATCCATTACAATTAAAAGATTTTTTTTTGCCATCCCACTGTTTTAAGCTTTGATAGGAAGTGTTTAGTGTCCTTTATGTAAGAGGGAAGTGATACTACAAATTCTTGTCCACATATTTACTCATAGCTTCCAGGAGGCTCCTTTGTGCAGAGATAATCGGACACCCTGGTACCGGTGTTTCATTCCTATGTATTTTAGGAATCAAATAAAACACTGGAGTAATAGGATGATCGTTCTTTAAGAATTTATGTTCATTTTTGCTTAATATTCCCTCTCTTTTCCATTGTGCCAATGTCCCATGTACTAATTCCTTGGTGTCTGTGATTGCTTTGCTGGTGACTTTGACATAGCACGCTGCGTCTGCTAGCTGACGTTCTGCTTCTACCATATACATTTCTCTTCGCCATAAGACTATGTTGCGCCCTTTGTCCGCTTTATTGATTATAACATCTTTTGCTTTCTTGAGTTTACCCATGAGTTTAAAATACTGGATGTCACTGTATTTCTGTCTCCTCATTTTTCCCAAGACTTGTTTGTTTAAAACCTTAAGCATCGAGAAATGTATCTATACAATCTTTGGGCATCATGGGGACAAAAGTTGAAGCTGGACAAAAGGGACTGCCAATAGCACTATTGCAGGCGATACCCATCTCGTGGAGCTCAGTTTGTGTGTCCAGAATGGAATCCTCCATATTGGATTTGAGCGAGCGAGCTGTTTTGAGAGTGGAGATGTCAGATACCTGGAATCTAGAGCTGGTTTGGTTAGTTGTAGCTATGGTAGAGGCCGATTCTAATGCACTGTTCAGCATGAAAAATTTCCTACGTTTTAATTTACGGATACATTTGTATACATCAATGCGTGTTTGTGCATTTTTGAAGTCATTTTTAGGGCATAAGACAGACCCAAGGATAAAAACTTGAAGTTCAGCTTTATCCATATTGATATTTGAAAGGTTGATGTCCGTATTATCAGTACTAGTACTGGTGCCGGGCTCATTGTTGGTTAGTTCTTGTGGTAGGCTTTGCCTTGCTTGTTCTTTCTGTTTGCGCCTGAGTTGGCGTCTTTGTTTCTGACGCTTGTTTCACCTTCCCCGATTTTCTTTTGAACTGGTCTCGGCCGCAAAATTTGGCGGCGGTCCTTGATTAAAAAACCGAGCTTCTCTGAAGGTGTGTAGTTGGTAGGTACAAGAGAGTTTTGCCTTGACTGGATGTTGTCCTCAGAATCCGAGCTGCTGGGTATTGAGCTCAGATCTATATTTGAACCATCTTGATTGGTAGTACTATTTGACAATGGGTTTTCTGATTGTACTACCATAGCCTTTCTTTTCACTGTGTCGAATTTTCGAGAAAAAGTGAAGACTCGACCACATTCATAGTCTTGTTTGTCTCTTGCAAACTTATACATTTTCCTTGTTTTGGTTGTTTCTTCATGTTTGCTGAGCCTTACATTTATTTATTCCCTAACTTTTCTGATTTGTTCCTTGTCATCACTTGCTTCAAGTTTTTCATTCAATATTTCAATCTGTTTAAATATTTTAACGCGGTCAATGACGGCTTACTTTACTAAGATTTTGACCATATTCATTGAGGCCTCTCGATTGTTGGAGGCCCACTCTTTCAGCATTGCCGAGTTGGGGTTTTCAAATGACGGTGCAATGAGCACTCTTAATCCTCGGGGCACTCTGCCTGCCTCCACGTATTTCTCCAGGGATTTGCGTTCCCACCATTTGGTGAGCTCGCTGCGTAGCAGTTTTTCAAGTTGGTTGAGTAACTTTTTGGTATCATTGTCTTTAGGTGCACCACTATTCGTTGCAATCCCTGTAGAATTGCTGCTGACATCTGGTAAATTTGAAAACATGGCGTCCGCCGCTGCTTCCCTATCTTTCAGCACGTCAGCTTGGGTGGCCATGGTGAAATAGAAAATATAATCGTAACGTTAATGAAACACTGTAAACTTGAGGCTGACAATCCTCCGTCTACCTCGTACGTGTACTGTTTAGTTGTTGAGCCTTATCTCTCCAATTGTTCGGCTATGCCCAGTTCAACGAGTGCGATTGGCTGACCGAAATGGAGCTGACCCAGCCTTCAGCGGCGTCCTCTGACTCTGCGATTGCTCTCGGAGATCCCACACGGCGTCCACCAGTGCGCTGCTCTCCGACTCTATGGCTGGCGGGGGGCTGTCTGGGGATACTCCTTTCGGGTTACTTTGTGTAATCGCTACCGCGACGCCGACTGCAACCAGACAGCCTGCTTACTGGAGAGAGGGTCCGTAGGGGAGAGGACAGCCGTACTTCCTCCCGTTTGAAGATGCAACCAAGTCCTGTAACATTCATCCGTGTCTCCTCAGAGCTCGAAGAGGAAAATAGGTACAGACCACAAGATGGCTTGTGAAAATCATATATATATATATACATATACACACACACAATATACAAAGTAATACATGTAAAAAAGTAACAAATTAATATAATGTAAAATAATGTTTTCATTAATTATATACACCATATTAATAACCAGATCAATAAGAAAAAATGTATTAATTAATGTAGAAAAGAAATCAAATATTACAAATAAAAAAAATAATATAGAATATTTTTTTAAAGTGCTATAAAAGTCTAACAATACTTAATATACTATTCCCACTCAAGTTTATACTACAGTAGGGAAAGTGTTGGACTTCCGCAGTGTTAAATTGACTATTCCTACTCTAGTCACCACAATAGTAGGGAAAGTGCTGGACTTCAGAGACGTTAGATTTACTATTTCTACTCCAGTCAGTGCAACAGCAGGGAAAGACTTGGACATCGGACGGGCGAAATATACTATTCACACACCAGTCAAAACAGCAGTAAAGAAATGTTGGACTTCGAAGGGATTACATTTACTATTCCCACTCCAAACAACAGAACAGTTGGGAAAGTGTTAGATTTCGGAGGAGCAAAACTTATTATCCCCATCTAAATAGGGTAACAATAGGGAAAGTGTTGGACTTCGAAGGTGTACAATTTTCTATTCTCACTCCAGTCTAGGGAAAGTGGTGGACTTTCGAGGGGTTAATTTTACTATTCCTACTGCAGTCTAAGCAAGAGTAGGGTAAGAACTTCACTTCAAACACATTACATAAATCAATATCCCCATGAATGTAGATTTTTTTTAAAATCTTAAAATAAAAATTAATAATTAACATTAAACATATTTATATAAATATATATTTAAAAAACGAAAAACAATTCAATCAATCAGGATTTGTATAGCACGGCTGCTTCACCCGTGATGGTCACGAGGTGTTGTCAGATAATTCTGCCTGTTCTACTATCAGTTGACCATCCATGTCTAGAGGTCCTTTCTGAATTGCTGGAGCAAGGTGAGGCTCTGAGATGCAGGAAGAGGTCATTCCAGGTCTTGGGACAGATGGGAGAAGAAGCGGCCTCCTCTGTTAGTCCAGCAGATGCAATGGGTGACATCTAGGGCAAGGCATACAGATCTAAGTTTCCTAGTGGGGTGGTGAAAGGTCACGCGTTGGTTGAGGTACGCAGGTCCTTCTTTGTGTAATGCCTTGTATGCACAGGTAAGTAGCTTGTACCTGCATCTCTTCATGACTGGGAGCCAGTGGAGTTTCCTGAGGTGAGGGGTTATGTGCCTCCATCTGGGGAGGTCGAGGATGGGCCTCGCCACTGTGTTCTGGATTGTCTGGCACTTCTTCATAATTTGGGCTGTTATTCCTACGTAGAGAGAGTGCCTAACTTGAGTCTGCTGGTGACTAGATCCTGCATGACAGTTCACCTGGTGTTGATCGAGAGCCATCTGAAAACCTTCCTGAGCGTACAGAGCGTGAGGAAGCAGGCGGTGGAGAAAGCGCTGACTTGCTTCTTCATGGATAGCTGGCTGTCAAGGATGATGCTAAGGTTGCAGGCGTGTACAGTGGATATCGGAGTTGGACCCAGTTCCAGGGGCCACCATTTGTTGTACCAGCATGCGTCCTTGCCTTTCTTGAATATGAGTACTTGTGTCTTGTCGGTGTTGAGTTTGAGGCAGTTGTTCATCCATTTGGTAACATCTTTCATGCATCTT
The DNA here is from genome assembly GCF_964263255.1 of Lissotriton vulgaris. Taxonomy (NCBI): domain Eukaryota; kingdom Metazoa; phylum Chordata; class Amphibia; order Caudata; family Salamandridae; genus Lissotriton; species Lissotriton vulgaris. The sequence continues at coordinate 366,419,544 of NC_141698.1, forward strand.
TGTACCTCGTCTTTGATGATTCATGGATTGTTAGAGAGAGGATGAGTTGGGTGTTTTCATTGTAGGAGATGATGTTGAGTCCGTGGCTTTTGACGATGTTGGCCAACATGTTTGTGTTGAAGAGGGTTGGGCTGCGGGATGAGCCATGGGGTACCCCGCAGGTGATGTTCTTAGGGAGCGAGGAGTAGGGAGGGACAATGTTTTTTTGCGTTTTTCCTGTGAGGTTTGTTCGATCTACTTGAGGGCTGCTCCTTGGATTCTGATGTGGTGGAGCCTGTTGATCAGTGTGTGTGTTGGGACACTTTGTCGAAAGCTGCTGAGAGGTCAAGGAGGATGAGAACCACTGTTTTTCCCTGGTCAACCAGCATTCAGATATCGTCTGTAGCTGTGAGTAGAGCGGTTCCGGTGCTGTGGTTTGTTCTGATTCCAGATTGGGAGGGTCATGGATGCCAGATGTCTTATGAGCTGGATCTTGATTGCCTTCTCGATGACCTTGGCTGGGAAGGTGAACAAAGAAATAGGACAGTAAGTATTCAGTTGTCATGGGCCTGCGGATGGCTTCTTCAGCAAAGACTTCATGTTGGCGTGTTTTCATTTCTGTGGGAAGTTTGCTGTGGTGATCGATAAGTTGAGGACCTTGGTGAGTTTTTTGCTGATGGGTTGATTGCCAAGGTTGAAAGTGTTGGGGGGGTAGGGGTCTGCTGAGGCTCCGGAATGGATGGATTTCAGATGGTTTCCAGTTCCTTCTCGGTGAGGGCTTTAGAAGAGGTGAGCTGGTGTGAGTGGGTGTTAGTCGGCCTGAGGACGTTGATGCTGTCTGCGGCAGGGGCTTGGGGTGCGAAGGCTTTGTAGATGATTTTAATTTTGTTGTGGAAAAAGTCAGCCACGGCTTCGCAGAGATCTTGCGAGGGTGTGATGATGTTCTCTGTTGCTGAAAAGGTGGTGAATTATTTGACTATTTTGAAGAGTACCTTAGAGTTTTTAGGGCTGTCATTGATGTGGTCGGCTGGAAGGGCCGTATTGGTGTTTTTTAGGAGGTGGTGGTAGTGGTTGAGGGCAGCTTTGAAGCATATTCGGTCCTCACGGATCTTACTGGTGCACCATCTCCTTTCAGTTTGTCTGCAATTGCAGTTCTGGGTTTTTAGCTCATCCGTGAACCAGTAGGGGTGTCTTGTTCGTTTCTTGGGGTTGGTAGGTTTCCTCAGGGCTGTGATCCAGTTTGTGAAGTTGTCCACTGCTTGTTCTGTGTCCTCAGTGATGGTGGGTAGGTGGGAATTGGGGAGAGGATGTATCCTTACGGCTAGAGCTGTCGACCTCGAAGCTGGGAAACCCGGGTTTGAATCTCAGCAACAACGCTCAACATCCTGTGATTCTGGGCAAATCACTTGATCTCCCAGTGCCTTAGTTTGCACTATATAAATCTCTAAAAAAAAAACTTAAAAAAGTTGAAGGTGTTGGTTCAGTGTTGTTCTGATACCTTGGACCATCTGCACCATATTTCGCTGGCGGTGGAAGTGGGGGTGTTGAGGGATTCCGAGATGACGAAGTGGATGCAGTGATGGTCAGTCCAGGTGAGCTCTTCAGTGTAAGTGTACTTTACTCTGCTACTGGCAGCGAAGATAGGATTGAGTGTGTGTTCAGCAATGTGGGTGGAGTCGGTAATCAGTTGCTTGAGTCCAAGGTTGCCCATACTTTCTAGGAGGTCAGCTCTGTTGGTGTCATTGGTGTTCTCAAAGTGAAATTTGACGTCTCCTAAGAAGATCTACAGATTTGTGCAGATGTCGATAGGAGCGATGAAGTCGAGGACGGTGTTACAGGACGGAGGGTGGGTCCTGGAGGTCTGTAGGCGAAGAGGCCTCGGATTTTAGTTTTGCTGTTGGGAAAGTACTTGGCATATGACATATCAATATCCCTATAAATGTAGGAAAAAAATCAAACCTTAATCTAAAAATTATTACTTAACAATATACATATTTATGTAAATATATATTAAAAATGTATATAATTACTATTTAATATTTATCAACTAATACATAATTGTTATACATGTATTAATTAATTAATTGCCCATCCTATATTCCTTCAAACCTAGCAGCCAGTTCCTAAAATATAGCTAAAACATAAGTACTCCATAATTTTCAGGTTTAAGTTAGATTAAAAATAATTAATTGATAATAAATTATAATTGAATTAACTTACCACCCTATACCACTACAAACCTGGCAGCCCACAACTAAAATATCATTAAAATAAATCAGTATTCCATATTTTACATAATTAAAAATCAATTAAATAATTAATTACCAATTAAGAACAAATTATTAATTATTACTTAATTGACTTCCTACCCTACACTCCTAAAAACCTAGCAGCCCGCACCAAAAGGTATAAATAAACATTCCATGAATTACATAATTAAAAATGAATTAAATAAATAATTAATTAATAATTCTTAATTATTTAATTAACGTCCCACCATATAGCCCTGCAAATCGAACAGCCCATAAATAACACTAAAAAAAGTAATTAGCATTAAATAATTTACATAAAAAATATTCATATAATTAAATTAAATGTATTAAGTAATTCATAATTTTTAGGTCTCGGCCTATTCCCATTCCGCAGGAATGGAATAGGACGAGTCTATAGCAGTGAAACCAAGAGTTAAACTAAGCTCTCCCAAAGAGGATTTTCACGAGTGCATGTGCTCTCGTGCACGAGCTTGCCCGAGCCTTCCTCCTGCCAGCAGCATTTCTCATCCCCTTACCATTTGCTCCTGTGCTTCCCCGCCCACTGCTTCACACTTCACGGCCGCCAGGCCGTGACTCGCATTCTCCGAGAGCTTCAAAGCTCCCCTGGGCTTCTTCCTAGATCAGGATTATGCATGCCGCTCCCCCTTGTTAATTCCTTTTCGTTTTGCCTCTCTCTTTCGCAGACTCCCTTGGCCTATCTCTTCTGTCTCTCTCTGCCTGTGCTCTCCTTTTCTCTCCATCTCTCAATCCCTCCCATTTTCTATCTCTGCCTGTCTCTCTCTGTTTCCTCCCACTCTCTGTCCCCATCCCTGCCACCCCTCTCTCTCCCTGAGTGTCCTCCCCCGCCTCGCTCATTGTTGCTTCTTTTGTAGCCATTCTGTAAATCCCTCATTGATTTCCCGCTACCTCCACTTGTTTAATAGAGCGTCCATAAAAGCGGCTCATTCCGTGCTTTTGTTGTCTTGCAGCACATGTATATTGACAACTTATCACCAGGAGAAATTACGTGATTTTCCCAGAATCACAAGATGTTGCGGAGCAGAGACTCGAGTCGGGATCTCCCACTCTCGCGTCAGCAGCGCCAAAGCCTCTCAACTAATACTTGTTTTATTTATAATGTTTGCCTGCTCTTCGCCATATGCGGGGTTATAAAAGGGCAAGTAGGTGCCTTTGCAGAAAACAAAACGTGAATCCGAGTAGTGCTGCTGAAGTAGACATAAAAAAACAACGTCCTTTTGACAAGATTGCAGGGCTAGCTAGTGGTGTGATGTCACCAGCACAGCTCACTTTAAACAACTGAGCAGCATATCAGAAGCATGCTAGTAGAAACATTGCATTTCGAACAAAAAGGGTAAGTAGAAAATCATAATGTGGGCAAAGCAAACAAATGTCATGTACATTAAGGTGCTTACATATATTGCTGCCGGCAGTTCCGATCATGCTCTCTATGGTGCTTCTACATATTCATACATAGGCGGTGCTATAAAAGGGCAGCGAGGCCCCTTAGCAGAAAAAAACGTGACTCCGAGTAGGGCGGTTTATCATATTCCAAAAAGGTTTCTGAAGTAGACATAATAGAAGGATGCCCTTTTGGCAAGATCACAGCCAGCCAGTGGTGTGACATCACCAGCGCAGCTCACTTGAAACAGCTATGTTGTTTGTCAGAAACGTTGCACTTTCAACAAGAAGGGTAACTAGGAAAACATATGTGCACAAAGCAAAAAAATGATCTTGTGCACATTAAGATGCTTACAAACATTGCTTTGAAGAAATAATGAACTGCAGTAATTTTGACTATTTTCGGAAGTGGGAAAAAACAATAATTGCCATTCATGTATCTATTAACCTCCTTCTACTTTGTAAGAGTATCTAGTCAATCAGTGTTGCTTAACATTTATCATTCTAAAATGGCCACTCACACCCGGTTTTCTGAGGCAGCCCTTCTCCAGGTTAGTCCTTCTATTGTTTGCTTGTACACTCTGGGGCACTGAACTAGGCGGGCATCTAGCTGGAGTCGTTTAAAAAAGCATGCGTCTGGCGTGGGGTCTGTGAGGTGAAAGGTCCGAGTGCTGAATTATGTTGACGTCGGAACCCACAGGGTTCCTGAGGGTTCAAGAACTACCATTGTCACCTTCAGACACAGCAAGGCCACTCCCGTTAGGCAAGGCTGAAAGCAGGCTCACAGGCAGCTTCTGAATGAAGAGAGGCCTAATCCCAGAAGAAAACCAGCACAAGTACGCGCCTCACCCTCACCCTCACCCTCACCCTCACACCCACTCACCCTCACACACCCTCACCCTTACACCCCCTCACCCCCTCACACCCCCTCACCCCCACAACCCCTCACAACAACCCTCACCCCCACACCCCCTCACCCTCACACACCCCCTCACCCTCACACACCCCCTCACACACACACCCTCACACCCCCTCACACCCCCACACCACCTCACCCCCACACCCCCTCACCCCCTCACCCACTCACCCTCACACACCCTCACACCCACTCACCCTCACACACCCTCACCCTCACACCCCCTCACACCCCCACACACCCTCACACCCCCTCACACCCCCTACCTCCACACACCCTCACCCTCACACACCCTCACCCCCTCACACCCCCACACCCCCTCACCCCTACACACCCTCACCCTCACACCTGCTCACTCTCACACCCCCTCACCCTCACACACCCACACACACCCTCACCCCCCCACACCGCCTCACACCCCCCACCCTCACCCCCCCTCACCCTCACACCCCCCTCACCCTCACACCCCCTCACCCTCACACCCCCTCACCCTCACACCCACCCTCACCCTCACACACCCTCACCCTCACCCCCCCTCACCCTAACACCCCCTCACCCACCCTCACACACACTCACCCTCACACCCCCTCACCCACCCTCACCCTCACACACCCTCACACCCCCACACCGCCTCACCCCCCCCACCCTCACCCCCCCTCACCCTCACACCCCCCTCACCCTCACACACCCTCACACCCACCCTCACCCTCACACCCCTCACCCTCACCCCCCCTCACCCTCACACCCCCTCACCCACCCTCACACACACTCACCCTCACACCCCCTCACCCACCCTCACCCACACACACCCTCACACCCCCACACCGCCTCACACCCCCCACCCTCACCCCCCCTCACCCTCACACCCCCCTCACCCTCACACCCCCTCACCCTCACACCCCTCACCCTCATACCCACCCTCACCCTCACACCCCCTCACCCTCACCCCCCTCACCCTCACACCCCCTCACCCACCCTCACCCTCACACACACTCACCCTCACACCCCCTCACCCACCCTCACCCTCACACACCCTCACACACACACCCTCACACCCCCTCACACCCCCACACCCCCTCACCCTCACACCCCCTCACCCTCACACCCCCTCACCCTCACACACCCCTCACCCTCACACCCCCTCACCCACCCTCACACACCCACCCTCACCAGAATAGCATAACAAAACAAAGCATAGCATAACAAAAGACAGCATAGCATAGCATAACAAAAACAAGCATAGGATAGCAAAACATAGCATAGCATAACAAAACAAAGCATAGGATAGCAAAACAAAACATAGCATAACAAAACAAAGCATAGCATAGCATAGCATAACAAAACATAGCATAACATAACAAAGAATAGCAAAACAAAACATAGCATAGTATAACAAAACATAGCAAGCATAAAAAACACAACAAAACATAGCAGAACAAAACAGCATAGGATAACAAAACAGCATAATATAACAAAACAAAGCATAACAAAACATAGCATAACAAAACATAGCAAAACACAACAAAACAGCAAAACACAACAAAGCATAGCATAACAAAACATAGCATAACATAACAAAACATTGCATAACAAAACAAAGCACAAAGCATAACAAAGCATAGCAAAACACAACAAAACATAGCATAGCAAAACATAGCATAGCATACCAAACAAAACAAAACATAGCATAGCATACCAAACATAGCATAGCAAAACACAACAAAACATAGCATATCATAGCAAAACATAGCATATCATAACAAAACATAGCAAAGCTTAACATAGCATAGCATAGCAAAACATAGCAAAACATAGCACAGCATAGCAAAACATAGCATAGCATAACAAAACACAGCATATCATAACATATCAGAGCATAGGATAGCAAAACAAAGCATAGCATAACAAAACAAAACATAGGATAGCAAAACAAAACATAGCATAGCATACAGCATCACTCAGCACCACCACAGCATCACTCAGGGGCACCACAACATCACTATGCGCTACCACAGCATCACTGAACGCCACTGAATCACTTGTTCGCCATCACAACATCACTCAGCGCCACCACAGCATCAATCTGTGCAACCATTCAACAACAACTGGTTCACATATGTTCTCTCACTGTTTCAAGCGTTATTACAAATATAACAAAAAGATGTTAATATTTCACTTCTGTTCTTGGATTTTCATCACAATAAAATACACTTAACATAATCTTCACAAAAGTTATTTAGTAAAGTTTAAGCTATTGCCATTATAAATTACTATGACTTTTATTTAAGTATTAATTATTTAAAAAAATTAAAAGCCATTGTTATTTGTAATATCAATACATGCAAGTCACGTACATACAACACAGATTGCATTACAAATGCTATAGGTGTCACATTTGAGAAAGTTAAAACTATTGGCTTTGTAAATGACAAAGCTATAATTTCGCTATTTTAAAAAACAAAACATAAATAAAAAATGTGTCATTTACAATACCAATAGCTCAAACTTTCCTAATGCGAGACCTATTGCATTGCAAATGCTTGTTTTTAAAATTAGCCTCCCACCCTTTCCTCCATTACATTTATATTAACAATTTATTATTTTATTTTATTTAGGAGTTTTCTATAGCGCTTACAAGACCCGAAGGGTATCAGAGCACTTTACAGCAGATTAACATGAATAGAAACATAGATATTAGAGCAGCATAACATGAGTAGAAACATAGACAATAGAGTACATCAACTAGTATCTAGAGTACTGGAGGTCACATAGATTGAGGTCATTGACCAGATGCAAAGAGATGACGATTGAGGAGAAGTTCTTTTAGTTGTCTCTTGAAGATCGTGAAGGAGGGATCAGTCCTGATGTGGGTAGGGAGAGAGTTCCAGATTTTTTGGGCATTCCCAGAGAAAGAGCGGGAGAGGGCTTTTCATGTCTTTTTGGGGGGATTAAGGGGAGCGAGTTGGAACTTCCTAGGTTTCTTGATTGACCTGCTTTTGTGAGTTTGGCTGCAAGGTAGTACGGTTTGCCTGTGTGTAGGGCTTTATGGGCGAGACAGGCAGTTTTGAAAGCGCAGCGAGCTTCGATGGGAAGCCATTTTAGGTCCTGTAATGCAGGGGTGATGTGGTTGAATTTCTAGGTTCCAGTGACCATTCTTGCAGCTTAGTTTAGTGTGGGTCTCATGGGGGCCATGTGTGTTGTAGCTGTTCCAGTTAGTGTGGCATTTCCATAGTCCAGTCTGGAGAGAACTAGAGATTGGTTTGGGATTTTTAGTTCATTGAAGCGTATGAAAGGTTTAATTTTGTTGAGGAGTCTTAGGTTGTAGAGGGTGCCTTTTGCTGTGGATTTAATGTGGAGCTCATGTTTAGACTTGAGTCTAGAGAGATCCCTAGGGATTTGGCTGAGATTGCTGGAATAAGTGTACAGTTTAAAGAGTAAAGGTTGTTTATCCATTCTTGGATTTCGAGTGTTGTTCGTGATTGGAGAAGACAAGGATTTCGTTTTTTTCTTGGTTGAGATTGAGGTGGTTGAGTGTTAGCCAATTTTCTACTTTTGATAGTGTGGAGTTGAGAAGGAGGATGTCACTGAGGGAGGAGATCTCGAGGTATAGCTGGGTGTCGTCAGCATAGAGGTGATAGTTGATGTTTGCTTGTTTTAGAACGGTAGTGAATGTGGGAGAGGACTGAACCTTGGGGGACACCTCCAGTTGAGGGGGAGGTGTCGGACATCGTATTCTTGATTTTGATGAGTTGGGAGCGGTTATGTAGAAAAGAGGAAAACCATTTTAGGACATTACCATCTGCTCTGATGCGTTTTTGTAGGGCGCCTAAGAGTAGTTTGTGGTCTACGGTGTGAAAGGCAGCTGAGAGGTCGAGGAGGACAATTAGGCAGCATCTGTTAAAGTCAAGGGAGTTATGAATGTCATTGGTTATGTTCAGTATGGCAGTTTCTATGCTGCCTCCCTTTCTGAATCCAGATTGGTGTGAATCAAGTAGGTTGTTGGATTTCAGGTGTTGGTTCAGTTGGGCGAGAACACATTTCTCCAGGATTTTGGCCAGGAAATGAAGGTTGGTGATGGGCTGAAGTTTTTTAGGTCATTCGGGTCAGCATCAGTTTTTTTTAGAAGGGGAGACAGGGCCTTGTTTGAGGCAGTAGGGCATCAGTCCATTGTTTAGGGAGTTGTTTATGATATTTGTCCACAGTGGGGTTAGGGTGAGGTTGAGGTTCTTAGCCAGGGAGGCTGGTAGGGGGTCGGCTTAGTGGTTGGAGGGTTTGGAGTTGGTAATCACCTTGGAGATGTCCTCTTCGGAGAGAGGTTTGAAGTCTTTCCAACATTTAGGGGAAGATGGGTGTTTAGGGTGAAGGTTTATTTTGGTGGTTGGCAGAGGAGGGGTCTTGTCTTCTGGGAGTAGGTCATAAACTGGGGTTGAGTTAGTTTTGGTTGTGGTAGAAGATTTGCTGTGTTGGGATTGAGGGCGCCGGTCAAGGGAGAGCTCGATATTGGTGATTTTGTCATCGAAGAATTTGGCCAGGTCGTTACACTGAAGTTTGGAGGCAGGGGGTTTGCGTTGGTGGGCTTGGAGGTCTATTTCTGGATGATGTTGAAAAGTTCTTTGGGGCGTTTCTTGGCTTTGTCCAGTGCACTCCGGAAGTAGGAGGCTTTTTCTTTGATTATGTGTTGTTTGTAATTGCTGAGTTCTTTTCTTAACTGGGAGAGGTTGGTTGTGGATGGGTCCCCTCTCCAGAGTCTCTCAGCGGCTCTTACCTTTCTTCTTTCGGAGTTGAGGTCTTTCTTGAACCAGGATCTGGAGGGGGTGTCTCTGACCCTTTTTAGTTTCAGGTGGGCTAGTTGGTCAAGAGCAGTTGTCATTGTCCTGTTGTACAGTGTTGTGAGCTCGACCGTGTTGAGGTTGTCTGTGGAGGGAGGGAGAAGTGAGGTTATGGTTTCTTCAAGGACAGGGAGGGGCATGGCATTGAGGTTTATGCTCATTTGATGGATAATTTGAGTTATGGCTGGAGGACTAGCAGTTTGATTGATGTGGAATATAATGATGTGATGGTATGATCAGTCGATTGGTAAGATTTTATTGATGGTTATTGTTTCATTTTTGGCTATGATTGCATCAAGGGTAGAGCCCTTGTTGTGGGTTTGACCCTTGAATTGTTGGGTGAGCTCAGTGAGGAGTTCATTTACAGACTGAATGACAGTGTCCTTTTTGTTATTCCAGGGAAGGTTGAAGTCACCCAGGATGATGTTATCTGGGTTGGCTAGGGAGCAGGGTAAGGTCTGATATTTGTTCTCCGAATGCAGGAGAGTTTCCTTGGGGTGGCAGTTGAGATGGCATTTTGTTACTTTGTCATTTGTTTTACGAGTTATGATGTGTGTTTCGAGGTATTAAAAGGTAGAGAAGGAGTGGGTTTTGACTTCAACTAGACTGATGTTGTTCTTATGGATGATGGCAATGCCACCACCTCGTTGGTCAATTGTGTCTTTTTTGATGATGAAGAAACCAGGGGGGACTAGAAGGTCGAGGAGCGGGTTGGATGTTTCATTTAGCCAGGTAACATAAAATTAATATATCTACTAATACACATTAAAATAAGTAAAAACAATATTTGTAACCACTATATAAGTGAGAATGATATTAAAACCATCAATTATATTTCAAACAATATTTCTTACCTCAAAAAACGATCTCCTTGTCAACGATATTCTTGCATCACATTTATTTATGTATCATAATATTTTATTTCCAATATTTCTGTCTCCTGATATTTATAACTTGATAATCTCAAAACACCATGGGTGACAGGTGGTAGTGGAGCGTGAGGGCTGTAGATGATAGAGGTGTGAGTGAGTGTTGTCATGTGTATGTAGATTGAGTGGTTGATGTATTTGTTACCTGGAGAGTGTGAAGTAGAGAGGGGTTTAAATGTTTGTTAATTATGCTGGTATTTAGAGCAGATTGGATATGTGTGTAGGTATATTGTTGATCGTTGGGAGTTGATGAATGTGTGAGATTGTGTTCAGGTATTGTTGTTGTGGGGTAGTATTTTCTAGTATTTTGTTAGTGACTTGAGGTGTAGCATTTGAGTGTGAGAAAAAAGTGAGTGTTGTATGTTGAAGGAGAAGGGGTCGGATTGTCTTTGAGAGTAGAGTCTATGCAAGAGTGGGGAAATGTGTGTTTGGAGAGATGGTTGTAGGCTGGGCAGGGAGGTGATTTTGCTATATTGGTGGAGGGGAGTGTTGAAAGACGGTTGTCATTGGTTGTGTGTGAGAAGAAGAGGATGGTTGTTTGGCATTACAGTATGATAGATGGTTGACAATGGTTCACAGGGATGGCTGGGGAAATTCGTGGAGTGCTCATAGTGTCACTGTGTTTGACAGGTAGACCTGAATGGTCAGATATGACTCCTTGTCTGAATCTCACAGGGTATACAGGTTGGGGACTCTGGGCATCATTTTTTAAATTATAGTGTCAAATCCTACATGACAGTTCTGTTGAGGTTTACATATATATACACTTGGGGCACATTTGAAAGGACGAAAAAAGGATGCCAAGACAATTCCTGTGTATCCACTGTCTGGTTGCTGATACGCCTTTTGCTTTTGTTTTACCATACCTCTGTGTCTTGGTTCATTAGGGGGTGCAGTGGCTTCCATGACCTGGATTTATTGTTTTGGCCTCATACTACAAAACATGCTTGACATTCAAGAAAGTAGAGCCGGTCGGTCCGATATACTGCAGCCCAATGTAACCATGAAAAAAGAAGAAGCCCGGTCACTTCTTGTTGAAGGATGGGAACATTTAACCCCTGACACTTTTTTCAACAGGGCTTATCGGTGATGACCAGGGCTCCTGATCTTTAATGGGCCATTCAACTTAGCCTTGGCTAGATTCCCAAAACTTCGGCAACACGAGCAGATTCATAACCATTGGACCGCTAGGTATAGTAGATATAAAACTAAGAAAAAGACAACTGTGACCACGTCAGGGATTAGTGCACAAAGAAGAGAGTACCAAAAACAGTTTAACCAAAGTAGGTAAAAGTAAAAAATGTGAACCAGCTATCTGATAAATCTTAGAATTTAGTTTTTTTTGGCCCTTCTACTTGCTCGATCAAGGGTTGAGATACGTTGTACCGAGCTTATCCATTCTGATTTAGTGGGTGAAACGGGTGTGATCCATTTAAGACAAATCTCCCTTCGTGCCAGAAGAATCAAGACAAAAAATAATGCCCTCTAGTTTCTTGAAAAAGCAATATTATCTATCTCCCTTGAAATTACTCCAAAGATAACTGTTGATGCTGTTAACCCAACCTTTCTCCCCAGAATTTCAGAGATGATATTATTCATGTGAACCCAGAAGAGCTCGATCGAAGGACATTGCCAAAACATGTGTACCTCTTTTACATTGGTGTTGTCACACTTCGGGCACTTCCTTGTCACTCCATTCCCCAGCTTGGATAGTTTCAGGGGTGTCCAGTAAGCTTTGTGGAGAGTGAAAAGATGATTTTTTTTTAAAGAGGCAGCTTTCACATATAACCAAAGGGTAGACAGGGATACTTGCCCGAGAGTTTCGAGGTCTTTGCCTGGCATGTCCTTCTTCCAACTCTCTGTGAACAGGTTCGATTTTTTATCTCCAATCTCGATCATTCGCCAGAACCATACAGCAACTTCCTTTTGGGTTGATCTTGCACAAATTGTTTTAATTAAGTCCCCATCCCTGGCTAGTTCTTTACTCATTGATTTGTTGTTTGTTAAGGCAGACAGGAACTGTCATGGGATTAATTTATTATCTATTAGTAGTTCTCCCCATCTTACTATCCCGGCTCTACGTAGAGGGAGGGCCAGGGCATCTTGCAGGCAAATTGGTGTACCCGGGGAGTCCCAGATCTGCGTTTCTTGATTATAGTTGTGTATATCAAATAGTGCCCTCACTTGAACCCAGACTCTAGTGGCAGCTCTAAGAATCTTCAATGTAACTTTCTTAAAAAAGTTGGGGTGACCAAATTTTGAAAGAAAAAGGTCAGCTTGTGTGTTATGTACCTTTGTTAGGGCTTTAAAGAGAGGTTGATAGAATTGACTGTCATGTAAGAGTTGATGTGAGTTTTTTTTAGATGGAAAGCACAATAATAACAATATAAATCAGGAGTGGCAATACCACCTTTAGGTTTTTTTCTCCTGAGTTTTTTCTGAGAAATTCTAGTGTTTTTTCTACCCCATGTAAATGAGGAGAACAGTCTTGCGCTTTCTTAAACCAGGCTTTAGAAAATTCCAAGGGAATGGTATCAAAAAGAAATGTGAACCTAGGCAAGATAGACATTTTTAACGGATGTACCATGTTACAACGCATACCGTTACAACTACCTACTATTACAACGCGACCATTACAACGCATACCATTACAACGCATAGCGCTTTGAGGTGCTGGATAGTGGTAAGTATAATTTACTATTCTAACTCCAGTCCCTGTGGACCCTAGGGAAGGTGTTGGATAGTAAATTATACTTATTCCCTATCCTAGAGCGCCCCCCAGCGCAATGCGTTGTAATGGTATGCGTTGTAAAAGTCGCGTTGTAATGGTAGTGCGGAGTAACGAATGCGTTGTAACGGGTGTATACCATTTTTAACAAATTAGATCTCCCTATGATGGAAAGGGGTAAAAGCTCCCATGCCTGTAACTGCTGTCGTACACTAACCATGGTTTTATCAAAATTTAGTTGAGCTATTTATCTATGTTTTTGGTAATTTGTACCCCAGGGTATCTTATTTGTTGTTTTTCCAGCTCGCTTTTATAGGGAGAGTTCCATAACATCAGCTCGGTCTTCTGCTGATTTACAAAATATCCCGATATCTTCCCAAAATTCTCCAACTGATTCGAAATCTCTGTAAGCGCTTGTTCTAAGTTCCCTGTCAGGATCATAAGATCGTCTGCATACAGACCTATTTTTTTTCCCAACCCACACAACTGAAGGGGGAAATAGTTTGACTTGATCTTAATTTACATGCCAAAGGCTCGATGTAAAAGTTGAATAGAAGGGGCGAAAGGGGGCACCCCGGTTGGGTCCCTCGCAATATTTTTAGTTGATTTATCAGGTTTCCATTAACAAAAACCCTTGCTGTGGGGTTTTTATTAAGAGCTTTAGCTGCCACCACAAATGTTTCTCCCAGATTGAAGCGGTGGATTGCTTTTATTAAAAAGATCCAATTGACCCTGTCAAAAGCTTTGGCAGCATCGAATGTTAAAACTGCCAATGGAATCTGGAATAAAGTTGCCAAATCTATTGCCCCGATAAGGTAATGTGTTAATTCTTTCAGCTGCCTTCCCTTCATAAAACCCCTTTGATCAGAATGTATAATGGAGCCTGCCACTTTATCTAATCTTTTGGTGAGGATTTGGGTATAAATTTTATGATCGCTGTTTAGAAGCGAGATAGGTCTATAAGACTCACAAAACTGTGGGTTTTTATTTGGCTTCAGGATTATTGTAATTGTGGCCTCATTCCAGGAAGCTGGTGCCGCCTGTATGCCTGGGTACCCTAACTCAAAAAGTTGGAGTAGAAATGGAGCTAATTCATCTTTCAAGATAATAGATACTTCGTTTGGCATGGCGTTGGGACCTGCAGCTTTCCCTTTTTTTAACAAATTAAAAGCGTGTAGCACTTCATCTAAAGCGATATGATCGCTTAATTTATCCTTGTCAGTATCATCTAATAAGGTGGGAAGTTGGAATATAGATCAGAGAAAAAATGAGCAAAAGCCTCCTCAATCTCCAAATCCTCTTCAATGATCCTCCCCGTGATTGGGCATTTCAAACTTTTCACAGTATTTCTGACAAGGTCAGATTTTGATTTCCACGCCAGGAATTTTCCGCACCCTTCTCCATAGTCATGGTGGGCAAGTTTACTTGCCCCCCGTTTTTTTTAATGCCTCTAGATAGTCATTTAATTCATTTTTAGCTAAAGATAACTGTTGTATTTTAACTGTATCAGTTGGTGTTAATTCTACTGCTATGGATTTTTGAGCAATTTTTGATTCCATCGTATTATTAGCTGCCTTCGTTTTTTTATTGTGAAAAATAGAAAGGGAGGTTAATAGACCTCTTAAAAAGGCTTTATATGAATCCCAAACAATGGGGTGGGCTGTTGAATTTACATTGATTGAGAGGAACTCTTTTGTCGCTATCTTTAACTTGTCAGTACTTGACGGTTTGAGTGGTATTACACGAATCAAAGTCCATCTAGGTGGAGTAGGACGATAAGTTAAAGGGATTTCTAATAAAACGGCAGAATGATCTGATAGATGCTCTGGCAGATCGGTAATTTTAATCCGACCTCTACTGGTAAAAGGGTCTACCAAAAATAAATTAATTCTTGAGCGACGGGCATATTTCTTAATATGATAGGTAAAATCTCCCCCTGTCAGGCCCCGAACATGCCTTTTTTCTCCCCATACATCAAGGAGACCACCCTCGATCATTAGACGTTTCAAGAGTTTTCGGTGAGGCCTCTGCGGCTTTTTTTGACCTGGAGTCAAAATTGGGGTTTAACACGACAATAAAGTCCCCTCCCATTATAATTTGATCATTTACATCTCCCAAATGAAGGAACAGGGACTGGAGATAGGATGAATCATCAATATTCGGGCCATAGTAGCTAACAAAGGTAACCCAAGTTGCATTGATCTAAGCCCTGGCCATTACCCATCTACCATGAGAGTTTCCCACCACCTTCCCAATAAGTAATCGATTACTTTTCCTAAAAATAATAGCTACTCCCTTTATCAGGAACCGTCTGTGCTCTATCCAGTTATGCCTTTTTTAGAAGTCCTGCCCACTCTTCTTTTACAAGATGCGATTCTTGGATCAGTATAATATCATACTTTGTGAGTCGCAAATATTCCAAGACTTTCTCTCTTCTGGCTCTCTTCTGGCCGGGAACCTAAGCCCATTCACACTCCAGGATCGGATCTTTAAAGCTTGAGAACTACCCATAAATTCTAAAAAGACTGTGTTTAGTAGAAAGACCTTCCAGCCATAAAATCTTACTTCCTAATGCATTATTTTGGATAATTTTGTTTATTTTTTCCCAAAATGCTCCCCCACACTGTGATTAACATTTTTTCTTTTTATGTTTTGTCTTTGGTGCTTTCCCTTTACCTCTCCCTCCCCTTCCCTCCCTGGGGAGCCCTCCCTCATCTCTAGAGGCATACTGAATCCCTATCTTTTTTGTCTCTCGTCCTCTCATATTGGATAGGGAAAATTAAGTAAATATTAAAAGACCTTAAACGGATGTGCTTTTGATCTGCTGAATCCAGGAGCTAACCTCTTCAGGATCTCTAAAGTTATACATTTTGTTCCTCCACATCACCTTCAGGGAGGCAGGGAATTGGAGTTTTGCGGTGGCTCCTAAGCTATTCAGCTCTTGTATCTGTTTTCCCAATTCCCACTGCCTGTCCTGTGTGGTGCGTGATATATGCAATCTTATACGGAATGACCAGACTCCCCTGTTATAGATTCCCCTTTATAGCCCCTGAGAGAGAACCGCTTCTTTTATAGAATATGACTTAAAGTTCACTAATATTTTCCTGGAGGTTTTCTTTCCTGCCCGCCAACTGAAGGGGGTCGGTGGATCCTTTGAATGTCGTTTTCTAGGGCCGCTTTCTTGATTTCTTGGTGGAGGTCCTTTAGGAGATCAAATATAAAGGTTCTAATATCCCCCCCCCTCAAGATCTTCAGGAATATTCAGGATCTGAATATTATTTCGTCTGGCACTGTTTTCCAAACTTTCCAGCTTGTCTGCTTAGAGTTTATCTTTCAATTGTAATTTCTTGATCTCCACTGTGTTTTCCGTGACCTTTCTCGTAAGATCTTCTACTGTGGCTTCTACCAATCCCACTCGGCCCATGATGTTGTTTATTTTAACTTCTAAGGTCCTCTGAATCTTCAATTGATTATTTTCAGAAATTGTAAATTTTTCTCTCATCTCCGAGATCAAATTTAGGAGCAGGTTCTTTGTTGTAGAGGTCTCTGTTGTAGAGCTGGCCCCCGCTATCATATCTCCAGCCCCCCCCCCCCCCCCCCCCCCCCCCCTTGGTCAGCTAAGTTCATTGGTGATCCTGCTAGAGTGGAGTCAATCCTCGGGGAGGGGTTTGAAATGGAGGTAAAAGGAACGGGGGTAGCAATAGTACTGGGGTTTGTGGTAGTGGAGGTTTGCTGCTTCGTTTCTGGTTGAGTACAAACAATTTGTAATAAAGCTGTATCCTCTATTAGACAGGAAAAGCTATTCGCCAATTGAATCGTATTATTTCTCTGCTCCATAACCCCTGAGCGTCTTCTGGTGCTAGGTACTCCGGGGGGCACTATGTATGGACTCTCAGGTTTCTCTGGGTTTTGGTTTAACTGTGTACCTGGAGTTCTGCATTGAGCTTGTACTTTAAAGTAGGTGCGTAGGGAAGGAGTTACGCGGGAGCTCCCTGATTTAGGTCATTTAACCTGTTTGTTTTTTGCTTTTATGCTTTTTTTGCTGTCCGCTTGCGATCGAGTAGTCACTTTCTCCACTTGTATTTTTTTAGGTGGAATACTGCCTAAAAAGCTCTCTGTAGGAGACAACTCCTGCCCCCAAATGCTTTTACTCCGAAGAGTGTACCTATTTAGGCTGCTGCTGCTTATTTGGGGTGCACTGCCGCCCCCACTATCGCCTTCTGCCGATTTTAAACACCCCTCTGTTTGGTGTAGCCCGGGGGCATCTGGTTTGCTCACACTGGATTTGTTGGTAATGCTATTGCCTCCTAAACAGAGCCCCCGCGCCCCCTTCCTCTTTCTCCTTACCTGGATCATCAGCAGAGGACTCTCATCTCCTCTGTTCCCTTTCCAACACGGTTTTGCCAGTCGAGCGTGACCAAGACCGGCAGCGGGCTCCTCGCGCTGGGAAACCCCAATCTGGCCGCCAGTCGTCCTCTCGCCAGCTGCAATACCGCCTCCGCCCAGACTCCACCTCGTGGCGACGAAGCAGCCTCCGCGGCTACATCTGCGGTCCCCCGCCACCCTCGCACCAGCACCCAGTCCGGAGTCCGAGCCCGAGCCCAAAGCCCACAACGGAAACTAGCAGAAACACAAGTCGAAACACCGCGCCGTACCTCCCCAACAAACAGAACTGGAAAGACACTGCAATGAGACCGGAGGTAGGCTGCAAAACTCCTAGCGCTGCTCCGAAAAAATCAGGAACAACGACAAATATTCTGGCTCTAACTCTCCTAATAGATGTCGTCAAACTCACCAGCGTACCTCTTTACGTATGTTTAATTGACTTCACTTCAGCTTTTGACAACATCAATTGAAATTTATTATGGGAGAAGCTGGCCAACAGAAAAATACCGTCAACCTTACTATCACAACTGATGCTACTACACACGGAATCGTGGGCACAAATTAAGTTTGGCTCAGGAGACTGTCTGTGAAGAAAAATACAGATGACCAAGGCCCTTAGACAAGGGTGCGTGCTAGCTCTGACCCCTTTCAACATCTTTATGTCGGATCTTTCTCCATTGCTAGACGAAAGTAATCCTCATGCCCCAAATCTAGGAGGACTAATTCTCTCAAACTTAATGTACGCTGATGACATTGTGCTTATTAGCCGCACGCCGATAGGGTTACAACACCCAATCGACACAACATACACCTGCGCGTTTACGATTGGCTTCAGCATAAACCTCTCAAAAACAAAAGCCATGAGAATAAATGCGAAGACGTCCACATCCAAGTTTTTCTGGCAAATGGGAGGACTAACTTTGGAAACCGTGGATGAATACAAATATCTGGGTGTAATTGTTTACAGAGAAGGGTCATTTCTACCTTAGAATGAAGCAATACTAAGGAGAGGAATCAGAATATTGGTTGCATTGATGAATCTTAAAAAGAAAGCATCTGACCGTAGCTTCACTCCACTACTACAAATAATTCAAGCAAAATTAATACCGGCCATCACCTACGGAAGTAAATGCTTCTGAGGGAGGGATGCGCAGATACTGGATAATACAACAGGCAGGGCAATTATAATGATATTCAATCTGCCTAAATACACCTCTCAAGCACAAATAAGGCTTGAATTCGGCCTGAGGAACCAAAGAATAGAAAGAATGGGCGCCTATGCCAAAAATTGGCATAAAATACAGGGAGCCGATGCCTCAAGCTTGGATTACCATCTCTGGAACGAGTTAGAAAGGAAAAACACGAGTGCAGCAGCAACTTATTTAAACCATTCATTAGGTTCCTTGGAACTACAAGTCGCTTGAAAGAGCATTGATTCTCATAACGTTTAAACAATTAGCAAATAAATATGTAACAATTATTTCGCTAAGAGAGGATAAAGCAACACTAGCTAAAAGGGCACATGGTTGGACCATCATCCAAAATTATACCAATGCCTCCTGCCAAAGCTACTTAGGAGTCAGTTACACACAGTCCACAAAGGAGAAGTTTATATGATTAAGGCTGGGCATCCTTCCATCACAAAACCATCCTCCCCTTGGAAATGGCCACAAATGAAAACAAACTGCCTTTTATGTGTGGACACAAAAGAGGATATCCTTCACTTAATATGCATCTCCAAAGGTCTGGATAAGGAGCGCAGCCACCATCTAAAGCCAACCCTAAAGAAATTGGGAATAAGGACATGCCGGCAGGCGGTCAAAGCATGCTTTGACGGCAAAAACGTCCAATTAGCAAGTCATCTTGTGAAATTTCTGGAAAAAGCAGAAAAAAGCAGAATGCCAGAAGGGAGAGACCAGAAGAAACTAACTTACACAACATTCAAGCCCAACTGTCGTATTCATCAACGAAAAAGAAACAACCATTTCAACGAGGAAGCAACAAACTTCGGTCTCTACTAAACTTTTATGCCAAGAAGAAGGTGTTTTAAGAACCCGGCATATGTCACAAAACAAAAAAAAGCTGCGTACCTGCATATTCTGTATGCTTCTACTACAAACTCAAAGTACCTGATTCCTCCTTTTAAACAAGCCAGAATACCCCGGCCACTACGGATTGGCCATAATGTTAAGACACTGCAGAAGCTGCCTACAGCCAATGGGCTTCCTTTTAATCTGCCACGTCCACTTGATGGTACCGCACAAAACTGCTCCAAGAACCCATTGCGGTACGGATGAGAACATAGACTCTTTTGGTCCACTTAACGACTCAGCATTTAGATTATGGAAACCCTAACGACAGGCCATCTGTATTTTTTAGCCTCATGAAATGCTTTGAATATTTTAAAGAACATTTTAACTAAATGTTTCGATAACAATGTTGTATTAGGCAAAATTATATTTTTATCATTTATATGTAAATTTGCTGATTGCAATGGTTTTAATTAACTGAGCAATAAAATAATTACTTACTTACTTACTTACCTAGTGCTGCTCCACTCTAGATATGCCCATCCTTCATGCTTGGTTCCTCATCCGATAGAGAGTTAAGAGCTCACGACCGCTCAGCGCTCACTGACGGCCGCCATGTTCCCCCTCGTTCCCATAAACTGGATTTTACTGTTAGATGTGGGGGTACATTAGGATTACTATAATGCACTCCAAATACCCACCCCAATCTTCAGAGTCTAAGTTGAATGTTGACAAAGACTTCTACAAATTTGAAAATGCCCAATGTTGTAAGGTTGCCCTCAGGAATGTTAACCCCAGTAGTAAGAGCATGTGCATGAATCATTCCCACCACCAACTAATGCCAGGCATAAATTTGCCAGCTTCGGGCACCCATTTCAGAATAGTTTCAGGACCAAGGCCTGTCTTTGCCCTAGAGGAGCTCTAAAGGACTGGACTTGCTTCCTCTTGTACCCAGAACCAAAAAGTGGACTTGAAGGATCATAAGGCTGATCTCTGTTCAAGCTACCAGGACATAACAAGCTACAAGAGACCTTTCCTGCAACTGCCTAGATGACCAGTGGCAATTGGTCCTGGAGTGGACCCTGCTGTGGTCCTCTGCCTGATAATATGTGAACAACAAGGACCCCCTGAGTGAGAAATAATAATATTCCTAGGACAGGAAAAACAATTGTGTTTATAAATTCCTAGGCAACAATATAACAATGAAAAAGGACAAGGTTGCAAAAAAAAGACATGCATTGAAAGAAACTATCAGAAAGAGTTCATATTTATTACATAATAAAATTAACAGATCATATATTGCATAATAATCATCAATGAATACAGTATTGAATTAAAAACATACAGTAAATAATAAACAATCAATTAACAAACATATGAATTATAAAAGAAGACAGTTAATATACTCGACGCGCGTTTCGGCGTTAAAAGAACGCCTTCTTCAGGAGCCACAAAGTATTCTGAAATACATAATAAAAATTAAAAGGAAAATAATCAATATATAACATTAGGTTAAAATCTATACATTCATTAGGAAAACATACAATTCATCAAATTCATATATATAATCAAAAATAGCAAAAAATCTACTTACAAAGCAAACCTTATCCCAATTTCATAAATAGAGAACATAAATGACATATTATGAGCAATTTATCATAAAATATCTGAGTAGTCACATAATAATGATGTTCAACATTTACAGAGGCCCAATGAGAGGACAAAAAGGTTACTTTGATGAAAGCAGCAATATAATTATAATCGAGGGTATCGAAGTTGTAAATCCACGTTTCTAGATACAGCGTTATAAAGCTGACATAAAGAACCAACCCTTGTGCTCACCTTTCTAGAGACCTGTCATAATATTACGATGATGGTTTTCACTGTGGTGAAATTGAGAACTAACAATAGGGAATGTTTTGATAAAATGTATCTTGAGGTTCTGCAGGTATAAGAGAGGAGAATATCACATAATGCTAACGTCCTTATCTTGGTGCACTCACAAAGAAAAATATTTTAAAGGTCAGATCTGCTCACCGTATTTATAAAGTAGAACGACTACTGTGGGGTGTCCAAATGAATTCCTAGGAACACCTTCAGTCAACAGATGATCGATAGCGTAGAGCTCAAGATGGCATATATCGTAAAATCTAAAATGAATAAGCGTGTCCAAAAAAATTAGGATAAGAACATTTATTAACTGATTACTTGGCCCGTAACTGATATTCACGCTTACCAAAAAATGCAACATACCAAAGAAGCAGATTTCTGTCAGAGTAATTAAGTCACGAACCACACTTGTGTTTATACAGATAGGTGAAATAATCGGAAATCGTCGTGTTCCTTGGTTAAAATCCACGAAGTAAAAGACCCCAAAATATCCCAGTCTGAAATCATAAATAAATACCACAGACTTTATAATACCCGAGAAGCCGCTCAAAATATATAGTCACCCTCACCAAACTCTCTCATAAGTAATCAGGTAGATAACCAAGGTAGCGTTCGAGAACACTTACCAAATTAAAAGGGAGACGCTGCAACAGGAGATGGCTGTTGTAGTCTCACAATCGTCAAACGGTGTAACCATAGACAACGGCGTACTCCTCGATTATACGAGTCTGGGATTACAAATAAAATAAACCAAGTGTTATACTTAGTTCCAGAACACTTAAAGATTAACCGATTAACTAACTCAACAATGACAAAGATAACTTGTCGTAGCAGACTACGTGCTCTCTGCCTGATATACTCTGTGGGCCTGATTACAATCTAGGTTGGAAAACATCTGACTGCTGGTCGGAGGCTTTCCAACTGACATCGAAGGTTTCCACTCCAAGCACCTTATTACAAAGACGACGGGTGGAGTTCAAACTGTCTGGGGAAGACACCTCGGTTAAGATTGGCTTAAGAAGCCCGCCCGCTTGTCAGAAGGGCCCTTATAATCTGTTAAGGACGGTGTTTTCGCCATTGGGATTATGATGGCACTTTCCGACAGCAGTTCCTTGCCGGCCTTTCCGAAATGGAACTGCTGTCAGAAAGTGTCCTTGGGGGCCCCTAGAAGGGCTCCCTTCTTCCCTGGCCCTCCGGTTGTAACCCTAGGGGACACCTATGGTGCTTCCCTTAACATCGCTGCACTGTGTGGCAGGCACCATGAGGTTCTAGCCACACATGGTGCACGGATGTGCAAACTTCCATTCTACAATGGGAGCTTGTGCTGCGGGTGGTTTTCGCCCGCCGCATAAGCTCCTATTGTAAAATGAAAGTTTGCAACTTCACCATGTGTGGTCACACCCTCATTGCGGTGTCGGAACCGCTGACTGGAGTTCGGTTGGCCAGTTCCGCATCCGCAGTGATGTAGGTCAGAGGCAACTACGACCGACATCAGAATCAGGCCTGAGTCTCTTAATTGCCTCCCCTGAAGTCGTAGTGGTTTTAAGATGCATGCACATTTTTATGGATTGGGACTTAAAGGAGTAACTTAAAAGGTAAAATCTTTGATCAGGACGAACCTGGTTGGTTTATCTGACCCACACTCCACCACGTTCACCATCAAATTGCACCTAGGTTCCGATCTACTGTGACTATTGACTATCATTGGCACTTCGTGCCTCTTGGAGATTTTCCTACTTAAAATGTTTTCATATCTCGGGTTCCCCATATTGGATGTTTGTCATTTTGGTGTCAAGTGATTTATCACATTTTAATCTATATTTCTGATTTGGTTTGGGATTTTTATTGTTTTTGCATTTTGACTTTATTACTGTTTTGACACTGCATACATTATTTACACATTGCCCTAAGGTAAGCCTGTTTGTTCTGTGCTGTAGCTGCCAGGTTAATGTATTGACTTTAAGGGAACACCCTGACAAGGGTTGTGATTATTCTTTGAGGTAAGTAGTCGTTCACCCTTTTAATAGTTCAGTTACTTTCAACAGCCACAGCACAAAATTAAGGGTTAGTAAAAACTGGGGAAGACACATCACACAATAAAAACAAGAAAATAGGGTAGGTTGATTAAAGGATGGGTGGAGGTACAAGTGGACAATGGAAGAACAGAAGTGGGTACTGGGGCTCCATTCTATATTATAAAAGGAAAGACACTGAGGAGACCGTGAATGAGATTGGTGGATGACTGAATGAAGGAAAGGACAGAAGTCATGCATGAGCTGTCTCGTATAAAAAAAGGAATGTTTATGAGTGTAAGGATATAGCGATACAAAAGGGGATGGTGGACAGAGCGTTTGAGCAAATCAAACACTCACCCCCAGTCAACTGATCTGGGTTTAATCCATCACCATTCTTTAGCTCACTCAGCCACCCCAGTTCAGACCTGGCCATATGCAAATCAGTCTGACCCTGTGCCTCATGGGAACAGTCCAGCCCGAACTGCCAAGCCATGTCTTCCCTGAACCGGAAACAAGCATCCTGGGACCGGTTTCGGATTCATAATCCTCAGCAGCCAGGCTATCTTGAATCCAGTGGCTAAGTGAGCAAGGGACTCACGTCTGAGCATACCCTGCCAACTTAGGGCGAACAAAGCGATACAAAAGGGGATGATGGACGGAGCGTTTGAGCAAATCAAACACTCACCCCCAGTCAACTGATCTGGGTTTAATCCATCACCATTCTTTAGCTCACTCAGCCACCCCAGTTCAGACCTGGCAATATGCAAATCAGTCTGACCCTGTGCCTCATGGGAACAGTCCAGCCGGAACTGCCAAGCCATGTCTTCCCTGGACCGTAAACAAGCATCCTAGGACCGGTTTCTTATTACCGAGTGGTACTGCGTAACGCAGTTCAGAATCCCACTGCTGTAACTCTAATGTAGGAAAGTGGAGTAATATATGGTGTTGCTGGTTAGGCCTCACCATGTAATACTAACACGATACTCCAAAGATGGTCTTTGGGTTTGCAATAATAAATCCTTAGCTCAGTCCTGGTAGTATGGCAAGGAACAGTCAGGCTTTTCTAGGGGAACATGTGTGAAGCATTTCAACACAGACGATAAGTAATTGACATGACTCAAAGGAAATCAGACACCAATTTATAAAAATAAAGCTGATTTGTATATAAATTTACATTCCAAACCAAACACAATTGTATGCGTATAACCAGAGTGATGGATTTTAGAAGAAATCATAAATCAGTGCAATTCAATACTGTAAACGTTACCATTGCGGTCAATGGTAAAAAGGTACTAGTGACAATTGGTCACTTGTAGGTTGAGTTACATGAAACCCAAGGATGGTTAAGGTGATGCAGTGTCCCATGGCCAAACCACAATAGTCAGCTCAGTTTTACCTGGCCTGAAAGGTCTGGGTGCAGTTTTGACCAAGCTCTTGGTGCTGAAGTGGGGGTTGCCGGGAAGCTGGGTTTACTGCTTAGACAGTGATGGGGAGAAAACGGATGCAAAAAGTCGACAACAGGGCACTGTCATAGTCGGTTGAAGGTGTTGCGTGGTTCCCTCTTGTTTCGGCGTCAAGTAAAGGGGGTGGTAACTGGATTGATCACCAACAAGCCTTGGTAGCGGTAAGGGCAGCAAGATGATACCTCAATGTCCGGAAGTCTGGGGGGAAATGGTAGCTCCTGGAAACTTGCTGGAGGTCAGGACTACATTTCCCACAATGCACTGAGCTATCTAATTTTGGGCGATCCCTCAGAGGGCCCAATGGCCAGGGGTTCTTTGGTTCCAGGGCATTGTTTTTACCTGTGGTTGCAGGGGACTAGTGCTACTAGCCCAGTAGAGTCTGGATCTGCCTTTGGCTCTCAAAGGGTGACCCTCTGACGGAGGGAGACAGGTTTTGGTCTAGGATGAGTTCTAGTCATGCAGTTTCAGGAGCATTGTCACCTGAGCACAGTATCCCTCATTTGGGTGTGTAGTGCCTGTTGTCGTAGACTCGGGTCTCTTCCTTGCCCTTCTTTGCAGTCTTCACAGATCTGAGGTTCTGATGCCACGGGTGACCCTTAAATCCTAGATTTAAGGATGTGTGGGTGTGGATGAAAATGGCCCTTGGGCTGCTTGCCCCAGCAGCTCATCTGCCACATGCAACCACATCCAGGGGTGTGTGTCGCCTTTTCTATTCAGAATCCTTTATTCTGCTACTTCTAAAAATGGCAGAAACCTTTTATGGCTGTGCAGACCAGGTAGCCCTCCCAAGTGGCTATAATTCTGGGAGTGTTCCCCTCTTTGACTGAGTGTGTGTATGGCTGTGTTGGTGAATGAGTGAATGTGTCAGTGGTACATAGGTGAGTAACTGAATATGTGAAAGGCAGTATAGGTGAGTGTTAGAGTATATGAGTGATTTATGGGTGAGTGAGTGATAGCGAGAATGGCTGTTTGGGTGAGTGTGTGCTTATGTCACTGTATAAGTGAGTGAGTACTTGTTAATATTTGTATGAGTAAGTGAGTGGCTGTGGGTAACTGTATGGGTGAGTAAGTGGCTGTGTGATTGCCTCTATGTGTGAGTGAGTAGGTGTGTGAGTAGCTCATTGAGTGGCTAACAGTGAGTGAGTGGCAGTATGGGTATATGAGTGGTTATGTCAGTGGCTGTATTAGTGAGTGAGTGGACCTATGACTCAGTGAGTGGGTGTGTAAGTACTGGTAAGGGTACCTGAATGGGTTTGAGAATGGTAATGTCGAAGCTGGAGTAGGTGTATGAAAGCTTGTATGTGGGTGTGAGTGGGTACGTCAGAGTTTCTGTTTATGATGTCATCAGTGATATCATTTGAGATGTCATCAGTAATGTCACTGATCATGTCATGAGTGATGTAATATGTGAGGTCATAAGCAGTGCATTGCAGGGCGTCAGTTATAGTTCGCTCACTTACTATAACAGCTGGATTTCACTGGTTTTGTCCGAGTGAAATTTGAGCCTGACATCCTTCTATCATTTGGTTTTTTCAGTGAATTTCTATGTTTTTTTAAGTAGTAGTAGCCCTCCTGTTATTGCCAGTGAGACCATACATCTGGATTGCTGAGAGGTCATGCCCCCTTTCTCCACCACTCTGTAAATGCGCCTCCTTGTGCACTACCGGTTGGGGAAGAGGTCCCCTTTAATCCTAAGGCCCCCCAGGAGGCAAGGGGACTTCATCCCCCATACAGCAGAGTGCCAGGAGGTGTGTTTGCAGAGTGGTGGAGAAAGGGGACGTGATCTCCAAAGACCTCTCAGCTATCCCACTGTGTGGGACTTGCTGGAGGTAACAGGAGGCATTTTTGGCCCCCAAGGTCCCTCAGCAGCCAAGGGGACTTTATCCCCCAACCAGCAGCGCACAAGGAGGCACATTTGCAGAATGGCAGAGAAAGGGGGTGGGGCCTCTGATGAGTCGCTGGGAGTTTTTTTATTTTCTTGTTTTAGGGAAGGGGCGCTGCGTAGGCCCTCTTTCCGGGGCCAATCCTCCAGTGCCTGCCCTTCATTTTGGGTGACCTGAGCCCACCCAGGGCACCCATTGACATTTGTAAGGGACGGTGGGGAGAGCCTCAAAGCCCCTGTGGTTCCTGCAGGCTCCTCGCAACCTGCTGAAGAGAGCGACTGGAAAGACAGCTCCCTATCTGTGAAAAACAAATCTGCTCCGCTTTCAACAAGCGAGAGCATTTTTAATGTAGAGCAGTGTTTTCTCTGACTTGGCAGGAGTGGTAAAGCTCCCTGGGCACCCCAGGACGTAGCGGAGCTGGCTCTTGGGGGGTCGGGTCCCAAATGCCATTAATGGCCCTTGATGGGCCGCTGGGTATCCACCCTCCACCACTGATTCATGTCCCCATGGCCAGGGGGCTGTGATGCACCCCCTTCATTGTTTACATTTTGCCCTGTGGTGTGGCAGTCACCGGGGCATGTAGGGGGTTGTGCGGCCCCTCATTACTTTTCAATAGCTAGCGCAGGAGGGGGTGGCGTCCCTAGGGCTACGGCAGAGGCCTTTTTGTCTCACCTGCATTATTTATTAGCAACTCTGTGCCATGGGGAAGTGGCGGTTCCCAGGGCAGCGGGGGAGCGATAGGGCCTCCCTCGCATTATTTTTTATTTAAATCTGGGAGCTGTCCATCCCCAGGGCTGCGGGCAGACTGTAGGGCCTACCTGCAGTATCTTTAATATAAATCTGTGCTCGAGGCAGGTGGCAGTCCCAGGGGAAATGGGGCAATCACAAGGCTCTTCTGCATATGTTACTGCATCGGGGAGGTGGCGTTACCCGGGGCTGCCGGGGACGCTGTAGGGCCTCCCCCGTATTATCTTTAATGTAAATCTGTGCCCCAGGGAGTTGGTTCTCCCCAGGGCAGCAGGGGAACAGCGAGGCCCCCGCATATAATTATGTTACTGCCCCTGGGGGGTAGCGGTGCCCTGGGCTTTGAGTAGCCTGAGGAGGGAGGACCTCGTCTGCTCACTCCTACGTTTCAACAATGCCCCTGGGACCTGGCCCACTCGGGGGACTTATTAATTAATAAGCCCAGGATCCCAAGCTTCATTTTTAATACTTTCGGCACGACTCCTGCTGAAAATGTCAAAGAAAACATTTCTACCTTCCCCCTTTTCTTTTTTTAAAATGTTTTTTTTGTAACTTGGCTTCAAGCCGTGTCACAAGATGGCTTCCAACACTTCCTGGTTAGAAGTGTTGGCAGCCAATAAGATCTCAGCACGAGATCGGGAGGGTTAACGGATCCACCACATCCCCATATATGCAACTAGAAATTCCTTTTAATAACTCCAATACGACTGAACGGATTTACCCCATTTAACCAAAAATACTTTTTCAGGACCAAGAGCTTTCTTTCTGCCAAATGTGGTTTAATTCCATTCAGCAGTGGGGGCTGTAGCTGTATCTAAAGTTTCCAATGGAAATTTACATGGGGAATACGCATTTTGGGACCCCCACCCCTTTTTCTCATTTAGCTGGCCTGCAACAAATCACAGGTGGTCCACTAGTGCTTGGAAAGGCGCTACCGCCAGCTTCTTGTTACACACAAAACGAAACCACTCCAATTACAGATAGAGCCTGCACTACAAGTCGTGGAGTAATCCACCCAGGTCCATACAACAAGCAACACAGCAGAATCCATTTCAAGCAAAGCCTCTCAATTTCTTTTAAATCGCCATTATGAATGCCCTAGCACATGCTCAATATATACTTTCTCTTCATTAGACATGAAAGACACATTCTTACATTTTTCCCCGTTTTCACAATCATACATATGTTTTAACCATTTCATTTAACAGCATACCTATAATCTGTATTCAATTTAATAGGCTATTTTCAAATAACAATGCACAATGTTTCATGACTTGAAATGTGCATGTTTTATTAATGCCACAGAAAACAGGATGAATAGCAACCTTGTGCTATTGTGCTTGGCTTAACCTATGCTCCAGAATGTTACCACAAAGGTGAATATGGCAAACAAATACTCTCAAACACTTTAAACATGCCTATCTCTAAGTGAAATACTCTGTTAAAACAGTTTCCATGTATTTAGGGCTGAAAATGAATGTTTTAGAGTAAAACAAAGTGGAGCAATAATGCCGCAAAATTTCAATTTTTGTGCTGCAAAATTTTTAAATCTATGCCTCAATATCCTGGGGTTCTGACTTTACTAGGGAATTATAGAGTGGTTAAAGTCCTTGCCAATTAGGTGTACCAATTTCCTACATCATGTTTAGGGCGAGAGCACTGGCACTGGGGCCTAGACAGCAGACCCCAGTGCACTTTCAGACTCATAACCATCAGTACTGGGGCAAAGAATTGTGGGTGTGGCCATACAAAAAGGGGACTTTTCAACACCTCTATTTATACTGGTCTCAAGGGACCCCACTCCAATCCGTATCTCACTCATCCATTCAACTAGCAAAATGTGTAACAGGCACTCAATTCACATTCCAAACCTATACAGACACAGCACTCCTCGGACCTAAATATGTATTGCACTGTGTAAAATTCTAGCGTTTACACATAACTGTTGCAGCAATTATAGTCTTCAGCTCGTCACCAAACCAAACCTTGTGGCTCTCACGTTTTCAGATCGATTAAACATTTTAAGTTGACAGCAGATCTGTACAAACAAAGGGGCATATTTATCAAATTTTCACACAAGCCACCTTGCTGTACGGTGTTAAAGGGATAGGGCAAGAATGCACCATACTTAATATTATACGGCACATTCCTGCTCTCTGCCTGAACTGGCGCATAACTCAGACACCCTTACACCATGGTGCAAGAGTGCCTGCATTGAAGGCAGGATTGTTGTTTTGCAGGAAGGGATGCCTTCCTGCAGAAAAACAATCCTCAGAGGCATTTTCCTCTTTCAGAATGCAGCACACGGAGAAAGAGGAAAAAATTAGGAGAAATAAATATATTTCTCCTCGTTATGCCCCACCTGCAAAACTGTAGCATTTTTACACATTCCTAGGTCTACTACTAATGGTAAATTTAGGAATGCACCAAAGTACATGGATGATGCGTGGGTACACTCACCCTCCACCCATGAAATGACTTCCTGGGGGCAGAGTAACGCAGCACAGCGACTTGCAGGGTTTTACTGCATCCTGCATTACTCCACGTTTACCAAGCCACACAAGGTGGCCTTGCATGATTTGGAAATTATCATTCTAGGTATTACGTCACCCATACGCCCCCTTGCAAGGCGCAATGGCAACACAGCACAAAGATAAATATGGGCCAACATTTCTCTTGGTATATGCTTTTACAATGGACAAGTTGCTATAGCAAACATTACTAGGCTGGATCAAGCTAGTGACCTTCTAAGGCCTAGGAGGTTGATCACACCCCCGGTCATCAAATCTGAGATGCATAGCCGCTTCAGAGTCAATCTTGACATTCTTTTTGGTGCACTGGAACTGTCACTCCAGAATCCCCCACCTGGTGTGTGAGGGATTCCATAAGTAACAACAAACATGAGGGTCTGCTTTTAAAAGTAAGGATCCCTGGAAGTTGTCTGCCAAGTACAGGTTTTCATTTAATCAGATACAAAGGGTTAATTCAAGCTGGATGATCATGAATGGCAGTAAAATAAATTAAATAGTCTGCCCCATAAAGCCGAAAGAAATGGAAGGTTAGATCTGGGGGGTGTCTTCAATAAGCACTTTCATAAGTATACAGGAACTTCTTGTCCTTGTTCCTAGACAAACAGGGCTCCGCAGTGGTGTCTGTTGTACTTATACTACATGTTTTGCACAGCGCAGAATTTAAGTGCTTGCAGCTCTGCAGTCATCAGGAGTGCTCAACCCTTTGTAGCTGGCAATGAGCAGGCAGGCATAACTTAGGAGACAGGTGTGTACATCCTTTAAAAAACAACAATATATTTAATACGTAAGACACAACACACAAAATCCAACTCCAATTTATAAAAATAGGCTATATCTTTATGAACAAATAGACACCAAAACCACAAATATCCAATGTAGGGAACCAGAGATTTTCTTTTTTTAAGAATAAACACTTTCTAGTGCTTCATAATCTATAGTGCCTATAGTGTCGACACTTTTGAAACTCAAGTTCTTCGCTGTAATTGCACCTGGCTCCGACGAATTCCCCATAGGGGATCGCCCGAATCTGGTGGAACTGGTGCGAGCTTTCAGCATGTAAGATGGTATTACATGATGTTTCCTTCCTATGTAGTCAACTGTGAAGTGTATCTGACTTGATGTAGAGTTCCACATCAAGAAATGTGATGTTAGAAACGTTAGAGTCGCTTGTGAACCTCATGTTCATGTCGTTCGAGTTCAGATATCTACAAAACTCCTCAAGTTTCCCTTCGGACCCTGACCATAGTAATAGACAATCATCTATGTAGTGTCCTCAGTATATTATAGAATCCACCCATGCAGCCCCTTTCGGCCTCCAAATCCAGTTAGATTCTAAAACACCCATGTAGAGGTTTGCAAATGAGGGAGAGAACTTAGAGCCCAAGGCTACGCCTTTGGTCTGTTTGTACCAGATATTGTCGTAAATAAAGAAATTGTTATTGAGAATGATATCCATCATTGCAATAAGCATGTTGGTGTGTTGCCATAAAGTGGCTGGTCTGTTTTGTAGCAGACTATTGATTGCTTTGAGTCCTAACTCAGGTTCAATCGTGGTGAAGAGAGAGACTACATCTAAGGTGGCTAAGATCATGCCCGGTTGCCATTGGACATCAGCCAGGATACTGAGGATGGGTTTCGTGTCTTGGATATGAGATGGTACATTTTTGACCTTCTGCGCTCACATCCTAGAAATTTGATCTTAATTACTGTTCTTTTTTTGACATACTCTTCTCTAATGATTCTCTGGAGATTACCGACTTAGCACTTCGTGCCCAATTCATGTGAATTTAATATGGACACGCTTTTTTACTTTAAGACAATTTATTTTTCCTGACAGGTCAACTGACCTCATAGGTCCTTTTTCTAGTGTTTTCAGCCTAACAGGGATAAGCCTTTTCACTTGTAACTTGTATAAAACATTTGTATTCAAATCAGAGATTACACCTTAGTGTGTTTAATACATACATGTATATATAATTTTGATTGTACACTTCCATTCACAGTGTGATGTCACTTCAAATACTATGTTTCACCATTTGCCAAGTTTGTCTCATCTCGTTGGCCCGCATTTGTTTCTTTCACATCCAACCTTGAGTTTCCACGTCTTAAACTCCATGGAACATGCTCCTGGAAGAAGTGACGTTTGCATTTATCCTGTGCACTTTTTTCCTTATTTCCTTATGGTGTCCACATGCCATTGGTGATTCTGACCCCCCCCTTTTTTCCTTTAGGATGTTTATTCCGATTGATATAATCAACCATATGTTTTTCCAGTGTTTTACTCATTGTTTTGTATCCTCCCCAGCCCTGAAGAAGTCACGGGATACTTCCCGCATGTGACGAAACACTTGTTGGCTGGTTGCTTTTCGTTGTTTGATTTATTAAATAACATTTATATAACATTCTGGTGTTGACCGAAGATTTTCACTTTATTCAAGACATTACCACTGTGGTTCTATCCTCATCACACCATTTTTGGTGTGGGTTTTTCGACTCACACGTTTGCAGGGTTAGAGGGTACTTCCCCCGACCTGTTGGCATCGTACATTTTTAGAGCATAATAGAAACAACCCTAATAAGGTTGAGCGCCAATCTTCCTGTCTTGACTAAAAACCGTACAGAGATAAAGAACTTCTTTCAGTGTTACTATAAAACTGACAGTACAATTTGTTGGATTAGTCAGAACTAGCATCTTGATACCTTGAATGACATTGTGATCTCGCTCCTTTCAATAATTATACTTAAATAAAATATTTCTATGGAGCTCATTATCAACAATGGGGAAAAAATTGATTTGGCAGTTTTCCCTCACCAGGGCTTACAAAACATCTTTTATAATATCCACGCTTACAATTACATGGTACCCTACCCCTGAGGTACCGGTGGAGACCTTAGGAGTGACATGTGTAAACATAAGGTAGATTACTACATTGGAAGTTCCTTTAATTACAAAGTCGAATGGCATATAATTTAACTTTAAAGACAGTCTTCAAAGCCAGGCTGCCTTTAAAACGACTGCAAAAACCACAGTTGATGGACAGAATGCAGAACAATGTCATAAATTCATCCCAGTACAGAGATCTGGGCTTAAATCCATCGTTTTTTTGCATTCCACACCACCCCAGTTCAGACATGGCCATATGCAAATCAGTCTGACCTGTGCCTCATGGTAACAGTCCAGCCCGAACTGCCAAGCCATGCCTTCCCTGGACCGGAAACAAGCTTCCGAGGACCGGTTTCTGGCATTTCAGCCATCTTCAGCCTGGCTTGCTTGAATCCAGTGGTGTGGAGAGCATGGGACTCACGTCTGAGCATACCCATCCCACTCGGGGTGACAATTGCAAAAACCACAGTTGATGGACAGAATGCAGAGCAATGTCATACATTCATCCCAGTACAGAGATCTGGGCCTAAATCCATCGTTTTTTTGCACTCCACACCACCCGAGTTCAAACATGGCCATATGCAAATCAGTCTGACCCTGTGCCTCATGGGAACAGTTCAGCCCGAACTGCCAAGCCATGCCTTCCCTGGACCGGAAACAAGCTTCAGAGGACCGGTTTCTGGCATTTCATCCGTCTTCAACCCGGCTTGCTTGAATCCAGTGGTGTGGAGAGCATGGGACTCACGTCTGAGCATACCCATTCCACTCGAGGTGACAATTGCAAAAACCACAGTTGATGGACAGAATGCAGAACAATGTCATACATTCATCCCAGTACAGAGATCCGGGCCTAAATCCATCGTTTTTTTGCACTCCACACCACCCCAGTTCAGACATGGCCATATGCAAATTAGTTTTACCCTGTGCCTCATGGGAGCAGTCCAGCCCGAACTGCCAAGCCATGCCTTCCCTGGACCGGAAACAAGCTTCCGAGGACCGGTTTCTGGCATTTCAGCCGTCTTCAGCCCGGCTTGCTTGAATCCAGTGGTGTGGAGAACATGGGACTCACGTCTGAGCATACCCATCCCACTCGGGGTGACAATTGCAAAAACCACAGTTGATGGACAGAATGCAGAACAATGTCATACATTCATCCCAGTACAGAGATATGGGCCTAAATCCATCATTTTTTTGCACTCCACACCACCCCAGTTCAGACATGGCCATATGCAAATCAATCTGACCCTGTGCCTCATGGGAACAGTCGAGCCCGAACTGCCACGCCATGCCTTCCCTGGATCGGAAACAAGCTTCCGAGGACCGGTTTCTGGCATTTCAGCCGTCGTCAGCCCGGCTTGCTTGAATCTAGTGGTGTGGAGAGCATGGGACTCACGTCTGAGCATACCAATCCCACTCGGGGTGACAATTGCAAAAACCACAGTTGATGGACAGAATGCAGAACAATGTCATACATTCATCCCAGTACAGAGATCTGGGCCTAAATCCATCATTTATTTGCACTCCACACCACCCCAGTTCATACATGGCCATATGCAAATCAGTCTGACCCTGTGCCTCATGGGAACAGTCCCGCCCGAACTGCCAAGCCATGACTTCCATGGACCGGAAACAATCTTCCGAGGACCGGTTTCTGGCATTTCAGCAGTCTTCAGCCCGGCTTGCTTGAATCCAGTGATGTGGAGAGCATGGGACTCACGTCTGAGCATACCCATTCCACTTGAGGTGACAATTGCAAAAACCACAGTTGATGGACAGAATGCAGAACAATGTCATACATTCATCCCAGTACAGAGATCTGGGCCTAAATCCATCGTTTTTTTGCACTCCACACCACCCCAGTTCAGACATGGCCATATGCAAATCAGTCTGACCCTGTGCCTCATGGGAACAGTCCAGCCCGAACTGCCAAGCCATGCCTTCCCTGGACCGGAAACAAGCTTCCGAGGACCGGAATGGCATGGTGAGCAGAAAAAATGATGGATTTAGGCCCAGATCTCTGTACTGGGGTGAATGTATGACATTGTTCTGCATTCTGTCCATCACCTGTTGTTTTTTGCATCTGTCACCCCAAGTGAGACGGGTATGCTCAGACGTGAGTCCCGTGCTCTCCATGCCACTGGAATCAAGCTATCCAGGCTGATGAGGGCTGAAAGCTGAAACCGGTCCTTGGATGGTGGTTTCCAGTCCAGGGAGGACCTGGCTTGGCAGTTCGGGTTGGACTGTTCCCATGGGGCACAGGGTCAAGACTGATTTGCATATGGCTGGGTTCAAACTGGAATGGCATGGTGAGCAAAATAATTATGAATTTAGGCCCAGATCTCTGTACTGGGGTGAATGTATGACATTGTTCTGCATTCTGTTCATCACCTGTTGTTTTTTGCATTTGTCACCCCGAGTGAGACGGGCATGCTCAGACGTGAGTCCCGTGCTCTCCATGCCACTGGAATCAAGCTATCCAGGCTGATGAGGGCTGAAAGCCCAAAACCAGTCCTTGGATGCTTGTTTCCAGTCCAGGGAGGACCTGGCTTGGCAGTTCGGGTTGGACTTTTCCCATGGGGCACAGGGTCAAGACTGATTTGCATATGGCTGGATTCAAACTGGAATGGTATGGTGAGCAAAAAAAACTATGGATTTAGGCCCAGATCTCTGTACTGGGGTGAATGTGTGACATTGTTCTGCATTCTGTCCATCACCTGTTGTTTTTAGCATTAGTCACCCCGAGTGAGATCGGCATGCTCACACGTGAGTCCCGTGCTCTCCATGCCATTGGAATCAAGCTATCCAGGCTGATGTGGGCTGAAAGCCCGAAACCAGTCCTTGGATGCTTGTTTCCAGTTCAGGGAGGACCTGGCTTGGCAGTTCGGGTTGGACTATTTCCATGGGGCACAGAGTCAAGACTGATTTGCATATGGCTGGGTTCAACCTGGAATGGCATGGTGAGCAAAAAAACGATGGATTTAGGCTCAGATGTCTGTACTGGGGTGAATGTATGACATTGTTCTGCATTCTGTCCATCACCTGTTGTTTTTTGCATTAGTCACCCCGAGTGAGACGGGCATGCTCAGACGTGAGTCCCGTGCTCTCCATGCCACTGGAATTAAGCTATCCAGGCTGATGAGGGCTGAAAGCCCGAAACCGGTCCTTGGATGCTAGTTTCCAGTCCAGGGAGGACCTGGCTAGGCAGTTCGGGCTGGACTGTTCCCATGGTGCACAGGGTCAAGACTGATTTGCATATGGCTGGGTTCAAACTGGAATGGTGAGCAAAAAATGATGGATTTAGGCCCAGATATCTGTACTGGGGTGAATGTATGACATTGTTCTGCATTCTGTCCATCACCTGTTGTTTTTTGCATTTGTCACCCCGAGTGAGACGGGTATGCTCAGACGTGAGTCCCGTGCTCTCCATGCCACTGGAATCAAGCTATCCAGGCTGATGAGGGCTGAAAGCCCAAAACCGGTCCTTGGATGCTTGTTTCCAGTACAGGGAGGACCTGGCTTGGCAGTTCGGGCTGGACTGTTCCCATGGGGCACAGAGTGAAGACTGATTTGCATATGACTGGGTTCAAACTGGAATGGCATGGTGAGCAAAAAAACGATGGATTTAGGCTCAGATCTCTGTACTGGGTGAATTTAGAACATTGTTCTGCATTCTGTCCATCACCTGTTTTTTTTGCATTAGTCACCCCGAGTGAGACGGGCATGCTCAGACATGAGTCCCGTGCTCTCCATGCCACTGGAATCAAGCTATCCAGGCCGATGAGGGCTGAAAGCCCAAAACCGGTTCTTGGATGCTTGTTTCCAGGCCAGGGAGGACCTGGCTTGGCAGTTCTGGTTGGGCTGTTCCCATGGGGCACAGGGTCAAGACTGATTTGCATATGGCTGGGTTCAAACTGGAATGGCATGGTGAGCAAAAAAACTATGGATTTAGGCCCAGATCTCTGTACTGGGGTGAATGTATGACATTGTTCTGCATTCTGTCCATCACCTGTTGTTTTTTGCATTTGTCACCCCGAGTGAGACGGGTATGCTCAGACGTGAGTCCCTTGTTCTCCATGCCACTCGAATCAAGCTATCCAGGCTGATGAGGGCTGAAAGCCCGAAACCGGTCCTTGGATGCTTGTTTCCAGTCCAGGGAGGACCTGGCTTGGCAGTTCGGGCTGGACTGTTCCCATGGGGCACGGGGTCAAGACTGATTTGCATATGGCTGGGTTCAAACTGGAATGGCATGGTGAGCAAAAAAAAACGATGGATTAAGGCCCAGATCTCTGTACTGGGGTGAATGTATGACATTGTTCTGCATTCTGTCTATCACCTGTTGTTTTTTGCCTTTAAAACGACAGCAGGCAGCACAGCAGTGAACTCTCCAGTGCAGGAAATTTGCTGGGCCTCTAAACCTCCCTGCCCTATTATAAAGTAGGGACTTATAGGTAGTTTGAATCCCCCTTGCTTTAGTATATACTAGGGACTTACAGGGGTTTGTCATTGCCAATTGTAATTATACCTAACCACCATATAACTTTATGGCAGAGCACTGGCCTTGGGTTTGTCAAGCAGGGCATAGTCAGAGTCAGTTATGACCAGTAGCAAAAAATGGGGGTGATCAGGGCCAAAAGGATGACTTTCTCACACAGCCCACCCAGACGAAAGTTGATGGGTAACTAACCTACACCCTGGTAGTCCTCATCAGCTAAGTGGAAACACCTGGAAAGTCCATCTACATTGGCAGGGGCAGTTCTGGGACTGTGTTCCACTGTGAAGGCCATTCCCTATTCGCAAATGGACCACCTCTCCCCTTTATCTGCATGAACCATCTAAGAGCTCTATGGTCAGTTTGAACACTGACGTGAGTGCCAAATAGGTATGGCCTCAACTTCTTTAGGGACCAAACCATAGCAAAGTCTTCCCTCTCAATGACACTCCATCTTTGTCCTCTGGGAAGACGTTGCCTATTGATGAAGGCAACTGGCTGATAAAAGCCCTGTTGATTTGCCTGTACCAACACTGCCCCAATCCCTCACTCTGAAGCATCTGTCTGAGCCATAAATTCCTTGGTGTAGTCAGGGGCATGTAGCACTGGTGCTGAACATAAAGCCACTTTCAGAGTGTCAAAAGGCTTCGGACACTCTGGGGTCCAAATGATTTTCCTGGGCATCTTCTTAGAGGTAAGTTCTGTTAGGGGATTCACAATGGTCCCATAGTTCTGAACAAACTGTCTAAGGTACCCAGTCAGGCCAAGGAATCCCCTAACCTGAGTGCGGGTGGTAGGAGCTACCCATTCAACAATGTATGTATCTTGGGCTGGAGAGGTTGTACTTGACCTCCATCTAAAAGGGGATCACCACTGAACACTGCCCTATTTTGCACTTACTGCCTTTAATAGTCAGGCCTGCCTGCTGCAGGGCCTGAAGCACTTCCTTCAGGTGGGACAAATGATCCTCCCAGGTGGAACAGTACAATGCTATATCATACAGATAAGCAGCACTGAACTGTTCCAAGCCATACAAGATGCTGTTCACTAACCTTTGAAAGGTGGCATAGGCATTTGTTTAAGTCAAAGGGCAATACTTTAAATTGATAATGTCCCTCTGGTCCGGAGAATGCTGACCTCTCCTTTGCTCCTTCAGAGAGGGCAATCTGCCAGTAGCCTGGGTTCAAATCAAAGGCACTCAGGCACTTAGCAGCCCCTAACATATCAATGAGCTCATCCACTCCATGTAAAGGGTGAGCATCAGTCCCAGTAACTACATTCAGCCCTCTGTAGTCCACACAGAACCTTTACTCCTTATTTCCCCGCTGGGTTCAGGTTTGGGCACCTGCACCATTGAGCTGGCCCATGGACAGTTTATTTTTGACAGGTAGGTTGTCACCCGTGTCAATGTCATGTGTACACTAAATGGTGATACTTGGGGCAAAGAGAACAGATCAGTAACCTGCCTCAGCACCTGCTTGCAGTCTCTGTTCTGCTGGTCTGTCAGTTTGGGAGGGAGTACAACTCCCGCCACTGACTCATCTTGCACATTGTGGAAGAAGAGGTCTGGCAATGGCTCAGTCTCGTCTTCTCCTCCCTCATCTGTGACCATCAACATGGTCATGTCTGTCCTATCTTGGTGGGGTTTCAATATGTTGACATGCAGGACCATGTTGGGGTTCCTGGGGGTGTTAAGGTCCACTAGGTAGGTAACCTCACCCCTCTTCTGTAGGATTGGGCGGGGCCCAGTCCAGGGCCGGTCCTAGGCATGGGCGGTATGGGCAGCTGCCCAGGGCCTCGCGCTCAGGGGGCCCCCTGCCGGCCCTGCAGAGTAGGGAAAAGCGCACTCGCGCAGGCAGTAAGGCACTTAGAGGGGCCTCACATCTTCCCTTTCGCCCGGGGCCTCAGAAGGCCTCAGAAGGCCTAGGACCGGCTCTGGCCCAGTCTACTTGTCCTAGATGGCCCACGGAGCGACAGGCTCCAACACCCACACCAACTGTCCTGGAGTGTACTCAGGCATGGCAGCCTTCTGGTCATACCAGTGATTCATGAGCTCCTGGCTTGCCTCCAGTTTCCTGTTTGCTTTAGAATTAAATCTCTTTTTTATTGGCAAAGCCCTTAATAAAACCATTACACAGCAAGCCACCTACAACCCTGTTGGGCCGGCCGCGATGACAATTCCAACAAGGCCAGCATACACAGCAATCAATGGGTGTGTAATAATAAATAGGGGTTACACAGCATGCCACCTACGACCCATCATGAGCCAGCCGCGCCACTAAAGGAGCAGGTGGAGCTGATTTGATGCCTGAATACATTCAGATAACAAACAATACCCATTAACATGGCAGTGCATCCCCAAGAAGGTGCCCTCGTACAAATATAGCTGCTAAGACAGCCGAGTTACCAATTTCAAACCTAAAACAAAGGAAAATACCCCAAAAATGAAACAAGAGTCTTGAGAACCCCCATTCCTCTTCCCAGCACCGTGCGAGCGAGCCAAGATACATGGGATTGTTGCACCCTGGGAGAAAACAAGGTTACGGTGTTCATGCAGTGACACTAGTGGCTTCATCCACCTCCTGATCGTCTTGAATCAACCTCGGAATACGTAAATATTTTGGGCAGGTCAGCTCCTGAAACTCACAGGAGAGGATAGAGATAAAGGGGGCTCAGATTTTGGTGTAGTCGGATTTGTCGCCTAGGGTTGCCATCGGCAATTGTCCCATACCAAGCAGAGACCACAACTGATGAAGCCACTGTTGGTGATCCGGGATTCTATCAGTGTTCCAGCTGGACAATATCACTCGGTGGGCAGCGTTTAGTGCCAAGGCCATCTGCCTACCTTTTATTGAGCGAAGCGAGAATGTTAATGTAATGGGAAGTCCTAAAAGTGTTTATGCGGGAAATCTAGGGATGGCAGTATTGAAGGCCCCATCAACCTCATCCAGGACATGCTCCCAGTAGCTAGAAAGCTTCGGGCAGTGCCCCAAGAGATGAAGTAATGTGCAAGGACTGCCACAGCCCGGCCAGCACAGACGTCACACTGAGAATTCTATTTCTGTATCCGGAAGGGAGTGTAATACCAATAGGAAATAATTTTATAGGAAGTTTTGGCCCATTTCCTCCTCCCACCGTTTCTGGCTTGGGATCTGCCTTTGTGTAACATCTTAGTCAAGTGTGAGTACATTTCCGAAATTATTGTTTTATCGTCTTTCTTGAGGAACAACCATTTTTCAAATGCAAACATTGGTCTACTTGCCTAAGGCGGCGTAGACGCGCTAAGCAACCAATGCAACATTTACGAATGGAGAAATTGATCCAATTCTGACAAGCCATAATCTTCCTTAGGTTGGGCGAATGGTATAGGGCCATTATGATCATAGAGACAACCCAAACGCTTACACCCACCCTTCACCGAATGTCTGTCGACGACCTTAGCCATGCCCGGAGAAAAGTCCAGGTTTGAGAATAAGGGGGTCAAGGTAGAGGGGAATGTGGTGAGGCCTGGGAAAATTGCGACCCTATCCCAGACTTGGAATTTCAGGCGTGTTACAGGGGAAGAATAAAGCCCCATGCTCTAGAGGACCTAGGCAGCCACCCCTACCTCCAAATATGACTTCCTGCGACCGTCTGGTCCATGAAGACCCAGTGCTTTTTCGTGAGTTGATGGTTCCACTCCATTAAATATTGCAACAGCGCGTCCTGATAGTAGCGTGTCACATTGGGTATCGCGAGGCCACAGTTTCGCTTCGAGCGTTGCAGAAGTTGTTTCTGCAGCCTTGGTTTTATGGTCTCCCAAATGAAGCGATCGATCTCCTGTTGGAGCTTATTAAGCAAGCCTGGGGAGGGGGGGTTACAACGGAAGGGTCTGAAAAATGTATAGGGCTCTAGGAAGGCCATTCATCTTCACTGCAGCGAGTCTACCAAACCACAACAAAGGAAGCCGCTGCCACTGTACAAGTCCTTACAGATAAGGGCAAGAAGCCTGGAATAGTTCGCCTCAGCGGTCTTCACCAGACTTCTACTAAGGACCAGTCCGAGATATGGTAGGTCCTCAGCAACCCAAGCGATGTTGAACTGAGAGCGCAAGATGCCATCTGTGTGCGAGTAGGAAGTCAGATTCAAGATTTGTGATTTTTGCATGTTGACCCGGAAGCCTGAGATTTGCTCAAACGCTTGGAGTTCCACAAAAATAGCCACGAGTGAGGTCACAGGATGATTGATGGAAAAAATGACGCGTCCGCTTAGAGGCTCTCCGGCACCATCGAGTTCCGCAGTCTGATTCAGACAGGACCGGGCCTGCTCCGACTGTCGAGGGGCCGGTGCAATCACCGAATGTTGCTCGCCTCATCCTTCCAGAAACCTCTTGCTCTCCTCAGAGCTGCGCAATGGCTGCCAGCGGCAGACCTGCGTTCCTGTCTGTGACCTCAAGAAAGGGGGTCAGGCTCTGTTTGTAAATTTCCCAGTGGAGACACTGACGCCCTGCAGCAGGGGGAATCCTCTGGTGCCTAAATAGAGGAGG
Organism: Lissotriton vulgaris; assembly: GCF_964263255.1. Classification (NCBI taxonomy): domain Eukaryota; kingdom Metazoa; phylum Chordata; class Amphibia; order Caudata; family Salamandridae; genus Lissotriton; species Lissotriton vulgaris. The sequence continues at coordinate 366,461,436 of NC_141698.1, forward strand.
CTTGGGCAAGCGCGTGATGATGCTATAGGCCCAGCGGGGACAGAGCGCGATTGAAGCAGTATTCCAGCACATTGTTCTTTGCTTCCTTAAGAGGCTTTTCCCAAGACTCTTTCACCAGGCACAAAGGCCCTCTCACAGGGTGCCCAAACCACAACTCAAAGGGGCTAAATCCAACTACTTTCTGTGGGAACTCCCTGTAGGCAAACAGTAGGCATGCAAAGTGAACATCCCATCTCTTCCTGAGTTTGTTAGACAAACCATTGATCATGCCCTTCAGGGTCTTATTGAACTTCTCCAGCAGATCATTAGTTTGGGGATAATATGGGGCGGTGAACTTGCAGGTAACATCACATTCATCCACTTTGCCTTCAGATAGCTGAACATAAAGTTTTATTTTATTTTAATTACATTTTTTATTTTTTTAGTTCTGTAGCGGGTTGGGGTTTTATAGGGGAATAGGGTGGAAAGTAATTGAATTACAATAAATTAGTGATTCTTTTTTATTTATTTAATTTAGATTTTATAGTGTTAATTGTGGGAGGTAATTTATTTAACCCTGGGCGTAGGACTAGGCTACGCTAGCGTAGTTTGCGCAACTACGCGCTACGTGAATTGCACGTAGCACAGTGCAGAAATGCGTAGTGGGAATTTTTTTCTTGCTCGCGACCCTCAACGTCAAAATGGCGGCCGCGAGCGAGCAAAATAACATCCTGGCGAGACTTTTTCCTTGTTCGCGATCAGCGACATCAAGTTGCCGATTGCGAGCGTTGGAAATAAACCTCCCAGCGAGATTTTCAACACGGGAGGTCAGGTTTCTTATTGCGAGTGGTCACGTATTCTTGCGACCGCTTGCAATGAGAAACTACCAGTCCGCAATGAGAAAGCTGCCACTCGAGTACAAATCTACTCGAGCGGCAGAAACCGATCGCTTGCACTGTGCAAGATGCAGTTTGAAATGATTGCACAGTACGGACAAGAATCCGGCACTGTGCAAACAGTGCGAATAGCATTTTGCAGAGTGCACTACGCAGTTTGCGTAGCTTGCATAGTGCGAAGTGCACTTCGCGTAGCTACGCGTAGCGCTACTACGCAAACTACGCCCAGGATTATATTTATTTGTAATTGATTATTAATTGGTTGTTAATTAATTTTTAATAATTATGGTAATTGTGTAATTATTTTAGGTGTGGGTTGTGGGGTTTAAAGGGGTAAAAGTGGGAAGGTATTGATTTTTGATTAATTTAATAATTAGTTGCAATTTATATTAATTCATTGATTGAAAATTAATTATATAAATTGTGTAATTAATTTTAGGTGCGGGTTGTGGGGTTTATAGGGGTAAAGGGTGGAAAGTAATTTATATTCAATTAGTTAATAATTAGTTGTTAATTTATAATAACTAATTAATTGATCATTAATTATGGTAATTTTGTGATTTCTTTTTAGGTGGGGGTTGTGGGGTTTATGGGGTAAAGGGTGGGAAGGAATTTATTTTTAATTAATTAATAATTAGTTCTTAATTAATATTGATTAAATAATTGAAAATTAAATATGGAATTCGTGTAATGAAGTTTAGGTGTGGGTTATGGGGTTTATAGGGGTAATTTGTGGGAAATCGTTTATGTTTAATTATTTAATAGATGGTTGATCATTAATATTATTAATTAATTGATATTTAATTAGGGTAGTTTATATTTGTTTGTGTGTGGGTTTTACTTTTTATGGGGTAAAGGGTGGGGAGTAAATAATTGTACTTACTTTATAATTAGTTTTTATATATTATTAGTTTTTTATTTGAAAATAAGTTGTAATTGTGTCATTAATTTTTTTCAGGTTAATTTTACCAGTGGTTTGTGGGGATTATAGGGGTAAAGTGTGGGAAGTTTATTAATTGTTATGAGTTTTAATTTGTTTTTTAATTAATAATATTTCTTTAATTGGTAATTAATTGTGTTAATTATGTAAGTAAATTTTTTGTAAAATGTAGTTATGGGTTGTGAATTGTGTGGTGGTATATGGTTTGGAAATAAAAAAAGTTAATTTATGTAATAAGTAATGTTTTTGATTCTAAATATTTACTAATTGAACATATTTATTTGTTTGACAATTATTTTTTATTTTATTTAATATAATATTTATAGGTATTTGTCATATGCATTTAACATTATATTCTGTTTTTTTAGTTTGCAATATTAAATATATTTGTATTTTAAATTTTAATAGATGTATATATTTTTTATTTTAGTTTTTTAAATATTTTTGTTGTTAATATTTTGTTTGTTTTTACGTTTGAACTGACTGGAGTGAGAATATTAATTGTTACCCCTTTGCAATCCAACATTTTCCCTACCATTGCACTAATTGGAGTGGGAATAGTAAATGTTAACCTGCCACTATCCAACATTTTCCGTACTGTTGAACCCACTGCAGTGGGAATAGTAAGTTTTACCGTTCCGCTATCCAACACTTTCCTTACTGTTGCACTCACTGGTGTGGGCCTAGTAATTTTTACCCGTCAGCTATACTTTCCCTACTGTTACACTCACTGGAGTGGGAATAGTAAGTTTTAGCCCTCCGCTATCCAACACTTTCTCTACTGTTGCCCTCACTGGAGTGGGAATAGTAAGTTTTTACCCCTATGTAATCCAACACTTTCCCTACGGTTGCACTGAGTGGAGTGGGAATAGTAAGTTTTACCTCTTTGCTATCCAACACATTCCCCACTGTTGCACTGATTGGAGTGGGAATAGTAATTTTTACCCCTCTGCTATCCAACACTGTCCCTACTGTTACACTCACTAGAGTGGGAACAGTGAGTTTCACCAATCCGCTATTCAACACTTTCTCGACTGTTGCACTCACTGGAGTGGGAATACTAATTTTAATCCCTCCGCTATCAAACACTTTCCCTACTGTTGCATTGACTGGAGTGGTAAATTTAAGTTTAAAGATTTTTTAAATAGTTTAATGTTTTAATTTGTAATATTAAATACATTTGTATTTTAATTTTTAATAGATTGATATATTTTTTTTATTTATTTTGTTTTTTAAATATTTTTGTTGTTAATATTTTGTTTGTTTTTATGTTTGAACTGACTGGAGTGAGAATATTAATTGTTACCCCTTTGCAATCCAACATTTTCCCTACCGTTGCACTAATTGGAGTGGGAATAGTACATTTTATCCTGTCACTATCCAACATTTTCCGTACTGTTAAACTCACTGAAGTGGGAATCGTAAGTTTTACTGCTCCGCTATCCAACACTTTCCTTACTGTTGCACTCACTGGAATGGGACTAGTAATTTTTAACCGTCAGCTATACTTTCCCTAATATTACACTTACTGGAGTAGGAATAGTATGTTTTACCCCTCCGCTATCCAACACTTTCTCTACTGTTGCCCTCACTGGAGTGGGAATAGTAATTTTGACGGCTATGTAATCCAACACTTTCCCTACTGTTGCACTGACTGGAGTGGGAATAGTAAGTTTTACCTCTTCGCTATCCAACACATTCCCCACTGTTGCATTGATTGGAGTGGGAATAGTAATTTTTAGCCATCTGCTATCTAACACTTTCCCTACTGTTACACTCACTAGAGTGGGAACAGTGAGTTTCACCCATCCGCTATTCAACACTTTCTCGACTGTTGCACTCACTGGAGTGGGAATAGTAATTTTTACCTCTCCGCTATCCAACACTTTCCCTACTGTTGCATTCACTGGAGTGGGAATAGTAATTTTAACCCCTCCGCTATCCAACACTTTCCCTACTGTTGCATTGACTGGAGTGGTAAATTTAAGTTTAAAGTTTTTTTAAATAGTTTAATGTTTTAATTTGTAATATTAAATATATTTGTATTTTAATTTTTAATAGATTTATATATTTTTTTATTGATTTTGTTTTTTAAATATTTTTGTTGTTAATATTTTGTTTGTTTTTACGTTTGAACTGACTGGAGTGAGCATATTAATTGTTACCCCTTTGCAATCCAACATTTTCCCTACCGTTGCACTAATTGGAGTGGGAATAGTACATTTTATCCTGCCACTATCCAACATTTTCCGTACTGTTGAACTCACTGCAGTGGGAATCGTAAGTTTTACCGCTCCGTTATCCAACACTTTCCTTACTAGTGCACTCACTGGAGTGAGACTAGTAATTTTTACCCGTCAGCTATACTTTCCCACTGTTAAACTCACTGGAGTGGGAATAGTAAGTTTTACCCCTCCGCTATCCAACACTTTCTCTACTGTTGCCCTCACTGGAGTGGGAATAGTAATTTTGACCCCTATGTAATCCAACACTTTCCCTACTGTTGCACTGACTGGAGTGGGAATAGTAAGTTTTACCTCTTCGCTATCCAACACATTCCCCACTGTTGCATTGATTGGAGTGGGAATAGTCATTTTTAGCCCTCTGCTATCCAACACTTTCCCTACTGTTACACTCACTAGAGTGAGAACAGTGAGTTTCACCCATCCGCTATTCAACACTTTCTCCACTGTTGCACTCACTGGAGTGGGAATAGTAATTTTTACCTCTCCGCTATCCAACACTTTCCCTACTGTTGCATTCACTGGAGCGGGAATAGTAATTTTAACCCCTCCGCTATCCAACACTTTCCCTACTGTTGCATTGACTGGAGTAGTAAATTTAAGTTTAAAGATTTTTTAAATAGTTTAATGTTTTAATTTGTAATATTAAATATATTTGTATTTTAATTTTTAATCGGTTTATATATTTTTTTATTTATTTTGTTTTTTAAATATTTTTGTTGTTAATATTTTGTTTGTTTTTACGTTTGAACCGACTGGAGTGAGCATATTAATTGTTACCCCTTTGCAATCCAACATTTTCCCTACCGTTGCACTAATTGGAGTGGGAATAGTACATTTTATCCTGCCACTATCCAACATTTTCCGTACTGTTGAACTCACTGCAGTGGGAAAAGTAAGTTTTACCGCTCCGTTATCCAACACTTTCCTTACTAGTGCACTCACTGGAGTGAGACTAGTAATTTTTACCCGTCAGCTATACTTTCCCACTGTTACACTCACTGGAGTGGGAATAGTAAGTTTTACCCCTCCGCTATCCAACACTTTCTCTACTGTTGCCCCCACTGGATGGGAATAGTAATTTTTACCCCTATGTAATCCAACACTTTCCCTACTGTTGAACTGACTGGAGTGGGAATAGTAAGTTTTACCTCTTCGCTATCCAACACATTCCCCACTGTTGCACTGATTGGAGTGGGAATAGTAATTTTTACCCCTCTGCTATCCAACACTTTCCCTACTGTTACACTCACTAGAGTGGGAATAGTGAGTTTCACCCATCCGCTATTCAACACTTTCTTGACTGTTGCACTCACTGGAGTGGGAATAGTAATTTTTACCTCTCCGCTATCCAACACTTTCCCTACTGTTGCACTCACTGGAGTGGGAATAGTAATTTTAACCCCTCCGCTATCCAACACTTTCCCTACTGTTGCATTGACAGGAGTGGTAAATTTAAGTTTAAAGATTTTTAAAATATTTTAATGTTTTAATTTATAATAGAATGGTTTTTAACCCGTTGCGTGTTCAGTCACGGCAGCTGTCTCCTCATGACGTCGTGGAGCCTTCATGCCGCTGGCACTCCGCCCACGTTGCACTAAATCCCGCCCGGATTAATGAGCAGGGCGGGGTCATGACGGCCCCACGCCGTCATGAGCACACGCCTCCCGGGACTCATGACAGTGTGGTGCCATCATGAGCACCGAAGTTCCCGTGCCTGCTCCCTAGCCACCGCGCCGCGGCGGATTTCTCACCACAGCGAAGTGGTTAAAAAATGATTTTATGTTATTGGTATATATATATATATATCCAAAATGCCGCGTCTCCACCCAGCGCGCAGAACTTCCGCACAGGAAGGGATAGCACGGACACGGACCAAGTAAATGCTGATAATTTATTAGTGCAAATTCAGCCGCATGACGTTTCGGCTCCGAGGAGCCTTGCTCACATGACAACGTTCTCAATAAAAAAAACGTTCTTTTAAAGTGCCAGTAATTAATTGTAACAGCGTCAAGTGTGAGGGCTGGACATTGACATGGACAAAATACTGGAGTTTAAATGCATCAGTAGAGACATTGCACAAGTTAGTATCGACATTATTACGATATTTAACACAATGTAAAACAATTGCAGTCAAATACTGTGATCTGTGTGTCTAAAATGGAAAAACAACACATTGTGGAATATGCAAATATATGGGCAAATTACAAGACCAAATCATGGTAAAATACCTGATATATATATATATATCCAAAGAAACATCCCACTCCATCAAAGAAGAAGATGCACGTACTCGAGGTCGGTAGGAATAAGGCTCATTTATTATAGTTCAGGTCTCCCTCGAACCCGCATATGTATATGACAGGAGCACCCGCCCGCAAGCAGTTCGGCAATTGGTAGAACAATACGTTGGAAGTGCCTGAACCACCGCTGACTGAGAAAAATGGAGCCTTTCGACACACAGTCGTCACTACCAGAGTTTAAGGTCTAATTGGTAACCAAACCAGTACCTGGGGGCACCTACCTGAGGAAAGTCAGGTGCAGGGCGAGGAACCAACATCATTTATGGGCTACAACTGGTGATTGAATGTACTTCAAATATTAATGAATGCACAACGTGCTTTTACTAAAGGGACAGCGATTACTGAAACGCATTTACAAGCGTGCATCCAATTTCACTTAGAAAAAGGACATCTAAATATGGCGGACATAAAAAAGCTAAAAAGGTTTAAGCCCGTTTTCTCTTTCTCTTTTTTTTCACCAGTGATCATCTGTACAATGGAAAGGAGATCAGGTCATTTAAATTGAAGCCCTGAGAACAGAATTGTGAGAAGCATTGAGAAAGGCTGTGTTGCCGAAACGTGTTTGCCAAAATAAATTATGCGATGATGTTCAGACACCGCGGAGTGCACCGATGTTTTGTTGGTTATGTGATTGCATGGTAAGCCACTACCATGAATGGGAGCACCTGCCCGCAAGCAGTTCGGCAAGATGAAGTGGCAATTGGTGGAACTATATATATATATATATATATATATATACATACATAATATATACTCTGTTACAGCAATGTAGTATTGTTTTACTGCCTATGAATGATAAATTGCAACTTTATTGGGCCAATCTATTCATCAATTTGGATAGCATAAATTTTAATATGTTACCACGATATTTGCACAATTTATTGAGCTGTGTAAACATGTCATGCTAGTACTTAAGTGTGTTTTCACTGTCAATGAATCTCAAATTGTATTTCTAAAAGCGATTGAGGACATGTCATCCCTTGAGAAAGTATTTGCCAAAACGCATTGTTGGTTGTGTGCACAATAAAGGTTATCTGTCCTCAGGTGTGCCGCTTTGTTATATATTACCTACTGGCAATCGCCAGTTGGTAGTTATAGTTAGAACCTAGTTTCAATGGGAAAAGCATTTTTTGATTTGATAATAACTTTGGCGTCGTTGGACGAATCTTCGTGAAATTCTCCAAAAAAAGGTCTATCCAGGTTAGCTCTTATGAAATGAAATGAAATGAAAAATTCCACTTGTATAGCGCATAACCACCCGGAGGCCTCGCAGCGCTTTAGACTGAATTGGTGTGTCGGGCTACTGGGTGAAAATTAGTACGCCTTTGAAAACAAGTAGGTTTTTAGATCTCTCCTAAATGACATTCGGTTGCTATTTTGTCTGAGAGTTAGGGGCAGGGAGTTCCATAATTTCGCCGCTGTATGAGTGAAGGAGCGTCCACCCCAACGGGCTTTCTTGACTTTTGCCATAGCTGCCAAATGCAATGAGGCCGAGCGCAAGGCTCTGGATGGTGAGTAAGGCCGCACTAGAGGGCGCAGGACTGCCGGGCCAGTTTGATGGAAAGATTTGTGCAAAATGCACATGGCCTTAAACTGTGTCCTGGCAGCCACTGGAAGCCAGTGGAGTTCCTTTAAAGCATTCCTCGCTGATTGCCAGCGGGGGATGTTGAACAATAGTCGGGCGGCACAGTTTTGGGTGACTTGAAGTTTTTTCGTCACTGCTACCGGGGCTCCTAGATATAAAACGTTTCCATAATCCAGGCGAGAGAGTATCAGGGCCTGGACCATGACCCTTCTTGCCTGGAGTGGAAGTAGGGGGAGCACTTTACGGAGCATTTTCATTAGCCCCATACAAGTAGAGGCAGTTTTGGTGGCTTGAACTGAAAAATCCAGCGCTCTATCAAGCCAGACTCCCAGGCTCTTTATCTGGTCCTTAGGAGGAGGGGGGACACCGAGGCATAAAGGCCAGCTAGAAGCTAAGGAAGTAGGGGAGGGATTACCTAGCATCATGATCTCGGTCTTCTCCCCATTGAGTTTGAGGTGGGAGAGTTGCATCCACCTAGCAACAGCCTCCAGACAAGGGCCCAAGGTGTTAGACGAACCCTCATTGTGGTCCAGAGAGACCACAAGTTGGGTATCGTCTGCGTAGGTGACAATCCGCACACCAAAAGGGAGGACTATCTTCTCTAGAGGCTGCATATAGACATTAAAAAGTGTGGGGCTCAAGGAGGAACCCTGCGGAACCCCACAGCTAAGTGGATGCTTTGATGATACCACCTCACCCTCAAACACCTGAAAAAACGTTCCTCCATGAAGGAAGTCAGCCAGGTCAAGGCCGCGCCCGACACCCCGATGCCTTTCAAACGATGTAGTAGTGTGGCATGGTTAACAGTGTCGAACGCGGCACTGAGGTCAAGAAGTATAATGGCTGTTTTTCCTCCCTGGTCCATTATAGCTCTAGCTGCCTCTGTCACTGCCAGAAGGGCAGTTTCCGTACCATGCTGGGGACGAAATCCCGTCTGGGAGACCTGTAGAAGATTGTTGGACTCCAAATAGTCCCCTAGAATTTTATTGATGTATCTCTCCAACAATTTGCTCATCCATGGAAGCAGTGAGATAGGGCGGAAATTGGACAGATTGTTCTGGTCCAAATTCGGCTTTTTCAGCAGTGCCCTTACCATCGCGCACTTCCATGTGGCAGGGACAGAGTTGGAGGTAATAGAGGTGTTGAGGGCCTCTAAAATGAACGGGCGGATGGTGTCAATCACTTTTACTAAGGTCTGAGGAGGGGCTGGGTCGTTTGGGGATCCTGAGGTGACTTTATGAACCAATACATCTAGAGTCTTGGGATCCAAGAGTGGAAAAGCGACCAATGAACAAGATACGGGCAGGTCAGAGTCCAGAGTAGCGGAGGATGCCACATTATCACTACCAGTTGAGAGTTGGGAATAAATGGCCTGAATCTTTTTGGAAAAGAAGGTGGCCAGATTCTCACAACGAACCTGTGCGCCTTCTGATGGCAGAATTTCTGGAGGAGGGGAGATTAAAGATTTGGCAATTTTAAAAATTTCCCTAGGGGAGTTAGCTGCCCTATTAATTTTAGTTTCATAGAACTCCGCCTGGGCAAGTTTTATTTCGTTCTTGTATTGCCTTATTGCCACTCTGTACTCCAGTTTCTTCAATTGAGAGCGGTCCTTCCTCCAGGCTCTCTCCGCTTTACGGCAGACTTGTTTCAACGTCCTGAGGGCAGGAGAGTACCAAGGTGCAACTTTAGATCTTTTTATCACTTGCAGAGAGGCCTTAGGGAGAACTTGATCTAATGTGGTGGAAATCCAGCTATTGAAATTAAGAACTGCCAGGTCAGAGTACTTGGTTTTTTTAGGTGGCTGTTTGGAAAGGGCTTGTTGCCACTTGAGAAGCGGAAGAGAGCTCCATTTCCTACCCCAGTGCCTATCATGAGTATGTGGGATAGAGGGAGTGTTAATTGACCAAATAAGGGGGATTAAAAAGTGGTCAGTCCAGGGTAGTGGTAGTGGTAACTCTACCAGTAAGTTGTCTAAGTTGCTATAAACGTGATCTAAAAGATGACCTTTAATGTGTGTCGCCTGAAAACCCTTTTGGGACATATCAATAGCCTGAAGATTTGACCGAAGATTATTAGCGGCAGCATTCAGGGGATCATCTAAATGCAAGTTTAAGTCACCTAGCAAAGTGAGATTAGCTGAGGTAAGCACTGAGTTAGCGGCTAACTCTGTTATATTAGCGATAAAGTCGCCAAGAGGGCCCGGTGGTCGATAGACCTGAAAGTTTGGGGGTGATTCATCAAGCCGGGCTGAGAAAAAAGGGGGGTCCCAAAAAGTGTTTTCTTGATGTTAATTCCCATAGGAAATTTTATTACAGGCTACAGCACGAACTGCTGAACGGAATTACACTAAGGAGCCCATTAGGATGGCGGAAGGACCTGCATCCGTCCGCCACCCCGGAGGTGGAGGGACCGTCAGCAGGGGCAGTGGTGGTCCCTCCGTTTGAATTAGGATGTGACCGCCACCCTGGCGGTCACATCCCGTATCTTTAACCTTGCGGCGGGTGCTGCTTGAAGCAGCACCTGCCGCAAGGTTAAAAATGCATGTATTGCATTTACATGCACAATGCGGCAGGCACCGCGCGGTGCCTGCAACTTTGTTCATGTAAATGCAGGGGGGTACCATAGGTACCCCCATGTGCACCCCCACCCCCTGACACCCTGGGGGCCCGCAACGGGCCCCCAAACTCAAAAGACCACATGCTTTTCCACGGCGGAAAAGCCGCTGTGGAAAAGCATGTTTCCTGCCCCATCCTAATATGGCTGGCGGTGTCTGATAGACACTGCTACCATATTAGAGCTTTTCCGCCATGGTCGGAAGGCGACCGCGGCGGAAAAGCGGCGGACGGTTTTCCCGACCGCCGATCACCCCCCAGCCATCCTAATCTGGTGGGGGGGTCTTTGAAGGCACTGCTGCGGTGATTCCGCATCCTCAGGCCGGCAGTGGCTTCCGCCGGCCCGGAGGATACGGAATCACCATAATCCTAATCGACCCCTAAATTTGGCAAAAAAGTAGAGCTTGGTTCAGAAAGCGACCTTTTTTTAAATGGTGTAAATCTGTTCAGTAGTTGCTGGGAAATTAAAAAAATAAAAGTGAAAAAATCATTTTCCCATAGGAAACTTTAGGCTACAGCTCGAACTGCTGAACGGAATGATACCAAACACGGCTAAAAGGTAGTGCTTGATTCAGAGAGTGTCTTTTTTTTAAAATGGTGTAAATCTGTTCAGTGGTTGCTGAGAAATTTAAAAAATAAAAGTTTTGATATCTGGGGCAGCGGTGAGTTCACGCAACCTCCCGACCACGCGCGTGACTGTGATTGGCTGTCACAACCACAAGCTTCACTGTTATTGGCTGCCAACACTCTAAACCAGGAAGTGTTGGCAGCCATCTTGTGACTCAGAAGAACCAAGTTACAAGAAAATAGGCGAAAAAAGATTCAAAGAGAAGAAAAGGGGGCAGAGTAGAAACACCCTGACCCCCAGTCCTGCTCACGGAAGTCCCACAATGATCCGCAGGCCTAAACATTTTTTTTCTTTGCAAAGAGCCATCAGAATGCACGCTGGGTGCACAAATATGGATGGCAAAAATTAAAATGAAATGGAGCGGGGTCGCACCCCTTCATTTAAATAAGCCCCCGGGTGGGCCAGGTTTCGAGGGCAATCCTATAATTATATTTTGGGGGCTTGCGGGGCCACCGCAGCACTGGGGACCGCCACCTCCCATGTAAATTAGATGCAGGAGGGCACAGAGACCTCCCACAGTCCAGGGGATGGTCACCTCCCTGGGGCTTGTTTTGTAATTGTTCGGGGGGCTTCGAAGCCATCCCAAGTCCCATGGATCGCCACCCTCCGGGGCTTTAATTAAATATGCAGGGTGGGTCTTGCGGGCCCTCGAAGCCTCGGGGACCACCTCCTCCCGGGGGCTGTGGAAATAGAGGGAGGGGGGCCGAGCGCTCCCCCTCCTGGAGCGCTTAATGGGCCTAGGACTGCCACACCCCAGGTCCGGCTCCTGCAATGTCCTAGGGTGTGCATCCCTGGGACATTTCCGTTTGCTATGACAAGGTGGGAGCATGGCTTCCACCCTGTGATAGCAAACCCTGGTTTTCTTAGTTGAAGCAAGAGGAGGAAAACCTTGTCTCGCTTCAATAAAGCGAATCCGGATGGTAAAAATGAAGCAAAAAAGGGAGTGGGGTCTCACCCCTTCATCTAAATGAGCCCCTGGGTGGGCCAGGTTCCGGGAGCAATCCAATAATTATATGTTGGGGGCCTGCGGGGCTTCCGCAGCAGTGGGGACCGCCACCTCCCATGTAAATTAGGTGTAGGAGGACACACGGACCTCCAACAGTCCAGGGGATCGCGACCTCTCCGGGGAAGGGTTTGTAATTGTTCAGGGGGCTTCGAGACCACCCCAAGTCCCGGGGATTGCCACCCTCCGGGGCTTTAATTAAATATGGAGGGTTGGCCTCGCGGGCCCCCTGAAGCCTCAGGTGATCTCCTCCCCGGGGCTTTGAAAATCGAGGGAGGGGGCCATGCGGTCCGCCTCCTGGAGCACTTGATGGCCCTAGGGACCGCCACCCCCCCAGGGCCGGCTCCTGCAATGTCCTAGGGTGTGTATCCCCGGGACATTTCTGTTTGCTATGATACGGCGGAAGCATGTGATAGCAAACCCTGGTTTGCTTCGTTGAAGCAAGAAGAGGAAAACCTCATCTTGCTTCAATGAAGGAAGGACAATTGCTTTTGGACAAGGGAAGCTGCATGTTAGCAGCTCCCATTGTGCAAAAACAATGCTGGTTTCCATAGGAGTCGGGGAGCTAGCCAGACCATGGGGACATTGGGGCTATCCCCATGGTCCCCAACAGAGAGGGCAGGCACTGGAGAATGGGGTCCCCGGGGGCAGAAGTTGCCTGGGAGGTGGTCACACGTCCCCCTGCCCCTTTTTAAAAAGAAATTAATGAAAATGAACGTTTACATTTTTTTTTTAGTGGTGACCACCCACCCCCGTCCACCCTACACAAATAAATGTGATAGCAAGCTTTCGAAATGTGTAAGGTAGCAAATCGGCTGATGTCGTTCAATTATAAAATTCAAGATGCATATGGAGGTTGGACAAATGAGAATCATAGTCATCTATGGATTTACATATAAAACATTTTATTAACACAAAACAACAAAATAAAAGTAAATACAGCCATGGCGTGTCATCATCCCTTGCCAATCTATAAATCACAACCTGCAAGACAAAAAGTAAGATAAGGTTGTGTGTTGTGTGCCTATCAAAAGAGAGAGAGAGACAAAGATTTAGTGAGAGAGGAAAGAGAGAGAGAAAGAGAGAAAGAGTGGGAGAGAGGAAGAGAGAAAGAAAGAGAGAGATTGTGAGAGAGGAACAGAGAGACAAAGAGTGAGAGAGAGAGGAAGAGAGAGAGAAATAGTGAGAGAGAGAGAGGAAGAGAGGCAGAAAGAGAGAAACGAGTGAGAAAGAGGAAGAGAAGAAGTGTGAGAGGAACAGAGAGAGAGAGAGACAGAGGAAGAGATGGAGAAAGAGTGTGAAAGAGGAACAAAGAGAGAAAGAGTGAGAGAGGAACAGAGAGAGAAAGAGAAAAAGAGTGAGAGAGAGAGGAACAAAACCCTCACAGCTCACCTTTCTGTCACTGGTGTGTCTCCAACCACGTGCAGGGACATACTGCAGCCGTCAAGCTCACTCATCTGAAACATAGTATAGAATCAGTAATGGCAGAGTACATACGACTACACACGCCTTCTTCTCTATCCCACCCCTCCGCACCCAGGCTGCTGCACACCATCCACTCCCACCGCCCAGAGGTGTGTGCCTGCCCCTGCGCACCCAGGCTGCTGCACACCATCCACTACAACTGCCCTGAGGTGACTGCCTGCTCCCCCAGGCCTCACTGCTCACCTTTCCGCCACCGGTGTGTCTCCAACCATGTGCTAGAACATACTGCCACCCTCCAGCTCACTCATCTAAAACATAGTATAGACTCAGTAATAGCAGAATACATATGACTGCACATGCTTTTATGGGTGTCCCGCCCCTACGCACCTAGGCTGCTGCACACCATCCACTCCCACCACCCAGCGGTGACTGCCCACCCCTGCGCACCCAGGCCTCACTGATCACCTTTCGCCACTGCCATGTGTCGAAGAGGGTCCACCACGTGCAGAAGCAACCTCCTCAGCCGTGGCATACACGTGGTCTAGCCGAGCTCACAATTCAGATTGGGTCTTGATTGCTAGGATGGTGTATCGAGGCCACGCATCATCACAGTCTGCACACCCGATGAGCTCTTGTAGCACTCTGTGACCAGCAAAGCCATGTCACGTGGCGGTATGCCCCGTTGTTTGATGGCTTAGGCCTACACTGCCGTCCAGCAGGGCACACAAAAGCGGACCTGTCCGGACCGCTGGGACGGGAAATCATCGCAGGCTGCTCAGCACTTATGGTGCCCCTACCTCATTGGGCCGAAAGTCACCATCCCATGGTGGTGTGCCTCTGCCGGCAACAGTGCATCCAGTGCCAGCGAGTCTGAAATGGCATAGAGCCCGTGCGCCCAGTCTTTTTTATTGGTAGGGTCACGTGTCCTGTGACGCCTGTGCTGGATGGGAGTGGTGTGGGTGTATACCAGCCATGAGGGAGTGGCTGTGGCATACTGACAACTAGGCCTGTGACCAGCCGATCACTGCAATGAAAACATGGGCCATGTAGCGTTGTCGTCCCTCCCTGTAAGCGTGAGCGGAGTGAGCTGGCCTGGCTTATGCCAGTGCTACGTGAGGCTGTGAAGAATGACTCTGGAGCTATGGGTGTGGTTCCGTCCTGGGCTGTATGAGGAATCAACTGATGCGGGTGTCCCTGTTGTAGCGTTGCCGCCACTCTGGTTGCAAGCGCCAGTGTGTCACTCTGTGACCCAAGTCCCACAACATGGCCAACGTGGAAGGTACGGGGAATCACTGACCCTACATTCATCCATACTTCCACACATGAAAGATGGTCGACATGACATATCTATGTGCATATGAAAGTTTATTGCACATTCAGTGGATTGTTGCAGCTGTAGCAATACAGGGCCATGCAAAGTTGAAGTTTCAGTTTTTGGCATATGGAGGGCAGACAATTAGAGCCAAGCTCATGCTCTGGGGTTCGGCTGTGTCAACATATGTACTTATACAATCACTCCGCCAATCCCCAAGCACTTATAAATTCACTGTACACTCTCCTTGCAGTACTCTAATATCAAGTCTCTACCTACTTACTTATACAATGACAGAGACAAAGTTAAATACCCGATTTGTTCCACACTGCCAGAGGTAACATGGTGGCATATGCTGTCTACAGCACAATGTAATGTGGTAGGGCCCAGGGGCAGCATCATGCATACATAATGAACACACAAACACAGATAGATTGATAGTGGAATTGGGTACGGGCACGTGCGCTCGACTCCTTTTTATTACGAGGGTCACATATCCAGTGACGTCTGTGCTAAATGCATGTGGGGTGAGTATGAGCCAGTCCTCGGGGAATGGTTGGTGCTGGCAACAAGTACAACAGTAATCATCGGATCACACACATAGATTCAATCATAAAGGGTCGATGGTTTGCGCTGTACTAAGGTAGGGGCACTAGATGTGAAATAATACACAAAAGATTCTATCGTAAAGGGTCCATGACTTGTGGTACACTGAGGTAGGGGCAGCAGATCTGAAATTATACATAAAAGATTGTAATATAAAGGATCCATGAATTGTGGTGCACTGAGATAGGGGCATCAGAAGCATTCAGCGTGTGCACAGCCAGCGATAAGGCGTGGTCCGGGCGAGCCGCACTGGGAGCAATGTCCATTCCCTACTGGACTGCGTCATCTGCAATCTTGACTCGATCTGAATTGTGAGCCTTGCTGTCCGCAGTGTACATCAAAGGCAGTAGTCTGTACAGACATAACGCTGCAGTGCTGTGTCGCTGGGTTCGCAGGGGGCCTGTGTCGAGGAAGCCCGTGGTCATGGCGGCGGCCTCGTGGCAGGATAAGGGCCGAGGTGCATGATCAGTAGCTCTATGACATGTGTTGGTCTTCAGATGTGATTCTGGGCTGGGCTCCCTTTCACACTGTAGATAGTCGTCCTGCTTTACACCAGTAAAAGGCAGATGTTTAATTCCTACTGCTAACGCGTCTTATCGCCTGTTTTTGGATCACACTGCAGATTTGGCTGCTCGTTGAAAATATCGGGTAGTGGTGTTTTCGTGTTATTTTTGCACTGGAATACCTACTCTGCATAATATTAGCGTTAGTTGTTGCTCTCATTTGTAGTGATTTTTTTTGCGGAAGCTATTGCTGGAAAACTGGCGATATCAGCTGTTTTCACCAGGTTGAGAATGAAATGATAATTTAAAATCACTGAAAAAACTATAGGTTTAATGAACATTATAATTAGAAATTAGCATTTAAAAAACCATTGAAATTCACTGAAAAAAACATAGGTTTCAGGGACGTTATTGTTAGAAATTAGCATTTAAAAAACCTTAGATATTCACTGAGAAAACGACAGGTTTCAGGGACGTTATAGTTAGTAGGTCATTTTACATGTACAAAACCAGAGAAATGTGAACGTTATAGTCATAACTCGTGCCCCCACAAGGCACTGCTGATGACGTCGCATATTACATCACTCATGACATGTTCAGTGACATCACTCATGACATCTCAGATGACATCTCAAATGGCATCACCCCTGAATGAGGTCAATCCTTTTCATTGTGAGTGCCTTCAGTTGAGCTGCCTGTAATGTTTTCTTCAAGTATCCTCTCACTCTAAAGCAACCCAAGTTCTGAGATGCCACTTCAAGATAGTCTTCTGGCCTGGAGCTGTTCCTCTTGATCTTCAAGAGCTCCCCATAGGGGATGGTCTGGATCAGATTGCGTGGGTGGCTACTCGTTCCATGAAGGACCGAGTTGCCCGCTGTCTCTTTTCTATGCAATGCTGTATGCAGTTTGTAGGCGGATGTATGACGTTAAAACGCATACTTTTACCACGCATACCATTACAACGCAATATTTACAATGCAGGATCTTTTACAACGAATACCTTTACAACGCATGACATTACATCGCAGATACTATTACAACGCATGCCATTACAACATAAGTATAGGTAAGTATATTATTTTTTATATTAATATATTATTTTTATAAAAACTGTAATTAATAAATATTTAATTGATTTTATTTATTAAATACATTTTGTATTAATGTCATTGTAATTTTAAAATTATATATATATATACTTTTTTAATAAATATTAAAATTACTAAAATAAATTTATTTAATTTAAGTATTTTTATAAAACTGAACCCTTAAAATACCCCTGTACCCCATAACCCAAACCTAGCCCTGAACCCTAAAAATACCCCTGTACCCCATAACCCAAACCCAGCCCTGAACCCTAAAAATACCCCTGTACCCCAAAACCCAACCCAGCCCTGAACCCTAAAAATACCCCTGTACCCCAAAACTCAAACCCCGCCCTGAACCCTAAAAATACCCCTGTACCCCAAAACCCAAACCCAGCCCTGAACCCTAAAAATACCCCTGTACCCCAAAACCCAAACCCAACCCTGAACCCTAAAAATACCCCTGTATCCCAAACCCCAACCCTGAACCCTAGAAATACCCCTGTACCCCAAAACCCAAACCCAGCCCTGAACCCTAAAAATACCCCTGTACCCCAAAACCCAAACCCAGCCGTGAACCCTAAAAATACCCCTGTACCCCAATACCCAAACCCAGCCCTGAACCCTAAAAATACCCCTGTACCCCAAAACCCAAACCCAACCCTGAACCCTAAAAATACCCCTGTACCTCTGAACCCTAAAAATACCCCTGTACCCCAAAATGCAGACCCAACCCTGAACCCTAAAAATACCCCCGTACCCTAAAACCCAAACCCAGCCCTGAACCCTAAAAATACCCCTGTACCCCAAAACCCAAACCCAACCCTGAACCCTAAAAATACCCATGTACCCCAAAACCCAAACCCAACCCTGAACCCTAAAAATACCCCTGTACCCCAAACCCCAAACTATATATAAAATTACTTTAATTAATGTATTTAATTTATTTTTAATATTTTGGTAATTTAAAAAAAGGTTAAATAAAATGATATACTTACCTATACTTACGTTGTAATGGCATGCGTTGTAATAGTATCTGCGATGTAATGTCATGCGTTGTAAAGGTATGCGTTGTAAAGGATCCTGCGTTGTACTGGTGTGCGTTGTAACAGTATGCGTGGTAAAAGTTGTGTGGTAACGGTTGCATACCTTTGTAGGCACTTACAATGACTCTTAGATCCAGAAAGGTTACTTGTGTGGTGCTCATTTTCCCTGTAAACTCCATATTGAGGTTATTCTCATTGAGGCTGGAGACATATTGCTTCGCTGATTCCATCGACCCTCTCCAATTTATGAAGAGGTGGTTGATGTAGCGTCTCCAGCACACAACATGATCCACCCACTCTTCTGCCGTTTCGGCCCAGGCCTCCTGCTTCTCCCACCAGCCAACGAAGAGATATATTTGTATAATTTAAAAATTATAAAATAAATTAAAATGATTAGTTTATTATTTGTTTTAAAGTAAATATGTATAATATACATATATATATATATATTATTCTTTTTTTATTGTGTGTGTTTACATTTTTAAAAATTGAGTTTCTTGTTATATTTGTTAAAATTTATATTAATTCCACTTTATTTTTTTACATTTATTTTATTATTTAATATATGTAATATTTATTATTTTATGTTATATATAAAAATCGATATTTTGTACAACTATATTTTTAACAACTATATTTTTTCCAGTAATTTTGCACTTACCTGTTTGAGTATAGGTAGTTGATATTTTTGCATTCTATATTTTTTCATCGATATTTTTTACTTCTATATTTTTTACATCGATATTTTGTCAGTGAACTGTTGTAGAGAACTCCATCCTCCCTGTAGACTCTGTGGAATCCACTGTCATCCCCCTCCTCTTGCTTTGAAGCGGTCTGCCTCAAGCTCTCAAGGGATGGACACTCTCTCTATCCCTGACAAAATCCCTTTCCAGAGGATCCACTGGTTCCTGTCAATTCTGCTAAATCCGACTGACTTTGCAGGGATGGAAGGAATCTCATCCTCTGCACCTCTGGAGTCATCTGGGCTGGCTCACTAGACCCATTTCCCTTTGCCTTTCTCTTCTGGATAGTTTGCGACCTAGTCGCAGCACATACCCACGCAGGGAGGTCCAGCATCTTTGCATGGGCCATTCTCTTCACCCCTGACCAGTCAGGTACTTTAAGACTGTTTCCCAGTAGATACTCTACCTGGAGTGCAGGAGACACAACTACCTTCTTAGAGCCTGTCTCACCTCCCCTTTCCAAACTAACTATTGCCCTGGGAGGGGGCGCTAGAGGGCGCCGAGCAAGATGGCCGCACGTATGTGAGGCTCTGCCGGGACCGTCTATAATTTGCAATAAAATCCTGCATTTTCCGCTGCCTTCTTCCCCCAACTCGACGGCAAGGCGCTCCTACGACTCCAGGGGCACGGCTGGTGAACTTTCCCTCGGCTGAAAGACTGTACGGCTGAGATATTGGTCTCACCGTCGGCTGGCGGTTGGACGTCCGGAGCTGCGCGGGCTGGTGGCGCTGCCTGCACACCGGCTGGGTCCTTACGATCTGCTCCTATCTCCCTGCCTAATCGTCTGCTTCTGTGCGGCCTGGAGCCTGGGTGCGGAATCGACAACTGCCTGACGGCGACCTGGTGCTGAGGACTGGAGCAGTGGAGACCTTGCCCAGCGGGCGGCGGTGAGTGGGGAACTAGCCGACGCGAGGTCGGGGCTGCGGAGGTGGCGCTAGGCCTCGCGGGGTTCTTCCTGCACGCTGCGCTCGGCTGGGAGGCGAGAAGGAGGCACACCGCGGCGGCTGCTGGCTGGCTGTGCACACAGCATTGGCGTCTTTTGAAAGCTTCTCCCACGGCAGCCCTATCGCGCTTGGTCTCTTGCTGGCCCATCGGCGGCTGCCGGTGCACAGTTCGAGGGGGCCCACGACCACGTGGGCGGTAGATCCTACACCCGGAGGGCCATTATAGCTGCAGCATGGGCAGACCGGACCGTAACCAGCCCAAGATCAACTTCGAGGCGAAGAAAACGGCGACCTCCTCATCGCAATCGCCGCCGGACACTGGGACCTCAGGGGCCGTTGGCGGGGCCCCGAGCCTGGAAAACACTTTGGTTGCAATGCAGAAAACGTTGCAATCCATAGAATGCACCATGGAGGCGGTCAACCATAGGCTCGACCATTTGGCAACGCAATTCGATCGACAGAATGAACGGATGGGAGAGGTGGAGCAAAGGGTGTCGTCGACGGAGGATGGTCTGGCCACTATGACCACTAAGGTATTCAACATGGAGAGGGTGCTGGCGGTCATCCAGGCCAAGAACGAAGACTTGGACGGGAGGTCCAGGCGCAATAACATCCGCGTCACTGGCCTTCCGGAGTCCACAAACGTGGGCCGCATGGAAGACTTCATGGAGAGAATGCTGGTGGACATTTTTGGCGCTGAGAAGTTCTCGAAAGTTTTCATAGTGGAGCGTGCACACAGATCTCTGGCTAAGCAGCCTGCGCCTGGCGCCAAGCCACGCCCAATTATCGCCCGGCTCCTCAACTACAGGGACCGGGACCTTGTGTTACGTTTGGCCAGGGAGAAGGGCACCATTGACTACCAGGGCAACCGGCTGGAGTTCTTCCCAGACTTTACTATGGCGGTTCAAACTGCGCGCAAGGAGTTCGCTCCGGTGAAACAACTGCTGAGGGACGAGAACATTCCATACGCCATGTTGTACCCAGCGCGCCTACGGATAGGGCCGCCCTCGGATAACAGAATTTTTGCTACCCCCAAGGCGGCCATGGACTACGCGAAGAAACAAAAGAAACGCAAGAGGGACGCTAATGTGCAGCAAGGTGGAGAGGAGGACGTCATGGATGATGTCGAATAGCTGTGTGTAGTCCGAGGAGGTTTGCTATGCCGTTTGGATGCGTCATGGTACATTGATTCTTGAGATCTTGACTGTACCTGCCTTTATGCCTGTTCTAGTTGGGCCGGGGGGCCACATATGTTATACTGCTACACACCGCTGCTGCGACGTTGGGCTCTGCTCTTATGGTTGACTGTTCACACTTTTTTTTTGTGTTGCATTGTGCTGAGGCTTAGCGTGGAACACTGCAGTCCTATCATGGGGCCCTCGTGGCATTGCTCGTAGCTATGGGCCACAGATCTGATTGTTCTTTTATGTGCTATTGCTGAGAGGGACGGTTGCTTGACTGGAACCACTGGGTGGTCAAATTTAGCAGGAATGATAGTTGCTTTGCTGTTGGGGGGGGGGGGGCGGGGATGTCGACTATCGCTTGTACGGTCCGCTCTCTCGTCAGATTTCTAGCGGGAGAAGTGCGCCGCTACGTCCCCGAGTATGGGAGATCCCCACACAGTTTTGTGCTCACAGTTGGGGTTGTTGGGGGACAGGGGAGGGGGTCGGCTTTGGCAGGTTGGGGATGCTGAAGTGGGAGGTGGGGGAATGGGGGGGGTGTTTTTATCCTGGGTTCGGTCACGGTGTTGCACTCGAAGTGCTGGGAGGTATGTGTGGAATAGGCCTTGGTGGGGGGTGGAGAGGGCCTGGTATTTCTTGACGGGGTATGCTGTTCTTACTGCACTATTGAGATCTGTACGAAGTGCCTGCTCTGCTTTTGTGGG
Source organism: Lissotriton vulgaris (assembly GCF_964263255.1). Classification (NCBI taxonomy): domain Eukaryota; kingdom Metazoa; phylum Chordata; class Amphibia; order Caudata; family Salamandridae; genus Lissotriton; species Lissotriton vulgaris. The sequence continues at coordinate 366,483,174 of NC_141698.1, forward strand.
GTGGACTGTTCTTCTTAAGAATATGTTACTGGGGTGGCTGAATGGCGGGGGGGGGGGTAAACTTGTTTGTGTTACATGGAATGTCAGGGGGTTGAATCGCCCTCAAAAATCTAGACAGGTGTTGGCGTTGCTTAACAGACATGGTGCACATGTTGCTTTTTTGCAGGAAACGCATTTGTGGGGCACAGCGGCAGACACTGTGGGTAAGAAATGGGCAGGGGTTCGACTAGCATCCAGTTATTCCTCGTATGCCCGCGGGGTAATGATCCTGGTTAAAAAATCTGTGCCTTTTCTTGTTCAACATGAAGAAGTAGATGTGGATGGACGCTATATAGTTGTACATGGTACCCTGTGCGGCTCGCCAGTTACGCTCGTGAATGTGTATGGACCTAATATCGATGACCCCGATTTCTATGTTACGCTCTGGAATAAGTTACATATTTTGCCTCAGTCGGCTGTGATTTGCGGGGGTGATTTCAATGTGATCCTGGATGGGGAGCTGGACAGGAAGCAGGACAGACCATGGGTGCGAAAGAGGGCGACTGCTGAGATTCTAGGGGGTATGTATGAGTTGGGACTGGTTGACGTGTGACGTGTGAAACACCCTGGGAAGAAAGAGGGTACTTGCTATACTTCTGCTCATGACACTTGGTCGCGTCTAGACTATTGGCTGGTGACTCGAGATGTGAGTGGATGGGTGTTGGATGTTGCTCATCTGCCACGTACGCTGTCTGATCACGCACCGGTCCGCATGCTATTCCAAATGCCAATGTGCACGCCTGCTCCGTTCACTTGGCGATTGTCGCCGGGCACTCTGACTGATCAAGTGCTCCGTGAGAGGCTCAGGACGATTATCGCGGAGTTTTTTGAAAAAAATGTCGGCTCGGTTGACGATGCATGTACGGTATGGGAGGCCTTCAAGGTGACTATTCGAGGGGCATGTATTGGCCTGCGCTCTGGGGTACTCACGTCTTTACGTGACTCCATGTCCCGGTTGGAGAGGGAGTTGACGGGGTTGGAAAGGCGTTTGGAGGAATGTCCTGGGGATGCCCTTCTGGCCGACATTCGGTCGAAAGTGACTGAATATAATGAATTGGCTGATCAAGAGGTTAAATTCTTGTCTAAGCACACCAGGGCGCGCTACTATGGCGAGGGGGGCAGACCGGGTAGGGGGCTGGCGGACCGCATACGACAGCCGTGGGCCAAGCATTGCTCTATTCAGGAGATTGTGGAGGACGGAGTGGTCGTCACTGACACTCCTGGAATCTTAAACTGCTTTACCAGATACTATGAAGGCATGTATGGGTACACTGAGACGGCGTCGGAGGCAGAAATCGCTGACTACTTTGCTGATATAGCTTTGGTATGGCTCTCGAGGGGGCAGCAGGAATTCTTGATGCATCACATCACCGAGGAGGAGATGCGGGAGGCAATTGCAGCTCTACCTAATGGGAAGGCTGCTGGCACTGACGGCTTGCCGGCTGAATTCTACAAGGAATACGTTGATGTTCTGCTCCCGCATTTGGCGATGGTACTGGAGGAATCTGTGGAAAGGGGCCGGTTCCCATCCACAATGAGGGAGGCCTTGTTGGTTGCGTTGCCGAAACCTGGGAAACCCCCGGACCGCTGTGAGTCCTATCGCCCCCTCTCGCTCATGAATACTGACGTTAAAATTATAGCTAAGGTGCTGGCCACCCGGCTGCGGCTACTGCTCCCGGTGATGGTTTTACCGGACCAGTCGGGGTTTATACCGCTTCGCTCGACCACCCACAACCTCAGGGCCCTTTTCGCTGTGTTGCATCTCCTCAAACCGGACCTGGCCGCCGTGGCGGTGTTGTTAGATGCTGCAAAAGCGTTTGACTCGGTGGCGTGGCGGTACATGATAGCTGTCTTACATCGTATGGGTGTTCCCTTTTTTTTCACGTCGCTGGTGACTCTTCTATATACCGACCCTATGGCACGGGTGCGTGTTAACGGCCATGTCTCCAACTCGTTCCCGGTGAGGAGGGGTACCCGACAGGGCTGCCCTCTCTCCCCTCTACTGTTTGCGCTGGTTATGGAGCCATTGGCTTGCGTACTGAGGCAGAGGTATGCTGCGGCGGCCTTGAAGTTTCCCCTTCGCTCGTTGGCTGTCTCTATGTATGCTGACGATATGGTGCTTTATGTGCGTGAGCCTGCCCTACATCTAGAGCCTGTCCTCCGGGAATTCATTCGGTTTGGGCGCCATTCCGGATTAACTATTAACTGGGATAAATCTGTCCTACTACCGCTCACGGATATAACCGTGCCATTCCCCCTGGAATTCCCTCTGGAATGGGCCGAGGACTCGGTACGGTATCGTGGGATCCAAGTCCACCGGGACAGTCAGGAGGTTATCAGAGCCAACTATGGGGTGGCTGTATCTAAGCTGGAGGACCAAGTGGCCCGATGGATCAAGCTTCCTCTCACCCTGGCGGATCGTGTGTCTTTAATCAAAATGGTTGTCTTACCGAAATTTCTGTATCTTTTTGTTAACATTCCGATTCGTCTGACTTCTCACTTTTTTGCACAATTGCGCTCTTTGCTGATCTCCCTGGTCTGGGCGGGTAAGAAGCCTAGGGTGACGTGGGAGGTGCTGACTAAGCCCTATCCACTTGGCGGTTATGCTGTACCGGATATGAAATTGTACTACCTCTGTGCACAGGCGCATTTTGCTGCCTATTGGATATCTGCCCCCCCCGTACACCCTCCATGTAGCGCTTGAAGCCAGTGCCGTTCTGCCGTTTCCGTTGAGAGCCATGATGGGTAATACCCACTCGGTGTTTGAGAAAGGAGAGGTGGATACTGTCCGGTCCACGGCGGCAGCGTGGCATGAACTTGGCAGGAGAGCCGACAGACTGCCGCTCTATGCCAGCTACAGACTGTTTTATTTCTATTGCACTGTATTTAGGAAAGCTGTATGATCGTTTTTAAAAATTATTGTGTACCAAGGAAACCTTTTTAAAATTACCACTATCACATTCTTGCACACACCTCTTGCCATTCTTGACGTTTTTGTGCATTTCTGAAGCCTGGAAAACGCATTTAGAGCGCTGATTCGTCTTCCCTCGGATTGAGAGTGAGGGAGGACACCACTTCCTGTTTAACTGCTGGCGGTTAGCGCTCTAGCAGTTGAGTGTACCGGGGCTATTTAGGCAGAGCCTGATTTCATTAGCGCTGCGGTAAGGGGTTGTGGCAGGACCTCCTGACCCGCTAGCCAGCTATAGACTGTTTTATTTCTATTGCACTGTATTTAGGAAAGCTGTATGATCGTTTTTAAAAATTATTGTGTACCAAGGAAACCTTTTTAAAATTACCACTATCACATTCTTGCACACACCTCTTGCCATTCTTGACGTTTTTGTGCATTTCTGAAGCCTGGAAAACGCATTTAGAGCGCTGATTCGTCTTCCCTCGGATTGAGAGTGAGGGAGGACACCACTTCCTGTTTAACTGCTGGCGGTTAGCGCTCTAGCAGTTGAGTGTACCGGGGATATTTAGCCCTCGCCCCCTACAGAGCGCGCAGCGGTCGCGCGCAGGGGAGCCGAAGACATCGCCGAAGACTAGCCTAAGAGTAGCCCGTCTGCGCCCGTCCGCGACTGGACGGGGCCAGGGGCCACTCTCCTTGTCCCTTCATTATGGATTGTGCATCCCACACACCTCGTATCAGGTATGCTCCTCAAACACTAAGGGCTCTACATCCCCTTCCACAACACCGCTGTAACAACAAAGCGTTCCCGTGTCCTGAGGGTCCTTTTTCTTGCATCAAATGCGGATTTCAAGCCTTGCCCTCTCATGTTATTTTGGGACAGCTTACAGATTATTCTGATGACCTGGGAGACTGGGATAGCTTTCTGCTAAATGTTAGATCACTCCCCAAGCATTGCATTGAACTGTGGGACACTATCTACAACACTCAGCCCATGATGTGTTTTCTAACTGAAACATGGCTGAAACCTCACACTATGCCTACTATCACTCTAGGGATACCCATTGGATATAAAATCCTTCGCCTCGACCGCCCTGTGAAGGTGGGAGGCGGAATCGCTATTATACACAGAGACACCCTGAGTATTAGAGTCTTAGAACAGGTGATGCTCCCTACTATGGAAGTACTCATCTTTCACTTAAAAATCAACTCTAAAACACAGTGGAAAGGAGCCTTGGTCTATCGTCCACCTGGACCCAAAGCTGGCTTTTCCCTTGCTCTCACTGAACTACTAGCCCCCTACCTGAAAGCTAAGGAAAACTTCCTTTTACTTGGAGATTTCAACTTTCATATTGACATTTCTGACCATCAAGACACCAATACATTCCTTTCTGACCTCGCGCTGCTAGGTTTACACCCCAGAAATAATGGCCCCACTCACTCTGGTGGTCACACATTAGACCTGGTCCTCACTACCCAACCCAACGTTCACTGTCATCCCCCTAAGCATATTAATTGGTCGGACCATAAACGTATCGATTTCTCCATACCTCACCTATCCAATTCCACTAACCGCCCGGCCACCCACTCTATTAAACGCAGGCCATGGCACAAAATCACTCTCCCCAAACTCACTCAAGTCTGGGAACAGCCTTCACTTACCAACTTCGATAATATTGATACTGCTCTCTCCATGTTTAACTCTACGCTAACAACAGCTATTGACTATCTAGCTCCACAGAAAAATGCCAAAAAACCTACTATAGCGAAAAGGGACACATGGTATACGGAAGCTCTCAAAAATGAAAAGAAGAAATGTAGAAAAATGGAAAAATTGTGGAGACGTACAGGTAATAGGGAAGACAAGAGATGCTACCTGGAGGCTATGTCCTCCTACTACAAAAATATCAAAAAAGCTAGGAAAATGAGTCTGGCCACTCAAATTACAGAGGCAGGCAACTCTACCAGAGAGCTATTTAAAATCGTTCAAACCTTCACTAGTCCTGAAGTATGCGAAAGTCCAGACACCTTCACCCAAGAACTATGTGATGATATAGCTCAGTTCTTTGAAGAAAAAATCGATGCAATATATAAAAAAATCACAACAGTCTCTGATACTCTGGAGACTGAGGCCCCTGAAACTGCTCCACAATTGACATCTGGTGAAACTCTTCTGGACATCCCCAAAATTACCACTAAGGACCTGACTACTCTCATTAATCAAACTAAAACTGGTTCTCCCTCTGATTTGATACCAGCTAAATTCATACCTCCGCTAATTGAGATATTAGGTCCTCATATTCAGAACCTACTTAATTTGTCTTTTGCCAAGGGCCAACTTCCATCTGCCTGGAAGGAGGCGGTAGTGAACCCTATTCGCAAAAATTCCACCATGCCCTGGTCTACACTCTCCAACCTTCGCCCGATTTCTCTCCTCCCCTTTATCAGCAAACTGGCAGAGAAGCACGTCAACACCACCCTCTCCAGTTTCATCGAAGCGACAGGGGGCCTGGACCAATCCCAATCTGGGTTCAGGCCTAACCACAGCACTGAATCAGCCCTCCTCTCTGTGACAGATCAGATCAAAATGTCACAAGATAGAGGGGGCTCTATGATTCTAGTGCTGTTGGACCTGTCCGCAGCCTTCGATACTGTGTCTCATAACACCCTACTGAATCGGCTGCAGGGAGTAGGAATCGGAGGCGTTGCACTATCTTGGTTGGAGAGTTTCCTCGCCGGGAGATCACAATCTACCAGCCTGGGCCCCTTTCGTTCCATCTCAAGGGGGCTCACGAAGGGGGTGCCACAGGGCTCATGCCTTAGCCCTACATTGTTTAATGTCTATGTGGCCCCCCTTGCTGAGATTGTGCGAAAATACGGGTTCATACCGGTTTCCTACGCTGATGACACTCAGCTCCTCTACCCTTTCAGCTCCCTTGACCCCAAAATCAAGGGGAATTTTGCTGAGGGTATGAGAGCGGTGTCACACTGGATGGCGAGGAATTGCCTCCAGTGCAATGTAACAAAGACTGAGGTCTTGCTCTTTGGCAAAGCAAATATCCTCTGGACCCCTGACTGGTGGCCACTCGACCTTGGCCCAGTACCGGTACCCAAAACACACGTTAAAAATCTTGGAGTGAAGTTTGACCAAAAACTGACCATGAAAGAACACACCAACTACATCGCGGGTCTGTGTTTTCACACCATTGGTTTACTTAGGCGTGTCTTTCCTCTCCTTCCTGCTACATGCAGAAAGACACTTGTACAGGCCTTGGTAACCAGCCGCCTGGACTACTGTAACGGCCTGCTGACATTAGCCAGTACGGATGCAGTTGGCCGTTTGCAGGTGGTCCAGAACACGGCAGCCAGGCTGGTCATGGGTGCACCTGCCAGGACTCCTTCCAAGCCCTTGCTGAAAGAACTGCATTGGCTTCCCATACGACAACGCATCCACTTTAAGATCTGTTGTACGGTGCACAAATGTCTGTATGGAGTAAGCCCTAAATACCTAGCCCAGTCTCTTGAACTGTACCAGCCTTGCAGGTCCCTGCGCTCCTGCAATCAAGCCCTGTTAAAACCCCCCATGACAAAGAAGACCAGACAGGGTGACCGTGCTTTCTCCGCTGTTGGTCCTGCCCTTTGGAACAATCTTCCCACTGACCTAAGAACCACCACAAACCATCTGTCCTTCAGAAAGGCATTAAAAACCCTCCTTTTCCAAGAAGCATTCCCACCCACATAAACCACTTAAAATGCTGCTCTACCTAATAAACTGTTTTAGCTGGCAAAGCGCGGAGATACCCTTCCGGGATTGATTCCTGCGCTATACAAGAAACTAAAATAAAATAAATAAATATGCTCCCGCTATGCCGTTGCTCTACCATTCCGATATTTTGGTGTCGAGTGAAATTGGTGGTCTACAGGTTCTCCAGGGGGCCGGACTCCACACTATGGGGGCTCTCTTCCCGGGGGCAAAGTTCCTTCCACTACGCACATTGGCGGACCAGTCCACCAATGAGGTCATGGCTACTTTCCTTTATGTTCGGCTCCGTGCGGCCGTGCGCTCCTTGTACCCTACCTTCCCGGAAGAACCCCCGACGTTGAGCACTTTGCAACTACTCTATAACACGACGGACAGGGTTAAGTTGCTCTCCCGATTGTACCGAGCTGCTCAGGAAGATGAAGGGGGAGGGGCGTTGCTAGCCAGGGCCAGGTGGGACAGGGACTTACCTGAACCTCTGACGGACGAGGAGTGGACCGAATCTTGCTCCATGACCGGGGGTTACGTGGCAAACGGCAATTTTCGCTTGCTTCATTTTAAATTTATCCATCAGTGGTATTACACTCCCAAACAACTGGTTCGGTACGGCCTTAGAGATACTGCGAAATGTGTCCGGTGCGGAGCAGACGATGCGGACTTTGTGCACTTAGCGTGGGGTTGTCCTAAGGTGTATGATTTTTGGCTGGCTGTGACGGACGCCCTCACTAAGATGGCGGCCACGGAGGTGCCGATGGATATGCGCCTGTGTTTACTAGGGATTGCATCCGGTGTGCCGAGTAAAGAGCGGAAACTGATTGTGCTGGCATTACAGCTTGCTAAGCGGAGAGTGGCTGTGGGTTGGGGAGGTAGGAGGGCGCCTGCTGTGCAGTTGTGGTTGAAGGACATGGCCTATTGCAGGGACCAGTTAACGTGTTATGCCGAAGCTCTACCGGAGAAGTCCCGGCCCCGGGATATTTGGGCCTCGTATACTGCCTACATGCTTGGGTTGGAAGATACTGACAGCTCTGACGATGGGAATGGGGGACACTTGCCTGTGGACGGTGTGTCTGAGGATTAGCCTGTATGCCTGTTTGACTGGTGAATGTCGAAGTGGGATGTCTCGATTTGCTGTGAATGTAGCTCCTGGGGGGTGATTTGGGTTCAGACTCTTTCCTGATCCTGCGCAACGACTAGTGGCATGGGATGCCTCGTGCCTTTGTGATGACGCCACATATCTGCTTGTTAGCAGACTCGTGCGTACCTTTTGCACTATTTTTAACTTCTGCACTACTACTAAGCACTTTTATATGACCTGAGACCGGGATTGTTGGGTTGGGGGTGGGGGGTTTGTTACTGTTCTTGAAAAACAATGCAAAATAAGACCTACAGGGATTAAGTGGGGAACGCTTGTGGAGGCTCACTTCTATCTGGACTGTGGACATTTGTTGCCCTCTACAGACTTGGCTTGTCCCTGCCTGTTCTCCTTTATATATGCTTGCAGATCTACACTGTTGAACTATTAGCAGCCGGCCCTATATGGGTTGTAGGCAAATTGCTGTGTATGTGAGCGTATATCCAATAAAGGTCTTGCAAAAAAAACACAAAAAAAAAAAAACTATTGCCCTGGGATGGAGTTTGTCTCTGCTGTCTGCACAGGTTACCTGGTGATACGCCCCAGATATGATATGCCCTGGAGAAACCAGCTTCTATGTGACCATGGTAACACTGGCTCCTGTTACTCTCAGAGCCTCAACCTCAGTCCCATTGGTTTTAAACCCTGCCTGTACCTCTCCATCCTGGGAGGAAAGTCAGCCAGAGTTGCAATACCCACCCCACCCAAGGGCACTAAGGTTGTACCTGTCAAATGAGATCAAATAGCCTACTAGGTTTCTTGAAACCCCCTCCCTTTGAAGTTGGATTGGCTTGCCCTCACCCCCTTCTTGCGCAGGTGTTTGTGGGTCTTGTGAGGGCTCTTTCTGATTTTGACCTTCTTTCCCTTGGGCTTTCCCCTGGGGGGGAACCTGTTCTCCCTTCTTCTGATCATTCCCATGGTGCTGATTGGAAACCCCGGTTTTCAACCACTCATCAGCTAGCTCAACTTGCCCTCTGGGGCTAGTCAGCTTAGAGTCCACTAGGTACTGGTGTAACTTCTCTTGTACATAATGAGATATGCATCTCCACTCCACGCCACTTGCACTCCACTGTATGCCAGCCCACTCAACACCAATCCACTCTACGCCACTCCACTCTACAGTATTCCTCCCTACGTCACTCCACTTCACTCAACTCTATGCTACTCCAGTATACGAAATTCCACTCTATGACCCATTTCTCTACATCACTCCACTTTACGCTATTCCACTACATGCCACTCCACTCTAATCCACTACACGCCAATCCACTGTATGCTATTTCACTGTATGGCACTCCAGTGTATGCTACTACACTCTATGTCACTCCAGCGTACACAAACTAAGTCCACACCTCTCCAATCTACACTAATGTATTGTATCACACTCCACCCTATGCCACTCCACTCTACGCTAGTCCACTGTCTGCCACTCCAATTTACTTCATTTCACTGTATACCACTCCAGTATACGCAATCCAGTGTACGCCACTCCACCCTATGGCACAGCACTCTATGCCATTATACGCTACTCCAATGTATGCCACTCCAATCTACACTAATCCACTGTACGTTACTCCACTGTACTCTGTGACACACTACTCCACTCTACGCCACTCCACTCCATGCCACTCCTCTCAACGGTAATTCACTGTGCTCCACTCCACTCTATATTAGTGGTGGTGGGATGCACACCAGTGTACTCCATTATACAACCATGCTTAACTGCTGTAGACATATATAGGCGTGCAAGCTAGATTTGTGCTCCGCCAAATTGCGCGTTGCAATGTAAAATAGGCACACGGGGACCTTTGTCGATCCCTCTCCAGCTGCACAGCCAAGTCCGTTCCAAATGAATCGAATAAATCAATTTCATATTTCTCTTCTTCAGTTCATCCACTTGTTTAACCAATCGCTTTTCACCTTTTTAATTTTTCATCAATTTATTATACTCATTTTCCATATCATACTAAAGAATATCCATAAATAGGAGATGTTTCCATATTTCACGACTTTATTAGGTACTGCGCAGCTTTTTCGCGCAGGCGAAAACCTTATGTTTACAGTAGAGTGGCTTGGGAATCCGTCCACTGTTCCATTGGCTAGCTCCATAAATGGAGGCTAGCCATTGGAACAGAGATCTGTCCGTCATGGCCGGACCAGATTCGTGGGCGTTCCCGCGATTTCTTCCCTCTTCCCCCCTCTGTGCGCGTCATCTCGGCGGTGGGCGGGTTTTTTAAATTTTTTTTTAGGTTTGTTTTGTTCATTCCAGGCCGACCGCCGCCAGAAGAAGTCCAGGTGAGTGCCCGTTCCCGCCCCCCCCTCCCGCTGACCATGTACCGTTCCCGCCCCCCCTCCCACTGTCCGTGCCTCTGTTTTCCAGAGAGGCAATCCCTATTTCTGTGTAAAATAAAACACATCAACGTTTTACACATAATTCAAAGAAGTTAGAAAAGACCATTTGTCAAAAGTAATACCAAAAGCTCAAACTTTAACAAAAGCGAAACCATTGCATTGTAAATGCTTGTTTATAATTCACCCAATGCATTTCAGGATAATTCCCTTCGTCAGGGGTATCTATAAAAAAATTCATAAACACACCATCAGCCAAAATATTATAAACTTAATTGCAAAGCAAAAACATGAGACCTCTTTTCCATCTCATTATAAAAAAAAACCTTTCTTTCAAAAACACAGCATGCTAAGCAACGCACTATCATAATCTTCTGTTATCTACAATTAGTCACGTCTAAATTGAAACATTAATTTCTGTCAAGCCACCCCGTATTCTGGAAAACATCACTATCACAAAATAAAACCTTTGCTTTTTTTCAATTAACTTAACCTCATTGCCACTATAAAACCGTTCTTTAACTTTTCTTGCTCACAATGATTAATAGCGCGCTTACCGTGACATAGTCTCTCTCAATTTCCACTCTGTAACACACTCATAATTCTTTAAGTGTCCTAGCACATCTTTGCGCGTAGTGACTTTCACACCCATTTTTAAACCTGCTCAATCATTTCTAACCCCTCCCACTCCTTTCAGGTGAGCAATCACATGTACGGGTGTCAACAATAAACTCAGCACCGGATTAAATCAGTTTCGCGCTAGCCGTCAGGTTTAGGCTTCACTGTGGATACTACATTTCCCAGAATGCCTTTTGTATGGGTCCAACTCGAAATGTCATAATACGCAATGCTACACCCACTACCTAAAGTTTTGACATTGTGTAGCTGACACAACACAAGCCGCATTTCTCTGCAGAACAGTTCAGCATGCAGATTTCTAAAGTACCCGTTTCCTGTTAAAACAACTTGTATTCCAAAAGTCATCTTGGCTTGGCAATCAGTTTAATCTTTATGTTGTTTCTATGCTCATGGTAGACGCTCATGCCGGAGGCAATACTCCTGTGATGAGCTGCCTGAGATATTTTATGGGAGGGAATTGTATACAGTCTTGCCAACTGGTTTTACTTGCACTTTTTATGCTAAGTTAACCTTCAAGGGGAAAGCTTGATCTTTTACAGCAGGTCTGGCCGTCACCACATGGTTCCCCTGAAGAGGGATAACCATTATGCTGCTTTTTTTGCAGTCATTGTTCACTATTGTTTACTAACGTGGGGATGGACCGTATTAGTATCACTCAGGCCGATACATAGGGCCCCATTAGGATGGCAGGCGGATTTCCCCCAACGGGCCGGCGGTAGTCACCGCCAGCCCGACAAGGGCAATCCGACCGCCATCCCTGCAGAAAAGACCCTCGCCATATTATTATGGCTGGGGGGTCCGGGGCGGACCTTTTCCCCCGGTCGACATGTCGACCGGGCGGAAAAGGGTTCAATATGGTGGTGGTGTCTTTCAGACACCGCCAGCCATATTAGAATGTGCCTTTGTGAATGCCTGCGGAGTCTGACTGAGGGGCCCGTTACGGGCCCCCATGGACTCCGGGGGGTAGGGGGTTGGACATGGGGGTACCTATGGTACCCCACTGCCTTTCAAAGAACAACGTGGCAGGCACCACGCGGTGCCTGTCACGTTCTGCTTTGAAAAGCACAACATGTATTTTTAGCATTGCAGCGGGTGGTGCTTTCAGCACCGTCCACCGCAATGTTAAAAATATGGGATACGCCCGCCACTGTGCCGGCCGCATCCTAATTGGCCACACGGGACCCCCGTCCTTATGGCGGGCGGCCCCTTTTACCGTGAGGCAGCCCGCCATCCTAATGATGCCCTTAGAGTCAAAATTAACTGGGAATGAATTACTCATTCACGTTTTTGTTGGTGATTGGTCTTGCAGTAGCACTCTTCAACCTATAATAATCCGCAAGGGAAGACCTTGGGTTTTAATGTCTCTTTAGCTTTTTAATAATCATTCGGGCTGGAATGCCGTTCGTATAAGCGCAGTTTTAATATCAGAACTTTCTCTCAAATGCTGAAACGGGTGGGTCTAAGGCCACTTTGATGGCACAAAGAGGGCAATTTGCATATTGTATTTTTGCACAGAGTTATTGTTTAAAAAATGCGTAAGGTTTTTGATAACAGTCCTTGATGCCACAGGTGTGTATTTGCAATGATTTTAAGTAATTATGCAATAAAATGATTCCATTCATTCATATTCCTTGTAATGTCAAGCCATTTTTCTCAGACTCCTGTTTTCTCCATTGCAGAGTACTCCACACTGGATGGAACCTCCTGTACAAATGCATTTTTTTTCCTGTGGGGCAAACATGTTTTTTCCTGTTTAAAGCTCATTCTGTACACCCCTAGCAAATCTGTAGGAGATCTAGTTCCCTTTCCATCCTGGTGGGAGGTGAAGGAGGCTGATGTGCTACTAGGGATCAACTTACATTTCGGCCTCAGGAGGAATCCCACATGCACACAGGAACCTTCTGTTGCCACTGACCATGGGCGTAGGAAGTGTGGGGGATGCGGGGATATGTCACCCCCAGATTTTGGAGTGGGAGGGGGGACACAGGGGACAAGGGTGGGGGGGACGAGGGGACAAAAATATTTCCCCTCTCTCTCCTGTCTGTGGCAGGGCCATTAGCGCGTGAAAGCGCTACCTAATGGCCCTGCACTTGACGTGCCTGGACTCAAAGAGGCCACCCGCCCTCTGCCCTTTGTTATGCTGCAGGAAGGCTCAGCGTCCTGGGAAGGGCAGAGAAGGGGAAACAAACTGTCTATTTTCCTTCATACCCATTTCTGTCTCTGTCTCGCTCCAGCTTAAGTTCTGATTTCAAGAGCTCTTATGTACTCGCTCTTGCATCTGCTTTTCTTTCTTTGTTTCTCTGTGAAATGGATGCAAAACTGGCGGACACTTTGGCTGGATATTTCCTTATTTACTGACCCTTTTATAATGCCAAAGAAAAACCTCGGGACGGAGAGAAAAAAAAATGAAATATTTAAATTAAGCAATACAGAGTGGTCAGCAGACAGACCAGATTGTTATTTACATCCACAAATATTAGAACCACTTTACAGAGTTTGCCAGTGAAAGCGCTACTTTCGTTTTTTCTTCTTTCTTTGAACAACATTGTTTTCCCTGGGTGGGGAAGTGAACCATTCCTAAAGGGACTGCAATACCTGGTTGATCGGTGAAGTGGAAATGTTTAATACAATAGTTTTCAAGTGTTTAATTATTTTAGCTTATAAAATGTGTACTGCGGCTCTGTGTTCGGGGATGTGATTTTTTTTAAACCAAACTGCTTACATTTTGAAAGGATATAAGCAATGGACATTGAAACGGGTCCCTTCCTGGTCCTGTAGCCATGTCCTGAAGTTTTCTGGAAAAATCACTTACATTTCTGAATAATTAGTTTACAACTGTTAAGGTAACCATATTGTTCCTGAATACTTTTCACATGATTTGCTTATTCTTGCATTCCTTATGAGTGTTTGCTTTTTTCAGGGTGTTCCTTAATTTTTTTTCAGGCAGCATTTTACTGTTGTCTAGTGCATAATTTGAATTTAGTTGCAGCACAATTGAGTTGTAGCTGAAGGCAGCGCAAGTTTCTCTCAGTGGGGCACTATGGTGTTCAGTGTGGGAGAGGATGTGGCACTCTGGCCAGAGCTGCTGAATTTGGAACTGGAGCACCATTTTCAGCCTTCATGACAGTCCACCAGACTGCACTCCTGACCGAGCTCATTCCAATTCTACACCTTAGAAGGACCGATAGACCTTAGAAGCCCTGGTGTCTTAGCACCCGCAGGTTGACCCTAACGGTGGCAAGTGTGAGTTAACCTTGAAGGCCGGTCCACCACAATCCATACTGCAGTTCACCTCCAGTCTTGCGAGCAGGCATACGAAGAAGCACACCCTAGATTGACAGTGACTGTCACTGAGGTCACAAGATCCTTGAGGCCAGTCCGCCACATCCATTGGTTCCTCCATTGGCGTTTTTCAGCAGTAGTGGTGCAACTTACCAGGGATTGGCAATGTAGGATTTGCATGCACACCAAACTTAGGGGGTGATTATAATGGAGGTGGAACCGCCACATCACCCCGTAAGTGGCAGGCCCATCGCCAACGGTGACTGCATCTACGCCAACCATATTACAATGGCGGGTGGTTCCCTGGTGATCGGAAAGACCAACCGCCACGCACCCGACTGGCTCCTTGAACCCACCAGTGCGGCGGAGGGGCTCGTGGTTCCTACAATGCTGATGGTACCTACCAGGCACCACAGTAAGGATTACGATTCCCTTTACCCACCAGCCTATTCATGGCAGTTCACCCACCATGAAATTTTGGTGGAAAGGGACATTGGAGGCCCATAGCGGGCCCCTTTTCCTCCAGCCTCCAGACATGGGACCTGGGGGGCATCTAAGAAGCTCCCCTACATATCACTGCACCTTGTGGCAGGCACCGCATTGTGCCCGCCAGGTAGTGCAGTGATATATGTAACATGTCAGTTTTTACATTGCGGCAGATGATGCAGCCAGCAGCACCTGCTGCAATGTAAAAGATAGGCACGGCGAACGCCATAGTGGCGGTTGCATTGTAATGCCTATCGTGGGGCCGCCACCTTGAAGGCCAGCGGTCCCATTCCCCGATTTGATGGCAGACGGACTAAAGTCCGCCTGCCTTCGTAATCAGCCCCTAAGTTTGCAAACTTTATGGTCTCTGCTTCATGCACAAACATTTTTAATATGTGCAGCCTTCTTTCGATCCACTGGAGTTATGCAGCAATGGAGACCAAAATTATGTTGGCTAAATGATGCGACAATAAAAAGGCTGCAGAGTGATGCGGTGCATTTTATGATACTTTAATATTTTAACATATTTATACATTCTAACAGCCTCTGCAAAGCTTTTGCCTCATTAGTACCTATCTAACATACCAATGCAGCAGAGGGAAAGGTGACTAGTCAATCTTTGCAAAGGGCCCTGCACTTGACAGAACATAAGTCACATTTCTTTAAGTAATTTTTGATCCGTTTGAGCTACAAAATTGTTTTGGGTCAAATTGTTAGATTATGCAGCAGATGATGTATAATGTGGCAAATATGAGACAGCCATAGTTAAGTTGAAAACATTTTTCCACTTAACTTAATTTTGCCCCAGCATTGTAGTTGATCAATTTATTTAAGTTCCCCAAACCCGAACGTCGAGTTTGGGCACAATTTGCATTTTCAAAGCAGTCCTACAACACAGGGCTACTTTTAAACTGACCTCAGGCTTCAGCAGTGCACACATGCAAACGCAGAAAAGGCTACTGGCCTCTAAACTGCCATGCTGTATCATATTCTAGGGACTTAAAGGTAGTTCTAATCTCCCTGCCCTATTATGAACTAGGGCCTTATAGGAGAGGTCATGCCAATCATTGGGGTACCCTAATCCATAGTGCACCCTAGTGTATGTAGGTGTTTCACAGTATCTTTAAGAGTCTCTTTTGGAATAGCACTGGCTCTGGGCCTGTTTAGGAAGAGGCCAGGGTCAGTCAGAGTCAGGTACCACCAGTACCAGTCAGCAAAACGTTGGGGCGGGCACAGGATGGCTTTGCAACACTAAAGAAGCACAAACTCAGAATTTAAAACATAACACCATGGTTGGGGGGTTCTCTTTAATAACCAGAATTGATTTCTATCCTAATGAACCCATTTTCCAACTTTAGAATAAGGAAAGACTGGGGAAAAATCATAATGTTCTAATCTATACCTTGAAGTTTTCATACAACTCTTTGATGACGGTTAATAGCTCACTGTTCAATGTTAGGATTTTAACGTATAAACTGCAAATACCAAAATAATCTCTCAGACAAAAGCAGTAACTCACTGACCAATTTACATGATATGCATTTTGTGATCTGCGTGCTACACATTCTTTGCAGCAGGCATATTAACCCACTGTGTCTACCTTACCAAGAGTCAAAACTTCCACTAGACAAACATCCGATCTCTCTCAATAAAGAACATTAATCACCAAAGTTATCTTCACATTTTTATTGTTGCCTGAAAATTGCTGGAGACCAGGAATGCAGAAGCAGGTACTTTTCAAATCTTAATGCACTTGCAAACACAACACCCCCACCCTAAGTCAGCGACCTATGTTAGCTTGGTGCAGCAAGATTCTTATACATGGTTCTTTAACATTTGGTCTGATTACTATATGAATGTAAATAACAATAAAGCATACATGAAAACTGTGACAACATGCCTGCTTTTCTCAATATTTCACTTCGAAAGTATGCGATTGTATTTGTTTAACGGGCAGTGATTTGTATAGGGTCACTGGAAAGTCCACAAGGTTGTCCCTGTCCCCCCCAGAATTTTAGTGTCTCCTACGCCCCTGCCACTGACCTATATGGTACCTTAGCTGGGAAGTTGGGCATCAAGAAAATCAAGGACAGGTTAGAATGTTTCTTCTAATGGCCATGGCTTGTCACGTGAATGTCGAGTCTGAAGGCCAAACCAAGGCTCCACTGGTGCCCCTACCCGTTGTTGGTGTGCTGTTTGAGAGGGTGGGTATAGACGTAGTTGATCCATTTGATCCCCCCTCTGCCTCAGGCAACAAGTATATCTTGGTTGTGGTGGATAATGCCACTAGGTACTCCGTGGTGGCACCCCTGAAGAGTACAATTGCCATGGTAAGGGCGAGGGTTCTTCTTTTGATCTTCTCCAGAGTTGGTTTTGCAAGGACTGTTGTATCTGACACAAAGACAAATTTCATTTCATACATGAGGGTGATGTGGGAGCAAGTGAAATAGCTTATGACTTATACAATGCATACCACCCCCAGAGCAGTAGGTCGATGGAATGCTTCAACAAGACTCCAAAGAGCATGGTATGAAGTCTTCCAGAGAACCTCAGAACTAAATGCAATCTTCTTCTACCATGGCTCTCGTTCTTTGACAGGCAAATCCCACGGAAGGGGCCTAGCATCTTTGAATTTCTGTTTGGGCATAATGTCTGCAGTTCTCTGAATTTGGTAACAGAGAGATGGGAATTCCCCCTTGAGACCCTTAACCCTGATGTGGTAGACTGTGGTCTCGGCCTCAGGGAGCTGTTTTTTTATGAGCAAGGGGAAAAAGAATCCTCAAACTAGCCAAAAGCTGATGAGGCTGTTGTACAAAGGGAAAGCGGCACCAACTGGATATCAGGAGTGCTGGGAAGTGTTGATGTATAAGCCAATTTGCCATTGAACTTTAGAGTTATTTAGACAACAGTGGTCCCATTTCAAAGGAATACAAGGAGAATAAATATAGACACAGTCGTAGCTATATTAAGTTCCAGACTTGTCCAGCCGGACAGTGGTCTAATGTTTTTACTTGTGAAAAATAGAACAGAATGTTACACTTCGGTTCACAATGTGGGGCACAAGCCTGTATCCGACTTACACATGTGCCACTGACATACAGTAACAACAAAAGAACAAGAGGGCTTGTAGGCACAAGCGTGAGGTTTGAGGTACCAGAGTTTGCACAATGTCATAGTACATCATAACTATGGAACTTAATATAGCTACGACTGTGTCTATATTTATTCTCCTTGTATTACTTTGAAATGGGACCACTGTTGTCTAAATAACATTACCCCCAAGGTCCCGTTTGACCTAATTGGGTTCCTTGTTGTTTCTAAATATATTGAACTTTAGAGGACAAATAAAAAGTGGCTCCTACAAGATTATCTAAATGTCAGTTATTTGATGAACACAGGGCTGCATGGAAAACCAAGCGAATGTTCCATGCGAACCAGCTTAAACAATATCTCTGGAGAGACTACACTGTTAACATCCTGGCAATGGTAGAAGAGGTCGAGAAGGAAAGTGAACCCCACCCAGTTCTGTTGCATAGTGATTAAAATGATTGCCAATAGTGGGGTAAAACCTGCCATGACCTAACCACTCAAGAAAAGATGGAGTGTAGAGTGGTATAGGGACAATTTGCCCAACTCTTCTCACTCACTCCAGGGTTGACTTGAGTATCTGCCCATGACATAGATACTGTGGATAGTTTGCCCATTAAAGGGTACTTATACAGGACTGTAATGGGGGCAGCAGTGCATCAAGGCAGAACTTGCTGAGATGTTTGACCTGAGAATGAATGAGTGCTCCTTTAGTTCGGGGCTACTCCTGGGGTGCTGGTACCTCAGCAGGGGTTGACAGGCCTTGGATTTTGCATAAACGTGTGGGCCCTCAGTACTCTCACAAAGACTGATGTCCATCATATTCCCTGTGCTGAAGAACTGGAAGACAAGTTGGGTGCAGTTAACTGGGGAACAGCCTTTACGACGCGGCTGTTACACCGCCGGGCCGTTTCAATGCGGTCTTTTCAACGCAAGTCGTTACCACGACTTGCGCTGGAGGGCCCTGCAGGACAAGGAATTTTTAAATTTACTATCCAACACCTTCCCTACTGTACGTAGGCTGGTGTTGGAATAGTAAATTAAAAATTTCCCAAGTCCGCACCCCCTCCAACGCAAGTCGTGGTAACGACTTGCGTTGAAAAAAACGCGTTGTAACGGCATGCGTTGTAAAAGTACGCGTCGTAAAGCCATACATCCCAGTTAACTACCTCATTACTTTTGAGCGGACCAGTAGCTACTGGCATATTCCTCTGGTACCTTGTGCCAAGGAAAGAATGCATCTGCTTCTTATGGTTACCCCCCTTTTATGCTAAATGTAATACTGTTTTGACCAGTTTGACTGGGATCCTGCTAATCAGGACCCCAGTCTATCTGCTTTTCCCCTTATCTGTTATGTTATATACTGGGGTACTCTTGTCAGTCCCTAGTATATAGTACACATGTAAATATAAATGTAAATGTAGCCGTACTTGTAAAGCGCACTGATACTCCGGAGTGTCCTGGCGCTGTACTCATACCGCCAGGGAACCCTTCCTGGTTTTTCACCGTGAAATGACCACTCCTGGGCATTCCCAGGGTGCAACCAGGCAACTCTAGCGCTGTTGGGAGCCATTGGGGAGACTAAGCAAGCTATTGCCCAGAGTTGCAGCGTGGGACCCATGATTAGAATAGGCACCGAGGCGAGAAATCGGGTCCGAGGAATTATGAGCCCAAGATCCGCCGAGACCAACCAAGGCGGGAATTGAACCCTGGTCCCGGGCCAGACCTCTGCATCAGGGTCTGCCGCTCTAACCATTGAGCCAAACTTCTCCACGTACCCAGGGCAAAGGTACCCCAGAGGCTTCCCATGGACTGAAGCATGTATTATGCCACTCATGAGAGGTCATGCACAATGGAACCACAGACCTGCCATTGCAGCCTGTGTTAGTCAGTGCATGCACCACTTACTTACGAGATACGTTTACTATATCAAAGAGTCATTGCACTTAAAACCTATAGGTCACCCCTATAGCAGGTCTTTAGAATACTGAAGGCAGGGTGCTTGATTCTAAGTGAGAGGGTGCCCCTACATGAGCAGAACACCCTTGCAGCCTTCAGAGTCTATTCTCCTGGGTTGTCAGTGAAGCAGCCATGTACAATATATAGAGGGGCATTAAGCAACCGCGTGATGACCAACTCTAGAACGGCTGATATAAAACCTATTGTGTTTGGTGTGAAACATGTTGGAATCATACCCCAAAGAAACAAACTTCATGGGGGCCTTGGTGTTCCCTGTACCAGCATTCTAACTCTGGACAGCACAAAATGGTTGCTGCCGAGCAGAGACACATTTCTGTCTTCCTTCTTCTGAGCCAAGCTCGATCAAGCTCAAGCAAGGGAAGGCAGAACAATGGGCATCCTGTCACAGGGAGGTGTGACCACCTCCCAGACAGGATTTAGTGTATTAGGGCTGAGTGGGTGCCCTTGCCAGCGACTGAAAGTCTGCATTAGGGGCACATTTGGTGTCCCTGTGCATAGTGCAGTTCAAACCAGTCCTGAGAGCCGTTGGCTCCCGCTCTGGCACTAAACTGGACAAAGGACATGGAAGTAACCTCACCCCTGAATCTGAATCTTCAGGGTCCCCTGAATCTTTCCAACCCTCTCCCATTGGTACTTAAGGGCTTACATGGCTGTAGGACTGTAGATTTGTCATGTATAAGATCCTAACCTGAAACCACCGCATTTTGACCGTCTGAGTACTCTGGACCTTGCTGGACTTTGTTTGGGTCTGACTCTGTCTCCCTCTCAGTCTGCTGCATTGTCTATGCCTGTGCGCCATACAGGATCAGTGTAGTACCTGTGGAACATCAAAGACAACTGAAGATAATCTCCCTTGGAGTGAAGGAGTCACTCCCCTGCATTCACAGGCACCGCAACACTGCTGACCGGTCTGCTGATCCCAATATCCTACGGACTCAGAAGGGTTAAGCAACACAGGAGGTGGGTTTTGACATCCCTCGAGACCCAAACTGCCCTCACACTAAGTTTGAGGTCAGAATCCCTTGTGGGAGCTGCAATACCCGAACGCCTGTGCACCGCGTACCTTTGCAAGTGCATGTGCTTGTTGCCAATTCTTTAACAAGTGCATTGGGCTCCGAGTAGCCCCAACCTCTGGTGACTTTCTGCACAAAAATCTTCATCTACCTCACACCAAGTGCTCTGTGGCTTGCTCTTTGGTGAAGCTGCTCGAGGTCCTATTGGGACTCCTGTGCCTCCGGCCTGTGAGTCCATTTGAGGGTCAACTTTACTTTTCTTGGGTTCCCGTGGTTGCTCCAGGCTTGCCCTGACTCCCCTGTGTGTGGTGAGTCTCCTGGACCTTACTGGTCTAAACCGTACACTTCCTTGACTTTATGGTGGGTTGCTGTTGCCAAGGCTTGTTGGTGCTCCTGCCGAACACCGACCCCATAGCATTTGACAGCCTTTGTGGGACAGCTTGTATTCGTCTCCTTGTCATCCTTGATGTCATCTGGTCCCAGCAGCTGCAGAGCCAAGGTTACTGTCAACTATCCTGAAGCACCCGACATCGGTGGGCATTCGTCTATCAAGCCCCTGGTCACTCCCAAGTGACCCAGACTTTGTCCCTTCTGCTTTCAGGTACTCTCCGACTAGAATCCAGGTTTGGATTCCAACAGACATTCTTCTCCCTTCCAGCAGTGGCTCTTCTTCGAAGTCCTCCATTGGGTTAAAATGTGGTTTCCGACGCCACTTCACACCCTACCTGGTTAGGTAACTTGGGTACTTCGGTATCCATAGGTGGGGTGGCTCTCCAACCTTCTGTCTTCCACCAGGTTTCTTCGTAGTCCACTGGGAAGGTTCCTTAATCTCTAAAACTCCATCCGCGACTTTCACATAGAGTTGTGCGGAGCACGCAGTTGTGTTCCGACACTGCAACCGTCTTCCGTGGGGTCCCTATTGTGAGAAGTTGGCCTGATATATAGTGCTCACTATTCTAGCGATCACTGTGTATCATACCAAATGACCCTTATTGATGATTGGTTGTAAGTCAACCTTATAGACCAGCTATCCTAGTAGCGTGGACAAAAGCAGTCTTTAGGCTAAACTCTAGAGGGCGTGTTAAGCCAGCTGTTTTACAGTCACATATACCCCTTGAACACCAAGTGAAAGGACACCACACAAGTTGTTATGAAAATAAAGGATATTTATTTATAACAAGTCTACCCTGATCTCTTTATGAGTCAGGGAGCTAAGCACAATACAAAACTCTTACGAAAATACTTCAAGTTGCACAATTTACACAAATGCCCGAGGGGCACGAAAAACCATATACTATAAAAGTGGAATGCGAAATACTAGCAGGTAAGTAACAAGATCCAGAGGCTTCAGGATCGCTAGGACTACACTACTAAACACTAAGCTTAGGAGCAGGAGGCCTAGGGAGATCGGGTGCAGAGTGTGCACTCTCACGCGGGATGCGGACAAAGTCTATGGAGGCTAGTATTTCTAAAGTTACTGTTATCGGACGAATCCGACTAGATAGACTGAAAACGAAAAAGGATCTGGACACTTGGATAGTGAACCTGCGTTGGAGCACCGAAATGCTCGGGTTACCTAGCCCAGGGGCTGCGGCTGCATAGGGTTCAAAAGACGTCAGGAATCCTCGTTGTAGTCTATGGAGCCTGAAAGAAGAAGTTGCTGGCAGGCGACCAGTGAAGATGTTCGGTGTGATCCAAGCCTGGATCGGTGATGGAGACGACCTGAAAGCAGAGGGGACTCCGTTCTTAATCACTAGCCAGTGATTGTGTGGGCACCAGGATGGCACCGGATGAAGTCACCTCGACCAAGTGAGTGGGCGACGCTGGACTCTGCAGTCACACGGGCTAGGAGGCGTTGTCGGCGACCAGGCTGGAGGTACGAGCTGTCCCACGAAGGTGTCTGCTGTCGGCGATGCTGGACCCAAGATGATTTAGAAAAAGGGGTGGTGATGAACAGAGTGTCTGAGTTAAACAGACCACTCTTACCCAGTCCAAAGATCAGGGCTTGATCCATCACCGTTATTTATCTCACTGCCCCATCCCAGCTCAGAACCTGGCTATATGCAAATCAGTCTGTCCCTGGCCCAGTGCATCATGGGAACAGGGCAGACTAAACTACCAAGCCAATTCTTCACCAGAAAGGAGACAAGCTACCGGGGACCGGTTTCTGGCATTTCAGCCTTCTTCGGTCCGGCTTGCTTGAATCCTGATGGAGCAGTGAGAAAGGGACTCATGTCTGAGTATACCCTGCCACACCTATAGTGGCCAAAAACGATTTAGAAAAGGGGGGTGGTGATGAACAGAGTGTCTGAGTTAAACAGACCACTCTTACCCAGTCCAAAGATCAGGGCTTGATCCATCACCGTTATTTATCTCACTGCCCCATCCCAGCTCAGAACCTGGCTATATGCAAATCAGTCTGTCCCTGGCCCAGTGCATCATGGGAACAGGGCAGACTAAACTACCAAGCCAATTCTTCACCAGAAAGGAGACAAGCTACCGGGGACCGGTTTCTGGCATTTCAGCCTTCTTCGGCCCGGCTTGCTTGAATCCTGATGGAGCAGTGAGAAAGGGACTCATGTCTGAGTATACCCTGCCACACCTATAGTGGCCAAAAACGATTTAGAAAAGGGGGTGGTGATGAACAGAGTGTCTGAGTTAAACAGACCACTCTTACCCAGTCCAAAGATCAGGGCTTGATCCATCACCGTTATTTATCTCACTGCCCCATCCCAGCTCAGAACCTGGCTATATGCAAATCAGTCTGTCCCTGGCCCAGTGCATCATGGGAACAGGGCAGACTAAACTACCAAGCCAATTCTTCACCAGAAAGGAGACAAGCTACCGGGGACCGGTTTCTGGCATTTCAGCCTTCTTCGGCCCGGCTTGCTTGAATCCTGATGGAGCAGTGAGAAAGGGACTCATGTCTGAGTATACCCTGCCACACCTATAGTGGCCAAAAACGATTTAGAAAAGGGGGTGGTGATGAACAGAGTGTCTGAGTTAAACAGACCACTCTTACCCAGTCCAAAGATCAGGGCTTGATCCATCACCGGTGTTGGATCTAGCCCTGATCTCTTGACTGGGTGAGAGCTTTCTGCTTAATTCAGAGACTCTGTCCCTCACCACCCCTTGTTGTAAATATTTTTGTCCACCCTAAGCGTGGAAGGGTATTCTCAGATGTGAGACCCTTGCTCATTGCACCATCAGGATTCAAGCAAACCGGGCCGAAGACGGCTGTAATGCCAGAAACCGGTCCCCGGGAGCTTGTTTCCTTCCCAGTGTAAGAATTGGCTTTTGTAGTTTGGTTTGCCCTGTTCCCATCATGCACTGGGACAGGAACAGACTAATTTGCATACAGCCAGGTTCTGAAACTGGGATGGTGCAGTGAGCTAAAAAACGGTGTTGGATCTAGCCCTGATCTCTTGACTGGGTGAGAGCTTTCTGCTTAATTCAGAGACTCTGTCCCTCACCACCCCTTGTTGTAAATATTTTGTCCACCCTAAGCGTGGAAGGGTATTCTCAGATGTGAGACCCTTGCTCATTGCACCATCAGGATTCAAGCAAACCGGGCCGAAGACGGCTGTAATGCCAGAAACCGGTCCCCGGGAGCTTGTTTCCTTCCCAGTGTAAGAATTGGCTTTTGTAGTTTGGTTTGCCCTGTTCCCATCATGCACTGGGACAGGAACAGACTAATTTGCATACAGCCAGGTTCTGAAACTGGGATGGTGCAGTGAGCTAAAAAACGGTGTTGGATCTAGCCCTGATCTCTTGACTGGGTGAGAGCTTTCTGCTTAATTCAGAGACTCTGTCCCTCACCACCCCTTGTTGTAAATATTTTTGTCCACCCTAAGCGTGGAAGGGTATTCTCAGATGTGAGACCCTTGCTCATTGCACCATCAGGATTCAAGCAAACCGGGCCGAAGACGGCTGTAATGCCAGAAACCGGTCCCTGGGAGCTTGTTTCCTTCCCAGTGTAAGTATTGGCTTTTGTAGTTTGGTTTGCCCTGTTCCCATCATGCACTGGGACAGGAACAGACTAATTTGCATACAGCCAGGTTCTGAAACTGGGATGGTGCAGTGAGCTAAAAAACGGTGTTGGATCTAGCCCTGATCTCTTGACTGGGTGAGAGCTTTCTGCTTAATTCAGAGACTCTGTCCCTCACCACCCCTTGTTGTAAATATTTTTGTCCACCCTAAGCGTGGAAGGGTATTCTCAGATGTGAGACCCTTGCTCATTGCACCATCAGGATTCAAGCAAACCGGGCCGACGACGGCTGTAATGCCAGAAACTGGTCCCCGGGAGCTTGTTTCCTTCCCAGTGTAAGAATTGGCTTTTGTAGTTTGGTTTGCCCTGTTCCCATCATGCACTGGGACAGGAACAGACTAATTTGCATACAGCCAGGTTCTGAAACTGGGATGGTGCAGTGAGCTAAAAAACGGTGTTGGATCTAGCCCTGATCTCTTGACTGGGTGAGAGCTTTCTGCTTAATTCAGAGACTCGGTCCCTCACCACCCCTTGTTGTAAATATTTTTGTCCACCCTAAGCGTGGAAGGGTATTCTCAGATGTGAGACCCTTGCTCATTGCACCATCAGGATTCAAGCAAACCGGGCCGAAGACGGCTGTAATGCCAGAAACCGGTCCCCGGGAGCTTGTTTCCTTCCCAGTGTAAGAATTGGCTTTTGTAGTTTGGTTTGCCCTGTTCCCATCATGTACTGGGACAGGAACAGACTAATTTGCATACAGCCAGGTTCTGAAACTGGGATGGTGCAGTGAGCTAAAAATCGGTGTTGGATCAAGCCCTGATCTCTTGACTGGGTGAGAGCTTTCTGCTTAATTCAGAGACTCTGTCCCTCACCACCCCTTGTTGTAAATATTTTTGTCCACCCTAAGCGTGGAAGGGTATTCTCAGATGTGAGACCCTTGCTCATTGCACCATCAGGATTCAAGCAAACCGGGCCGAAGACGGCTGTAATGCCAGAAACCGGTCCCCGGGAGCTTGTTTCCTTCCCAGTGTAAGAATTGGCTTTTGTAGTTTGGTTTGCCCTGTTCCCATCATGCACTGGGACAGGAACAGACTAATTTGCATACAGCCAGGTTCTGAAACTGGGATGGTGCAGTGAGCTAAAAAACGGTGTTGGATCTAGCCCTGATCTCTTGACTGGGTGAGAGCTTTCTGCTTAATTCAGAGACTCTGTCCCTCACCACCCCTTGTTGTAAATATTTTTGTCCACCCTAAGCGTGGAAGGGTATTCTCAGATGTGAGACCCTTGCTCATTGCACCATCAGGATTCAAGCAAACCGGGCCGAAGACGGCTGCAATGCCAGAAACCGGTCCCCGGGAGCTTGTTTCCTTCCCAGTGTAAGAATTGGCTTTTGTAGTTTGGTTTGCCCTGTTCCCATCATGCACTGGGACAGGAACGGACTAATTTGCATACAGCCAGGTTCTGAAACTGGGATGGTGCAGTGAGCTAAAAAACGGTGTTGGATCTAGCCCTGATCTCTTGACTGGGTGAGAGCTTTCTGCTTAATTCAGAGACTCTGTCCCTCACCACCCCTTGTTGTAAATATTTTTGTCCACCCTAAGCGTGGAAGGGTATTCTCAGATGTGAGACCCTTGCTCATTGCACCATTAGGATTCAAGCAAACCGGGCCGAAGACGGCTGTAATGCCAGAAACCGGTCCCCGGGAGCTTGTTTCCTTCCCAGTGTAAGAATTGGCTTTTGTAGTTTGATTTGCCCTGTTCCCATCATGCACTGGGACAGGAACAGACTAATTTGCATACAGCCAGGTTCTGAAACTGGGATGGTGCAGTGAGCTAAAAAACGGTGTTGGATCTAGCCCTGATCTATTGACTGGGTGAGAGCTTTCTGCTTAATTCAGAGACTCTGTCCTTCACCACCCCTTGTTGTAAATATTTTTGTCCACCCTAAGCGTGGAAGGGTATTCTCAGATGTGAGACCCTTGCTCATTGCACCATCAGGATTCAAGCAAACCGGGCCGAAGACGGCTGTAATGCTAGAAACCGGTCCCCGGGAGCTTGTTTCCTTCCCAGTGTAAGAATTGGCTTTTGTAGTTTGGTTTGCCCTGTTCCCGTCATGCACTGGGACAGGAACAGACTAATTTGCATACAGCCAGGTTCTGAAACTGGGATGGTGCAGTGAGCAGAAAAACGGTGTTGGATCTAGCCCTGATCTCTTGACTGGGTGAGAGCTTTCTGCTTAATTCAGAGACTCTGTCCCTCACCACCCCTTGTTGTAAATACCCAAGATGGGGGCAACAAACCTTGGCAAAGGCAAGCCCACGCGGTGGAGTCAAGATGGCGTCTGGAGTGGACCAGGAGGGTCCGGAGTGCTACTCTTTTGGAAGGGGGCAAGAGCCAGTCTGGAGCAACCAGACCAGTGGTGAAATCGTCGTGGTACGTCGTCAGGAAGGCCACTAGCCAACGGGCAAGTGACCGGACAACGCGATGAGCAGCAAAGGGCAGAAGGGCCCCACGCAGATCTCGTGGATGCTGGGGGGCTGGACTTTGGTGCTGGAGCTGGTCAGGGTGGGGGCTTCTCAAACCCCAGAGCACTCACTCAAGGATCCCTCGGCAGTCGTGCTGGTTAAGCGTCGTGCAGTTTCTGAAGATGGCCGGTCCCTCAGGTCTCGTCACACCCACGAATCTCAGCTGGGCTGATGATGCAGGTAGAGGTCAGAGATGCCAGGGAATCCGGGTCCCGTCGAGCTGGTCAGTCTTGATCCGGAGGATGGACGTGCAGCAAACCGCGATGCTTAGGTGGTGCCTGCGGGTGCAGGGTGGCTACTCCTTAGCCACAAGGGAGAGTCCTCAAAGAAAGTCAAGAGTTCCTTTCGTAGAAAGTCGTTCAAGATTCAGGATGATCTAATTTGGGAAGGGGGCCCGCTCCTACCTTTATTCTAAGAAAAGGGGCTAGCACGCGACTAGGTCCTGCCCATGGGTGGGACCAGGAAGGGGGTGGTTACACCCCTCTACCTTGTCCAGGCTTTCCCCAGCTCAGGGGCTGGTGTGCCCCTGGAACTGGTTTGAGCCGGCATATGCACAGTGAGCACCGGGGTGCCACTTGCAGTCACCTTCCTCTCAGCCCTGCCTACCTGGGATACACAAAACCCTGTCTGGGATGGTGCTAGCACCGCCCCTGACAGGAAACCCTTTGTCCAAGCTCTCCTCGCTGGAAGGACTCCCAGCAGCAGGAGTTCAGACTTGTGTCTGTGGTGGCAGCATCCATTTTGTGATGCTGAGACTCGAGTTAACTTTAACCGGCGTTCACAGTTGCATACATGTCGTGTCCCTCTAGAAGGGTGGAATGCTAACCCCGTCACCAGAATTGGCGAGGGGTTAGTATTCCAATTCGTATGACACCTTACTCGACATGTTTTGATAAAGCGATACCAAAGTTGGCAAATAACTGCGAGGATTATAATGCACTTAAGAGTATATGGTACGCGTTATCATGGAACAGATATTAGGACTTGGTTCTGCAAGCTGCAGACGGGCTCAGCTCATGCCAGAGCACCATCTCACATAATTCCAAGCACTCTGCCTTCAGGATTGTTAAGGCCTGCCATAGGAGTGACTGATAGGAATATATGTGTCCATTTTAGGGTTATATATAGGAATACTATATCTAAAGCAAAGGGTGATTACACCACCTTGCCCCAGCTGTCGTGCAGCCAGTTGTGTCAGATTTGGATGGCCAGCCAGGGGTGGCATAATACATGCTGCAGCCCTTGGTAGGCCCTGGGTACACCTAGGCCCTGGATACCTAAGGTATGCTGTACAGGGACTGATAAGGTGGCCCAGTACCAATTGGTAAATGCACCTAAGGTACACGTGAGTCAATTTAGAGAGAGAATAGCTAGGCTGTGGGTCTGATTAGCAGGCCCACAGCCAGGGAAAGTCGTAAACCAGTGAAGCAAAAAAGCAAAAATCGGGGTGACCATAGGATTGCAGACCCCACTCTCCTACACCTATCTACTCACCTTGGGTGGTTCCTTGGGGTCCCAGTGATTCTACGTCCTCTCGACATCACCCTGGCTCAAGTGAGTCGTGGTTCTTATACCACTTTCTTAGAATATGGTTTGGTCCCCCCTGGGGCCCACTGTGTATTAGTGCTATTTACTGTTGTTTCTGTGCTTAAATATTGTGTGCTTTGTGTCTATCTCTGTGTGGATGATACTGTAACGTACGAGATAGTGTTATATAATAAATACATATTTTTTATATCTTTTGTGTGGTTCTCTTTTCATTGTATCTATACTAAAAGATTGCAGTCTGGTAAAACAAGCTGCTTTACACTCTTACAAGACTTAGCCTGCAGGCTGCTCTCCACATCTACCACTTGGATAGCTTTCTAAGGTTGTCTGAGACCTCTTGAAGCACCATAATGATTGTCTGGACTGGTGCAGGGTGTCCACTTTAATTAGTGGAGAGCATATACCAGCCCAGCCTCTCACAATTCTCCATCCAGGAGGGCTATACCAGTTCATGGCAAAGCCTCATCGGCTAAAGAATGTTCCCACCAACTTCCCACACCTGCTCAGGTAAGAGCTGTCTGACCAGAAGGAGCTATGTATGGCCAATTTGGATGACATTTCTGTCTTCAGCGGTTCATGGAAGACCCCCTGAAACAGATGAAGGGGGAAAACTGACTCTCACTGTCAATCCTCTGAAGATTATCACTAACAGAAGCGTGCTTGCATTGCTGGATTGGTAGGCTTCCATGACTCAGACCCATGTAAGAGCTTTCTAGGCCTCACTGGGTACTACTAGAAATGTGTGGCCAAGTAAGGAGCCACATTTACCCCAATAACAGTCTGGACCACCAAGAAGGTGATCTGGACTATGATGTCAGAAAATCTTTGATGCCCCAGAAGACATAGTTCAATGCACCTGTTTTTTACCCCCCTGTCTACAGTCAGCCCTTCATTATGCAGAGAGATGCTTCTGACAAAGGAGTAGTGGTGGTCCTCGCACAGCTCAGTGACATTCACAGGGCGAACCTTATTTCTTTTGTCATAGGCAGATTGCTTCCTTGAAAGTAGAACTGGGCTGCCATTGGTAAAAAGAACTTTTGCCTTACTGTGGATCGCTCTCTTGTTCAAGGTTTACCTGTTTAGTACCAAGTACTCAGCTCCAGGTATTTATACATGATCTATGCCCTTTTTGGGGGATCCACCGCATTCGTCTGTGGTTTCCATTGGTGTTCTGCAGTCATGGGCACTTCAGCTTCTGAGCAAGCTGCAAAAATACTCAGGTTCCAAGACCTCACTCTATGGCCTATTGATGCTACTTCTTCACCTGAGTCAGTGTGAGAAGCTTCTGATTGACCTGCCTCGGCTTCTTGCAGTATCACTCTTCTAGGCGCCATACTACTCATTCAAGAACACCTCCAGCACCCCTTCTAAGCAGGCATTCATATCATTGCTTCAAAGCAGGGACAAGGCAGCTTCTCCTGGCAGGCTGTAGAACTTCCCTGTTTTTTGTCCCCAAAACAAATGAACAGGAATCAGTGATCCTAAACCTAAATCTGTAGCACAAAAGAATGTCTTGGTTGCCACTGCTGTGGGACTCTGAATTCTGGTAGAGAAATCTTGGCACCTGGCTGGTAGTTTTTGTCCCATACTCAGTTTTGGGACACAACTTGTCTTTTCCATACATCTACCTCTGGGACCTGTTTCAGGCAGTTGCTACCTTTTGTGTATTCCTCTACATTGATTCAGTCATGGGTTTTGTCCTGCAGGGACAGCAAGAAGGTAGGGTGGAGCTGGGAGTCTTCTTTTGGGGAGACCCAAAACAAAGGCACAAAAGAGGGAAAAGATTCTCAACTTAACCACAACCTAACTGGGTGCGGATAATACATCTGGGAATTAAGGGATCAGGAAGTGGGAATGGATTTTCCGTTCACAAAGGAGTGACCCTCTGTGATCCTGCCTCCTGTCCTCCAAACCCTCAAGTCTGGCACATTTCAAAAGGTCCTAAAAAGTGTTGTGGAAAAACTCTACAGTTAACATTGCTATGATAGGCAATCTCTAACTCTCTATTTTAGGTTCCCCTCTAGAAAAAAGAAATCAAATGGATTCCCGTGTAGCCACAGGCATAGGCAACATACACACTTAGCCTATTGTATACGCATGGTTCACACCCAGATGTGTCATCCAGACTTTAGAGCCCCTCTCAGAATCGAATTCTGTGTTATAGGAAGCACTGAGCACACACACATGATTGTAGTCTGTGCTAAGGCTCAAAAATATCAAAATCCTACAGAACTCGCTATGGGTAACAAGGGTGCATGTTCTTTACAGCCGTGCATGGCACATTTTCTGCCCCAACAAGGTGCTTTCATTTTTTAGCCTATGGTGTAAGGTTAATAGAAAAGTTGTTTACTTAAGCAATTATTTTTCTCTTAGACACCAGTATTTTGTTATGGCCAATGCTAATGTTGTATTTCCTTACATGCACGGTACACTTGACTAAATGGTCAACACTGGCTGAAAGTGTCAGGCATGGTGCAGGGCCACTTGGCAACTAGAAAAGCAGTGGGAGAAAACATCCAAACATGTATTATAAGGAATAAAATGCCCATACTTTAAAATAATATTGCACACCAAGTCCGAGTTCTGCGACATTATAAATATATTTGTGTTTCCATAGTCACAGAACTCCTCGGTGACTAAAATTCCCATACAATGTATTTTATATAATTTATTTAGACTTTTTTTAGGGAGGTCGCTTGGAGCTTCTATAAAATGGACAGCTATAGTGAGGTGTTTTCTTCAGAAAAGCACACTGCCCTTATTACATTATAATTCATGGGGTTCTGTAATCTCTGTGTAAACGGCAGTCTCAGATTTCTTTATAATCAGCGTCTTGTGATGCACCCAGTCGCTGATTATAAAGACAAGACATCAGAACTCAACTATTATAAGGTAGAACAGTCGAGTTCTGATGCCTGCTGCCTGCAGAAGAGGTGAAAGGCAGGTCATGGAGCATAATTGAAGCAACTGTTTAAAGCAATTAAATCGGAACGTTATTTTTTGCACTCTGTATATAGAGAAAAGCTAGACTCTTTCTGCTTGTTTCTACATATCACAAGCCACTGAAGCTTTATTTAAATTTAAAGAAAACTAACTTTTATTGAACTGTTTCTAATATCTGTTTGCTACAAATACCTAACAGGTTTTTGATGTGTTTCATGTTGCACTATAGGTTTTGTTATTTTTCTTTATCTTTGCAAACATGCTCGCTACCCAGCAAGGATTTGTTTGTGGAAAAGGTGATGATGTGACCATGAATTATATGGTATAAAGTGGCGCCTGGCGTCCATGATAAGGATATTGCAAGTCACCTACCTTATAAAGGACCTCTGCCTTCGACCTTGTTCTTCTATATGGTTATAGAACTCCTCGGTGACTTGCAATGTCCTTATGATGTATGGCGGGGTACTTTATCCCTTATATAACACCAGAGATAAAGAGAGGTATCTTCCGCAGCCCCTATGAAAACATAACTGGTATGAACTGACAGGTGTTGAAGACATCACTCTCAACCCTATTATCTTATGACCAACCTAATATTCCCGGTATTTGACATCACTTGCGGCCTATATTACCATATGACAGGGGTTAGATGCGTCACTCGCAGTCCCTATGAAGATGTAACCGGAGTGAGGAGACAGGTGTTCGATACATCTCTCCCAGCCCTATTAACACAGAACCAGTGTGAGGCGACGCCAGGTTTTAGGGGCTTCACTCACCGCCCTATTAGCGCTTTGCGTGATAGCGAGTTTTATCGATGACGCCTAGGGCCCAGCTGTCATTCTGCGCCCCAGACTTGCCCTCTCTCCCTCGCTTCGCCCGTCATAGCCGACTCCCCAACCCCTCCATCTCCTCGGCAGCATCACCTTAATTGTCACAGCTGTAGAGGAGCCTTACCTCCACGCTGCTGCCCGCCCCGGCCCCTCCGGGCCAGTGACCCGCGGGCCTCGGCTGGTAGGAGGCCCGATTAGTGACCTGCTATTTGCCTATGGAGAGGTGGCCGCGCTGACAAACATCCCCTGTCAAATTAGCGAGTCTGGGGAAGCGCGGGGGACGGGGGCGGGGAGGGGGCACGGCGGCTAATTTGTACGCTAACTGGTTCTGACAGAAATATTTTACAAGTGAAAAAACAGAAAAGGCGCCTCAAGAGAATGTGCAGCAGCCGTACCGGTGAACTTCTGCTCGGCTGTACGGGCGAGAGTGTGAGAGGCCCGGGCAGGCAGCCTGTGAGAGGAGGCTGCGGTGTGAGAGGCCGGGCAGGCAGCCTGTGAGAGGAGGCTGCTTTGTGAGAGGCCCCACCAGGTATCCTGTGAGGGAAGGCTGCGGTGTGAGAGGCCGGGCAGGCAGCCTGTGAGAGGAGGCTGCTTTGTGAGAGGCCCCACCAGGTAGCCTGTGAGGGAAGGCTGCGGTGTGAGAGGCCCGGGCAGGCAGACTGTGAGGGAAGGCTGCGGTGTGAGAGGCCATGGCAGGCAGCCTGTGAGGGAAGGCTGCGGTGTGAGAGGCCATGGCAGGAAGCCTGTGAGGGAAGTCTGCGGTGTGAGAGACCCGGCCAGGTAGCCTGAGAGGGAAGGATGAGTTGTGAGAAGCCCAGGCAGGCAGTCTGTGAGGGAAGGCTGCGGTGTGAGAGGCCATGGCAGACAACCTGCGAGGGAAGGCTGTGGTGTGAGAGCCCTCAGGCAGCCTGTGAGGGAGGGCTGCGGTGTGAGAGGCCATGGCAGGCAGCCTGGGAGGGAAGGTTGTGGTGGGAGAGGCCCAGATAGGCAGCCTGGGAGAGGAGGCTGCAGTGTGAGAGGCCCGGATAGGCAGTCTGGGAGCGGAGGCTGCGGTGTGAGAGGCCTCAGCAGGCACCCTGCGAGGGTAGGCTGCGGTGTGAGAGGCCCGGGCAGGCAGCCTGTGAGGGAAGGCTGTGGTGTGAGAGGCCATGGCAGGCAGCCTGGGAGAGGAGGCTGCAGTGTGAGAGGCCCAGATAGGCAGCCTGGGAGAGGAGGCTGCAGTGTGAGAGGCCTCAGCAGGCACCCTGCGAGGGTAGGCTGCGGTGTGAGAGGCGCAAGCAGGCGGCCTTTGAGGGATGCCGGTGGTGTGAGAGGCCCGGGCAGGCAGCCTGCGAGGGAAGGCTGCGGTGTGAGAGGCCCGGATAGGCAGCCTGGGAGCGGAGGCTGCGGTGTGAGAGGCCTCAGCCGGCACCCTGCGAGGGAAGGCTGCGGTGTGAGAGGCCATGGCAGGCAGCCTGTGAGGGAGGGCTGCGTTGTGTGAGAGGCCATGGAAGGCAGACTATGAGGGAAGGTGTGGTGTGAGAGGCCCAGATAGGCAGCCTGGGAGAGGAGGCTGCAGTGTGAGAGGCCTCAGCAGGCACCCTGCGAGGGTAGGCTGCGGTGTGAGAGGCGCAAGCAGGCGGCCTTTGAGGGATGCCGGCGGTGTGAGAGGCCCGGGCAGGCAGCCTGCGAGGGTAGGCTGCGACGTGAGAGGCCATGGCAGGCAGCCTGCGAGGGTAGGCTGCGGTGTGAGAGGCGCAAGCAGGCGGCCTGTGAGGGATGCCGGCGGTGTGAGAGGCCCGGGCAGCCTGTGAGGGAAGGCTGCGGTGTGAGAGGCCCCAGGCAGCCTGTGAGGGAAGGCTGCGGTGTGAGAGGCCATGGCAGGCAGCCTGTGAGGAAAGGCTGCGGTGTGAGAGGCCGAGGTAGGCAGCCTGCGAGGGAAGGCTGCGGTGTGAGAAGCTCAGGCAGGGAGCCTGCGAGGGAAGGCTGCGGTGTGAGAGGCCATGGCAGGCAGCCTGCGAGGGAAGGCTGCGGTGTGAGAGGCCCTGGCAGGCAGCCTGCGAGGGAGGGCTGTGGTGTGAGAGGCCCGGATAGGCAGCCTGGGAGCAGAGGCTGCGGTGTGAGAGGCCTCAGCAGGCACCCTGCGAGGGTAGGCTGCGGTGTGAGAGGCGCAAGCAGGCGGCCTTTGAGGGATGCCGGCGGTGTGAGAGGCCCGGGCAGGCAGCCTGCGAGGGTAGGCTGCGACGTGAGAGGCCATGGCAGGCAGCCTGCGAGGGTAGGCTGCGGTGTGAGAGGCGCAAGCAGGCGGCCTGTGAGGGATGCCAGCGGTGTGAGAGGCCGAGGCAGGCAGCCTGCGAGGGAAGGATGAGGTGTGAGAAGCCCAGGTAGGCAGTCTGTGAGGGATGCCGCCGGTGTGAGAGGCCATGGCAGGCAGCCTGTAAGGGAAGGCTGCGGTGTGAGAGGCTATGGCAGGCAGCCTGGGAGGGTAGGCTGCGATGTGAGAGGCCCGGGCAGGTAGACTGTGAGGGAAGGGTGTGGTGTGAGAAGCCCGGGCAGGCAGCCAGGGAGAGGAGGCTGCAGTGTGAGAGGCCATGGCAGGCAGCCTGCGAGGGTAGGCTGCGGTGTGAGAGGCGCAAGCAGGCAGCCTGTGAGGGATGCCGGCGGTGTGAGAGGCCCGGGCAGGCAGCCTGTGAGGGATGCCGACGGTGTGAGAGGCCCCAGGCAGCCTGTGAGGGAAGTCTGCGGTGTGAGAGGCCCGGGCAGGCAGCCTGTAAGGGAAGGCTGCGGTGTGAGAGGCAATGGCAGGCAGCCTGGGAGGGTAGGCTGCGATGTGAGAGGCCCGGGCAGGTAGACTGTGAGGGAAGAGTGTGGTGTGAGAGGCCCGGGCAGGCAGCCAGGTAGAGGAGGCTGCAGTGTGAGAGGCCTCGGCAGGCACCCTGCGAGGGTAGGCTGTGGTGAGAGAGGCCCTGGCAGGCAGCCTGTGAGGGAAGGCTGTGGTGTGAGAGGCCATGGCAGGCAGCCTGGGAGGGAAGTCTGCGGAGACAGGTGGCCTATAAGAGACGACAGTTGACAGGAGTGATTGAGAGAGGCCATTAGAGGGGAGACAGGAGGTGCGAGAAGCCTAGAGGCTGAGCAAGGAGTTTGAGAGGCCATGACGCCTACAATTTAGGGGATGTCATAGCAGACAAGGAGTGTCAGAAGATGAGGCAAGACCACAAGAGCGGCAGTTCTTGGGTAGTCTACACTGTGCAAGGAGCGTGTTGGGGCCACCGGGTTCTCAACAGCAGAAGGAATGCGTGAGAGACTGCAACCGGGCACTGAAGAGACAGGCACCTGCGTTCAAGGCCTGACAGACAGGGAGAAGAGAACACAGGAGATCACACGAGGGAAAGATCTTGCGATAAGCCTAGACTGGCGAGGGATGGCATTAGTGTTCTAGACAAGTAGAACGCAAGAAGCCTGATTGAGGAAGGGAAGCGTTAGCAGTTTGCTCTGTGGAAGCCAATTTTAATCCAGATTGTTCAAACACTTAAATTCTTCTTATGTAAATGTAAATGTAAATTGATACTTGTATAGCGCACTACTCACCCGCAAGGGTCTCAAGGCGCTTGTACGAATACCACTGTGGAACCCATCCTGGCTTTCCCTGTGAGGCGTCCACTCCTGGGCACCCCCAAGGTGGAGGCCAGGCATCCTTAGCGTTGTGGGGGCCGTTGTGGAGATTAAGCAAGCTATTGCCCAGAGTTGCAGAGTGGGACTCCATGATTGGAATAGGCACCGAGGCGAGAATTATCAGGTCCATGGAATTTTGAGCCCAAGACCCGCCGAGGCGGGGAATTGAACCCTGGTCCCGGGCTAGACCTCTGCATCAGGGTCTGCCGCTCTAACCATTGAGCCACACTTCTCCACTTATAGATCCAATATAATGCAGGAGCCATGATATGATAATCCAAAACAGTTTCTTTATTCTTCACAACATCAAACTGCAGCCCAGCCAACACATTTCGTCCTGATAAGGGACTTCATCAGGTTTGAGAGATTTCATGGTAATCACTTACTGGATAAATTTGAATTTGAATTCAAAATTATTTATAAAGCGCACGTACACCAGCGGTTTCATGGCGCTACAACTAACAGAAATCTGGGCGAAGGAGCTGGGGCTGAGTAAGGAAAACAAACTGCTAATGGATTAATTGAAGGATTTGGTGAACAGATGAGCCTTGAGCTGCTTCCGGAATTGCGGGTACAGGGTTAAGGCTCTGAGCTCGAGAGGCAGGGAGTTCCAGAGGAGCGGGGCAAGGGTCGCAAATTTCGAGCCTCCCCATTCTTTCTCCGGAACCGTGGGACTGTGAGAAGGGACTGAGTAGATGAACGCAGTTCCCTGGAGGGAACATAGGGGGTGATCTCAGATGAGATGAAAGGCGGTGCCGTGCCCAGTCGTGCTTGAAAGGTGATGGAAGCAAGCTTAAACTGGACACGGGCACGAACAGGGAGCCAATGTAAAGACTTTAGGAGGGGAGTGATGTGGTGAGACTTTGGGAGCTTGAACACCAGGCGCGCCGCCTGGTTTTGGATCTGCTGCAGATGCCGAAGACTATATGCAGGTATACCTGCATATAGGGCGTTGCCATAATCCAGGCGGGAGACAACCATAGCCAAGGTGATCAATTTCAGTGCATCAAATGAAAAAAAACGGGACACCTTGCGTATAGTGCGCAGGGAAAGGAAGGAAGAAGAAACCACAGAGCTAACCTGGGAGTGAAGGGTAAGTTGAGAGTTGAGTTTAAGGCCTAATGTTTTGACTGAGGTAGAGGGAACAGGTGGAGAGCCTAAGGAGGGGGGCCAAAATAAAGGAGACCAGGGGCTGGATGAACCACCCATCAACACCAGCTCGGTCTTGTCTGGGTTGAGTTTCAGATGGTTGTGGTTCATCCAGTCCCGGATATGGATCATGATAGATTGGAAATTAAGGACAGAAGCAGGGGAAGAGGACAGATTGAAGACAAGCTGGAGGTCGTCCGCATAATTAAATACGGCGACCTCCATTTGCTGCAGTGAAAAGATAAGAGGGGGGATGTAAAGATTAAACAAAAGAGGGGATAGGGAGGAGCCTTGGGGAACCCCGCACTGAACTTTCCGAAAGTCCGCAGTAAAGTCACCCAGACGAACTGCCTGGGTGCGGTCCCTCAGGAAGGAGGATAACCAGACCAACGCGGTGCCCCCGATCCCTGCCGCCTTGACACGGGAAAGCAAGATGGTATGATCCACCGTGTCAAAAGCGGCTGAGAGATCGAGGAGGACCAAGGCCTGGGGTTGGTTGGTGTCCATTCCCTCCCTGAGGTTATCAAGGACAGAGAGGACTACGGACTCCGTAGAGTGTGCGGGGTGAAACCCGGCCTGGCGGGGGGCGAGAGCCCCGTACTTCTCCACAAAAGAGCTCAGAGTGCAGGTGACATGGCGCTCGAGCACTTTCGCCAGGAACGGCAGGAGGGAGATGGGGCGAAAATTGGCGGGGATTGATGGGTCCGCGCCCGGCTTTTTCAAGATGGGAACAATGACTGCAGATTTGAGTGGATTAGGTACCACGCCCTGGGAGAGAGAGCTATTCAGGAGGTGAAGGGGGGGGGTCTGCACAGGTGGTAAAGATGTGACGGAGAATATGAGCAGGGCAGGGATCTAACGGGGAGCCGGATTTTACAAGTGGAATTATGGAAGTCAGAGATTCCTTAGTCAGAGGGGGAGGGTGGTGAGTTGTCCCATGGGGGGGGGACACTGGGGATCCACAAAAGTAGGGGAGGGAGGAGGGATGTTAGCTTTAATGGTGGCTATTTTCTGAATGAAAAAGGTATTGAGGGAGTGACAGAGTTCCTGGGAAGGGGTGGGCTTTAGAGAGGTTCTGACCGAAAACGCCAGGTTGTGTACAATCGAGAAAATTTCCTTCGATTGGTTCTCGGCTGCGAGGATTTTGGAGGAGAAATAGGTGGTTTTAGCCTCCAGGACGTCCTTTTTGTATTGAGTCAGGATGTTAATGAACTCTAATCGCAATGAGGGGCAATAATTTCTCCTCCAGGCCCGCTCCGCTCGACGTACCGCTAGTTTAGTGGCTTTGAGTTCTTCGTTGAACCACTGATTGGCGTCCTTCTCTCGTTTGGATGTGACACGTTTCAGGGGGGCCATAGAGTCGCAGCCTGAGGAGAGCCACTGTTCAATGGCCGTGACCTGGGAAAGGGTGGATAGACCTTGTAGGGAGGGGAGGGAGGTGGTGAGGAGAGAGGATAGATTTTCAGGATCTACTCGTCCCCAAGCGCGAACCCAGATGTTTTTGGGGAGTGGGGGCTTGACCGGGGGGTGTATGGGAAGGGCAAATGAGATCAGGTGATGGTCAGACCATGTACAGGGCGAGATGGAAAGGCACTCTACGGGACAGTTCAAGGACCAGATCTGGTCTAAGATGTAACCTTTGATATGGGTGGGAAAATGGATATGAGGTGTAAAGTTGAGGGATTGAAGGGTTTCTGAAAATTCTTTTGAGGATGGGCATTCAGCTGGGTCAGAGGGCCAAAAATTAAAATCACCCAAGAGCAAAATGGAGGAGTTGTTAACTGTGATAGTGGCCAGGACTTCCAAAAAATCAGGGAGAAACAATAAAGGGGATTGAGGGGGACGATAGGTGAGTATGCAGGTGAGATGGGGCGTAATGGAAGTGGTGCGGATAGCTAGATACTCCGTGGTGGCGATATCTGGCAGAGACAGAGTTTGAAAGGGGAGGTCGGTTCGGGCGATGACCGCCACGCCGCCCCCAGCTCTGCCATTTTGGCGATCTGCGCGTAGGGCGTAATATGGGGCTGGTAAGGTGGCCAGTAAAGCAGGGAGGGAGTCATCACAGAACCATGTTTCCGTTAAAAAAATAAGATCTGGGGCATGAAGGTCCAGCAGTACCAAAAGTTCGTGCGCATGGGCTACTGCAGACCGGGTGTTTAAATAATATGCCGATAGGGTTTTAGAGGTAGCAGGGAGAACATTGCCTCTAGAGGGATGAGGGGGAGTGTGTTGGGGAGGAGGGATGGTGATAAGTGTAATCCAAAGAGGCATGAGAAGGCTCCTCGTTGATGTGACCTTGCATCTTTCTGCTTAACCTTGCAGGTCCCATTGGGGACACAGATACTCATCCTTCTCCCTTCTCTGGTCCACACTTACCCAGAAAAAAAAGTAATTTTGAATGAAGCTTTGGTGATACAACTATCCTGCCCTCTTTTCCTCTGTTTGGCTTACACTCAACCAGTAAGGGAATACCAAGAAATCTCTAAACCCTGATGAAGTCCCTTATCGGGACAAAATGTGTTGGATGGGCTGCGGTTTGATGTGACGAATAAAGAAATTTTTGGGGGATATCATATCATGGCTCCTTCATTATATTGGATCGATAAGAAGAATTTATGTGTTTGAACAATCTAGATTAATGTTTGATAAAGTGAACTCTCAGTAAAAACATTGGAGTTCCTATGCACTCCCTTTTATATATTGTTTTTCGCTCTATAATGCAATCACAATACAATATATAACCCACACAAAAACTAATATCAGAACACTTAGCAGTCAGATAGTTAGTTGTAGTTCATACAGGCTGCCTAATAATTCCCTTTACTGCTTGACTCTCTTACACTCACATAAGACAAACCTGCTAAGGGTCATAGCCATCACCCAGTAGTGTGCTAGTCCACAGCAATAAACCACCGGTTACCATCTGAATAGGAATGGAATAACTGAAGAAAACTGCCACATGCCACTGGCCAATAAAGGACTCTAATTGTGTCCTCTTCTGCAGGTCCTGGATTGTTACATACTACAACCACTTCTTGGCATCTCACAGTGGCTATCAGATTTGCTATGACATTAACAAAGTCCCTCGCAGCCGATCTCTCCACCACTTCTCCTTCTAACCTATCCCTGCCAGGGCCATATACAAAACAAAATTTCTCAGAATGGACAACCCAGTGCAGTAACCAGCTAAGTGGACTATGAACATAAGAAATACCAAAATCGGTCCTATAGAGCTCCTCACAGCTGCCAGCTTACTAAAATCCAGAAACTGTGCACCTGTCTCTCACACGTCTTCATTCATCATACTGCGAAACCCTGCATTCCACAATACGATCACTAAAATCTGAGGTCCTCACGCACAATATGGAAACACTTCCCACATAGGTTCAAAACAAAGAAAACATTGTCCTAAACTCACAACATACATGGTGTAGCGTGCTACACATGTAGGCCTGCGCTTCAGTGCCATACATATCTGTAATAAGCGCTATATAAATGTTGCAAAACAATACAATGTCATTTTCCAAGTACCTCATCACATGATAGTTATTTGCGTGACACATAGGCACTCTGTTATGTAGCATTCATTGTCATGATATGCCTAAGTATCAACCATGTTATGTTAGTTTTTGCTGTCATATGTCCATGTATCTCTGTCATTTGCTAGTCTGTATTGCCTTGTGCGATGTAGCTCCCATCATATGCCAGTAAATGGCATCATATGTCTCATTTGTTACAGAATATGCTATTAATTGTATTTACATGTTAAGGTATCCTCCCTCATATGCCAGTTAAAGCTTTCACATGCCCACTACACAACAATCAATCCCACTCTTTACCATTATATACCCAACTATCTCCCTTGTGGAAGGAGAGAACATGTGCTGATCTTGAAAGCCGATTATGTACTCTTTTACTTTAACCCCTTCGATGCTGATGACGAGCTCAGCTCGTCATCACCCACGGGTGGCGTGTGCTGATGACGAGCTGAGCTCGTCATGTATCGCGGTAATTTTAAAATTGCCGCACAGCGCAAAAATCGCCGCAGCTATACATGTAAATTAGAATAAGAGAAAGGGGTAGCAAAATACATAGACGAGCGACTCCTGGACACAATGTACACATTTCATTAAAGGCAGGTACTGTTTCTTTTATTGATAAGTGAACGATCGGCCCCCGGAAGCAGACACAGCTGTTCCTCCATAATAAGAAAGCAGTTCAAGTTTGCAGTTTTAAAATATAATTTGTGTGTACATTGACTGATGATTAACTAACTGACTATAAACTACAATAGAAGTACACCACACTCTCTGTCCTTTCATCCGGCATTTGTTTGCAGGTGGATACGATGTCAGACTGTGGATGAAGTTGTCTCCTTGTAGTTGCTTGCAATGAATGTGCCTCCTGACAAAACCTGCCATTTTATGAAATTCTTCAACACCATCTTTTGTAGATGAATTCCATCACGTAAACAGTTATGGCCCGTAAATGCGATCCTTACGTCATCCATTGCCCAGGTATGACCCATTAGATGGCAGTCATTGCCTTCACATGCCCAGTGATTACCATCGGAAGTCAGTACTACAATCATACAGCCAGCAATATCTTTTTAGATGCCAGTACATTTCTTAATCAGTCCAGGTATGGCCAGATGGCAGTCTACCAGCCAATGTCATCTTGCATCTAGGTGACCCCAAAATATGGAGATCATGGCCACTGTGTGCCCGCCAGCACTAACACACACACACACATATATATATATATATATGAAACGAAGGATTCCAACCGCTTCTGGCAGCGGTTTAAGCAGGCGCAGACCTCCTCTCCAGAGAACAGATATCAGATGTTAAATCACCAGACAAGCCATCACACTAATCAAAGTGCCAGCAGTGCATATTTATTTTGCAAAAAAGTGTCAGAGCAAGTGCCCTCCCTGACGCGTTTCGCCCCGCGAATGGAGCTTTGTCACATGACGCGTCAGGAGTAGGCGGTGCAATAAATGGTAATTAAAAGCCCAAGCGCCTAAAGAAACAGGACGCAAGGGTCACAACAAAGCAAACAAGCAGTAGTTAAACACCATGTTGACAATAAATGCTCAAGTTCTTGAAAATGTTTGAACATAGAGACACAGTAAAAGCATAGTGCTCGAATACGATAGAAAAGGCCGGATGTCAGAAAGCAAACAATCAAATATAAATCAAATCAAATTTCAGTAAAATAGTTTGCTGTGACATCATCATCCAATGATTTATGGAACAAAACCACAACATATGTATTCCTTGTATACTCTCCCATAATTTCATAAAAAAGAGTATAACATGGAAAAATGTATCTATTGCAAGTGCAAGATGTGGTTGAAAAACCAAGTACATAGGCCTAAACAGAAAAATTATATAAACCAATGTCTCAAGGTGCTTGAATGCTAAAGTGCAAATGCTTTAAAAGACACCTCATATTCAGATGTTAGATACATGGAATACATTTAGGCGATAGAAAACTCATGTGAAAACCTGCAGAAAAAGTATGTATACCACAGAACAACAGCAAGTGCTCATCAAGCATATATAAACATGTCATAATCAGACATATAGAAAATACAGCATAGGGGAAAATAAATCACTAACCATGGTTAAGAAAAGGGACACATATTACAGAAAATGATGTAATTCATCAAAAGTATTTAACCCGTTGGGAGATCTGGTGTCGAGCAATAGAATAAAATACGTTTCTCTTTGGCGCAGCAGTTTCTCACGATCACCACCCCTGCCCGGATTAGCTACAGAACACAATAAAGTATATTTCAAATCTTTAAATTTTTTAGCGTGAACTGCTTTAAAGTGGCGAGCCACTGGATAATTCATATCACAGTTTACTATGGCTCGAATATGTTGCAATATCCGTTGGTTAGCTTGCAACTCAGTACTTCCAATGTAGGAGAGTGAGCATGTGCAGGTAAGTTGGTAAACTACATAGTCACTGCGACATGTCAGATGTTCTTTTATTGGAA
Source organism: Lissotriton vulgaris (assembly GCF_964263255.1). Taxonomy (NCBI): domain Eukaryota; kingdom Metazoa; phylum Chordata; class Amphibia; order Caudata; family Salamandridae; genus Lissotriton; species Lissotriton vulgaris. Next base: position 366,526,489 of record NC_141698.1, read on the forward strand.
TAGCTCTCTCATTGAAGGCAGATGTGTAATGCGTGCCGTTGACAGCAAAGGTGCAAGCACGGCATGAAGTACACCTATAAAAACCCGGTTTATTCAGCCAGGTAGTTTTAGGTGGGAGCTCAGGTTGGGTTCTATCTAAAGAGTCTTTCATAGAACGAGCCCTCCTAAAGGTGATGGCCAGTAATCTAGGCGAAAATGGACCAAGAATCACATCTGTTAATACTATAGGCCACTCTGATCTGATGATCTTACTTAACTTGGAGGTTTGGGAACAGTAGGTAGTGATAAAGCGAGTTGAGCCCAAGGTAGCGGAATCAGGGATAATTTTACTTTTTGGAGTCAAGAGTTCCTCACGAGGACGAACTAGTGCTTTAGCAAGAGCCCGATCTAAAATAACTCGATTGTAACCACGTCTGAGGAATCTTTCCCTAGATTCCAATAAACACTGGTTGGTGGTGTCTGGACTACTGCAAATGCGTTTGATACGAATGAATTCTCCCAGAGGTATGCTATTTATGGTGTGTGGGGGATGGGCACTGCGGGCGTGCAAGATGGAATTGCCCGCAGTGCTTTTCCTGTGAAGTTTTGTCTGAATGGTGTTAGGATCAATATAAACCTGGACATCCAAAAATTCTGCAGAGTTTGATGTAATGTTAGCAGTGAATTTTAGGTTCCTGTTCTTTGTATTGATGTCATTAACAAACAAAGCTGCTTGTTCTTGAGATAAAAATATCGTCGATGAACCTCCAATAATGAGCAAGGTGAGGAAGCCAATGTGCGTGGGTTACCCCCAGAACATGCCTCTCCCACCAGCCAACATGAAGACATGAGTAGCTGGGGGAGAAGCATGAACCCATGGCCACCCCGCGTTCCTGATGGTAAAAATCCTTGTCAAATTGGAAGTAGTTGTTAAAAAGGCATATGCGTATCATGTCAAGTAACATGAGGTTGTGATCTCTCATGGCAGCCTCTCGTGAATCTAAGAAGTATTGAACAGTTTCCAGACCCTGTAGATGGTTGATGCTGGTGTAAAGTGCCTCAATATCCATCACCAGGAAACAAAAATCAGGACACCAAATGATTTGACTAATCTTAACCAAAAAATCTGTGGTATCTTTAAGAAAAGAAGGGAGAGAAATCATATGGGGCTGTAGAAAAAAATCCACATATTTTGAAATATTTTCATTCATGCTGCCTTGGGCAGAAATGATGGGACGACCTGGGACAGGAACGGTGCATTTATGAATCTTAGGTAAAAGATAGAAAAGTGGCGTGATGGGATGTGATACACTGAGGAATTTTGTTTCATCCTTGGTAAGTAAGCCACGTCTGTACCAGAGATTGATGTCTTTTCTAGTTTTCTCGTGGCTATTCAGCATCACAAACTTGGTAGTTTTAGTATAGCAAAGGGGGTCGCCTAGTTGGCGGGCTGCCTCTAATATATAATCAGTTTTGGCCCACAATACTGTGTTTCCCCCCTTGTCCGCACTCTTCACTATCACCTGGTTATTACCCTGAATTTTTTTAACAAGTTTAGTATATTGCACATTGTTAAAGTCACATTGTTTTTTCTTTCCAAGCACCGATTTATTAAGTGTCTTAAGTTCTGTAATAATCCTGTCACTAAACACATCCAGAGCGTCTTTGGGCATCAAAGGCAGAAATGTGGATTTGCCCCGAAAAGCAGTAGTTGGTGATTGATTCACAGTAATGACTTGACTGACTGTAAGGTTGGCTTACGAACTTTCTTCATTGGCTAAAGAAATCAAAGTTTGTAGTCCTTGTAAATTCCTAACCTGTAAAGACTCCTCGTCTGATGTTGTCACTGCAACATTAGCACGTGTATTTGGATTTTCCGGATGTAACAAAAAATACTTTTGTAATTTATTTTTCTAATAAATTTGAATACATTGATGCGTGCTTGGACATAAGAGAAGTCATTGGGTGGACAATATGAAAGTCCCAAAGAGAGGAGTTGTTCCTCCACCCTAGAAAGTGTCATATCTGTCAAGTTAATTACTGTGTTATCTTGTGCACTTGTTACTTGTTCCAATTCCTGCGAGCTCTGCCTCGCACTCCACCTCTTTTTGGCAATCCGTTTTCTGCGGCGGCGTTTTTGACTACCGCTTTGCCTGCTTGTGGAGGATTGTTCCGTGAGTGCAGAGAGTACCTCCGGTCCTCTCTGACAATATTCAATTCATCAACCACTGAAAAGTTTGTAAGGTCGGTAGAACCTGCATCAGCAGGTGGCAAACTTTCCTCTGAGCCACTGAATGATGCTACTGATAGGTTATCTTCATTGGTCACAGTAGAGCATGAAGGTGCCGTTTGATCAGTAGTCACACCCGGTTTCTGTTGGACGGACATAGCTTTGCGTTCATATGAGTCGTATTTACGTGAAAAGGTAAAAATATGCCCTGTCGCATAGTCTTGTTTGTCTCTTGCAAATTTGTGAATTTTGCGCTCTTGAATAGTTTGCTCCAACTTTACGAGTCTTTGGTCAATTTCTTTGCGGGTGTTAGCTATTAATTCAGTTTCACCAGTGGCTTCCAAAAGAGCATTAACCTTGTCGATTTCAGTTAATAATGCTTCTCTATCTGAATGGGCATATTTGATCAAAATCAGTAGCATGTTTCTAGATGACTGCAAATTATTCTCTGCCCATTCCTGAAGCATTTTAGGATCCGGGTTTTCATATGTGGGAACAATCATTACTCTTAAATCACGCGGAACACGGTTGGCTTCAAGATACTTTTCTAATGATTTCTTCTCCCACCACTTCGATAACTCGCTACGGAGTAGTTTCTCCAAAGTCTTTAGTAGTTCCCTAGTACTGTTATTGATGTTCGTGGTGCGACTTTCCTGAGTGGTTGCAGACGTTGCAGTAGGCAGGTTTTCGTAGAGAGCCTCCGCCGCCGTTTCCCTACTCCTAAGTGCGTCGCTGGAAAACATATTTGCATATAAAGTAGGCGGCTTTGAATGCGCCGCTAGACTGCTGTTTTGGCTTAGATCAGTTCAAAGTTTTAATTGGAGTTAAGCCCAAACCCGCTAAGTTCAATGATGTAAAGATGGTTCGCACGCTCGGTGCCTTACCGGATTCCGCCTCGTAATGCCGTTAGAAGTCCGCCGACCTCTCCAGCTCCGAAGCACCTCTCCGGGTCCGGTCACCACTTGCACGAATAGATGAAATAACTCAGTCCATGAACTGCGGGGGGCACGGCAAACAGTACTTATTCAGTCCAACTGTAGAACGTCAAGGGGCCTTATTTATGAAGGACTTGCGCTGCCATTGCGTCACTTTTTCCCATGTTAAAAGTGACGCACCGGCGGCGCAAGTCCTTCATAAATAAGGCCCAAGGCGTTTTGGGTTGCAACAAACGCCGTGCCTCAAAGCATGGGTGGGTCCACGAAACCGGAAGCAAACCAATCCCGGTAATGAAATGAAACGAAGGATCCCAACCGCTTCTGGCAGCGGTTTAAGCAGGCGCAGACCTCCTCTCCAGAGAACAGATATCAGATGTTAAATCACCAGACAAGCCATCACACTAATCAAAGTGCCAGCAGTGCATATTTATTTTGCAAAAAAGTGTCAGAGCAAGTGCCCTCCCTGACGCGTTTCGCTCCGCGAACGGAGCTTGGTCACATGACGCGTCAGGAATAGGCGGTGCATTAAATGGTAATTAAAAGCCCAAGCGCCTAAAGAAACAGGACGCAAGGGTCACAACAAAGCAAACACGCAGTAGTTAAACACCATGTTGACAATAAATGCTCAAGTTCTTGAAAATGTTTGAACATTATATATATATATATATATATATATATATATATATATATATATATATATATATATATATATATATATATATATATATATGTATATATATATATTCAGAATCCAAATTGCTGTTTGTCCATAGCCTGATGTAATCTGCGCAATAAACGAGAGAACCCCACAATGAAGGTTGCTTGTTCCTTAATTTGAATCGGTTGGGGACTATATATATATATATATATATATATATATATATATATATATATATATATATATATATATATATATATATATATATATATATATATATATATTACCTACTGGCAGTTGCCAGTAGGTAGTTATAGTTAGGATCTACTTTCCATAGGAAATCCGCAACATTCTATTGGGAATAACTTTGGCGCCGGTGGACGAATCTTCGCGAATGTCTCAAAGAAGGTGGCCCGCTCCTTCCCTGAAAATGTGGGGGGGATTCGTCAAGCGGGGGCCGAGATAAAAGGAGGGTCCCAAAACGTGTTTTCTCCATGTTAATTTCCATAGGGCGGTCAAACTCACTTTTAGCCCAAACGGCTGAATGGATTTCCACAAAACTTGGCAAAATTGTAGGGACTGGTAGCCCGATGTGCCTTTGCTATGTCTCAAGATATGTGCTCCAGTGGTTTTTGAGTAATTTAGGTTCAAAAAAATATATATATCTATAGGCGCGCCCCGGTACGCGCACCGGGGAGCGCACCGGGCGTGCTACGCGGCTTGCGTGCGGAAATCTGATTGGCTGAATAAGGTGCATTTTTTACAGCACTGGTACGTCACAAAAATTGAGTCACCGGTGGCGTTAAAGTGACGCATGGCCTCATAAATGAGTCCTTCAGTCTTCTAGTCATGCGTCATATCAAATATATGACGTATTATGTCGGAAGTACTTATAGATACGTCAGTATTTCAGACGTATCTGTAAGCACAAAAGTGATGCATTGCTGGAGTGTCACAAAAATTATGCAATTCCAGCAATGCATCCTTTCACATGGGGCCAGGCCCCATGTGAAAGGGCCTGCATCAGTCTTACGCCTGCTGTGATACAGGCGCAAGATTTGGACGCAACAGCGTCATAAAAGTGACGCAGTGATATCTCATAGATTTCACTGCGTCACCTATACGACCCTTTCTTGCATCAATACGTCCCTTTTGCATACATTATACCTGACGTAGGCATAATGTGCGCAGGGGCTTACAAAGTGACGCATCTACCTAGATGCGTCACTTTGTAAATATGACTGAATAAGGTGCATTTTTTACAGCACTGGTGCGTCACAAAAAGTGACGCACCGGTGGCGTTAAAGTGACGCATGACCTCATAAATGAGGCCTTCAGTCTTCTAGTCATGCGTCATATTAAATATATGACATATTATGTCGGAAGTACTTATAGATACGTCAGTATTTCAGACGTATCTGTAAGCGCAAAAGTGATGCATTGCTGGAGTGTGTCACAAAAATGATGCAACTCCAGCAATGCATCCTTTCACATGGGGCCAGGCCCCATGTGAAAGTGCCTGCATCAGTCTTACGCCTGCTGTGATACAGGCGCAAGATTTGGACGCAACAGCATCATAAAAGTGCCGCAGTGATATCTCATAGATTTCACTACGTCACCTCTACGACCCTTTCTTGCATCAATACGTCCCTTTTGCATACATTATACCTGACGTAGGTATAATGTGGCGCAGGGGCTTACAAAGTGACGCATCTACCTAGATGCGTCACTTTGTAAATATGACTGAATAAGGTGCATTTTTTACAGCACTGGTACGTCACAAAAATTGAGTCACCGGTGGCGTTAAAGTGACGCATGGCCTCATAAATGAGGCCTTCAGTCTTCTAGTAATGCGTCATATTAAATATATGACGTATTATGTCGGAAGTACTTACAGATACGTCAGTATTTCAGACGTATCTGTAAGTGCAAAAGTGATGCATTGCTGGAGTGTGTCACAAAAATGATGCAACTCCAGCAATGCATCTTTTCTTACCCATCCACACCCCTGTTCATTTTCAACATTTTCTTTGAATATCCACATTCCCCATGTTCACTCTCCTCCTTACTTTCCTTCCCAACACTCACCTTCTTTCAGTCCCCCTACTTCACTTCCTTTCCCCTCTCATACCTTTCTGTTATTTCTTACTCATTTTCCTTTCCGTTATCAATGCACTCCACTTCACTTACTCTTTTTCATTTTTTTAAGAATATAGCTCTTTGATGAGAATTGGAGGTAGCTCTGAAAATAACTTTTTTTTTCTTCTTCTTTCTTTTTTTAGAACAAAAACAAAAACAGGGAATGGAAACTGCTCAACAGGAGCAAAAAAAACAAAAAAAATTAGGGCTGGGAACGGCAGCGATGGTTCTCCAATGCTCGAACCATGAGCAGAACACTTTGCTCCCCAAAGGTAAGTAGCTGATCACAGTATCTGCATTTCAGGACGCCTTTGTTAAATGCAGGGTGAATGTTTGGAACCAGCTCTTGCGATCGCCCCCTCACTGAAGTAGTTGCTCCTCCGGTTGATGTAGATGCCCCATCACTGGGAACCTCTTGTGCCAGAGCCCTGACACTTTCCCGGGCAAAATTTCTGGGGGTGCCTCCTCTCCACATGGCGAAGCATTGTGGAGTTCCCAAAATAATATTTCTTAGTGGGGTCACTCCGTGACCGGACTGTGTGACAGATCCTGCACTCTACTCTACTTCTGGTCATCAGGTATGGAAAAAAAATTCCAGATGAAACGCTCTTTGACTTTCGGCTGAGGAGGCTCTTCATCAATTAATTCAGGTTCATCTTCACTTCTGGATGGTCTGGCAGCCATGATTATCCAAGAAAGATGCAAGAGCAAAAAGGCAGGTCTTTCAGTCACAAAAGTGAAAGAAGAAGTGAAGGAAATGGGTGGGGATTTCATTCTTTATAAAAAAAAAAACTGTTAGCAACCAATAAAAAGTGTTATTTTAAGGTCACATGACTTGACGCGCTGACGCTGCGTGCATCGGAGTGCTTCTGGGGGCGCATACGCAGCGCGAACGTAGCCGCTTCCGGGGGCGCTTACGCGGTGCGCTTAAGTGACGTTTTGATAGTTTCACGGAAATACAAAATTATTTTCATTTCCTTATTCAAAAAAACTGCTTTTATATGTATGGTACTAAATGTCTTGCGTTATTATTTACTTTTCATTCATATTTTTTTACACGAACGCAAGTAGCGCTCTGGGTGCGCTTTCCGGAGAGCTTACCGGTGCGCGGACCCAGAGCGCCCCAAGAAAAAATTATTTAATTTTTTTTTTTTTTTAATATTATTATAAAAAAAAATAATACTAATTAATACTCACAAAAAACAGCAAATTAAAAAAAATCGTAGGTTACAAACTCGATATAGAAAGGAATACGCATTTAAAAAACCTATGAAATTCACTGAAAAAACCATAGGTTTCACACCAGTTATAGTTAGGAATTAGCATTATAAAAACCTATTAAATTCACTGAAAAAACCATAGGTTTCACACCAGTTATAGTTACCTGGAAATTTTACTGACATAAAACCATTGAAATTCCCACGTTATAGTTAGTTGGACTCACTTTAACTTGCGCGCCTGCAATGCACTGCTGATGACGTCACATATTACATCACTCATGACATGGTCAGTGACATCACTCATGACATCACTGATGACACCATCCTTGTGACAGAGTGACAGACCTCCTTTCAGTGTAATGTAACCCTTGAAACACATATTCAAAAATAGAAACTAACATTTTCAAAAACATGGAGATACCCATACCAGTTACAGCAACCAATTCAGTAATTCCGCCATCTATATACACATCCACTCATTCACCAACAGTTCTATATAGTCACCCATACATATACTCACTCATCATATGTAGTGATACACCTATACATCCTGTTACACACCGACAGTCATCCAAAAGTTACTCACACACATACTCACACATGCAAATAAATGATTAAACATCCATTTATTTGCATATACAGCTATACACACACTACCACCTTACTTCTAAGGAAACTTACGCATACTTACTCTCTTAAACAATCACTTATAGAAACACATACTTATTTAAACAGGAACTCTTACAATCTCTCACTCTCACATTTACTCACTTATATACATCAGCACTCACATATACTAGATTAAAACATATGTAGTTACTGATAAAGACACTAGTGAGACAGTCATTCACTCACTAACACACACATATACACACTCATCCACCCATACAGTCCTGCACATAAACTGTCTTCAAAACACATACAAACAGTGAGTCAGTCATTGATGCATCTATGTGCTAAGTAATACCCCCACCAAACCATACAGACACTCATACTGATACTAAAAAAAATCTAATAACCCATATACACGCACATGTAGCTACTCACCAACCCATGCAGCCACTTATACACAAAGTGAAACACTGATACAAACATTTAAATATTTAAACATTACTCGCTAATATATGTATTCACTAAGATACACTTAATAAGCCAGTTAACCAATCAATTTTTTTTTTAAAACATCCATTTAGACACTTATTTAAACATTTATTCTTCCATCCACCTTTACAAATACATATATAAAACATATGTATTTTTCAGAAAGACACACATTCACTGGATGGTAACTATAACTGGTGTGAAACCTATGGTTTTTTCAGTGAATTTAATAGGTTTTTTAAATGCTAATTCCTAACTATGACTGGTGTGAAACCTATGTTTTTTTCAGTGACTTTATATCTAAAATATCTACACTTGTATGGGAGAGTGATATGTTGCTTATTTCTCTAGACGTTGAATCGCTGTATACCAGCATAGATCATGCCAGGGATTTATTTGCTGTACAACACTACCTTTCAAGCAGACCCATCCAATTCTATGAACACAATAAGGTGATTGTAGGCCTGATAGAATGGTGCCTTTATAACAACTTTTTTTCCTTTGGCAAGGAGATTTTTAAACAACTGAGAGGCGTGGCAATGGGGGCCTGCTTCTCTCCCAGCTATACGTGCTTGCACGTTGGCTGGTGGGAGGAGCAGGTCCTCAAGGTTCGCCACAAGGCGTGGATGGATGGGCATGTTAAGTGCTTTTTAAGGTACATCGATGATGTTTTCATCATCTGGAAGGGCAGCAAAGAGCAAGCATTGTTGTTTATTGATGATATTAATGACAATTCGCTTAACCTCAATTTCACGGCACACATTGAGAAAAATCGCATCCAATTTTTGGATGTTGAGGTATATGTCTCTAATGGTACTTTAAACACCACCCTTCATAGAAAACAGACTGCTGGCAATGCCACATTGCATGCAACCAGTATGCATCCTAAGCACACAATCTCTGGAATCCCCTATGGGGAAATTCTCAGATTAAAGAGAATCTGCAGTTCTCCCTCTGATTTTAATGCCTGTTTGGAAGAACTCTTAATCAGACTAAGAGCTAGAGGGTATTCCAAGCGGATATTGAATACAGCAATAACTAAATCTCTTTCAAGATCCAGGGAGAGCCTCTTTCCTGACTCTACTCAAATAGCTGAGCCACCTCTTAATATCGAACCCCAACTGGAATGTCCACGTCTAATCACTACTTTCAGTAGGGAAGATAGGAAAATCGGGTCAATCCTTAATAAACACTGGCCGATTATAATGAGCGACCACATTTTAAACACCAGGTTGCCTTCTTCCCCAACAGTAACCTTTAGACGAGCCAAAACTATGGGCAATCATCTGGACAAAGCAGCCCCTGAATTAAAAGCTAAAGTCCCATGGCTTCGCCCTTCGAGAGGATTTTTTAAATGTTCCAGTTGTAGGGCTTGTAAGTTCGGAGTCACTACCACTCACTACCTCACCCCGTTTAGCAAAGTTGCCAAAACCATCGATGGCAACTACAACTGCAAGACTGACCATGCTGTGTATGTTCTGGCGTGCACCTGTGGACTTAGATATGTTGGCAGCACTAAGCTCCAGGTGCACGCCCGGATACTACAGCATCTGCGGGCTATCCTTCACAGTGACCCCACTTACCCAGTTGCCCGACACTTTAAGCGGGCACACAATAAAGATCTTAACTGTCTGAGCTACTTTGTGATTGGGGCAGTACCCCAATCAAGACGAGGAGGTGATCGTGAGGCGGAGCTCAGAAAAATGGAGTCTAGGTTCATACTGGAACTCGATAGTCGTTGGCCCAACGGGCTCAACAATATTGAGGAAATGCATCATTTTCTGTAATTTGAAATATGAATTCCAAGCATTTCGTTCTGTTTTCTTCTGTGCAACAGCTACTCGGTCTTCTAGTTAGGTTCCCTATTAGAAGTTCCTTGTGCTTCTTTTTATATCTTGTCCCATGATTTGTGGTAAGAACTGGTGAAGTCTATATTGACACTCACCTATGGTGACATAATCCATGCACTTTATTTTGTAATCATCTAACAATCTGCATCAACATTTTTATACAATCCTATTCTTAGATTATGTACAAGAGTTCTATGAAATCTAAACCTTGAAGTAATTTTTAATTGTACAGGTTTCTTATTATGTAGGTAATTTGTATAGATTTGTTATTATATTGCAATAATACTTGAGATGTTACAATGGAGTGTATATATGGAGTTGCACAGATACCAACATTTGTAAATACCAAGGGGGGAAAGCTTTGCACGTTTGTATGTTTGTATGGGTGTGTAAATAGTAACTAGTAGGGGTGTATATCCTTTTTCTGGTTGACACAACAAGCTTTGCATTCTAATCAGACTTATTTTATGGTTATAATGGGTTGGTAGTATGGGGTGGTGGTGAGTGTGAGAGTGTGTGTATATATATGAAATATGGTCTTATTTATACATATTGTCATTTTAAGCTTCTTGGAAAAAAGGTTCTTCTTTTGTATTTTGAACTCTTTTAATAGAACTTATTACGGAATAGGATTATTTTTGATGAATTTACTCTTGTGAATATCCAGATATGGTGCTTAACTGCTGATTACTATTCCAATGGTAGTTCCATATGTTTCCGCTAACCTTTGCACTTTATTACATCTTCATCACTTATGCACTTTTTCTTCACGCACTTTATATTTCTGCTGCTATACATACTGAATTGCTCATTTGCACAGAATCAATATATTGTTCATTCGTACTTAACATGGAAAAAATGTGTTTTAATATGAATATAATTGAATATATTTTTATGGATTCGGATGAATTTCTGGATTTAACCAGATATGACTTCTTGTTTACTAGTCAGCAATGGCAACAATGTATCAGCGATAGTGCGTTCTCTCTGTTTATCACATGTCACGTGACTATGGTGGGCGCCACCAGGGGGCGGCGTCAATGGCACTGCATACACTTATAAAAGTAGCATAACGATTGTAAACATGTTGCAGCGTGATCAAGGGCTTTCCGCCCGAAACGCGTCGCTGGTTCTGTTTTAATCAACAAATCACCATCTTGCTGACTTGCTGGTCCGGTCCTCATTCTTTGCTGGCGTGGAGGCGGTGTCTGCGAGCGCAGAGCGAGCTGAGGAGGAACCTGTTTTTCATATATATATATATATATATATATATATATATATTACCTACTGGCGGTCGCCAGTAGGTATATATAGTTAGGATTTTTTCCCTATGGCATTTCTGAAAATTCTATGTCTAATAACTTTGGCGTTTGTGGACGGAATCGGCTGAAATTTTCAGGAAAATGGCACATTTTGTTTCTGAGCAGCCCCTGAAAATTTGGTGGGGTTTCGTCAAGGGGGGGCTGAGAAAAAAGGGGGGTCCCAAAACGCGTTTTTTGCATTGAGTTTTCCATAGGGCGGTTGGACTCACTTTTAGCTCGAACGGCTGAATGGATTTGCACGAAACTTGGCAAAATTGTAGGGACTGTTAGCCCGATGTGCCTTTGCTAGGTCTCAATATATGTGCTTCAGTGGATTTTGAGAAATTAACGTTTAAATCAAGATATATATCTGTAACAGCGCTCCGGGCAGCGATCCGGTCCGCTTACTTTTCGCTTATCGGAACTTTGCGCGCAGAAAGCTGATTGGCTCTCCGGTGTCTGTCAACATTCTAAACAGTCCGGAGCGGCCGCCATCTTGTCTCTCGGTAGGATCGAGAGAGAAGAAGAGGTGAAAAACGAAAGGGGAATTTAATGAAAGGGGGCAAGGTATCCCCCTGTTGACCCCCTAGGAATGTTGTTGGGGTTATTAAAGGGTCCCGTGGGGAAAATAAAAAAAAATGATTTTTCACGGTAGAAGCGCTTCACGGGCCGCGAACTGGGCCGCAAACTGGTAGCGAAACGGGAATTCGCCATTTTGTGCTTCGTTAATTAAAGTACTAGGTATAAGGGGGTGCGGGAGACGTATCCTAATCCCCTATGTTTCCTGAGGGTGGCTGAGGAGGCTGATATATGTTGATACATCTCTTCCAGCGGCTGCGCCATCTTGCCTTTTTTCCAATGCCACAATTTTGTCGTGCACGGCAGCCATTTTAGATGCCAGGCTGGTCCCAGGCTATCACCTAACCCTGCGGATGTAGTTTATGGCCCCAGCTGTAGAGAATTCAGACATGCCAATCCTCCCGATTCAGGCGTGTGACTACTGATTTCAGTGCTAGTCTCCCGCCTCCCGATTTCTGCAAGCAAAAACCCGGGGGCATATTACGAACAACTAGCGATAATTTTTGTCTCTAACTTGTTTAGAGACAAAAATTATCGCCGTACATCGGCGATTTTTATCGCAGATAAACCTTGCTATTATCGCAGAAAAGTCAGCGATATTCATGTATTATCGAGCAAATGCTCTTAGCCATGTTATCCACCTCCCATTGGATAACATGGCTAAGAACTGCTCAGGGCAGGTGTTAGATTTTGGAGATATTCGCGCTTAGCGCGAATATCTCCAAAAGTTGGTAATAGAAGGTAGCGATGTTAAGGACTGTTTCCAGTCGCTAACATCTTGGCACGCCACTTTGCATGTCATTAGTGATAAGTATCACTGACATGCAAAGCGGGGCCCAAGATGGTCGCTATCTCCTTTTAGCTGTCACTAACTGGTGTTAGCGACAGCTTGGTAATAGGGAGATAATTTTATCTCCGCTTTCAAGGCTTTTAAAGCCAAAAAAGCGGAGATAAACCCCCTTGATAATATGCCCCACGATTCCTTGGGGGTTTCAGCTGACAGGGCTTGGTATTGTGTTACATGGTAATTTTTCCAGGAAACGTCAGAGGGTCGATGCAGGGGTTCTAGAAGAGGTGATAAACCATTTAAGCCTCATGAACAAGCGCATGGTCTTTTAAAGATTTGTGAAGTACTCGGAGCGGCGGTGTGTGTGTTTCCTCTTTCAGGAGCGGGCGGGGGGGCACTGCCAGCAACTTGCCAGGTCAGGTAGTGTTCAACACGTGCATCACCCTTTCTCTGCTTGCTATTGCGCTCCATGCTTCGGAAAGGTAAGAAAAAGAACGTGCATTTGAGTTTGAAATGTCCGATCCTGCAGCAGCACACTTCCAAAGCCCACACATGACAATAACCCGATTCAAGGCCCCATTCACCCGTTTTTAAAAAAATAGATAACACTCCAACAAAGTAAGGTTATAAAACTTTATTAACTATTAACTTTAACGAACGGAACAAAAACTAAAAACATTTAAACATTTCTCAACACAAAAAGCAACAATGGTTAGAAGCTGTCTTTTGTGCGAATAGTCCCAAGGCAGCACAACGTGCAGAGTTCTGGACGGCACCCAGGTGATGTCGCCTGGGTGCCGCACTGGTTTAGGGATCCTACAATGCAGCACAGAAAAACAGCGTGGGGCGTCCCGGGTGGTGCGGGGGGAGGCCTCGTCAGTAGCGGTCTGTGTCCAGTGTCACATGGCTGACACAACATGTACGACAGGCACCCAGGTGATGTCCAGTAAACTGCCGCACTGGTTTTGGTATCCTACAATGCTGCTCCGAAAATTGGCGTGCGGCGGCCCGGGGGGGGGGGGGGGGCGTGGGGGAGGCGGCGTGAACGGGCCTCCCCAGGTGGCGGCCATCTAGCTGAGTTGCGCCCGCTCTTGCGGCTACAGCGTCTCGCTCACCATGTTGTTGAGTTGCTCCCACTCTTGCAGTGCAGCGATAGGCGGCTGCCACATGGCTCTTAAAATGGCGGACGGCTCCTCGGTTTTGGGCCTGGTCCACTGAAATGGCCCTGGGACACTTTGGAACTCGGACGCTTGCCTGCTAGGGCTTGGGCTCCATTCTCGAAAAGCGTCCCCTCAGCCGTGAAGATTGTACAAAAGTCTTGGGGGCCCCCGACTCCCGCAGGCTTCCGGTGGGGAGCGGCTGCCATGATTGCTCGCGGAATGACCACGACGGAGCCACGAGATGGTGGTGCTCTCATGCTGACGCCAGCTTCAGTCTGAATGATCCAGAAACAAGGTGGGGCTTTCATCGTTTGGGAAAAAAAAATGTTCTAAACCAATGAAAAGTGTTATTTTTAGGTCATATGACCAAGCCTTCCATCTTTAGGAAACCAAAAGTAAAATGAACCAATGAAAAGTTTTATAAACAAGTCACATGACCTGTTATGCGGCATAGGGCTACAAAAAGCGTAGAAAATCCGTTGGCACGTGAGGCGGCGTCAGTAGCGGACCGATGTGCGAATAGGCCGAAGGCAGCACAACGGGCCGAGATCCGGATGGTACCGAGGTGGTGTCCAGCAAATTGCCGCACTGGTGTGGCCATCCTACAATGCTGCGCCGAAAGACGGCGTGTCCAGCTGAGTTGCGGTCACTGTTGCGGTACAGTGACTCGAACGCGCCGAGATCCGGATGGCACCGAGGTGGTGTCCAGCAAATTGCCGCACTGGTGTGGCCATCCTACAATGCTGCGCCGAAAGACGGCGTGTCCAGCTGAGTTGCGGTCACTGTTGCGGTACAGTGAGTCGAACGCGCCGAGATCCGGATGGCACCGAGGTGGTGTCCAGCAAATTGCCGCACTGGTGTGGCCATCCTACAATGCTGCGCCGAAAGACGGCGTGTCCAGCTGAATTGCGGTCACTGTTGCGGTACAGTGACTCGAACGCGCCGAGATCCGGATGGCACCGAGGTGGTGTCCAGCAAATTGCCGCACTGGTGTGGCCATCCTACAATGCTGCGCCGAAAGACGGCGTGTCCAGCTGAGTTGCGGTCACTGTTGCGGTACAGTGAGTCGAACGCGCCGAGATCTGGATGGCCCCGATGTTGTGTCCAGCAAGTTGCCGCACTGGTGTGGCCATCCTACAATGCTGCGCCGAAAGTCGGCGTGGGGTGCCCCGTTGGCTTATGAGGTGATGTCAGTAGTGGACCGATGTGTGAATAGGTCGGAACCAGCACAAGGCGCCAAGATCCGAATTGCAAGTCCTGGATGTTGAGTGCCTCAGTTGAGAGTTCTGAGCAGTGCTTGTAAGACTGTCTGAAGCTTATTTGCACCTGCTGCAGCTTCACTAGGTCCGGCGGAACTTTTTGCCTTTTCCTTTCTGCTTCTTTTCCTACAATGCGTTTCATCTGAAGACACGACCAGGTCCCTGAATGTATGCAGGGGGACGCTATTGATTGAATGAAAATGGCGGCTTGACACAAAGCTGACTCAAGCGTTACTGTTGATGCTATACAGACAAAAATTGGTTTTCAGTTTGTACATTCTTCAGGTTTTTTTTTCCATCCAAGTCTGATTGAGAGTTTGTAGAAAAATGGCTTCAGATTTTCCACATACTACTCTTCAACATTCTTCCTAAATGTAACAATGTGAAACTCACTAGGAGAACGGCTGTTTCTGTTTCCTTTCAAAATGCTGCCAACAATATTTTCTGAATGGAAGACACCATCTTGTAGCATAAAGGGCCGAAAGGGGTTCTGGTCTGGCCGATGGTTGGTGGAGACATTTTGACTATATCTTGGACCTGCCCGGCCTCGCCCAAAATGGCGCCGGTATAAATGGGACTCGTAACTCCTTGCCCGCAAATGTATATCTAGAAAATGTTATTGTAAGTGGCCCTGTTCTATTTTAATTACAAAATGTATGTCCACCGATTCCGCAACTGTTAGACATCTTAGTTCTTGCAACCTAATGGCCCGCTCGTTACGTTCCTCTACAGTGTAAATGTCTCCTCATCATATACGATTTCAGTTTGCTCCGTGGCCGGCCCACGTGGTTATAGGCCCGTATTTGTATACTGACATTTTCACAATAAAGGTTTTTAAAACAAAACACGGTAGTAGTATTTACATTGGTAAAGTTTTTACTTTTAGTCACTGTTTTCGAATCAGTAAAAGGCAAGTGAAATAAAGCAGTCCAATTACATGACGGATAAAAGGTATAATATGTAGGAACGCAGTAAAGATAAATGGTCAAGGGCAGTTGTGTTTTTCATGTCTGCAACATAAAGTGATGGATAAGAATCTGATAATCAGGCGTATCGGCGACTAAGACAGCAGGCCGAATCTCTTTTACTCAACGGCTCCGTCATGGAAGGAAGAAACGCCCTTTTTCTCGAAAAAGGAATATATTTTACTTGCAAGACAGTTGTAAATTTTCCGGGAAAGTACATTAGCCTGGAATATTATAACATATGTTTGAAAAAAAAATATTGTTCGAAAATAATAAAAAGCGTAATTTTTAGGTCATATGACCAAGCTTTTCATCATTAAATTAACAAAAGTAAAATGAACCAATGAAAAGTTTTATTAACAAGTCACATGACCTGTTATGCTTACGTTACGCGCTGCGCGCCGCGCCTCGGATCACTTCCGGGTGCGCTAACGCGGCGTGTCATAAAACGCATTACGCGACAACGTAGGTCAAGAATATAGTCTAAATGTCTCCACCAACCAGCGTTCAGAACACAACCCCTTTCAGCAGTCCAAAAAGTTCTGTTAAATGACAACAGAGGGGACAGGCAACAAGAACCATCAGTCAAAGAGGGGAGGGCAAGTTCTTCTCTTCCGGGTCATGTTGGGGCGCTACCGGAACTGATCGAATTGGTAGTCTATAGTGTTTCTGGATGTTTCAGACTGAAGCTGGCATCAGCATGAGACCACTACCATCTCGTAGCTCCGTCGTGGCCATTCCACGAGCAATCATGGCAGCCGCTCCCCACCAGAAGCCTGCGGGAGTCGAAGGCCCCCAAGACTTTTGTAGAATCTTCACGGCTGAGGGGACGCTTTTCGAGAATGGGACCCAAGCCCTATCAGGGAAGCGTCCGAGTTCCAAGGTGTCCCAGGGCCATTTTAGTGGACCAGGCCCAAAACCGAAGAGCCGGCCGCCATTTTGAGAGTCCTGTGGCAGCCGCCTATCGCTGCACCGCAAGAGCGGGCGCAACTCAACTACATGGTGAGCGAGACGCTGTAGTCGCAAGAGCGGGCGGTAAACAGCTGAATGGCGGAAGAGGCACAGTGTAGCAAAAGCGGGCGGAATGGCAACTAAAACGATAAAGGGGCGCCCCACTACAGCTTGTCTTCAGGTCAAACGGATTGTGGGACAAGGTCCAGAATTGAAGAGTCATCAAAAGGCAAAAAGTTCCGCCGGACCCCGGGAGCCGGCCGCCTATGTCGGGGGCGATCTCAGGCTACACCAGTGCTATAAGACTTGGGGAGGGTGTCGGAGCCAAGCGTCTTCTCCGAGTCCATGGCCATCACACCGCCCCTCAGGGGCCTCCGTCAAGCTGTTTAGGAAGGTAACATATCACATTGTTTTCTAATGCAGTCAGGTCCACAAACGACACTCACTTACTTTGAGAATAGTGAAGCTGCAGTAGGTGGAAATAAGCTTCAGACAGTGTTACAAGCACTGCTCAGAACTCCTAACTATGGCACCCAACATCCAGAACTTATGCTATTTGAGAATGGCAGTGACATCGAAGCATCTCAGGGACCAAAACCATTAACGTACTTTCACGTATGAAAATCTTACTTGGGGAGGGGGCAGGAGCGAAGCGCCCCCTCCCAGTCAGCGCCACCACACCGTATGTTGAAAATCTGAAGCCATCGTTCTACAAAGTCAACCAAACTTGGATTGAAAAATCTAGAAAAATGTACAAACTGAAAACCAGTTTTGGTCTGCATAGCATCAGTAGCAACGCTTGAGTCAGCTTTGTGTCAAGCCGCCATTTTGATTCAACAAAGCACAGGCATTGAAAAAGGCTGAAATTCAGAACTCTAAACTATGGCACCCAACATCCAGGAGCTTGCCATCCGGATCTTGGAGCCTTGTGCTGCTTTCGATCTATTCACATATCGGTCCACTACTGACATCATCTTATAAACCAACGTTATGTAAATAGTTTTTTAATAAAATGTTTTACCCTGTTTCTTTGCTGGTGTGTTGTCTATATTTTTAATATTTGCATAGGGTTTGTCGTTATTTTGTGCGGGATGGGTGATGGAGCCGAGCTGTCTTGCAGCCCTCATGGTGTGGAGCTCAGTTCATCTCACTATTTTCGTATTTCTCATGAAGGGTTGTTCCTAATATTTCTATTTTAGCGAGGTCAAAAAGAGATCCAATTAGTGGCCTACTGATTTTGCTCGATTACTTTTATTTTTTTACACGATTTTTCACTATCTGCAAAGACTAAACAGAGTATTGCGACTTTGTGCTTGTTTGTAAATAGAGAATGATCCAAAGAGAACCAATTCTAAAACAGTAAATGCTTGGACAACAATCAATCAAATGGAGAGACAAGGAGGCACGACGGATTACAACGGGGGTAAAGGCCTGCGTTAACTACCCTTCAGTATCTGCAAAGAGAGAGTACTACTAAGACAAAAGAGGGGAGGGGGGGGGTGCAGCGTTCAAAGCACATCAGCGTGCATAAATACGAAAATGTTTTTATCTATCACGTACTTGACATTTTAAAGCTTTTCATATTTGCTATTAAAAAACCAATGAAATTCACAGAAAAAACCATAGGTTATAGTGGATATATAGTTAGGAATTTGCATTTACAAAACCTTGAAAATTCAATGAAAAAACCATTGTGGTTTTTTTTTTTTTTTTTATATAGCGCTAGGATAGACTCCCGGAGGAGTATCTCCGCGCTTCGACCGCTGCGAAACCCTTCCTGGCTTCCCTGAGAGATGGTCCCTTAATGGGTATCTCCAGGGTGAGACCAGGCATCCCCGGCGGTCTGGTGGGGCCGTTAGTGCAGATGAGGCAAGCTTATGCCCAGAGTTGCCGAGTGTGATCGCTGATCAGAGTGGGCACCGAGGCGAGAGAATTATCGAGTCCGCTGACCCTGGTCCAGAAACCTGCCGCGTCGGGAATCGAACCCTGGTCCCGGGCCGTCCTCTGCTCTCGGGTCTGCCGCCTCTAACCAGTGAGCCACACTACTGCACATTGGTTTTAGGCCATATATAGTTAGGAATTAGCATTTACAAAACCTTATTTTACTCGCATAAAACCATTGAAATTCCATATATAGTTAGAAGCGCTAACTATATATCGCGCACCCGCAATCCACTGCTGATGATGTCACATATTACATCATTCATGACATGGTCAGTGACATCACTGATGACATCACTGATGACATCTCAAATGACATCACTGATGACATCACTGATGACAACTCAAATGACATCACTGATGACATCTCAAATGACATCACTGATGACATCACTGATGACAACTCAAATGACATCACTGATGACATCTCATTTGTCATCACTGATCACATCACTCATGTGATAATACAATGAACCTCTTCAGACTCTAATATAACCTTACATACACTCAGTATAAACAGACACTCACAGACTGTCACTCATCCATGGAGTTACTCACACACCTAGTCAGTCATGCAAAGAATCAATCACACCTCCATTTCCTCAACTATACAGTTATACACATCTTACTTATTCAAACATATAATAACACATATTTACTCTCTTATATAATCCCTGATACAAGCTCACAGTGATCGATACAGCCACTCACACATTCACTGGCTCTTATGTTCAGTTATTTATATATCTCAACTCTCACATGTATTGTGTTTTACATACGTACTTACTTGCACATGTAGCAATGAGAAATCCATTCACTCACCAACACACCCATGCACAGTCAACCGCCCATATAGCTGTTTCCACATGCACTCTTGAACTCATACTCCTAGTGAATCAACTGCTCACACATCTATGCACAGAGTCACGCACCTCCCAGCCACCCACACACACACTCAGCCTCCCATTCAAATACTTGGGCAACCAATCAATAACCCATATGGCCACTCTTATAGCTACTGATCAACACATGCAGCAGCTTACACAACAACAAACATACTGATGCACAAATTAAGACAGTTTAGTCACTAACCCATGCACTCAGTGAGACACATTTAATCACTCTTTCATACAGTCAGTCATGCACCTACTAAATTCTTCATCCAGACACTTATACATCCACTCATTCTTCAATATGTAAAACATATTTAAACTTTACAGACACATACAATCACTGGATGTTGTGATCAGTGATGTCATCAGTGATGTCATTTGAGATGTCATCAGTGATGTCATCAGTGATGTCACTGACCATGTCATGAATGATGTAATATGTGACATCATCAGCAGTGGATTGCGGGTGCGCGATATATAGTTAGCACTTCTAACTATATATGGAATTTCAATGGTTTTATGCGAGTAAAATAAGGTTTTGTAAATGCTAATTCCTAACTATATATGGCCTAAAACCAATGGTTTTTTCATTGAATTTTCAAGGTTTTGTAAATGCAAATTCCTAACTATATATCCACTATAACCTATGGTTTTTTCTGTGAATATATATATATATATATATATATATATATATATATATATATATATATATACGCACACATATATATACCAGGAAGAGTTGGCAGCCATCTTGTGACTCGGAAAGAGAAAAAAAAGGCAAAAAACAAGAAAAGGGGCAGGGAGCCAGCAGGACCTTGGGGGAATTCGGGACCCCCCACGGTCCCCAACGGGGAGGCCAGGCTCGGGGGGATAGGGTCCCCGGGGCCAAGAGTGGCCTAGGACGGGGGCCAAGCGGCCCCCTTCCTTCAAATGAAAAAAAAAGAATAAAAGAGGCACAGCCCCAGGGGATGGGGTCCCCGAGGCTAATAATAGAGGCCTTAGGAGGAGGGCCATGCAGCCCCCCTCCTACATTTAAAAAAAGAATGAAAAAAAATGTATGGCTATGCCCCCGGGGGAGGGGGTCCCCGGCACCGAATCAGTGAGTGCGTATATAGTAACTGGTATTGGTGTGTTGATGGTTTTGAAAATGGTAGTCTGTATTTTACAGTGGGTGTATCAAAGGTTATATTAGACTGTGAAGAGGTGCATCAGATTTTCACATGGATGATGCCATCAGTGATGTCATTTGAGATGTCATCAGTGATGTCACTGACCATGTCATGAATGATGTAATATGTGACATCATCAGCAGTGCATTGCGGGGGCGGGAGTTATAGTTAGCTGAACTAACTATAACGGGGAAAAAACCTATGTTTTTTTCAGTGAATATATATGTATATATATATATATATATATATATATATATATATATATATATATATATATATATATATATATATATACACACACATACACTTGCTTGCTCTTGCACACACAGACGCACACCCCTTGACAGAGACCATAAAGACACGCTCGCTAGTACACACACTGTGAATTGTTTCCTGCCACACACCTTCTGCAGCATAGTTCTTCTGCCTCCAAGCTTGCCTGGGCCCAGCCCTTTGAGGTTGTGTTCATGAGATTCGAACTACATGACCACAAAGTCTGTGCTCAGAGGACTCTTTCACTGGTGAAGAGTGTGAGCGTCAGAGCTTGCAGCCACTGTTGAAAGATCAATGCCAGGATAGAGCTGTGTAAGGACTGAACTCCATCGCCCAACTTACAACTGGGCCATTTGGCACCTTATTTTTACTTTTACAGCTTAAGTTTTCCCTTCTGTGAAAGGGGCTCAGACTAAGGGACTACGGAGGTGCTCTGAAGGTCTTCCAGGGAGAGCCTGACTTTACCTGGTTGATGAGCACCCAAAGTGCCCCTCCTTTAATCCAGAAGAAGTAATCTCTGGTAGGAAATGGATGACGGCCTGGTTGGTGTTGGTGGCAGTCTGATTTGATAGTCGAGGATTAGTTAGTTTCTTGTGCAAGAAGTGAACATGATTGCATCCTACACAGGGTTGGATATCCGCCTCAGTTCCAGGACAAACCTGCTAGGCCTCCCATCAGTAAGTACTCTCTGGGGTGCGTGGTGGAGGAGGGGTTTGGGGAAAAAGAGAAAGAGCAATGTGCAACATGCAAACTTAGTCGAAAAGAGGGGTGCGGAAACTGGTATGATGGTTGATGCGTCTTATTCTTGCGTAGTCAACTAAACTGGCATGATGACGCTGGTTCTTCACAGATGGGCAATGAGCACCAACATTCTTGTGATAATGATGCTTTCCATGTTGGTGGGTAATGGGAAGATAAATACTGGCATGTCAGTGATGTTCAATGTCAAGGTAACTTAGAAACATGCAGAAGCACTTGGCATATCTCCCAATGCCCCCGTCTCCTTCATACACCCAGATATTTCATAGAGTGGAGGAATGGGTAGAGAAATACTAAAGGAGCTTCTCTATTCTTCAGATTGTACCTCACAGGGAATAGACCTCCTTCCTTGCCTTCTTTAGCTCATTTATACTATGACACGGTAAATTGTTAAGAAATGTGTTGTGTTTAAATCTGTGAATAGTAATAATTTTTGGGGGGGCAAATTTCATAATTTCATAATTTTTCATCTTTTAATGTCTCACTTTTAACTGATTGTTGTGTGTGTATACTGTAACACTGTTACTGTCTTTTATGATCTCAATTGATCGAAATAAAGACTATAAATTGGTACTATGACAGGTGTTACAGGTAAACTTGCTCAACATTATCATGGTTAACACTACTCATTATTTACAATTCCTCTTACAACTCTCAGCTTTTTTTCGTCTGGAGAAAAGCTTTACTCTTGTAAATTCGATTATCACTTGTGTACAGTGATATTTCTCTGTAACGTTTATATTTTCACACATTCACTGATAATATAACATTTTTTAATCAAAAAATAATCTATGAAATTCTCTTTTGAAACTATTTACTTCTTGCACAAATTCTCTACTGGCCCTAAGTAAATGTTTTTTTTGATCTTGCTCACTGTATTTTATTATTTTATTTCTAAGCATATTATTCTGAATGCTGTTAAAAATAAATGAAAAGCAAGACTGCGCCCATTATAAGAAAACATAAATAAAACGTGTGTATGTGTGCAGGTGGCCTCCTGACCAGTGCTCCTCTCTTCAACACCAAGAATATCTGTGCAGGTCACTTTTCATCATTGTCAACCCTGGAAGAATGCAAAATAGCAGTTTCTGCTCTGGGACATTTGCTGTCCCTGCACATTGCCTACTATATATCTCTGTACAAGGCTAAACTGTTAAACATTTTGCTCACTATCATGTTTTGAGATGCTGGAACAGTGTCTAATTGCAGGAAGCCTTGCTTAAATTCTGTTGCACCTGTTAACCTGGTAATAATTATTGTGAACAGGCCCTCTCCTATGTGGAACCAGCTGACCTTTGATAATAGAGATTTTTATATATACTGCCTTGTTTTTCACTCTCTCGAGAGAGGAGTCCTGGTGGCTGATGTTCTCCATTAGTCAACACACTTCCTCGACGCCTCTAAATAAATGTGTATTCTGGTATTACCTGAGTAGTGTTATTTTTTCCTCCACAATGCATAGACGCAAAGAAACTTTATCCCTTCCTCAAATTACCTCCATGATTGTAGAGCAGCGTTTGATGATTTCACAAGGCTACTACTGAATGACAACATCGAAAAATAATGGGGATTCCTGTAGCACCCCAAACCTATATGACTACTTTCACCCTCACAGCATGCCCAATGTTTCACCGCTGCCAGTGTAGCTGTTGAGTAATTTAGAAAGATTATTTGGGCCAGATGTATTAAGGCTTTTTGCGTTCGCAAATGGTCCGATTTGCAAAATCGGGGTATTTGCGACCACAAAAAGGCCTTTTGATATGTGGCGAACACAAATTGTGATTTAGTAACATGTTATCGAATCCCTATTTTGGTTGGCAACTAAATACCGGATAAGTATTTGGAAGAGGCATGTTTAGGGCATCTCTTCCAAATACAGATTCAGAATTGGGGGAGTACAGAAATTGTGGCATAATGACCAGAAGTTTTTGTCCCATCATTTTACCAAAATGCCAGACAGTAATTGTATATTCCAACAGATACAGCTGAGAGTGGTTCTTTGCAAATTTGTTCTTTTGCTTGCTTCACTCAGTCTGGTCTATTTAACGTCATTTTCATGATGAATGAGCAGGTAGGTGAGCTGGTGTAGGGAGTCCACACCCTGGAGAGGCCCAAATCAGTGGCACAAAGCAAGGTAAGTTGTCTCGCTTAACCATCTGTTAACTGTGGGAAGCAGTCCGTCCCGGGAACAATGAGCCACGAAAGAGAAGGGGGAAATCCCTAGCTTCCAAGAGTACTGTTCTTCGGGTTGACTGTCTCCTTTTGTTAACACTCCTCAATCAGCCCCACTACAAAAGATACCTGGAATGTTCTGGAAAGAAGAGCCCAGTAGTTCACATCTGCTGCCTGGGCTCTCCCTCCAACTTCCCATCTTATGTATCTATAGCAGGGAGAACATTGATTCCTTTGTGGCTATGGCCACCTGGTTCACACATGCTCCCAATATATGTGACATCCATGTACCACATAGATGAGTGAAGGACCCGCTTGCAGGGGCTAACAGACCAATCTGAACACATAGAACTTACATTTACAAAGGTACATTTTCACTTTTGTGTAAGTGTATGATTGTTTGCTGTTCACAACGGGATTTACGAGTAGTATATTTATGAGTGCGGTGTTTCTGTACATAAAAAGATGTGACTATCCTATCATACTTTCTTGCAACCCAGCAAGACAACTTGCTGCACTGCACAGCATGAAATGGAGAGAGCGGTGAAGTGGTATATTTACTAAGAAATGGCGCATTTCTGCTCTCTGCCTATGTTGGCAAACAATGTGCTACCTTGCCCAATGCAGACACCCTTGCGCCGTAGTGCAAGGATGCCTGCGTTGTAGGTAGGCTTGTTTTTGAGCAGGAAGGTGCAATTTCCTGCACAAAAACAATCCTTAGAGGCATTTTCCTCTTTCTGTGTACTGTAGAATGCATCACACTTAGAAAGAGGAAACTACGAGGAGAAATACAAATATTTCTTTTTGTTATGCCTCTGGAAGGAAGGCATACAATTATGATGCATTCCCAGGTCTACCAGTGTATGTAGATCTGGGAATTCATCAGAATTTGTGAGTGGATGCGTTGGGACACCCATGATCCACCCATGTAACGTCCCCACCACGCAGTGTAAAGCAAGACAGAGACTTGTGCTCCCTTGAGCTACACCATATTTACCAAGCCATGCAGGGCGGCCTTGGTTGGTTAGATAAATCTGAAGTTAGGGTTGCAATGCCTTGTGTCGCCTTGCGTGGTACCAGGGCAACGCAAAACTATGATAAATCAGGCCCAACAGCTTCATTTGCTAATAGGCAAGTATATCATAGTTAGGCGCTGCCCGCTGCTGTACCTAGCCTTAATAGATCTATCTCGCATCTTTGATATGGTTAACCAGCCAAAATGATGGTCTCTTCTATTAGATTTGGACTTAGATGTAAATTTAGTTAATTTTCGTTCTGGCTTACATTGCTAAGTCATCGTAAAGGTAAGATTTGGGCCTAAGAGGGAGTTATCAGAATCTTTTAAATTACAATGCAGGGAATGCCACTGTTGCGCATTAGCCACACTTTTATTTATTTTATACATTAATAAGTGCCCCTTTCATATGATCAAGAAAAAAGTTTTGATGCGCCCATGATAAACTCTGATCCCATCCTTCCGTATGCAAATGACGCAGTTTTATTGGTCTGCGCCCCGAAAGTCAAGAGGTATTTAGTAACCGCTTTTGCTCAGTGTTGACTGTTTTGCATCTCGATACCAAAGTCTCCAAGCCTCATAGAACAACATGTGGCCCCAGTAGCTCGAGTTGTCATACCTTTTCCATTGACAATGACAGGCTGGAAAAACTTAGGAATTTTCTGTATTTGGGGTTGTTTTTTAAATTTTCATCTACTTGGCAGGACAGCATCGCTATCTGCCGACAAAAATACAACCAAGCACTAGGTGCCTCGTTTCACCCATCTTCCACTCTTGGAGTTAAGCCTATTACCCCTCTGTTGGAAATGTATAAGACACAACGGGGCATATTTACAAGCCCCTATCGCCACAGGAACATGACTTTTAACGACGTTCCTATGGCGATGGGGGCTTCACCTTATTTGCAAGGTGGGGTTAAACCACTTAACGTGGCTTGACGCCACCTTGTAAATAAGGTCCCCTTTCGTGCTATACTTTGCATGAAAGGAGAGTGCAATGAGAGTTGCAGTGGACATTCCACTTCCGCAACACCCATTGATTTTGACGCTGCCCCTAT
Organism: Lissotriton vulgaris; assembly: GCF_964263255.1. Lineage (NCBI taxonomy): Eukaryota > Metazoa > Chordata > Amphibia > Caudata > Salamandridae > Lissotriton > Lissotriton vulgaris. Next base: position 366,552,882 of record NC_141698.1, read on the forward strand.
TTACAAGGGTGGGACAAATAGGAGGCTGCACCAAAATTAAGACCAGGGAAAACTTGGTCTTAAACTAGCAAAACGAGGAGAAATGCTTTATTTTTCTTAGTTTTTGCTGTTTCTATGTGTGCTGCAGTGTGCAGCACACATAGAAACAGCAAAACGCCATGAATGATTGTTTATGTGCAGGAAGGTATATCTTCCTGCACATAAACAATTATTAAAGATACAACAATTTGCAACTTCTATGTATGCTGTACAGTGCAGCACACATGGAAGTTACAAATCGCCATTTGCGATTATTTATGTGCGGGAAGAGACACCTTCCTGCACACAATCAGTCCCCCCAACGCAGGCACCCTTGCACTATGGTGCAAGGGTGCCTGCATTGGTGCTAGGCAGCTTAATTTAGCTCTAACGCTAGGGGAGACGCAGGGGTGCACCGTATCTTTGCAAATATGGCGCATCGCTGGGTTTTCAGAATGGCAGAGCGTGGCGTTAGCAAGTTTTGCTCAACGCCACACTCTGTCATTCTGTTGCACATATGCCCCATTGCGTACCAATTGCTACATAGGGCACTGGGATCTGAGACTATCCCAGTATCTTTGATTGGGCAGGCTCGCCGGAGAGCTCGACGCCCCTCCCGCCCTCCCAGGGTATTTAAAAGTGCATTTTTCGGCTCCGCGAGGTATAACTTGCTGTTTCCCTCTGAGGCGGAAGCCGGAGGACCTTGTGCTCTCTTGCACCTTTAATATTGAAAAACGAGTGATTTTGGCAATTGTTTTAAAAATTGTATAAATATTTTAATTGGAGCGTTTTTAACCTCCCTGACATCCCAATAGCGAGATTAATTCGCTGGGCACACCCTATCTCAAAGCGTCGATCCACTGAGGCGCTGGGAACACTGAAAGACAACTTTGGTAGCCATCTTTGATTGGGCAGGCTCGCCGGAGAGCTCGACGCCCCTCCCGCCCTCCCAGGGTATTTAAAAGTGCATTTTTCGGCTCCGCGAGGTATAACTTGCTGTTTCCCTCTGAGGCGGAAGCCGGAGGACCTTGTGCTCTCTTGCACCTTTAATATTGAAAAACGAGTGATTTTGGCAATTGTTTTAAAAATTGTATAAATATTTTAATTGGAGCGTTTTTAACCTCCCTGACATCCCAATAGCGAGATTAATTCGCTGGGCACACCCTATCTCAAAGCGTCGATCCACTGAGGCGCTGGGAACACTGAAAGACAACTTTGGCAGCCATCTTTGATTGGGCAGGCTCGCCGGAGAGCTCGACGCCCCTCCCGCCCTCCCAGGGTATTTAAAAGTGCATTTTTCGGCTCCGCGAGGTATAACTTGCTGTTTCCCTCTGAGGCGGAAGCCGGAGGACCTTGTGCTCTCTTGCACCTTTAATATTGAAAAACGAGTGATTTTGGCAATTGTTTTAAAAATTGTATAAATATTTTAATTGGAGCGTTTTTAACCTCCCTGACATCCCAATAGCGAGATTAATTCGCTGGGCACACCCTATCTCAAAGCGTCGATCCACTGAGGCGCTGGGAACACTGAAAGACAACTTTGGCAGCCATCTTTGATTGGGCAGGCTCGCCGGAGAGCTCGACGCCCCTCCCGCCCTCCCAGGGTATTTAAAAGTGCATTTTTCGGCTCCGCGAGGTATAACTTGCTGTTTCCCTCTGAGGCGGAAGCCGGAGGACCTTGTGCTCTCTTGCACCTTTAATATTGAAAAACGAGTGATTTTGGCAATTGTTTTAAAAATTGTATAAATATTTTAATTGGAGCGTTTTTAACCTCCCTGACATCCCAATAGCGAGATTAATTCGCTGGGCACACCCTATCTCAAAGCGTCGATCCACTGAGGCGCTGGGAACACTGAAAGACAACTTTGGCAGCCATCTTTGATTGGGCAGGCTCGCCGGAGAGCTCGACGCCCCTCCCACCCTCCTCCCGCCCTGCTCGGAGTATGTATAAAAATCACAGTATCACCCGTCCGCGCAGCGGGCGGGCGCAGCGGGCGCGCCGGCGGCGCGCCAGAGGCAAGCCCGTCTGCGCCCGTCCGCGCCGGACACGCGCCTAGCGCCATACCCCCTGTGTCATGCCATATCGAAAGAATTACATACACCGCTGATGAAATCCGCAAGCTGAATCCCGGACCACTGCCGATGTGCAGTCTATATACTCCAGAGAATCCTGAAGATCAAGCCACCATCAGCTGTAGGAGCTGCAAAACTACTATTCCCCTCATTAACAACAAAGTTAATCACCTGATCGACGCTACCACCACGCATCCCACGATATTCATCGCCCTTATTAACGCTCGCTCCCTGGCTAAGCATAGGCAGGACATTGCTGATTTAATTATAGATCACGCAATAGACATCCTTTTTATAACCGAAACCTGGATGGATGATACATCCGAGCCCGACCTTCAGGTAGCTGTACCGGAGGGTTATAAGGTGCATAGGCAGGACAGACAGGGGAGAAAAAGAGGAGGTGGCCTGGCTATCATCACACGGGTCATCTTCCCAGTTAGACTCTCCCCGGTACCATCGTCGGCATGCGAGGCGCTGCACTTTGCCATTAAATTGAACGCGTCGCACAATTTTAAGGGAGTGCTTATCTACAGGCCACCAGGACCCCGCTCAGAATTTCTTTCCACTTTTTCCTCCTGGTTGGAACCCTTAGCCATTGAGGATTCCTTTATGGCATTAGGAGACTTAAATTTCCATCTGGACAGGACAGATGAGGCGGACACACTAACGTTACTAGGAGATTGTAACACACTGGGCTTAACCCAGTACATAAAAGCCCCAACACACGATGCAGGACATACCCTGGACGCTATTTTTTCTAACATCAGTGATCTGGAGGTATCTAAAATCCTGCCGCTCACATGGACAGATCACCATGCTATTTTCTGTCATTTACCGTTCAAACGACCCAAATCGGAAAAACAGGTCCATCACCAAAACAAATTCAGAGTATGGAAGGACATCGATGACGAAACCTTTAAGACGTCCCTGTCCAACACCTGTCCGAATATCCAGTCTGACCCCACCGAAGCAGTGGAGCAGTACCATAACTGGGTAGACAAGGCGGTAGACATGCACGCTCCTTTAAAAACTATATCAAAAAACAGAAAGGTGCCTTCAGCGCCGTGGTATTCAAAAACCCTTAGACTGCAAAAACAGAGTTGTAGAAATAAGGAAAGAACCTGGCGTAAAACATATGATAACTTAAGCAAAGCTCAGTATAAAGATGAACTCATCATCTATAAAAAAAATGATTCAGGAGGTAAAAAAGGACTACTTCGAGCAGCAAATTGAGCAATCAAAAAATTCGAGTCGACAACTGTTTGAAGTAGTTAAGACTCTGGCAGGGAAGGTGGTAGATCTGAACCCTCCACACACTCAGGAATTCTGCAATAATTTAGCAGATTACTTTTTCTCAAAAGTAAACGATATATATGCAGAATTCTCGGTCATTCCATCAAACACCAGCACTTATCCTAAATCACCAAAAAACAGTATGGACTGTTCGTTTTCCCAATTTAGGGATATGACGGAACAGGAAATAGGAGATATTATGAGACTGGTTAAAACAGGTTCAGCCTTAGATCCTTGCCCCCCTAAAATTTTTATTCCAGTAACTGATGTGGTGAGCAAAGTCATAACCCCCATCTGTAACGCCATGTTCCAATCGGGGATCTTTCCGGATAAGTTAAAAAACACTTTGCTGAAACCCTTATTGAAAAAAACTGGTCTTGATAAAACAATTCTCAAAAACTACAGACCCATTGCTAGCCTACCCTACTTGGCTAAAATTGTGGAAAGAGCAATGAATGTTCAACTAGCCGAATATATTGAACAAAACAGTCTCCTGGACGAATCGCAGTTTGGATTCCGGAAACTTCATGGGACGGAGACTGCCCTCATTAAAGCCGCCGATGATATCAGAGCCATTAGAGACCAAGGAGGGACAGCTATACTGGTCCTACTGGATCTCTCGGCGGCCTTCGACACGGTCAATCATACCGTTCTGATTGACCGTGTCGAGGAGATGGGCATTTGCTCAAAGGCCAAAGAGCTTCTGGCATCATTCCTGTCCAATAGAACACAGGCAGTAACATTGGGCGCATTTCAATCCCCTCAGCTCGCCCTCCCATGTGGCGTCCCGCAAGGCTCATCCCTAAGTCCGACACTCTTCAACATCTATGTGTCGGACTTAGCAAGGGTGATTAAGAACCACCGGATGAGCCTTACCTCCTACGCCGACGACACCCAACTGGTGATCGCTATTAAGAACAACGGTGAGGAGGTTGCCGCCAGATTCCAAGAAGGCATGCTTGCCATCAAGGAATGGATGTCGGAAAACTGCCTGCGCCTCAACTCGGAGAAAACCGAAGTAGTGATCTTTGGAAATTTATCACCACAGTGGTCCACTCTTTGGTGGCCGACACCCCTTGGAGCCCCTCCAGAACCAGTAAAAAAGGTCAGGAACTTAGGCATTATGTTTGACGACAATCTTAACTTTTCCAACCATGCCAACCAGGTTGCGTCGTCTGCTTTCTACAAGCTTAAGATAATTAAAAAAATCCTGCCCTATCTTCCGGAGAGTGCTAGGAAAACAGTGGTGAGCTCCTTAGTACTCTCTTCACTCGACTACTGTAACGGACTGTTTGTAAACGCCCAGGCAAGGGTGGTGGCCAAACTCCAGCTTATACAAAATGCGGCCGCAAGGCTACTAGCTGGCATTCCTAAGTTTCAGTCCACCAGGCATGCGATTAGAAATCTCCACTGGCTAACAGTGAGAAATCGCATCAGATTCAAGACCCTGTGTCTCACCTACAAAGCTCTCAAGGGCCTTGGACCAGCCTTTCTCAAACGAAAACTTCAATACTATTCACCAAAAAGATCCTTACGCTCCGAACATAGTCACCTACTGGTAGTGCCTCGCACCAGGACGGTGACATGGGGCGACAGAAGTTTTACCAATGCTGCAGCCAAAATCTGGAACATGCTCCCAAAGGAAATAAAACTGGCACCATCATTATTCCAGTTTAGAAAACTGGTAAAAACTTGGTTATTTGATCAATAATCCGCTCAGAAACAATACGTTTGAAGGAAGATACCACCTTATTCTGGGATTTTCAGCAAATTATAGCGCCAAGACACCCACGGGTATACGCCGCGCTCTATAAATTTTTAAAATAAATAAATAAACTATGCCGATTCATCTCCGCATCAAGCAAGGAGATTCCTTTTTGCCAAAACCTTCTTTCCCTCCCACATTGCACTACCCATTACATCTGACATGAGGAACTCTGGTTTACCTACCTAGAAGATCTCATCAGGTTTGAAAGCATCACATTGTGGCTTTCACTTTGGACTTATTTTCATGCCATAATAAATCATTCACTTATTAGAAATAGTCTATTCTGCAATAGAGGCTTAAAATATCCTTTGTTACTGTATGTCAAACAGAGGCTCGATGAGCTGTGGCGATCTTCCTGGTTTGAAAATCCTTATTCTGCACATCAAGAGGATAGGTTATGGATTAAATACATTTTCTTGGAAACTGGAACGTCACTTTTTGTGACATTCCGTGAAGCAGGAGTCTGCTCCATATTTACGAAACAGCACTAAGCCTTTTTTTTAACATAATACTGCCTTGGAAATATCGTTCCCTTTAACGCAGTTTTCTGCATTAAACGAGTGTGCAATGGGTGTCGTTGGGGGCATTTCCAGCAATATGCATGGTTTTTTGACTCTGCCCCAGATTTACGAGAAATCGTAAATCTGAGGCAGCGCCAAAAAGTACACTTCCCCAGGGGAGGCGTAAAGGAGGCATATCAAGGAGATATTTCTATGTGTGCTGCATTCTGAGACACACATAGAAAGAGGAAAAAGCCTCTTGTGATTGTTTTTGTGCAGGAAGGTTTTCCTTCCTGCACAAAAATGATCACCCCAGTAATGCAGGCACCATTGCACTATGGTGCAAAGGTGCCTCCGTTGGCGCATGGCAGCCCATTGTGGCCCGGCACATGGGAAAAGGACAGGAATGCGCAGTATCTTATAGATACGGAGCATTCCTGTCCTTCTCTTTTGACGTAGGGCAGTGTAGCAGGAAGGCCTGCTGTGCAGCCTTATGGCAAAACCTCATAAATGAGGCCCTAGGCATTTAGCAATGGAAGGCCATGAATTACTCAAACCATCAATGAGACAATATGCTTTAGTGCAAACCTGTGCTGATTAAGAGCACTATCGGAAGTTGGTCCTGGGTCATTGCTTTATTAGTAATTATTTAATATTAATAATAAAGCCCTGGGCCAGGGCTTTATTATTAAGATTTAGATCTGCAACCAAACACAATTTACTTTGTTTTCCTTTAGGGCAAATGTATGTCTGTCCTTACAATGGTGCTTCATATCACTCACTCTTGCATTTCATTTTTTTTGCAACTATTATGAAGTTTATACTACTGTTTAGTTCTTTTATTAAGAAGATAGAATTTTACCAACTGCAGAGTGGGATGGTGTTTCTTGCAGATGCTTGTAAATAAGGTTTGTTTTATGCTTGGATCACTTTTTTAAATGTGACATACATTATTGTAATTCTATGTTTTATTTAATCGCTTTTTTTGTATATTTGTAGCTTGCCTGTATTCTATGATTGTCTCTGGCATTCGAATAAAGTTCTTTTGACTTGACTTGAATGAGATAAAAATTGGTACCCATTACCGACTCCTCAGAACACTCTTGGTCATGGAAGAACAACTGAAAGATGAAATAAGATAAGCTGGAGAAAGTAACCTGATCTCCATTGACAGCTAGTAGTGGGAACAGCTCCCCAAGAGTGATTTGGTTGGTCTCCTGATCACTACTACAGGACACTAAAAAGCAGAGGACTCCATCCTGTGACGAAGATACAGATTGCCAGTTGTAAGTCAACTGTATGAATGAATGTATGAATCCTGGTTTGCAAGTGACCTTGTGCCTAGAGGCCTTCCCCGATTGCACAGGAACTATAGGAGAGTCTGAGACCAGAAGTGACATTACCAGAATCAATTGTCAAAGATAAGATGGACTACTTGTACGCCTTCATGAAGTCGGCCCAAGGTTTTCCAGAAACACAAGCAAAGTGTGATATCACCAGGTAAAGAGACAGCACCTCCCCTCCATTAGATTTGAGTATCTTATCCTAACTCCACCCCCATGTTGTTTGCGTTTTATAGGTTCTCTTCATACATATTTAAAGTCAAAGTAGATCTTACGAAAACTGAAAATCAGATGGCGTGTGCACATCTTTCTTGTGAAAAGAACGAAAAAGGACCTTGAAAAAGATACAAGGAATGTAAACTTCCAGAAGCTGAGCTTGTCATTTGAAAATCTTTACTTAGCAGGCTCAAGAAAGAGAGTGAGGCTAAATGCATCAGAATCAAGAAAGCAGTACGAACTATAGACAATATGGCACACAATGTGGCACTGAATAGGTCAACTTGGCATCAGCTAATAAGGTAATTGTAAAGAGCAATTTTGTGCAAGTGCTCACAAGAGGACATCTGGTGGTAAAAGAAGGCAAGGGCAGAGAGGCTTGTCTCACCACTGTGCAGTGTCCTGAAAGAGCACTAGCAAGATTGAAGAAGTGGAGTGTACAAGGGTAGAAGATTCCTTACTTTATCTGTCACTGCACAGCCTCTGTGAAGTAAAACAAATTCCAGGGTCACTTTTCCTTGGTTCTGTTTCTTCTGAAAGAGCTGACTCTGATTGTTAGTGCATTCATATTTATTTAATTTTATTAACCTATTTTCAACTCTATGAAGTCCCGGCGGCTCAGTGGGCACTTTCTACCACCCCCCCCCCCCCCTTGCACAGCATTGGGTCCTGGTCACACAATGCTTGTGGGCACCATGTTTTGAAATGGGTTTTTACCAAATCCAAATTGACACCCCTTAAATGCACGTGCCGGCATGAACGGTGATCTTTGAAAGGGCTTTCAAGTGGTGGAGCTGGAACAATTTTCAGAGATGGGGTGCATGTCATTGGTGTCACTCACTCAAACCTTAAGAATTTTGAAAAATACCTGTGCCCTGAATTACTGAATGCAACAAATGGACAAATCCTACACAGAGTGAGACATCTTCACAAAAGTGTTTTGAAAAGGCTCCAGTGAAGCACATATTCCTAAACACAGTGGTGGCTCCTCTGCTAAGGCGAAGGAGCATTGCCCCACTGCTTTTCAGCAGTGTAAAAAAGGAAAATAATTTATAAAAACTTGATGTTATTATTATTTTGTTTTCCCTGCTGCAGCAGTTTTGCAGGGTGGAGCAAGGCAGCTTTGCTAACAGAGGAACAGGGGAGAAGTGGTGGGCACTCTGTAAGTGCGCATGACAGCTTGGCTGGCTGTCTCAGGCCAGCCAAACTGTCATACACACTTAGCATGTGCTCCACCAGGCTGTATTACAGCCTGGCTGGGGAACATGCACAGGCCCATAGTCACCATCTGAGCGCTGAACCATGATGCTCAGACCAATCATGACCCTGCTATCAGCATAGTCGTGATTGGCTAGGGAAGCCTGTGTGCTTCCTGCTTCTGTTCCTGCCGCGGAGAAATGATAGAGGAGCGACGCAGCGATGAGGTAAGTTTATTTTTATTCTTCTTCACACCCACTCCACCGCCTCGTCACCCCAATCCATGCTAGCTGCCCTGCCTAAGCAAAAGGGAAAGAGATGGTTTAAATGTTTCACACTATGGGGCATATGTACAAGCCCCTATCGCCACCACAACATCACTTTTATGGACGTTGTGGTGGCGATAGGGGCTGCGCCTTATGTACAAGGCAGCATTAAGCCACTTAACGTGGCTTAACGCTGCCTTGTACATAAGGGAGAGCAAAGAGAGGCTTGGGTCCTGTCACTGTCCGGCCTGGACCACTATCATGAAATAAACAACAAAGAAGCCGGGCTGTTTGATTTCTTATTATAAATGCACCACCTAGTGAAATAAGCTACCAGGCTGAACAACCATTTGTATTGAATTAATACATTTTTTTATATAAAGTTATTTTGCAAAAAAGTTTTTGGCATCAAAATGAAACACAATATTTACACCAATACAAATATACATTCAATCAAAAACAACATATACAACTCAGTGAAAAGACAAAACAATTGTCACAATAATGTTTAAGAAAGACAACTCTAGTATGCCTCAAATGACTCAGTTGTTGAGGCACCAGTCCTAAATGCAAAAACACAAGTGGGCTAGCTACTTCTTACATTGTACATAAGGCCCCCTGTCAGGCTATGGTTAGCGTGAAAGGGTCGTGCAGTGGGTGTTGTGATGGGCGTTTCACCGCAACACCCATTATATTTGACGCTGCCCCCTTTGTACAAGGGTGGTGTACATAGGAAGCAGTGCCAAAATTAAGACCAGGAAAACCCTGATCTTAAGTTGGTGAAATGAGGAGAAATGCACTATTTCTCCTCGCTTTTGCTTTTTCCATGTATGCTGCCTAGTGCACATATATATATTTTCACTGAAAAAAACATAGGTTTCAGGGGCGTTATAGTTAGCTGGACATTTCACTCGTACAAAACCATAGAAATTCCACCGTTATAGTTAGTTCAGCTAACTATAACTCGTGCCCCCGCAATGCACTGTTGATAATGTCACATATTACATCATTCATGACATGGTCAGTGACATCACTGATTACATCATCCAGTGCATGTGGTTGTGTTTGAAATTTAAATATGTATTATATATATACCAATCTGTATTAAAGAATGAGTGGATATATAAGTGTCTGGATGGAGGATTTAGTAGGTGTATGACTGACTGGTTAAGTAAGTGTCTCACTAAATACATGGGTTAGTGCCTAAACTGTGTGAATGTCTGTATCACACTGTCTATTGTTGTGTAGCCTGCTGCATCAGTTGGTCACTAGTTATATGAGTGACTATATGGGTTATTGATTAGTTGGCTGAGTATTTGTATGGGAAACTGAGTGTGTGTGTGTGTGTGTGTGGGTGGGTGGGGGTGTGTGACTCTGTGCATAGATGTGTGAATGGTTGATTTACTAGGTGAATGAGTTTAGGAGTTCATGTGGAAACAGTTGTATGGGTGAGTGAGTAGGTGTATGAGTGCATTTGATAGTGCTCTATTGATCAGTGACTGCATGTGTGAGTGATTCTATGGGTGAATGAGTAGATGTGTGTGCAGACCTAGGAATCATTGAGTGGGTATGTAGTAACTTGTATTGGTGTGTCAATGGTTTCAAAAATGGTACTCTATTTTACAGTGAGTGATCAAAGGTTATACTAGTGTGTGACGAGGTGCATCAGATTGTCACATGGATGATGTCATCAGTGATGTCATTTGAGATATCATCAGTGATGTCATCAGTGATGTCAATGACCATGTCATGAATGATGTAGTATATGACATCATCAGCAGTGCAGTGCGGGGGCTCGAGTTACAGTTAGCTGAAATAACTATAACAGTGGAATTTCTATGGTTTTGTACGAATGAAATGTCCAGCTAACTATAACGCCCCTGAAACCTATGGTTTTTTTCTGTGAATTTCTAAGGTTTTTTATATGCTAATTTCTAACTATAACGTCCCTGAAACCTATGTTTTTTTCAGTGAATTTTAATGGTTTTTCTAAATGCTAACTTGTAAGTATAATAGTCGTTATACCTATGTTTATTTACTGAATTTCTAGAGTTTTTTAACCCCTTCCATGCTCATGACGAGCTCAGCTCGTCATGCAGCACAGTGCTCGTGTGCTCATGACGAGCTGAGCTCGTCATGACCACACCCGTTTTTATTGCTGTCCAGCACAGCAGGGGAAACTCTCTAGCAGCGATGCGGTTATCTGTTAATTTGTAAATTTAATATTTATTAAACATTATTATATACTTTTCTGGAAATTGCAATTTAAAATTGATTTTTTTAAAGTGCAATATTCTATAATTATTTTTCTTTTTTTTTAATGTAATATAATTATGTATTGTCCTTTTTTTAGATTATTTTTTTTTCAAATTTTTTGGGGAGTCGCGCACCCAAAGGGCACCTAACACGGTGGGTGCACTTATTCTAGCCGGCATATTGGAAAAGTCGCGAAGGATCCGCGTACGGTGTGCGACGGGTACGTGGCTTCCAGTTACGTCATATACGTATTATATCACATGGTGTGCGCAATTGTTATGCGACCGGTGCGCGACTCCTCCCGCCTATTCGTGACACATGTGCATTATGGTACACGACGTTTTCGCGGTGGCGGGCCCCGCATAATATCATATATGTGCTGGGGGGCGCTGGGGGGGCGACTCCCCTAAAATGTTTATATTCTAAAATTATATGTATGTGTCTTTAACCCCTCCCATGCTCATGACGAGCTGAGCTCATCATGAGCCACAGTGGCCGTGTGCTCATGCAAGGTGAGCTCGTCATAACCATTGCGCCGCGCCCACGCGGGGATAATTCCCCTGCTGGGCGTTCCATTGGAATGGGCGTGGTCGTGACGAGCTCAGCTCGTCAAGAGCACACGGCCACCGTGGCTCATGACGAGTCATCATGAGCACCGGGGCGCTGCGCGCGCCTCCCCTCCCCCCAGCACAGCGGGGGAATTAGCCCCGCAGGCAGGGGTTTAATGTACATATTAAAGCAAGAGATTATCTAAACTTTTCATAAAAATAATATATTTCTACCTGTAATAAACTTATATTATTGTTAAATATATTTTCGCGGAGTCGCGTCAGGTGCGTTCTCCATGCAGGCTGGGAGCGCGACTCTCATGTGACCTTAAAAAAAAGGATTTGATTGGTTCATAACATTTCCCACTGTAACTATTGAAGGACCCCACCCATTTTAATCATTCTTGTTGGAGCATCTTCAGAGAAACATCTGTTATCCTACTTGAACCTCTTTGGGTTTTGTTTGTGTTTTTTGAAAACTTTGGAGGAAAATGGCATCTGGACAGAAGCCTAACACCACGTCTGCTGCTAGGACTACAGTGCGCACTACTTGAATGTGAATTGTAAACATTCAACCTACTTTTCAAATTAACCAAGATTGTATACAATACTTTAACATTTATTTAGGTCAAGTAGTGCGCACTGTAGTCCTAGCAGCCCACGTGGTGTTAGGCCTTAATTTAAAGTTCAATTAGTAATGCTTGGCAGGCATTAATACAGAGCAGCACACATATCGATTAAGAAAGGAGTAATTTGGTTAAAGAGTGCGACATTCATCCACATTTAAATACATTGTTTCTGCTAAAATACTGAGTGTCGGCACCGAGTAAAAATGTCGTTTGAAAGCATAGCTTCAATAACAGAGAATAGAGCACCAACCAAATCATACACATCTGAAGAGGCAGACAAAATATACAATTTGATCAAGGAAGCAAAAAAATTCGATGCCCAAAGTGGAACTGTGACGCAACAGTTACGTCAACTTGAATATCTGACTCGCCGTGAACTAAACCAAAGATTACATGCTTCTACCCTAATCCAATATCATCGAGTAAAAAGGATTCCGCGAGGTTTGAGACTGGCCATCAGGCCAATGTTGTTTAGACTTCACAGCAATATCAACTTTATGGAAAAATGGTACAGTATTTTAAATAAATGTTCTCTGGATCTTATTCTATTGTTGATTGAAGAATTATCCACCACCATCAAAGATCTTGAGGAAGAGATCTATCACATCAAGGAGGATTTGTCAGCAAGAATGGAAGCAGAACCGTGGGAATCATTTTTGGCAGAAATGGAAAGCAAGTTGGATAAATATGGGAAAGAGCTTCAGGAAACTAAATTGAGAAAGTTTAAACGAGACACTATTGATTATAAGTTGAATGAAGCCTACACATGGGCAGAGGTATACGCCCAACGAAGATACACACAGAGTAAACCTCAGCCGCAAACGCAATCATCTGATGAAAGTGGAGTGTCAGATCAGGATATTGATACATCCAGACCATCTGCTAGTTCCTTGCTGAAACAGAAAGTGGGTACCCAAAAACAAGGAGGTGTCTCAACACACACAGCAAATGCACCCACTGAAAGCATTGCTACCGTGGCTTTTATAGAGGAAGGCCTGGATTTGACCAAACCACCAGATCCCTCGACATCAAAACATTCAGACAAAAAACAAGACGCGGTAAAGGAGAAAGAAATAGAAAAAAAGACCGGATTGAGGAGTCAAGGGAAACCTTCTTAGTAAATATCTCAACGAAAACGCTAACCACATTTGAGGAAAAAGTTTTAAACAAAGGTACCTCGTTCGTGAGTACATATCACACAACAGAACTAGAGACTGAAGTTTCTTTTTTTAAATTTATGAGAACTTTGCGTTTAAGACATTTCTTCACTAACGTTTGTCAAAATGCTGTACCACAAGAAACCAGTACAATTTTCAAACCCAAAAGCAAATTCCAAGCACCAGTGTCCCACAAAACTTTGGACAATTTTGAGACATTGGTTAAAACAGACCTGAGCAAATTGAAATATAAAAGACAGTTGAGAAATATGACACGTGCGGAATACAGCACGCTGCAGAAATTATCACAAGACAAATCTGTGACTTTCCAGAAGGCTGACAAAGGAGGGGGCCTCGTCATGATGGATGTTGACTTTTACTTGAGAAAAGGCACGGAACACGTTACGGACGAAAATACTTATCTAAAGTTAGATCAAGACCCAACTACAGAAATCTCTAAAACTCTTGATAAAATACTTGATCAAGCGGAAACATTGAATTGGATTGATGACAAGACCAGAAAATATTTACACCAAACACATCCCAGACGCCCTAGGATTTATTTTCTGCCAAAGATTCATAAGCATTTAGACGATCCACCATTTTGACCTATTGTATCTGGTTGTGGATCGATTTTTGAAACTCCAGGCAGATTCATCGACCATTTCTTGCAATCCTTTGTTCGAAAATGGGCAACCTACATTGAAGATACTTCAGATTTTTTGAGGAGTTTAACAGCAATCTCAAATAATAATGATGACTGGATACTATGCATAATAGACGTTGTGGCGTTATACACATCAATCCCACATCAATCTGGATTGGAAGCAGCTGAATGGGCACTACTTCAAGAAGAAGGAATGGACAGCCAAAAATGCATGGTGCTACAACTATTGGAATTCTGCCTAATGAATAGCTATTTTGAGTGGCAAGATGTCTTTTACAATCAAATGAATGGTACATCCATGGGTTTTCCAGGGGCACCCATGTATGCCAATACATTCATGGCGAAATTTGAACACGACCATATACTGACTGATTCGCTTTGGCAAGAAGGCCTTGTGTTTTTTCGACATTACATTGACGATATCTTTGTAATTTGGCGACGCTCAGAAGACTCACTTTTGAACAACATCATTCGTCTCAACCAAGTAGACCCAAGGATACAGTTTACCTTCACGATTAGTCATGATGAAATTTCCTTTTTGGATGTTGTGGTAAAACTGAAAGATCAGGCCATTGAAACTAGGCTATTTAAAAAATCAACAGATAGAAATAATGCACTTTTATATAGCAGTTTTCATCCGAAAAATCTGATTGACAATTTGCCTACATCCCAATTTATGAGGATTAAACGTATCTCTTCGAATGAAATTGACTGTGCAGCATCATTGCTTGAACAAAAGGCGAGATACATTCAAAGAGGATACCCAGAATCTATACTTAATAGACAAATTGCAAAGGTCAAAGACATGGCAAGAAGTTCGTTGCTCACCAAAAAAGTAAAAACCAACACTAACAGAATGATTTTTGTTTCAAAATACTCTTCAGCATCCAGAGATATCAAAAAGATCATCTTACGTAGATGGGAACTATTGGAAGTGGAACCAGATTTTGGAAATTTGTTCATTGAAAAACCATTATGTGCTTATACAAGAGCCCAAAACCTCAAAGAATTTCTCACAAAGCCAGCAAAAGTCAAACTTAAAGGAGGATCTTTCCGTGGCACTACCAAATGTTGGAATTGCATCAATTGTAATAATGTGATACTAGGGAACATACTATTACACCCCAGGACCGGTGAAAAAATACCACTATACCATACGTCTGACTGTAACACTGAATTCATTGTATACTCAATCAAATGTCCGTGCGGACTTCTATACGTTGGAAAAACTACAAGGAAATTCAAAACACGAGTATCAGAACATAAGAGCCGGATACGCAATCAAAATCTCACATCACCATTGGCTGTACATTGGATCGAGCAAAGACACACTATTGCACAAATCAAATGTCAGATTATTGAAGTAGTATCACGTTATGAAGGCAGAGACAATGATCAGGCACTTCTCCGTAGGGAGGCCTTCTGGATCAAAAAACAACAAACCTTGACCCCATGGGGGTTAAATGACAAATTCGAATTCAGTTGTTTTCTTTAACACATTCCAATAGGCTTGATGACAGCCTTAAATAGCCTCTACGAATCCTATAATACACTATACATTTGGTACATATTAGATGTTTACTCAAAAGGACTGGGGTATGACATATGATGCTTGTGCATGAAAATCAAATTATTGTGTACATATCAGTTGTAAATAGTAGGCAGGTAATTCACAAGGATCTCGATGTTATTATTATGATTGTTAGAGTGTAAATAGCAGGTAGAGATTTTTCTGAATGCTCATTCACGCAGTTTATTTTCACACTACTTCTAGTTACTGATAAGCCACTATTGCCGCTTTAGTTTGTGCGTGTTCAACACATAAAGTTTTTTGTGTTTGAACTAGGAGGCCTGTTTTTTATAGAGGAATGGCGACTAGTTGCAGAAATGACTCCTTCCATTTATGATGAATGGCGACTTGTTGTAGAGACGACCCTATTGAATACTTTTGTGGATTCATTATATTATCCACTTATTTAGACACGCGTGTGTTTTTTTCTGTTTTTTTCTGTAATACGTTTAAACCATTGGTTCCAGGGACTTGTGCAATTCTTTGGCGTAGTCCGTTTTCTATTACATCTGCTCACCCGGCAGCTATGTTTATCGGCTGAGCGCGATGACACGGAAGTGCATCGTTCACACAGCCAAGCGGGTCAGTTTGGAACTACTCGGAATGGAAATAGGTAAGCTTCGGTCGCCAGTTCGACTTGTATTTTTGATTATCAGTTCTATTTTCAAGGTACTGATGTTACCTTTACTTTCTGTAGGTACTGATGATTCCCTATAACGACTGACTTTCGTTCCGTTGATATAGAGGTGAGCTCATGGCATAGATAAAACTGACGTGAAATTTCTCATTTACCTTTACGCTGTCAGTAAAAGTAGATACCTATTCCTATACCTATTCTTTTACAGAGTCGTCATCAGTTAATTTTGCATGGTCATTGAACTACGACGTTTTGTTTGTTCGACAAGGTGAGCACGTGAATCAACCAGTCTTAGTAGTTTGAGGCATCCACATCTATGGGCCTTAGTGATGGCTTATTTTTGTATTTCTTTCCGTTTAGATAGAGTTCTGCACGTATTTTCAAGGTATGCTTTGGCTATATTTGCTATTTGGTTATTTGGTGATTACTGAATGAATATCTTACACATGAATTTATATGTTAAAGTTTTTTTACACTTGAGCATTCATTTACTGTTTGAGACCTCACATGTGATCTTTGTGAATTATGATTCAGTCGGGTATTTTACTTTAAAAATGTTGAAACCCTAAGTATAATGTTTAATTGTTGTATGATCCCTAAATATGGCATAGTTTTATATTGTTTCCTTGTTGTTTTTTTAGTTGACAACTGGAACCCCTGACGAAGGGATAAGGATGTCCCGAAATGCATTGGGTGGTGGTTCATGAAATCGTTCTAAAATAATGTATTGTGTAAATGATATAAGAAGTGATTCTACGAACAACTTTCAGTTTCTATGATTCTATGATGACCTAAATAAATGTTAAAGTATTGTATACAATCTTGGTTAATTTGAAAAGTAGGTTGAATGTTTACAATTCACATTCAAGTAGTGCGCACTGTAGTCCTAGCAGCCCACATGGTGTTAGGCCTTAATTTAAAATTCAATTAGTAATGCTTGGCAGGCATTAATACAGAGCAGCACACATATCGATTAAGAAAGGAGTAATTTGGTTAAAGAGTGCGACATTCATCCACATTTAAATCTGGACAGAAGCAGCAGGTGCAAGTATCTTCAGATGAAGAACTGTAGGAGGAAGCCCCACCAAAACACAGACCAGAATCTGTTGTCTAGAAGTTTTTCAGTTTTCCTGCAGGTGAAAAAAAAGTGAACGCAAGGAAAGTGACATGCAAGATTTGCAAGAGGGTCCTCTCAAGAGGGAGCAACAAAAAGTATTCATGCGGCACTGCCAGCATGTACAAACATCTGCGTACAATTCATCCTCGCAATCTTGCTCAGGAGGGAATGAGGCGAGCTGCACAAAATCCAGCAACAGCAGTTGCAAGCAACTCAGGAGCATTGTCAGCTATACCTCCTAAGGACATAAGGCCGGAATTTGCCTTTCTGGAGCAGCACTGTGTGAAGTGTAAAAAAATCATCTGCAATGGCGAGCAGTCGGTGGATGCTGTTTGTGGTGCACAAAGAAACCACTGCTGTTAATTTTTAAAAAATTTTGGAATGATAATAAATTCCAAAAGTTACCTGTTTACTTTGATCCTTTTTTTGTTCAGTTTTAAAAAAAACACCAAAAGAAATACAAAATTGTTAAAAAAATACAAAAGAAAAAAAAAGTTCTTGTCAGAACTACCTTATCTGGTTAAAAAAAGAAAAATAATTGCATGGTAATGTCTGAAAGTTTGCTTGAATATATATGTAGAGCATGATTGACTGCAAGAATGTATTAGTAGTATATGGTGAATTTATAAGTGCTTAGGTATCGGTGGAGTGATAGGATAAGAACATATGGGTGATTGAGGAAGTGCATGGCACTGACAGGAGGTATTGTAGGCTGCATGCGTAGTACCTTAGTATTGACAAGAGTGTTCCAATAGTATGTATGTGGTTAGAGGTCTGCATGCATAGTGTATAGAATGTTATAGCTGTACTTGTTTCAGTGGCTAGACCTCTCCATAAGTACACCACTAGTAATTCGAATGTATATAGTGCTGCAAACAGAGTGCATGGTCAATTTATAAGTGCTTCGGTATTGGCGGAGTGATAGCATAAGTAGATACTGCTGGATGGGTGATAGGAGAAGTGCATGGGACAGACAGGAGGATTCCTAGACTGCATGGGTAGTATCTTAGTATTTAAAAGACATTTCCAATAGTATGTATGTGATTAGATGTCTGCATGCATACTGCATAGAATGTTGTCTGTGTACTTGTGCTAGTGGCTAGGCCATTCCATAAGTATATGACTAGTAACTGGAATGATTCCAGTGCTACAAACAGAGAGCCTGGTGAATGTATAAGTGTTTAGGTATTGGTGGAGTGATAGGATAAGTAGATAGTACTGGATGGGTGATTGGAAAAGTGCATGGACTGACAGGAGGATTCCTAGGCTGCATGGCTACTACTTGGGCATTTAGTGCAGTGTACTAATAGTATGTATTTGGTTAGAGGTCTACATGCATTATGTACAGAATATTGTAGATGTACTGGTGTTAGTGGCTAGGTCACTCTATAAGTACATCACTAGTAATTGGAGTGATTACTGTTCTGCAAACAGAGTACATGATCAATTTATAAGTGCTTAGGTATTGGCTGAGTGATAGGATAAGAAGATAGTGGTAGATGGGTGATTGGAAAGTGCATGGGACTGACAGGAGGATTCGTAGGCTGCATGGGTAGTACCTTAGTATTTACAAGACTTTTCCAATAGTATGTATGTGGTTAGAGGTCTGCATGCATAGTGCATATAATGTTGTATGTGTATTTGTGTTAGTGGCTAGGCCATTCCATAAGTACATGACTAGTAACTGGTATGATTACAGTGCTGTAAACAGAGTTCCTTCTGAATTTATAAGTGTTTAGACATTAGCACACTGACAGGATACATAGATAGTGGTGAATACGTGATTGTAGAAGTGCATGGGAGAGACAGGACAATTACTAGGCTGCATGGGTACTAAGTGGGTATTTGCAAGAGTGTATCAATAGTTTGTACCTGGTTAGAGGTCTGCATGCATAGTGCATAGAATAGTGTAGGTGTACTTGTGTTAGTGGCTAGGCCATTCCATAAGTACATAACTAGTAACTAAAATGATTACTGTGCTGCAAACAGAGTACATGATCAATTTATAAGTGCTTAGGTATTAGGAAAGTGACACCACAGTGAGCCTTCGATGGCCCTGGAGACCGCCACCCCCATGGCCGGCTCCTGAAGTGTCCTGGGGTCCCCACCCCGGGACACTGCTGTTTGCTATTACAGGGTGGGAGCACATCTCCCGCCCTACCGTAGCAAACTCTGGTTTGGATTTTGGAAGAGAGAGCATGGAAACCTGCTCTCTCTTCCAAAATCCAAAGCAGAATTGCTTTTCCACGTGGGGAGCTGCATGTCAGTAGCTCCCCATATGGAAATGCAATGCCGGCTCTTGCAGGATGCGGGGAGCCGGCGGGACCGTGGGGGCATTGGGTATCCCCCCACGGTCCCCATCAATGTGGATAGGCCCGGGGGATGGGGTCCCAAGGCGGATATAATTTACTGGTAGAAGCCGTGGTTTTTTTCCTGAAATATTTGGAGTCGCCACCCTAGTGTGGCGCTCAGCGTGGCCCCCTGGTGTGAACGCGAGGAGTGCGTGGTGCGTGACTCCCAGCGTGGCCCCCTGTTGTGAACGCGAGGGGTGCGCGGCTCCCAGCGCGGCCCCCTGGTGTGAACAGGAGTGGACAGAGAGTGACAGTGTGATTGCTGACTTACATGGCTACTACCTGGACTTTTGCAGGAGTGAATCAGTAGTTAGGGGACTGCATAGATTGTGCAAATTTGACTGTACCACTGTGTCTCTAAATGCCTGAGTCATTGTACAAGTGTATGCACAGTGACTGGATAGGTAGAGTGCTGGTAGTTGACAGCAGAGTGAGTTTACAAGTGCTTGTGTTTCAGCAAAGTGATTAGATTAGGACATGGTTCTGTCAGGATGATTGCAGGAGTGGACAGAGAGTGACAGTGTGATTACTGACTTGCATGGCTACTACCTGGATTTTGGCAGGAGTGAATCAGTAGTCTGCAGGGGGTTAGGGAACCACATAGATTGTGCACATTTGACTGTAGCACTGCGTATGTTAATGCCTGAGTCATTGTACAAATGCATGGACAGTGACTGGATAGGTAGAGTGCTGGTAGTTCACAGCAGAGTGAGTTAATAAGTGCTTGTGTTTCAGCACACAGATTAGATAAGACATGGTTCTGTCAGGATGATTACAGGAGTGGACAGAGAGTGACAGTGTGATTGCTGGCTTCCATGTCTACTACCTGGATTTTGGCAGGAGTGAATCAGTAGTCTGCAGGGGGTCAGGAGACCGCAGAGGTTGTGCACATTTGACTGTAGCAGTGCGTATCTTAATGCCTGAGTCATTGCACAAGTGCATGGACAGTGACTGGATAGTTAAAGTGCTGCTAGCTGAAAGCAGGGAGAGTTTAAAAGTGCTTGCGTTTCAGCACAGTGATTAGATAAGGACATGCTTCTGTCAGGATGGTTGCAGGAGTGGACAGAGAGTGACAGTGTGATTGCTGACTTGCATGGCTACTACCTGGATTTTTGCAAGACTGAATCAGTAGTTTACAGGGGGTTAAGGGACCGCATAGGCTGTGCACCTTTGACTGTACCACTGCGTCACTTAAAGCCTAAGCTATTGTACAAGTGCATGGACAGTGACCGGATAGTTAGAGTGCTGGTAGTTGACAGGAGGGTGAGTTTATAAGTGCTTGTGTTTCAGCACAGTGATTAGATAAGGACATATCTCTGTCCAGATGATTTCAGGAGTGGAGAGAGTGACAGTGTGATTGCTGACTTGCATGACTACTACCTGGATTTTGGCAGGAATTAATCAGTAGTTTGCATGGGGTTAAGGGACTGCATAGGCTGTGCACATTTCACTGTACCACTACATCTCCTAATGCCTGAGTCATTGTACAAGTGCATGGACAGTGACTGCATAGGTAGAGTGCTGGTAGTTGAAAGCAGGGTGAGTTTATAAGTGCTCGTGTTTCAGCACAGTGATTAGATTAGGACATGGTTCTGTCAGGATGATTGCAGGAGTGGACAAAGAGTGACAGTGTGATTGCTGACTTGCATGGCGACTACCTGGATTTTTGCAGGAGTGAATCAGTAGTCTTCAGGGATTTAGGGGGGCGCATAAATTGTGCACATTTGACTGTACAACTGTATCTCTTAATGCCTGAGGCATTGTACAAGTGCATGGACAGTGACTGGATATTAACTGGGTATTTACAGGAGTGTATCAATAGTATGTAGCTGGTTAGAGGTCTGCATGCATAGTGCATAGAATATCTAAGCTGTACTAGTGTTACTGTCTACGCCATTCCATAAGTACGTGACTAGTAACTTGAATAATTACAGTGCTGCAAACAGAGTGCATGGTGAATTTATAAGTGCTTAGGTATTGCTGCAGTGATAGGATAAGTAGATAGGGCTGAATGGGTACTTGAAGAATTACATGGCACTAACAGAGACATTCCTAATTTGCATGAGTACTAACTGGGTATTTACAAGAGTGTAGCAATAGT
Organism: Lissotriton vulgaris; assembly: GCF_964263255.1. Classification (NCBI taxonomy): domain Eukaryota; kingdom Metazoa; phylum Chordata; class Amphibia; order Caudata; family Salamandridae; genus Lissotriton; species Lissotriton vulgaris. The sequence goes on from NC_141698.1 coordinate 366,574,589, forward strand.
ATGCAGCTGGTTACACATCTGCATGCATAGTTCACAGAATAACATACATGTACTAGTGTTACTGGCTAGAGCATTCTATAAGTACATGACTAGTAACTGGAATAATTACAGTGCAGCAAACAGAGTGCATAGAGAATTTATAAGTACTCAGATATTAGTGCACTGAATGAATAGGTGTATGGTGCTCGATGGTTGATTGGAGGAGTGTCTCAGTACAAACAGGGCAATACCTGCTCAGCAAGGACATTCCTTATAGCATTAAAGTACTGCATGAATCTCTACTGATACTTTACCTTTCTACAACTACTTTTAATATTACACCTAGCCAAATACAAAACAGAAACCATTCGCATTTCTCTGCTATAGGTCTCACCATATCACTGAAAAACATAAATGAGTGTCCTCTACCACAACACTATCTAAACCACATAAATTCACAGAACAACCTTCAAATTGAAACCAAACACCAAAAATGATGTCGCATATTTTAACTATAACTCTTTAGGGACTTCTAAAAAATTGTCTCATCACTAATACCTTAACTCTACATATACATTTCCAATTTGAAATCAACACCTAAAGTTTTGCAGTATACTACTAATGTACATATCCACACATTAAAACAATCTGTCATAAACAGCAATCCTTATTCTAAAATACACATAATACTATACAAAGTGTATATTAAACAACATTTAAATACATCACAAAAAACTGCAATAAATATTTCTTCAATTTAAAATATATGACAAACTTCAAATTTTATGATTTATGTTTTATGTTTAAAAACAAAGGAACCACATAGTACACCTCACAAATTGATAACTCACCTTTCAAATTAATTTGTAGATTATGAAGTATCAGAATCACACACCAGATTTTCTTATGCACACAATGAATATAGTGCACTGCTCTTAGCAAAACCAAAAAATGGCAAAGTTTCCCTCTCATTCTCCACACATGTACATGTCTATATCAAATCACATTGCTTCCCAGGTTAATTCAAATTTGAAAACACATTTCTATTGGTTATACATATCAATCCTTCTAACTGACCTCAAACTGAACCAAAATTGCTTCTGGAATTTTCTGGAGTCGCGCCTGGACTGTGCACAGTAAGCGATGGAAATGCGGGTCCATACGAGACATCAAAAGTATATTAAAAATAATTTCAGCATTCCTTTTAATAACACACCACTTCTAACCATAGCAGTGACTTGGGAAATCTCACTGCAATAACATAATACTTTAATATTTATAACATACACACATTTTAATGCCACACATAACTTTGAACCCTACCCCCATTCTGCTTAATGCCTGTTTCCATAGTAACAGTTCATGGAACATTCAACTGAACTCACAGGTCACAAGTTCAGGACACAATGTTGCAAATTCAAACAGCAAGTGTGCTTGACTTTCCAAAATATCAGCATATTCTATCTAATGTACCTTTCAAACATTTTTTATTAACCAATAAGAAACATGATTTTTAAACACAGAAACATACACCCTATTTTTCAGTCTATAATGTTCTTAAACAGCCAATCATTTCTCTTCTTTTTTTTAAAACTGCATCTTATCCACCATTTTAGATACCTCTTATTCTACCAACTGCCTACTTCACCTACAGACATATTTTCAGTGCATCCAGACTTTCCTTTAAGATGCTTAGAGTGTGGATTGTGGGACACAGCTATGTTTTCTGGTGCAAAAGATATGCAGAAAACAGAGGTATTGACAAAGATCTAGCTTTGCAAAATGTGGACATTAAATGGATTGGACAAAGAGGATTAAAGTGGCACCAATTGATGCCTTTGGTTAAAACCTTTTTACATCTCCAAGCCCCTGACCTCATGATTGTGCACTGTGGTGGCAATGACCTAGGCACATTGACTGGGGTAGGTCTGGATGCTAATGGAGGACACCTTTGCAGAATAGATGTTACTTTACCCCCGAACTGCTCCAATCAATATTGTCCACAGATTGAGAAAGCTAGAAAAAATATCAATAAAGCTGTTTCTGCTTATCTCAGAGACCATAGTATGGGGTCCATATACAACAACAATTTGCGTTTTAATATGGATGGCATCTACAGGAGAGATGGTGTACATATCACAGATGAGAGAAACAGAGTCCTTCTCAACAACTTTAGACTCTGCATCTGCACTTACATGTAGCTACCACATTCTCCCAATAAACACAAGGGCTCTTTTTAGAGCCACCCAAGATCCAAACATATAACCTAGGTTTATAATAAAAAAATCTTACATTTTTTTGATGGGAGTCGCTCACCCCTCACGTTCACACCAAGGGGCTGCACTGGGAGCCACGCACCCCTCGCGTTCACACCAGGGGGCTGTGCTCGGAGATGCGCATCTCTCGCGTTCACACCAGGGTGCCATGCTGGGAGCTGCTCACCCCTCATGTTCACACCAGGGGGTCACCCTGAGAGTCGTGCACCCCTCGTGTTCTCACCAGGGGGCCGCGCTGAGCGCTGCACCAGGGTCGCGACTCCAATTTTTTTTTTTTTTAAACCCGGCTTCTACCAGTAATTTATATTCGCCCCGGGGACCCCATCCCCCAGGGCCTATCCACTTCCATGGGGACCGTGGGGGAAGCTCCAATGCCCCCACGGTCACGCTGGCTCCCCGCGTCCTGCGAGAGCCGGCATTGCTTTTCCACATGGGTAGCTGCTACCATGCAGCTCTCCACGTGGAAAAGCAATTCTGCTTTGGAATTTAGAAGAGAGAGCAGGTTTCCCTGCTCTCTCTTCCAAAATCCAAACCAGATTTTGCTACGGTAGGGTGGGAGACGTGCTCCCGCCCTGTCATAGCAAACAGCAGAGTCCCGGGGGTGGGCACCCCGGGACACTGCAGGAGCCGGCCCTGGGGGGGGGTGGACCCCAGGGCCATCGAAGGCTCCAAGAGCGGGGCCCGCGGCCCCTCTCCCAACTTTTGTAAAGCCCCGGGGAGGTGGTGGTCCCCGGGGCATGTGGGGGGGCTCAAGCCCCCCACACATTTTTTTTATTTAAAAAACAGAACCCTGGGGAGGTGGCGGTCACCAAGGCTGCGGGGGCCCCCAATTTATATTTCCCAAATCCCCCCGGAACCTGGCCCACCCGGGGGGTTAAAAATAACGAAGCAAGGAAGCCCTCGCTTCATTTTTTTTTATTTTTCATCTGGATCAGCGTACCCAGCAAGCATTATGCTGTTTGTAAAAGACAAACATGCTTTGTTTGGCCCTGAGGATTCTTGTGGGACCCCCTGAGCAAGCCTAGGGGGTCAGGGTGTTTCTACCCTGCCCCCTTTTCTTTTTTTTTCACCTTAGTTTCCCTGTTATCTTCTGACTCGCTTTTACAGTCACAAGATGGCTGCCAACACTTCCTGGTTTGGAGTGTTGACAGCCAATTAGAATAAAGCTCATGATCGGGAGGGTGCACGGATCCACCGCGCCTCAATATATATCGAAACTTTTATTTTTTCATTTTCTCAGCAACTACTGAACATATTTACTCCATTTAAAAAAAAAGGTCTCTTTCTGAACCAAGGGCTACCTTTTTGACAAATTTGGAGTAATTCTGTTCAGCAGTTCAAGCTGTAACCGTATCTAAAGTTTCCCATGGGAAATTGATTTTCCGAGTTTGTTTGTTTTTTATTTCTCAGAAACTACTGAACGGATTTACACCATTTAACAAAAAGGTCACTTTCTGAACCAAGGGCTACCCTTTTGCCTAATTTGGTGTAATTCCGTTCAGCAGTTCGGGCTGTAGGCGTGTCTAAAGTTTCCATGGCAAAAACATGTTTTGGGACCCGCCGTTTTCACGGCCCACGCTTGGCGAATTACCCCGAAACTTTCACGATGGGGGCTGACCGGAGCGGGCCATAAGTTTTGAACATTTCGTGAAGATTCGTCAACCGGGGCCAAAGTTATTGGGAAAACAAAAAGCGAGTTTCCTATGGAAACTAGGTCCTAACTAAGTACCTACTGGCGACCGCAAGAAGGTAATATTATATATATATATATTGCCACGAGGGAAATCCGCTGGAACAGATATCAGGCGAGCCCACAGACTGATTTAGCAGGTAAAGTCTTTATTTATATATCCACCACTCTGCTTTTCTGGTAAAGAAAGGACTGTCCATGCCCCTCGTTATTCCAAAGAGCGTGTTTATTAGAACAGGATCGCATTGAGTGCTACTCGATGAAAAGCACTTTGACACCTCATCAGGGGTAGCAATGTAATGTAATGTAAGGATTTATTTGTACCGCGCAGCTATCGCTCCAAAGAGCATCTTGGCGCCCACTTGTGTAGCTGATCAGATAGTAATGCTATCTGACGCCTGTAATCAGGCGTCGTAGCACACCCGGGACACGCTAGGTGTCACTGGGTGGGCCCGATGATGAAGCATGCCACCAACTAGGTTGGTGGGTGAGGGCTTTCAAAAGACACCCAACAGGTGCCATCTCCTTCTGACAAAACAATACTGAGTCACTATTATGATTATAATATAATATCATACCAACCCCATTCCAGCTAGTCCTTTTTTGATTAATTGAATATATATCTCTTGCACATATACCGGAGGAGCCGCAGCAACAAAATCACCTCCAGGTTCCTTGACCTGGTGATCGCAGTAGTGAAAAAATTAATCAGCAAAAGGTGGAAGACTCCAGACCCCCCACACTTCAAAATGTGGAGGTGTTCTATGCCCACCTGGGCTAAGGCAGAGAATGTCGCACTTCGCCGCAAAGACACACTGGGGATCAGCAAGGTTCCCCTTGCGCTGGCTGGGATACTATCCTGACTGCTTTGACTGCCGCGCAAAGTGGTGCTAGGCCACCTCAACCTCCAATAGAAGCCGTCCCCCTAAACACACTTGTTATGGTAGAAAGTTGGCGGAGAAGCAGAGAGGCGGGTATGCCTATAGCACACGCGATCAGCACCAACCCAACAATTGTCACTAGAGGTCGGGTACTAAGTATCACTATGGGAGCGAGCCACGCCTGTGGGGTACAAGGGCAAGTTTGTAGTTTAGACCACTTCCCCCTTTTAAGTCACTGTTCCATTATTACCCACTTCTACAGTTTAGAGACATATGGCATTAAATATGCGCAGCGCACAGATCCATAGAGCAAGCTCCTATAACTGTAATTAAGCAGACGCCAACCATGCACAACTAGAGCACGGCGGCCTAGGCTAAGCAACATAGAACGCCGCTATGCAATGTTATTAAACTGCTGTGAAAGCCGTAAGTGGGCAAAAATATACTGTAAGTTACACCTCACACAAGTGCCTGTAAAGCGTACGACAGCAAGCATTGTATAATTTATTAACATGTGCCACAATATAATCTGGAAACAATGTATGGCAAGCTCTAACTAATAGCTTACATTCAATTATCTTGAAATACAGTTAACTTATTTGTCATTCGAAATGAATCCGTTACAGAAAAGTCTTACACGGGTGTATATATTGCAAAAAAATAAATCTGTATATTTTTTATATATCAAGAAAAAGTTTTCAAAGGGTATGAAGAAAGGGTAGTACAATGATATATGTAAAACAGAACATAGTAACCGAGGATTTCCAAATGATTTGATTTTACAGACACCTCATTGTTACTACTGCAAAAACCTATTTCAATCAATAACAGGAAAAATGCGACTGGTCAAACAGAAAACATCTCCTCAGAACAAATGATCCCAAATGAAAGTAGGCGTGGTTGTCGACTTTTCGGTCTATGTGGTGTAAACATCAGCTAGACCATCCTCAGGAAGTTAGAATCAAGTGTTGAATGACCCTTCGGAAAGTACATGAACTTTTCCACTTCGTGAATCCTTTCTTCAAAATCTGCCTATTTAATTTTCAAAGGACAGGATGCTCAATGGTATCCAGTGATCCATAGCAATTCATACAGGTTTGTTAACACTTTATCAGTCACGTGATCTTCAGCCTGAAGCACCACTTTGTAAGAATGAAGCATTGGTCTCAATCCTGGTCGGGCCGGGTTTCAAAAGACATGCTGCTGTCTCTGCAGGCGTCTGCTATCCAAAATGTTGAATGTTCCTCCATTTCTTCCCAGGTTCCCCAATAACTTTATTCTGCCCCTCTTCAGCGATTGCTGGGAAGGTCTCACATAAAAATCTTACCCATCAGTTCAAAGTTCTAACAACCAAGAGCTGGAACTGAGCTACTGATCCTGAGCTCAGTGATGGAATGACAAGGTCGACATTTGACTTTGGATCTATACAGTTTGAAATTACATATTCTTTTCTGGAGAATAGAGAGATCAGTAGCCCATATTTGTCACAAGAAGAGACTGAGATGAGATCAACTACTTATGCACAATCTTCCCTAACTCTAACAATCCACACACACTGCGTCCATATCTATTTTTGTGGGGACATGGATTAGGTTGTCATCTATGGTGTTGCAGATGTCATACGAGGTTGGGCATGGACACCGCTCCCAATACTGATCGTTGCATGCTTCATTCCTGGTGTCCACCCCACACCCAGGTAGGTAAATACCACCCGGGTGAATTCAACCTTGCTCAGGAGTTCGGAGATATTCCCAACTGGATAGATACATGAATACAGATCAGTTCAAAATGCCTGGCGGTGTATTCAAAAAGATTTCTTTTTAGTTTGTGGGTACCGCTGAAAAGATTTAAACAATTGGCCTTGGCTGGCTACTGAAAATAATGTTTCAAGCATCCATATCATGTTGGCTACATGTTTCAGCCTCAAAATGTGGGGCGTGGCCAATCAATAGGGCAGAGTAGAAGCTTCTCGCAGAGCTCACATGGTCAAATTAAAATCCTGTCTTAATCTTGTTGCATCAAAGGCTCTGGATGCCGGGAAACTACCCGTCACAGAGCTGAGACAGATACTGTTTCAGCTCCAGAGGGCAAAATGCAGGCCAGTGGTTATGGGGGCTGAATGGGACACGCTGCTGAGAGGGCTAGGACTCTGAATCAGCTGAGGATGGCTAAGTTGGTTGAGTGAAGTCATTGGCTGTGGCTGCTCCACTGTACTGAGGCGCAGCAAGTGCTTTGGCCGAAGGGCAGGTTGCAGCCGGCTGCAGAATACAGAGGAGAGGCACCGGGGGCAGTGGCTCAAGAGATCAGTGACCATTGCGGCCTGACATGAAGGATAGGTGGCCACAAACTGGGAGTGGATCCCGGATCACGTGGGGCGACTTTTGGGGGTTGAGAGCGCATGTTGGCTGGGTACACCTGGAGACTCTGAGCCACAATGAGGTTGGAGGCAACCCCGGGGACACATATGGTGAGACAAGGAGTGGTGGACTGTGCTTTTCCCTGAACATGGACAGGGAAGGCCTTTGTGGCGTGGGCTGAGCCTAGGGCTCCCTGTCAGTGGAGGAGCGCTTGGCCCAATCGGGCCTAGATGGCAAAGGGCTGGGATCTGACCCCTACAGTAAAAGAACGCTTGGAGGGGAAGTCAGTGGCTCTCTTACTCCCTGGTCTCCCAACTTTTGGCCTACAGCTCTGGGTTCCCCTCCCTGTCCAGTTAATACTGTGAAGAGCTTGGGGGGTCACCATCTCTAGTGACCTCTCAATGCGGCCACACATTAACACCGTCACTTCGGCTTGTTTTTTTCATCTTCGCCGAATTGGGAAGATTCGCAGGTTTCTATCCCAAGAGGCCCTTATTCTTGTTATCCTTGCCCTCATTACCTCACGTCTAGATTATGCCAACTGTCTATACGTGGGGGTCCCTGCCTGCCATCTGTCCCGACTCCAACTGGTCCAGAATCAGGCGGCCAGATTAATTTTTCAGCAACCTAAACATCAGCACGTTACCCCTTTGCTGAAAACTTTACACTGGCTCCCAGTTGTACAGCGGTGTGTTTTTAAAATGGCCTGCACCATCTTCAAATCCTTGTTTACCTGCGCCCCTGCCTTTATCTCTTCCTGTTTGCACGCCTATGTCCCTTCCCGTCACCTTAGATCTTCGACTCATAACCGTCTGATCACCCCCAGGTTCAATCGTAAGAAACATGGGGGAGCCTGTTTCTCTTTTCTTGCTCCTGTTACCTGGAACTCCCTTCCTCTTGCCATCCGTCTGTCCACTGATTATCGTTGCTTCCGCAATTCTTTGAAAACCTACCTGTTCCGTCTGGCGCACGGCTAGCGGCCTTGTTCCTGAATGTTCTTCTCCCACCTGGTCTAGAGCGCCAAGAAACCAATTGGTGTACGTGCGCGGTACCAAATCTTTTTTAATAATAATTAATAATAAAGAATTGCGAGCAGAGATGGCCTGGTGCCTCTGACTGGAGACAGGGTAGCGGTGCGACATGATTGCGTCTGGAAGTCCCCAACCGAGTCGAACACTGGGACAGGCCAGAGAGCTGGAAATCCTGGGCTGTGTGATCTGGCTCTAGCAGGAGTCAACTTGTAGTGTGGACCTTTGCTGCTGGGGCCTGGGGTGGAGTTCCCCAGTTATGGTTTGGTGGACAGCAACCTGCTATAAAGGTGCATTGGGGCGGCAGAGAGAGAGACCTGGCCCTGGGGTGGAAAGGTATTGGACTGCTGCGGGGAGACTTTTGTACCACACTGCCGTAGCCAGCAGAACACCATGGGGAAAGAGAAAAATGTTAAACCAGTGCAGACTAATAAGATAGTGAACTACAGCCATTAGTTGAGCCCAGGAGAGGCAGCTGATGGCTCTGGAGATCAGTGAGGGGCAACGAATGCCACACCCTCACCATGGCAGGTCTATTGTCTGAAATCAATGGCTCCTGGGAGGAAGTGGTGATAAAAATCGACTCAGTGGCCATAGAGGTCAATCTCCTAAGGGCAAATCTTCATAAGGTGGCAGAGAGGGTCACCTTAACAGAGGAACATGTAACTGGACTGCAGCAAGAAGTGCAAGTGTTGAAGGAGACGGTATCAATGCTGTGAAAGGTGACAGAGTGCCAGGAGATACGGCCTGAGGACTCTGAGAGCAGATCATGCCAGAACAACAAGCGGTTTATTGGGCTCCTGGAGAAGGTGGAGGGGCAATCAGCGGAACTCTTCCTAGAAGACTGGATTACTAACGCACTGTGACCTAAACCATTTTCCAAGTTATTCACTATTGAGTGAGCACACTGGGCCCTGGCTCCACCGCCGCGGCCTGGGGCGCCCCCAGGACACTTATAGCATGCTGTTCAATTTCCATGACGCTATCCTGCAACATGTTCAGGTGCAGGCACCGCCCCAGTTTGAAGGCAGGAACATTTCCATTTTCCCTGACTATACTAAAAGAGTGCAGGACCCTATCTGTCATAAAAAGGCTTCAGGACCTGAAAATGAAATAGAGCTTGATGTATCCTGCCAAGCGGCAAGTACTACATGGGTGAAGGAATTTTTTTTCCCATGTCCGAGGAGGTGAATGAATGGGTGTATACAATGGAACATGCTCCATGTTGAATGTGGTAATTGCACACTTACACAGATGGAACTTTCAATCAACCAGCCTTTACAGACCTTGGCAGTCTGGGCGGATTGTGGTCTGTCTTGATGGAACCTTCATGGACATGGATGTGGTGACAGATACAAGGTCATCCTTCTTGCAGCGGAAGAGTGATTCTGGATCCTGCAGCGACAGTACTGATGCAGGCCTGCCTTGACCCTGCATAGGACGCAGGTTAAAATTTCATTGGCATATTGAGGTGGTCCTGGAGGTTCGGTTGCATCTGTTGTCCACCTGAACTGTATGTGATTTGTATTTAGTAATACTAGATTATATGGCATGATATACTAGCTTAAAGAATGGTATGAGAAACTTGTAAGTTGTATAATGTGATACAGACATGTTCTAATGTTAGAAATGGGGTCTCTAGTTGGCAGTGACTTGCTCCCTGTCAAGTAGCGACCCCTCCTTCTAATCAGGGCAAGGGGATTACACAGCTAAAATAGCCCCTCCTTCACCCCCTTGGTAGCTTGGCACGAGAGTCAGACTTATCTCAGAGGAAATGTGTAAAGCATTTGTACATAAACATACAGTAACACAGTGAAAACACTACAAATGGACACCACACCAGTTTAGAAAAATAACTATTCTTTATCTGATTAAAACAAGACCAAAAAGACAAAAATCCAACACACAAAAGTAAAGATACCACTTTTTAAAGGTTAAAAATAGTTCAGTTCATTGAAAACTATGGATGCGTCACTTTTTAGGGCAAAGTACCTGGGATGCGTTAAAATCAAAAGACGAAAATAGGTACAGGGTAGATGAGGCATCAAAAACACAGTGATGCGTTGATTTCTTACTCTCAGGGGAGGTGAGGTGTTGATTCCCTTCTGTGAGGGGAGGTGATGCGTCGGATTTCGGACACGCGGCCTCTGTTCCTTACTGCCAGGCAACGTTGATGAACACTTGTCTCACTTGTGCAATGCATGGAAAATCCGGGCAAGCTGTGGTCAATTCCGCGATGGCAAAACAGGCGCTACGTCCATTCTCCCAGCCACAAGCAGATGATGCGTTGAATCTTCAGCTGCACAGCAGGGCCTGCGTCGCAGTCGGAGTGGGTGCCTCGGACGTCAGAGACACGGAACCCGGGACTCGGGCTATGGTGATCTTGGAGAAGCACAACAGACACTACATCGATTCTTCTGCTGCACGTGGAAATGCATCGGTTTTTCAACCGCATAGCCAGCTTGCTGCAGGAAAAACAGCAGCTGAAGACCGGTACATGGATTTTCTGATTTTCTTGCAGCAGAAGCCACCTCCAAGGGCCCATAATTGGAATTTGCACCACTTAGCAGGTAGTAACTCCCAGCAGAGGAGTTCAGGGTCTTCAGATGAAGTCTTTGATGGCCCTAAGACTTCTTAACAGGAGGCAAGCATACACAAGCCCTTGGAGAACCCTGGTAAGCAGGATGATGAAAACAAAGTCCAGTCCTTTCACTCTCCAAGACAGAAGCTGCAAGCAGCAGGCCAGCACAATACAGCAACATGCAGAGTGGCAGTTCCACTCCTACAGCTTCTTCAACTGTTCTTCTTGGCAGTATCTCCTCTTAGTACAGAAGTGTTCTGAAGTCATGGTGTCACAGCTCCAGTACTTATACCAGTTTCTGTCTTTGAAGTAGGCAAACTTCAAACGAAAGTCTTTGTAGTGCACAAGGCCCAGCCTTTCCGTGACCTGGCTCCAGACACACTGTATGGGGGTGGAGACAGCTTTTTGTGAGGATAGGCACAGCTCTATTCAGGTGTCAATGACAACTCCTCCCACCATTCAAGCTCAGGAAGACCCATCAGCCTTCTGATGGGCCATCAGGAGTGCAGGGCACACCGTAGCTCCCCTTGTGAGACTGTTTAGAGTGAATGCACAAACTGTCCATATGTCATTCTAAACCAGACGTTGATTCCACAGGGAAGCAGAGGCACAGAATGGGAAAGCAAGAAAATGGCCACTTTCTAAAAGTTGCATTTTCAAACAAGCAATTTAAAAACCAACTTCACTAAAAGACGTATTTTTAAATTGTCAGTTCAGGGGCCCCAAACTCAAAATTTCTATCTATTCTCAAATGGAAGTAATCCATGTAAGAGGTTACAATGCAGCTCCAATAATAACCTATGAGAGACAGTCCTGACAATAGTGAAAAACGACATTGGCAGTATTTCACTATCAGGACATGTAAAACACACCAGTACATGTCCTACCTTTCACATACACTGCACCCTGCCCATGGGGCTCCCATGAGCCTACCTTATCAGTGCCTTACATTTAGAAAAATGGCAGTTTGGGCCAAGAAAGTGGTTACACTGTCAGGTGGATATAGCAGTTAAAAAAACTGCTCTCACATACACTGCAGTGGCAGGCCTGAGACAGGTTTGCAGTGAGGGCTACTCATGGGTGGCAAAATCTGCATGCCCACCAGTAGCATTTAAATTACAGGCACTGGGCACCCCTGGTGCACTTTACTAGGGACTTACTAGTAAATCAAATATGCCAATCATGGATAACCAATCACACTCATAATTTACACAGAGAGCATATGCACTGATTAGCAGAGGTAAAGTGCACAGAGTCCAAAGTCAACAAAAACAGGTCGGAGGAAACAGGAGGAAGACAGCACAAAGTTTGGCGATAACCCTGCGAAAAGGGCCAGGTCCAACACCTAAGTATAATATGTTGGCCAGGGCAGAAACGAAGTCTGCGGTCTTAGATGGGAAGTTTGAGTGTCCTTGGCCTTGCGGCTCCCCCTGAACGGCAGCTCTTATGCACACCGAGCGTTACAGTTGTGAGTGGGTTCTACTTTTCTTGCACGGGGGATGGGGCAGTGGATGCTGTTTCCTAGCCTGCTACTTGCAGTGTTGGGTGTTTGACTGTACTGCCCATGGTGGGGGTTGGTTGTTGGTAAAGGGTGTTGTTGCCTGTTTACTGTTTTGGAGGACGTTGTACTGTTCACATGTGAATATGCACCAATAGAAACTGCCCAGGTCGCTCTCACAGCTGGTTGTCTGGTGGGAGGGTGTGGGGGACAGGTTGAGGATAGTATGAACATGTGAGATGATGGCAGGTAATGTGGTGAAACTTTTGACCTGAAATGTCGGAGGGTTGGGCCAGCTGGAAAAAAGGTGTAGGGGGGTATGCTTATATGGAGTCTCCATTTCCTTCCTACAGGAAAGGCATGTACGGAGAGACTGTGTGGCTAATTTACAGAGGTGGTGTCAGGGACAACTTTATGCCTCTTCTTACTCTGGGTGTGCAAGGGGAGCTATGAAATGGGTGGTCCCAGGGGTCCCATTCTGCCACAAGTGCCATAAATTAGATGCAGAGGGTAAATATGTGGTCCTGTTGGATGGCAAAGATATTTGCTTGGTGAATGTCTATGCCCCTAACATTGTTGCCCCAACTTTTATGTCCAAGTGACTGCTGCGAGGACTGAGTATCTTGATGCGGACATTATACTGGTGGGTGCCTTTAATTGGGTACTGAAGGGTGAGCTAGATCGCAAAACCCCCAGACGTAACACTAAGCCGGCCATGACCGGGGCATTGCAGGACCTGTTGAAGGGGCTGTGATTAGTTGACATCTGTAGGGAAAGAAACCCGGGAGAGAAGGTATTCTCATGCTATGCACCTGCTGCTGGGACCTTCAGCTGCCTCGATTACTGTTTTATTTCTATAGCCCTAGCTCAGACTATGCGGGAGGTATCATACTTGGCCCATTATTTGTCTGATCATTATCCACTGTTGGTGGGCTACACAGCGGGTGCCGATGACCAGCTATTCCGCTTTGGAGGCTCAGGGAGAAAGCGATCTCAGACCAAGTGTTCGCAGAAGCAATTGCTGAAATGCTGACCCACTATTTTAAGGAAAACTGGTTAGTGAAGGGAGCAGAGCAATGGACTGGGAAGCAATTAAGGTAGTGCTTCATGGCGAGTGCCTCAAATCACTTATGGGATCAGGAACTGTTGGAAGTGTGGGTCCTTATCCCTCACCGCCCCCACCAAATGCTGGAGGCGGGAGTCCCCGACTCCTCGTTTCAACATTAGGCTAAGTAAGGACACCGTTTGAGATAGCCCTGCTCACCCCCGTAGTAGCTTGGCACGAGCAACCAGGCTTATTGAGTGTACAATATGTGCAACCACACTCACAGCAACCCAATTATGTCACCACAAATAGATTCCACACACGTTTTTATAAAAACAAGTATAAGCTTTACATAAGCAGATATACGATATGACCACACAATACTAAATCAACATATAAGAATGGGTAGTATTCCTTCCGGTGGGTTGGTAGGTTCTAATCCCAACCACCGCTTCTAACTAACAGCTAAGCTCACTTCTAACCATTTCCAAAAGGTTAGCAAATCGTATTGCTAGAATCACACATGTTGCAAAAGAAAGAAATACTGCAATGCGTACCGATATTCTCTTGTACTGTGCAACAGAGAAACAATGCCATTCGTAGCGCCACAGTCATGAACTTTGCAATAGAAAGAATAATGCAATGCGTATAACTACCAGCATGCCCTGTACCAGGAAGAAACAAAGCAATGCGTCACCCTATAATCACTGTGCAATGAAGAAATAATGCACTCCGCCACGTTATAATCAGGAACTGTGCGATGAAGAAATAATGCAATGCGCCACGTTACAATCATGTACTTTGCAAGGGAAAAATAACGCAGTGCGTAGCCCCCCAAGCATGTAGTTCGTCTGGCACAAATGAGGTCAGGCGTCATACGACATTCGATAGTTCGTTAGCAGCAATAATGCAAAGTTTAATACAACAGTTTAGGTGCTCCGTTAACAGTTCCCCCAATATGGATCAATGATGACACAAAAGTATTGCTTCTCACTCTGGCCCCATTACTGCCCCTCCTTGGGCCAGCACGGGCCGAGATCCGAGCCAAAGTAACAGGCTCGCACAGCTGACAGAAGCGAGAGCCCGAGATAGTGTCCCTCTGGGCCCGCACCCCACCCTGGTGGTGATCCACTTTTCCTTAGGGGGCGCAACCCCACACTCCTCTGCTACTTCAGCGACTTGGGCCTTGATCCAGAACTCCATCACGGGGTACGGCGAGCTCGGGCTGGTGGCTCAGCTCCTCCGGGGCTGCTGGTTCGGGCAGCTGCTGTTTCACTCCGAGGGCCCAATGACCTGGTCCTCCTTCTGGCGGTCTGAGTGAACACTGAGACCCGCCCTCAGCACTGTGGCGACTCACTTCGAATTCGGTGCACACACTACCCAGGCACACCTCACCAGCACCTCAGGTTGCACCTTGACACACACTCTGCGTGTCCGAGACACACCTCTTCTCTGGTGCTCACGATGACCCAGCGCCCTTCACCAACGCCTCAGCTTGTACCTCGACACGCACCCTGCGTGTCTGAGTCTCTCCTCTTCTCCCAGTGCACACGATGTCCAGGCGCTCTTCACCAATGCCCTGGCTGCACCATGACACGCACTCTGCATGTCCAAGTCTCACCTCTTCTCCCGGTGCACACGATCACCACGCGCTCCTCACCTCGACACGCACTCTGCGCGTCTGAGACTCACTTCTTCTTTCGGTGCACACAACGACCAGGCGCTCCTCACCAACGCCCTGGCCTGCACCACGACACGCACCCTGCGCATCTGAGACTCAGCTTATCTCCCCGTGCACACAACGCCCAGCCGCTCCTCACCAATACCTTGGCCTCCACCATGACACGCACCCTATGCGTCCGAGACTCAGCTTACCCCTGCGTGCCCACGATCACTACGCACAACCTCTGAGGGCCTCAAGCTGCAACAGCACGCGCACACCCCATTGCTTGGGACACCTCTGGAAACTTTTATGTTCCTGTGTTTCAAAACAGGGAGCCAGCTCACCTCGGGCCCTTGGGGTTACAAAACACAGCACAAATCACAGTCTTCTTCAAGCAGGGGGACCCAGTGCCTTCAAGCACAGTCCCAACAGCCTCTCCCTTGGTTAAAACAGCAAACTGCAGACCAGCCCCAGATCACAAAGCAAGGATTGGTCTTTCCACAACAGTCTTTTCAGTTGCTCCTTCTTTAGAAGAGGTTCCTCTTGACCACAGAATGTGTCCAAGCCTTTTCAGTCTTAATCCATCTCTGTTTCATTCCAATGTTCAGGGGTTTCAGCTCTCATAGTAATACCCCTTAATGTCTTTGAAGTTTGTTTATTCTCGGGGGTCCCTGACCCCTCCCTAAATCAGTTCTGGGGGTCTCCTTCCCAATGTCACCTTTCTCCCTTTGATACTGGGGTCTGGATCCTTAATCACCCAGCAGGAGATGGGTCAATTAGTTTATAGCACCAGCCCAGGTCTTTTCACCTCCCGGGCTTCTCCTCCCCCTACTCTCCAGATGCAGGGCAGCCTGGTGCCATCTCAACCCGTCCCGGGGTCAAGACCTCTCACAGCTCCTCTCACCTCTCAGATCCAAACTGTCATTCTACATTTCAGCAGAGACACGCAGATATACCTAAAGCACAAAACTCAGCCTCTTTCTAAAAGAGTGGTTTCTGAACACACAGTGACAAAACCACCTTCACAGAAAGATGTGTTATGACACTGTGAGTTCATACATACTAAACTTCACCTCTCCATTATAAACTTACAGGAAACTAGGCTAACAAACACACAACCCTGCCTCCCCCATTCTGTCCTATAGGCAGGATGGCCTTTCAACAGTCAAAAACGAAATGGAGTGTTTTTCACTGTCAGAACATATCACACACCTTTAGTATATGTCCTGCCTTTTACCTACACTGCACCCCGCCCAGGGATTACCAGGGACCTTTTCTAACAACAAAGAATAGCGGTGGGTCACAAGAACACAAAGAAAGACTAACTAAGCAACTGACAAAAGGAAAACTAAAGCCAAAACATACTCCCCAGTAGTATATGGTAACATAACTAAGCTATGATCAACAGGGTACTTCATTCGTGTGAAAAAAATACCCATCAGTAGTCGACCTATACCGCCCTTTTCATCATATGGGTTCCTTCACACCACGAAGGAAAGATGTTTTCACCAATGCTCGAAATGTTGGCAGGAATGGAGCCCAGTGACACATACAAAATTTGTGTAGGCGGTCGGAGACAACTGTTAAGCAGTGCAAAAATAATATGTGTAAAAGTGAAAAAGTGCTATTTGGGACTAAAATTAGATAGACAGGAGGCAAAATATTTTAATCAAGACCTCTCTGCTTCTAAATCAATAAAAAGAAGTGCGATTCTAGTGGTTTTAATTAATAGCTACTATTGGATTCTAAACTGGTCAACATGTTTCTGCAGATTTCAAGGACCCCATTGGTATCCACTGCTTTCTTCAGGACCGGTAACGCTACTGCTTAAAAACAGAGTGCAAAATATGTGAAAAAATTATAATGGAAATTTATCACCTGGGTATTGTAAGTGAAACGTCATTCTCCCAGCAATTTTAGCAGGAGAGAAAAGCCCCACCTCACCTGGCTATGGCGCAGGTAGTTGAAGCACCGCTCTCAGCGTCGGTACTCCGGGCGTCCCTCTGGGCCGTCTCGGGGAGATTACCAGGGACCTACCACAGGGGTGCCCAATTTGTATGCAAAAGGGAAAGTAAGGCCTGACAAGTGGTTGGACTTGTCAGGACAACATGCTAACTTAGCAAACTGCGTGCAGGCCCTACACTGCAGGCCGTAGTTCCCTTCTCCGCGCACCTTTGCATTACTAGCCCTGGCACATCACTACGGACTTTACTAGTAAGGCAAACATACCAGTCATGGCCAACCAATTACCATTACACTTTACATAGGGAACACTTGTACTTTGACACTGATCAGCAGTGGCAAAGTACCCAAAGCATCTAAATTGGCAACTCTATGTCAGGAAAATGGTCTAGGGGGAAAGCAAAACATTTAGGGAACTTTAGCCAAAAAGGCCAAGTCCTACAGGAACCAACTGGAAAGGAGCTTAGATAGGCACGAAAATGACCTAAGCAGTCTTTAAAAAGATTTACTTATGGACCCTAGTAAATGATCTGACTGGCAGCAGTGTAGGAGAGAACTATTAGATGACTATATATAAAAATATTTAAAAAAAATATATATATATATATAAAAAAATAACAAAATAAAAATATATATATATATATATAAAAAAATTAATACAAAAAAATTACAAAAAAATAAATATATATATATATATTAAAAAAAAAAAATACATTTAAAAAAATATATATAACATTTTTTTTAAAATATATATTAAAAAAAATAATAATAAATAAATAAATAAATAAAAAAAATATATATATATATAAAAAAATAAAATAAAATGGAATGGTGTGAACAACTGTCTTACTACTTCCAGGATGAGATTTTCAATATCCAAGCCAGACTCTATCCCTCTGTGCGGGTAGAGGAGAGAATGGATGACAGTCAGCAGTTAGCCAACCTTATTATTCAACCCTTTCACTGGATACATTTGATCCAATTTCCTTGGAAGGATCACTATCTGCAATTTACAGTCTCAAATAGGGTTCTCCCTCAGTGCCATGCCCCACGAGACTTCTTGCACTGGGAGCAGATGTCAATAATACTTTGGCCAACAATCTCCACAATGCCTCGCTCTCTTCAGCCTCTGTACCCATGGCGTGGAAGCAGGCTAAAACGGTGCCTCTACTGAAGAAACCCGAGGCGGTGGTCATGGATCCATCTAATTATAGGCCTATTTCGTTACTCCGGCCCTCTCAAATGTTTTGGAAAAACATGTCAATCAGCAGCTATCCCACTACCTGGAAAGCAATTGTCTGTTGCAACCAAGTCAAATTAAAAATATATATATATATATATATATATATAAAAAAATATAAAAAAAATTTAAAAAAAAATAAAAAAAAAATATAAAAATATAAAAATTAAAAAATAAAAAATATAAAAAAAGACACCAAAAACAAAAATATTTTTTATTTTTTTGTTTTTTCACCTTAGTCACTCCTTTGTTGCACGAAAATGACCTAAGCAGTCTTTAAAAACATTTACTTATGGACCCTAGTAAATGATCTGACTGGCAGCAGTGTAGTCTATGTTTAAAATAGACCTGGTTGCTGTCTGCTACCCGCTTGAAGCAGTGCCTTCAAACCAAGTCTTGTGGCCTGCTACTATCTCCTACACATACTGTGCATGAAAAAAGCAGCAGAGAGTTTCACTGCTAGAGCTGGTCCCAAAATGAGATACTCCCAAAATGCCATGCCTACTAAAACAGGTAGGATTGAGCAATTAAGTATTCTAAAAGCAGCTGGCTCTTTAGCACCTATAGCATGGTGTGAGTACATTGTAAAAACGCTTGCCACGGTAACATACCATAACAAAATAAAAAATAAACATAACTGCCTTATCTCAACTGCTAGAGCAGATCGCAGACACACAATATGAAAGGGTATCCATCATGGTGACAGAAAAATGGAAATCGGGACATTTTTACAGAAAGTAAGCACAGAAAGAGGAAGTCAGCCATCTTGTGATTTTGCTTTTCTAAGGAAGCCATCTCAGTTGCCTCACCCATTAAGGGCTGGGAGGAAGAAGATGGATGATAGGTATTAGTTCCTATTCTAAGCTACAGGTTTTTTCCGATTTTAACCCTGGCAGCCACCTAGCCACCCATTGCACTTGTGCTGCCAAATAATCAAAATCGGAGGCACCTTCCCACATCGGTGGTTGGTGCTTACTCTGTGCTATCCTTAATCTGTTCCCCAACAAAGACTGCACTTCTGGGATATAAGCCAAGTGGTAAAGGAGCCATGGTGCCTTGGTCATTGTTTGGAGTGGCACTGCCTTGAGCACCAATATCGGAGGCTGCTTCCAAAAGGCTACTGACCCACGCAATGCTGTCAAACAATCAGCATGTTGCCTTGTATTATCTGCTCATCTGTTTGATTGCTCGGCACTCCAAGAAATGTAAATGCTGTAGTTCCCCTTGTCAGTGAACTTTCGGCTGCTCCAGTATTCTAATATTTGTCAAGAGTCTTAAAGGAAAGACACAGGACTTGCTCCAGTTATCTATCAGACCTTCAATGAGTTCATTGCTTCAGTGCCTGCATCTAATATTCATTCCCACATCCAGTGGCGGCTCCTCCGCTAAGGTGCAGGAGCGTCGCCCCATTGCTGTGCAGCAGTCAAATAAAATACAAATAAAATGATAACTCAAGGCTAGTATCGTTTTATTTTGTCCTGCTGTAGCAGCTTTACAGGGCAGAGCGGGGCTGCTCTGACGACAGGAGCAGGGGGAGTGGTGAGCACACTTTGTGAGTGTGCATGAATGTTTGGCCGGCCTAACGCACTTTGCATGTTCTCTACCCAGGCTACATACAGCCTGGATTGAGAACATGCCCAGGCTCCCATTTACTGGCTGAGCGCCGAACCACAGCGTTCAGACCAATCACAACGCTGCATTGCAGCATTGTGATTGGCTTAGGGGAGCCTGGATGTGCTTCCTGTTCTGTTCTGGCGGTGCAGAGAGACGAGGAGAGACGCAGCGTTAAAGGTACTTTTTTTTCTCCTTATTTTCAATCCTCTTAACTCTATTTTCTGTTAACAAAGGGGCCGATTATGATTGCGGTTTTTCCGTATCCTCCGGGCCGGCGGAAGCCACCGCCGGCCCGGAGGATACGGAAAAAACGCTGCGGAGACTCCAAAGACCCACCGCCATATTAGGATGGCTGGTGGGTCTGGAATTCCGTCCGCCGCTTTTCCGCCGCAGTCGCATTACGACTGCGGCGGAAAAGCCCTAATATGGTGGCGGTGTTTAACAGACACCGCCAGCCATATTAGGATGGTGGGAAAGACATGCTTTTCCGCGGCGGCTTTTTCGCCGTGGAAAAGCATACAGACTTTCACTTCGGGGGCCCGTTGTGGGCCCCCTGGGTGAAGGGGGGTGGGGGGTGCACATGGGGGGTACCTATTGTACCCCCCTGCATTTGCGTGCACAATGCAGCAGGCACTGCGCGGTGCCTGCCGCTTTGTGCATGCAAATGCGATGCATGCATTTTTAACCTTGCGGTGGGTGCAGCTTGAAGCTGCACCCGCCGCAATGTTAAAGATAGAGGATGTGACCGCCACCCTGGCGGTCACATCCTAATCTGCTAGGAGGGAATGCCGCAGCCACTGCAGACGTTCCCTCCTCCTCAGGGGTCGCGGACGGACTCAAGCCCGTCCGCAATCCTAATCGGGCCCTTAGTACACAAAACTCCTTCCCTGAAAAAAACTTAATCTAGAAATGTCACCAAATGTGCATGTGTCAATGTCATTAGAGACTGTAATCTCCATCTATCTGGAGTACATGTGAATGAGCACTATAACCTATTGCTGACATCCACTGTTGTATTAAGGCCCATTGCTGTCTAATGGAACATCTTACCATAGTTTGGTGGGTAACATTCTCACAACCATAGGTTGTTCTCTGGGTTTGTATGTCTATTACATCACTCTATACAGTCTCATTCCACACTCTCACTTTGTACATCTTGGCCTGGCAATCAGCAGTTCATTCCCTGTCTCTCTTTGGTTTTACAAATTCCAAGATGTCCTTCATGAGCCTTTTCTTTAAGAAGGATCTTAAAATAGAAGGAGACACAACTTGGAGACCATGAAAATCAACCCCTTGTTTCAGAGAGTTCATCTTTAACATTCCAATATGTATTACACTAATACTATTTACATTTTTACTTACACCCTGACTTAATTAAAAAATCAGCTGGTTCTCGTAGCTCTACATCTTCCTCCATCATATTTTTGCATTCTTTATTTACAGTGGCATACAAGTCTTCATAGCCTTTAATATCTTTCAGATCATTTGTGGGCCTTTTCTTGATATTCTCATTGTACTAATCTAGAGAGACAATCACCAAAATTGTTGCCCGCTTCAGGTATATAGACTCCTTCAAAATTGAATTCCTTTAGTTCTATGACTCATTTATTAATTCTGCTTGAAACAGAGACTGAGCCCTTTTTTGTTAACACTTCCTTTAGAAGTTTGTAACCAGTCCTGATTTCAAACATGCTTCCCTACAGAAATGTTTCAAATGTTTTTCTATAATAAATGTTTACATTTTTTCCAATTTCACAAGCATCTTAGTTGACTTTCCTTTAGTACTGTGCATTCTTTCAGTAACATTTTGTACATATAACTTCTTAAGACACCCTATCCACTTCTAGAACAATTCTGGGAATTCTCTAGTTTTGTGATAAGCTAATTTCACATACTCTGCCCTCTCTTAAGTAGCATAGAAGGGTCATGGTAAGTGTCGGAAATTGGGTTACTGGTTCACAATCTCTGTTAGGGTGAAACAAACCACACATTAACCTGTGCTTAAACCTCTGGTAGCTTGGCACAAAGCAGTTAGGCTTAATTTGGAGTCAATGTGCAAAGTAATTATGAAGCACTTAAAACAGTCATACAGTGAAAACACAACACAAGAAAAATTCCACACCAATTCAGAAAAAACAAGTAAAATGTAATACATTATTTGAGATCAAAACAACACAAATCCAACAGTAGAACTAAAGACATACAATTTCAAAGTTTTAAGGGCTAATAGGGCCTAGAACCACAGCGCCAAATGTGGTTATCTGGTCACGCCGGGCGGGACAAAGTCACAAGTTCAGATCAACCGCGATGGAGCATGGGCCGGACACAGGGACTTAGTTAGGCCAGCTAAACAAAGTACCTTAAATCCTGGTTTGTGGAGCTTTGCGAGATCATGCAATTGTATTTGCTACTTTCAAAGCGCATCTATCACTCGGCGTGAGTATTTTGACACTGAGCAGAATAGGCGGGAAGTACAGGATGGTGCTGCTGTCTCGGAATTACTGGAGGGTTAGATAAGTGAGAAGCACAAAGAGTCCGGCTGGATCTCCAAAGATCCAAGTTTTCAGAGATTTTCTGAAACAGTCTTCAGATTGGAGGAGACAAAGATAACTGGGGAGTATACTCCATGCTTTTACTTCAAGAATAGTTAGTGATCTACCCCCCTTAGTTTTAAATCTGAACGTGTAGGTTTTAACGAGGTTAGCTGAGGAAGACCTAAGAGGGCGTGTGGTGACATATAGCATGAATCTAGATTTTAAGTATGCGAGTCCTGAGGCCCTGAAAGCTCTGAAAGTGATGACAAGTAACTTAAATAGCACTCTTTTGTGAATGGGTAGCTAGTGCAGTGTTTTTAAAGCTGCAGAAGCTGAGGAACGACGTGGCAATTTAAGCAATAGGCGGGCTGCCACATGTTGAAAGGTCTGAAGCTTTTTAAAGATTGCTTTATTGGCACCCACGTAAAGGCTATCGCAGTAGTCTAATCTGGAGGTTGTTAGGGCTGGTTTGACCATTTTTCTTGCTGTGGTTGGGAGAAAGTCAAAAAACGTTTTCAAGGATTTAATCAGCTGGAAACACTTCCCAGCCACTGATAGTGCTTGAGAACGGAATGATAGAGTTGAGTCAAATTTTACCCCAAGATTGTTTACTACCTCCACCGTTTTGGGTGGCGGGGGGGTATTGGGCGGCCACCAGTGACTGGGGGTAAAAGTATTGGCCTTGTCGAGAAGCATGATTTCTGTCTTTTCTCAGTTACCCTTCAAGTGGTTTTGCTTCATCCAGTGTATGACCTCCTTGAGACAGTGTTGGAAATTTTCTTCAGCATTAACAGAAAGGTTGTCTAATGCTAGGATCAGTTGAGTATCATCAGCATATGAGGTAGTTTTGATATTAAATGATGATATCAGTTCTAAGAGCGGGCCATGTAGATGGTTTCATGGCTGACTGGTAGTGACCAAGCGTGGTTACTTGATGACGGCCTGTCAAGAATGATTTGAGCCAGGCCAGAACCAAATGGGAGATGTTGCACGCTTTGAGGTGATGTAACAAGATCTCATGAGAGATGGTGTCAAACGCAGCTGACAAATCTAGCAGAGTTAGTACTGCATTTTTTCCTTCACCCAGGGCAAATTTAAGGCTCTTCGCGGTATGTAAAAGTGCTGATTCTGTGGAGTGTAAAGGCCTGAAACCTGACTGAGTCCGAAATAGTGTGCTAGTGGATTCCAGAAAAGTTATAAGTTGACTGTTGACTATTTTTTCTGTGATTTTACTGAGACAGGGTAGTAGGGAGATAGGCCGTAAGTTAGAAAGAGTGGTGGGGTCCGATAATTGCTTTTACTGGAAGGGCTTAACTGCCACGATTTTCCAGTCAAGGATTACTTCAGCTAGTGAAAGTGAAGAGTTCATCATACTGTTGAAGAAAGGTTTCACGGTGTCAATGATGGCGTGGAGGATCTTCGGGGGCAGGGGTCAAAGGGGGATCCTGATTTGCAGGAGAGGATAGCTTGACGAGATTGTTCCATATCAATCATTTGAAAGGAGTGTAAGTAGTGTGCCTTATTCTGGAATTTGGCTGCTAGTTCTGTGCTAGGGTAAGGTATCTCCTTAAAATTGGTGTTGATGTTTTGAATTTTCCTTTAGAAAAAGTCAGCTATTTGATTGCAAAGAGTCTGTGAGGATGGAATCTCTCGTTCAAGAGATTAAGATGTGTGAAGGATTTCACTATCTTAAAAAAAGTTTTTTTAACAGAGTCAGCTGAGGAGAGTACTTGGGCTTTCTTTTCCGAGGACACTGGGGCTATGATGCGAGGTTCAGCCTCGGGGATGCGTCAAACTGTGGTGGTTCCGAAGCGGGGTGAGGAGTTGTGTCGTGCTACATTGCTTCCTACAACAGAATCACAGCTGAGCTTGCAGAGCTCCTTCAGGCCTACCTCCAAGGGTCCAGGACTAAGGTGACACCACTTGGGGAGTAGGACTCACAGCAGACAGAGTCTAGTTTCTGGTTCAAGGTGGGCTGGTTCCACGGATCAGTGTGTGGGCCATTTTTTTTGCATTTTGTGGACCTGTTTTATGGCCAGGTGAGTCAGGTTTTATTGTTGATTTACCAGATATTAAAAAAAGCAATGCCTTCAGCAAACACAAATGCATGCAATCGCCTATATTGTGAAAAATATTTATTTATTTATTTATTTGATTTATATAGCGCGTAATCACCCCGGGGTCCCATACCCATACAGTGTGTCTTTACAAGTTCAAAACTGACATGAATTGCAAATGAGAGCCCCTTTTTTAATCTATTTGTATGGCTAATAGTGGCCACTTTTATTTTGGTGCCTGGACCTATTTTTGGTCCCAGTCCGACCACGTCGCACATGCTTACTGAGCACCCTCTGCCGTCAGCTGGAGTAACCCCATTTGCTCTATTGTTTATTGAGGTGGGGAATTTGCGCATCATGTAATTCAGTGCATCTAAGCACACCACTTCCGTTCCCACAATGCTCGCATTCACCTCCCGTGTTGGTTGGCCTATGACGTTTGCGCTGAGATTCAATTCAAAAGTTGAGAGAATTTTGCTATAGAGATTCTGTTGATGTGATAAAGGGGCAGGTTGGCAGCAGATAATACAATTTAAATGCACCCATCACCTCTGTAGACTTCGTTTTAACAGAGCAAATTGTAAAAGAATTACCAAAGCCTGATCAATGGAAATAGCTGAACCCAAAGGAAATTTCAATTCAAGCAGTCAACAGTTAAGATGTGAAGATAAACTAATAGTATATTCCAAGAGACTATGTTACAGAGGTTGTGCAGCGTAACCATAGTCATGAAATCTTTGAAAAGTCCAAACTCCAATCTGAGCATAGGGCATTGCTCTCTAATTACAAAGAGGTGGGATGGGAGCTAGAGGAAAAACAGGTCCAGTACCCACGCTCCCAAGGCTAACGTGATAATCACTCAAGGGTAACTGTTCCTAAAGAAAAGGAGAAGCTGGCCAATGCGGGCGCTAGAAGAAGTAGTGAGTGAAACTTAACTCACAAAAAGGGTTGGAAACGAAACACTGTGGAGGTGGAGGAATTTCTCCTTTTGGTAAAGTGCCCTAACACACCGATGAGGGTGTCATGCTTCATCATCGGGCGTTGCTCCTCGTGGAGGTGGCATTGCAGTCCTCCACGGGCCCCGCAAGAGGGCTCTTTGGCAGCGTTCTTTTTGGATTAACGCCGCAGTGGTGAGTGCGGGTGTATGGTGGGGGTTTTGGTGAGTGAATTAAAATTACGACACCGGTACCCTAAAAACCTTTATTCAAGGTTCCGAGTGGTAAGGTTAAAATGGTTGACAAGGAAGGCCTCTAGAGAAATTATATCCATGGGGTGAGTATTTTTCTTCTGTTCTCTTGTCAGTGAGTGAAAGTGATAGTGAAAATGTTAGGTGGACATGTTTCGTGCCTTACATGGGTCCCTAGTGGATCCCGTGGCGCTTCATCAGGACCGTGCTCAAGGTGAAAAAAATATTTTAAACGGGAATCTGAGACGGTGACACTCAGGGGCAGATTTATGAGGCCCTTGCACCACGTTTACGCCGCTGTTGCGTCACGCAAGGCGGCGTAAACGTGGCGCATCCTTACGAACGATTTACAACGTGACGCATCTAGGCAGATGCGTCACGTCTTAAAGCCCTGCGCCGCTTGTGGGCATTCCGGCGCAGGGTGGGCGTTCCGGGGCAGGTGCGCCTCGCAAAAGTGGCTGAGTGAAATCTATAAGATTTCACTCAGTCACTTTCAGGCCAATGCTGCGTCAAAAGCCTGCGCCTGCTTGAAGCAGGCGTAGGTCTTGACGCAGCATTGTTAAGATGGGGCACCCCCGAGCCTTGCTGGAGCTGCGTCGCGCTTGCGACGCAACTCCAGCAATGCGCCACCTTAACGGCACAGATGCGTCACGCGTCTGTGCCGTTTTTGCCCCATGGTGCGCCGCATTGTAAATGCGGCGCACCATGGGTGGCGGAGCTGTGGCGCACTGTGGCGCACATTAACTGGCGCATCCCTGGGGATGCGCCAGTTAACATAAATCTGCCCGTCAGTATTCCTATAGTACCTATATTCAGGTTACTTGCCGTCAGTGCACCTAAAGGAACGTCCAATACGCCTAATACCTGCCCTTCCCCTGCTTGGATACTGGCATCCGAGCAGCGGAAGGGCAGGTATTAGGCTGCACTTTGGGAGAGGCTGAGTAGTCCTCCTCACTCCGCGCTACCACGCCGATGAGGCCAACTCTTGGTGACAATTCTGTTTTCCCTCCAAATTTCTCCTTTGCTCTGTGCTAAGACCTGTGTGTTAAAACAGTGGGCTCCCAGCCTCCATTTTGTGTTCACAAGCCAGTGAAACCAGCCCCCCTGCCTCCCCCCCTCCCCCAGCAACAAGGATTTTCTACATCAGAGGGTGCTTCTGTGAGCTGTTTAAACTGTGTTTACTAGGGCCTGTGCACTTCGTTTTTTGGCCAGCAGAGGGAGTAAAGTTGTATTCAAACAGTATTGTTAGATTTCAAGTTAGTGAGACCCTTACCTGCTGCTGTCCAAAGTGTGGATTGAGCCTGTCTGTCTGCTAGGAGATTCTGAACAGGAGAAGCAGCTTCCAACTCCCTGGCCAGCAAACCTTGTCTGAGGTCGTTGGGACCTTATATGGTCTGCTAGTGGTTGGTACATGTCTACACTGATTGGTGGTTGTATCTGGTGTTTCTATTGGATTAGGGTTAATGTCCTCATTGGTTGGGTAGTTGAGGGTTCTGATTGGTTTCTGGGTCTGTGATTTAATAATTGTAGGGTTGGGACTAGGGCTAGGGTTAGGATTTCTATTGGAAGTAGGGACTAGGCCTTCCTATGTTATTGGATATTGGGAGTAGGGTGGGACTAGGTCTAGGGTTAGACCTTTAATTGGAAGTAGCGATTAAAGCTCCTGGTGTGATTGGTTGCTGGACTGGGTGTGGGACTTAGAGTAGGGTTAGGCTTTCTATTGGAAGTAGGGACTAGGGCTACCTGTGCCATTGGTTGCATGGAATTGTTTTGGGACTACTGGTAGGGCTAGGGCCTTTATTGGATGTAGGACTAGGGCTAAGATTGGCTCTAAGGTCCTGGTCTCCTATTGGTTCTAGATTTTAGGGCTAGTGTTGTGATTGGATAGTGTTAGGGCTAGGGTTCCCATTGGCTGAAGGGGTCACCTGATTACTAGGGCTATAAAAAAGGCCAGGGTTAGGGCTCTCAGCCCGGGCATCGAGGACAAGGGCGGAGAGGACAATGGCGGAGAGGACAAGTGCAGAGAGGACAAGGGCAGAGAGGACAAGGGCAGAGAGGACAAGGGCAGTGAGGACAAAGGCAGAGAGGACAAGGGCAGAGAGGACAAGGGCAGAGAGGACAAGAGCAGAGAGGACAAGGGCAGAGATTACAAGGGCAGAGAGGACAAGGGCTGCTGCCTGTTTGAGCCTGTTCGAGACTGGTCGGGACTAGGGCCGGAAATGCTGCCCTTTTTCTCATTTAGCAATACCCAGCCCACACCATCCACATCCACAAACAGAGCAACACACTCACACCAAATGTACACCACGCACAACACTATGCACAGATTAATGTACCAGCATGTACTACAAACCCAACCAAACCACATCTACACACCTTACTATCCCAACTACCACACATATCCACCATCACCTACAAACAGTACACAACTCTATCCCATACCACTAACCAAATACACTCATAACTAATACAACGCCAATCAACACCATACATAACTACATCCCATTCAGACACACTCTCCCTGCTGTAATTACACCTAACAGACCACCTTTTGTCACTAACAAACATATAATCATCCTTCCATCAGTTGTCCAACAAACACCCTCCTCTCCTTACTACCATAATAACACTAACACACAACACACACTGCACACCACCACACTTTGTAACTCTTGCAACAAACCAGTCTAAGATAAACACTCTCACCTCTACTTCATTCCCTCCTACACACAACATACACTCTACTCATAAACACATCACCACCCCCTCTACGTCACAACCTCCTCTCACAAACAATACTACACAACCAAATCCGGCGCTCGGCCTCGGACCTGGGGAACTGGGTTTGAGTCTCGGTAATGACGCCAAAACGCATCCTGTGATTCTGGGCAAATCACTTAATCTCCCCGTGCCTAACAAAAATGAATGTGTGTCCTCATGTAACGTAACTGGTGCTATGTAAAGCGCTCTGATACCCGATTCGGGTCTAGTTCGCGCTATATAAAACTCTTTAAAAAAAACATCAGCACCTTTTTTCACTACTCCTCAAAAGCAAAACATATCACACACACCAGCACAACAGGATCTTCAAAACGCAACACCTCATAATACTTACCATCACAAAATACAAACCTATACCCACCTTTCAAACCACACAAAGGAACAAACTCCAATGCCAAGCTTACACTCTTCCACCACACCTAACACAGATACAGAAATACAGCACCTCTCTTTTAACTGCCTCTCATCCATTGGACAATTTAGAACATTACTACATGACCCACATGCTGCACCACCTCCCCTGACTCATACACCCTCCTTCTTAAACACACGCAAAAAATATAAGCAACATGCCACACCTCACAACTTTGCTTCCCCATGTCTACTTCACAACAATGTTACACCACAAAAGCAACACAGCACTCCAACTCACTCTCAAACACCATCTCCAACACATACACATGCAGACCCATCAAAATGCCTTCTTAGCATGCTGGATGAGAAACACGATACAGAACAGCTACACGATTGCTATCCTAATACAGCTAATACCAGCACTAAAAACACACCTGCTACAAACCCACACAATACTGATCACTCTTCTACCAAACAAAGTCCCACTATCACCAAAGGACACTCACTAAACTGTTTACTAATAAATGCTTGATCCCTCTCTAAAAACAAGCATCACATCTACAACCTTCTCACCGATGCAAAACCAGACATACTATTCATAACTGAATCATGGTTGGGAGAAGATATGGCTCCAGTCCTGCATGAAGCCATTCCTCTAGGCTACCAAATAATCACCCAAAATCGTATAGCCAAAAAAGGAGGTGGTCTAGCTGTTGTATTCAGGCAAACAATACATATCACTAAAATTGACAACATCTCCATAAAGAATTGTGAGGCTCTTCTAACAAGATGCAATCCTACACCGTCTTCCTCCTGTAACTTCCTGCTCCTTTACAGACCTCCACCTAGCAAGGCAACATTCCCAGATGCACTTCTAGACACAGTTTCAAACCTGATAACAATACACTCCAACCTATGCGTTCTGGGTGACCTTAACATTTAGTTTGATAAACCCAATATGACCCATCCAAAAACTATAATCACCGGCCTAGACGCATTGAACCTGCATCAGATTGTCTACAATCCGACACACGCCGCTGGACATATCCTAGATGTCATTTTTGCTAATACTGATTTAGTTACCTTTCAAACTATAACTCCAGTCACATGGTCAGACCACCACTTGCTTGCCTTCCAACATAAAACAACGCTAAGCGACTCACCTAAAACTACCTTACATCCATCCACCTATCGGCCGTGGAACAAACTCAATTTGGAACACTTGGAAACACAACTAACATTCAGTACAAATCTGGAAACCATAAATTCTGTTCAAAATCTATATGAGAGGCTACAGAAAGCTTTTGACAGCCTGATACTACTCAAAACCACACAACAGAACAAAAGAAAAAAAGCGCCTTGGAGAAACATAGAAATAAAAGACATAAAACACCAAATTAGAAAGCTGCAACGTACCTGGCTCAAAACAAACGCCAAACAAGACAAACTTCACCTACAGAAAATCAACAGATTATACAAGTCTGCTATCAAAAAAGGTACTATTCAGACAGAATTCAAAACGCTAAATGGGCAAATAAAGAATTCTATAAAATACTCAATGAATTTCGCAAACCAAATTGCCTAGAAGGAACTCATCCTGTTACTCAAGATTTCACAGACAAAGTGGCAAATCATTACACGGGCAAAGCAGACATGTTGGAATCGTACTTAAAACAGAAACAAAGCACCAGCACTAACCCTTGTACAAAACAACAATCCAAGAATGCTCTAATCAAGCCTCTCCGTTCCTTCCAACACACCTCACACATGAATTTATGGACCTGGTCAAAGCAAGCAGGCCTGCCGGCAGCCCTTCTGACCCCTGTCTGCCACAAACTTTCAAGACAATTATTTTAACAACCTCTGCTGCCACTCCAGTAAGAAGAATCATCAACGATTCCTTAACTACTGGAATATTTCCAGAAGAACTCAAAAAGTCATCCATACGCCCTTTACTGAAGAAAACAAACTTGGACCCGCTGAACCCTGACAACTACAGCCCCATTACAAATGGACCGTTCCTGGGCAAACTGATAGAAAGAGCAGCATTCGCCCAGTTGTCACAATTCATTGAAGAGAATGACATACTTTCAGACTTCCAAACAGGATTCTGTCCGGGAAGAAGCACTAAATCTGCCCTCCTTGCCATCTGGGATGACCTAAAGAATACAGTTGACCGCAACGGGGTTGCTGCGCTACTCCTCTTGGACCTCTAAGCTGCCTTTGACACAGTTGACCATGACACTCTGAAACGAAGAGTATATGAAGCCGGCATAGAGGGAACTGCTTTAGACTGGATCGCGTCCTACCTTTGAAACAGAACTAATGTCATCCATATCCCACCTTTCTGGTCCTAACTGTACTCCACAAAAGCAGGGGTCCGTCAAGGTTCTATCATCTCGCCCATGCTTTTCAACATCTACATGAAGTCATTACTAGTACTGATCAATAAATTTCACCTTACGTGCTATAACTATGAAGATGACACGCAAATACTCCTTCAACTGGAATGCCCCAAAGACATTGGAAAATCACCAATATTCAGCTGTCTTAGAGCCGTGGATCAGTGGATGACCTGGAGCCATCTCAAACTGAATGCTTCAAAAACTGAAATACTCACGTGTGACGATTGGAAACATTACAACCCGCTTGCCGCACGGCCTGATGAACTGGGATCACTGCCTAAAGTATCGAAGGAAGTAAGAAACCTCGGAATGACAATGGACTCCAAGCTGTCGATGAATGCCCAAGTGGATAAACTAGCAAGATCAAGCTTTGCTACTATAAAAACGCTGCAACAAATTTTCCCTCATTTGGGATTTCCACACAAGGTCCAAGCTACCATCTCCCTTCTTCTGTCCAAACTCGATTAAGCCAATAGCCTCTACCACGGATCACCTTAACGACCATGAAAAGACTACAACGGATTCAGAACTCGGCTGCCAGACTACTCTTGGATATCAAACCCCGAGACCACATCTGCCCTGCCTTGAAAGCCCTTCATTAGTTACCGGTTGCCAGAAGATCCACGTTCAAGCTGCTTTGTATCACCCACAAACCAATACATGGAATGGGACCACTCTTCATCAGGAATAAAATCACCAAACACATTCAACAAAGGAACCTCTGCTCTAAAGGAGCATCTCACCTCAAAACCCACCATACAAGAAAAAAATCATGGGTGGCACATCCTTCTCTGTTCAAGCAGCCAAACTATGAAACTCTTTACCCCCCAACATAAGGTCCACCGACAACCACCTTATCTTCAGAAAACTACTCAAGATTTGGCTATTCCCCACATAAGCACCATACGCAAACAGAAATTTACAGCATATCCCTCTGTATACAAGCATTTTTTTCACTATAGATATGTACCTATCTTTGTGTATTACTTTGTATAAACATGTAAAATAATTATGTTGCTGAGAGAAAAAAATAATAATAATAATAAATAAATAAAAATCATCTTGGGTCTACATGTACATTGTGCATCTATGTACCTTCCATGTTACTTTTCTCCTGAAAAAGCATATCCAATGCACTACCTTATTTCTCATTCTGTGCCTCTATCAATATCTTTAATCTACATATACTTACCTCCTATATGTATCTATATACTTTCAATGTAATTATGTATCTATATATTTATCACTTTCATCTAATTTAGCATTTCCAATGCACTACCCTATTTCTCAGCCTATACTTCGCTCAATATATCTTCTAGCCCAACCTTCTGACTCATATCAAACTTCTTCTACTACTGCTTCCAATGCACTACCCTATCTCTCATCCTATACATCTATCAATATATCCTCTACATCCACTCTCTCATTTATCTCAAACCCCATACCACTACTGTGATTGCCAAAATAACCCTTTCTAGATTCACTCCTACTCTACCCCTCCTTGCATCATCTGACACCTCTTTTACTATACCGATACCCTAAAACAAACCTTTCTAAACTCTTCCCTCCGAGTCCTCTCCTCCAAAACTCTTTTTTACTCACCCAAAAGCCTCCTCCTACTGCTAAGACCTAAAAAAAAATCCTTCACTCTTTTATCCCTCCACTATCCTTTTTAATCGAAATTAACAGACTAATATGTTCACTTCTAAAAAATCCATATTAAACTATACTAATATACTACCCAAATACCTGAATAACATATCCACTACTCAAATTACTTCATATTTTTTTACTATACTAATTTTCAACAGTAATCCTTTCTGGGTTCCGGAGTGGCGTGCTACTCGCCAGAAAAGCGCTTTAACACCCATCAGGGGTAACAAGTGCTATATGAATGCAAATCTTTCTTCCCCTTTTATCCCTCCGCTAACCTTCTCACTCCAAGTAACTGACTAATATCCACCACTGAAATGACTTCATATTTCACCATATTAATTCACCACTAATCCTTTATAGGCTTCCTGAATAGCGTGCGTCAACAAGCGCTATATAAAAACAAACCTTTGTCCTCCTCTATCCTTCTGCTTTCATTCCAAATCCAATTAACTGACTAACCCATCCACCACTTAAAATGTACTTGCATGTTTCACTATACTAATTCAACACTAATCCTCTATGGGTCCCGGAGTAGCGTGCTACTTGCCAAAAAAGCGCTTTGCGCCTCGTCAGGGGTAGTAAGCGCTATATAAATGCAATTACAATACAATACAATACAATACTATCACTTTCACTCACTGACAAGAGAACAGAAGGAGAATACTCACCCCTCAGATATAATTTCTCTAGAGGCCTTCCTTGCCATCCATTTTAACCTCACCACTTGGACCTTTGAATAAAGGGTTTTAGGGTACCGGCGTGGTAATTTTAATTCACTCACCAACCCCCCCCCCCCACATACCCGCACTCACAACTGTGGCGTTAGTCCAAAAAGAACTCCGATAAAAAACCCTCTTGCGGGGCCTGTGGGGGACTGCAGCACAACCCCCACTAGGAGCAATGCCCGATAATGAAGCATGACACCCGTATCAGTGTGTGAAGGCACATTCACCAAAAGAAGAAATTCCCCCAACTCCACAGTGTTTTGTTTCCAACCTTTTTTGTGAGTTAAGTTTCACTCACTACTTCTTCTAGCGACCACATTGGCCAGCTTCTCCTTTTCTTTAGAAACAATTACCCTTGAGTGATTATCACCATAGGGCATTGCTCACCTGGATATTGAAATTGTTAAGATTTATAATGGAGTTCTCCTCCATGCTCCTCGCCATTGTTATGAATCAAATGAAGTCAAGATGATAAACTGATGTAAATCAGCATGTTTACTCCCTGAATGCCCCAGCCACAGAGCCCTCCATCCAGGTCTATGCATCAGTTTTAGAGTCAACCTCGCTGTTATGGTCTTGGGCAGTCCGGGCCCCTGTGCGGAACACTACCATTTTGTGGCTCTACCCCGTTTATTATACACCGGGATCAGGTGACCTCAGGTCAAACCACTTGTAGGAAAGAGCCCCTTTTTGCATGGTTACCCCTTAACTTTTGGCCAGATACCTGATGCCAACTTGACTGAGTGTGTGCTGGGATCCTGATAACTAGGCCTCAGTACCTGTGTTCTTTCCTAAAGCTGTACCTTTCTACCCACAATTGTAACACCTCTGGGCCAACTGCAAGTTCCTTGTAAAAGGTACCCCTGGTACTGAGGGCCTTGTGACCAGAGAGGGCTGCAGCATGTATTATGCCACCTGTGATGTTTTCTCCTCTTCCCCTTTAAGTCTCAAGAGTCTTCACCAATGTTCTTAGATTTTAGAATGAATGCTGTTAAGTATTCCAGTTTGATCAGTTGCTGTTGGCTGCTTTAGGATGAGGTTTTAATAAACCCACCTTTCATCTTCAAGCGTTTTCCTCTTTTTATTATACCTTTTAACAACATTATACTGGCGACGATTGGAAATTACCTCAACTAGACAACTCAGCAAAGCAATCCGACTTTCCCTCTCCTCCAGCGGCTGTTAATAAATCAAAGAAATGAAGCGTTGACTTCACTGCGGCAGAGAAGACAGAAATACAATGGTGAGGAGAGCGGGAGGTTTATTTTAAAGAAAAGTATTCTGGGACTTAAGAAATAATTTAATTATCTGTTTGTAAAACTCTCCGTGTAACGAGGACGTTTTATTTTCATTGCTCGCGCTATTTGAAAAGATAGATTGCTCGCGCTAGCAACTACGTCACTCGCACGCACGCTGCGCTTCAAGGGAAACACTACGTTGCACTCTACGTTGCGTTTCAGTGTCACATCACTCGCACGTTGCGCTTAACTCGCACGTTGCGCTTCAAAGAAAACATTACCTTGCGTTCCAGTGACATGTCCCAGCGTATCGTCCTACAATTCCTACAATTTCCTTAACGCTGTGTTTAAGGCGTTCTGACACCATTGTTCAGCTGTTCACTCGGCGTTCTGTGTTTCAACATCACGTTCTACTGTACACTCTGTGTTCTTTTCCTTCATTGTGCTCTTTGTTTGGAACGTTTTCATTATTAAAGTATTCCATATTCTGACTTAATAAAAAGCATACTTATTATTCTATTGTGCTTCACAGCAAAGAACATTTAACAAAGGACAAAGCAAAGTAGATAAATTACAAAGGACAGTGAAAGGAAATAAATAAACTGGAAAGTGAAAGAAAATAAATAAATTAAAGGATATTTTTTTTTAAATTACACACTTTACAAAAGAAGAATTGTATTTACGTAAAGGAAATTTAAACTCAATATCAGTCAAACACTGTGAGCAAGTGTTTGAAGACCGAAGACTAAAAAAAAAAATGCAAAATGTAACTCAGCCAGCATTTTTTCTTACGAGTCCAGGAGAATCTAATGTGAAATGGAAAAAATGGAAAAAAATTTTTGCTAATTATGCAAGAGTTTGTGGAACAAATTTAAGTGCGGAAAGAAAACACTCCCTTCTTTTACATTGTCTAGGAGGAGAAGGTCAAGATGTTCTTGAACATTTACCAGATCTATCGGCTGCTGAACAAAGGAATCTGAATGAATACGAGATAGCAATTTTACAACTTGACACTACTTACCTAGACTCAGTACTATTATGGAAAGATACCATTTTGGACTAAGGGAGCAAAAGAAAGATGAGTCGGTAGAAGATTATGTATCTTCTCTAAGAAAACTTGCATCATCATGCAACTTTGGCCAAACCCTTGATGAAAGGATTCGTAATCAATTTGTGTTAAGATGTGCACATGATGAAATTAGAAAAGAACTTTGGTTGAAAGATGAGCCTCCTCTTGAAGAAGTGTTAGTAATAGCTAAGCAAGTTGAACACATGACAAGATGTGTTGGAGAACTGAAAAAAGAGAAAGAGAAACCCTGTACTTCTGAGGCGAAAGATGAAATAAAAGTTGATGAGACTGTTTGTCAATTAAAAAAAACAGTTAGTGTAAATTGTGATGATAAACAAAATAAGCCAACAAATTCAACAAAGAACAGATTTTCATGTTTTAGGTGTGGTCAAACTAATCATTTGGCTAATTCTCCTATTTGTCCTGCCTTAAAGGTAACCTGTAACTTATGTAATAAAAAAGGTCACTGTGCTAAATTTTGCAGGACAAAAGCACAAAGCGGAGATAACTCAAGGAGAAGATGGTCTCAACCTCAAGTGAGATCAATTTGTTTTGATGTACATGATGATAAAGCAGACATCCATCTTTCATGGTTAAGGTAGAAAATTCTATGGTAAACTTTAAATTTGATTCTTGTTCTAAGATAACTATAATTGATGAAAGACTGTTTAATGAGTTATTTTCTAAAAATGTGAAAATGTTTAAATGTGATATTTTACCTTTAGGTTATAGTGACAAGCCTATTTCCATGTTAGGATATTTCATGGCAGAGATAGAGCTTGGATCTCACATTATTGTGGGAAAAGTTTATGTGTCAAAAAAGGGTGATGCATTGTTGGGTTGATTACATCAGCGTCAATTGGGTGTTACACTTGATACCAATGCATCTCCCCAAGTTCAGATTCATGAGATATCTAATACTGTATGTAATGTGAGTGATGAAAAATTGTCTTTGAGTTTAGCAAAACAATTTCCTGATGTTTTTAAAGAAGGTTTGGGATGTTTGCGTGGTTACAAGCATCATATTAAATTGAAAGAGAATGCTCTCCCTGTTGTAGCAAAAGTTAGGAGGATTCCTCTCATGGAGCAAGTGAAAGTGCAGGAGGAACTAGACAAACTTGTTAAGAATAATATAATTGTACCGGTTGAAGCAACTGAATGGCTTGCTCCAGTAGTTATAGCAAAGAAACCTACTGGCGAGATTCGTCTTTGCATTGATTTAAGATCACTAAATAAAGAAGTTGTGGTTGATAGGTTTCCCCTTCCCAACATAGATGAGATGATCTGTACTTTAGAAGGAGCAAAATATTTTACTACTCTTGACTTAGCTTCCGCCTACCATCAGGTGGAACTAGATGAATCCTCTCAAGAGTTGACTGCATTCATTACACCTATGGGTACGTTCAAATTTAAAAGAATGCCTTTTGGTCTCGTTTCTGCGGCCTCTGTCTTCCAACGGATCATGTCAAAAATTTTAAGGGGATTAGTTGGTGTAAAATGCTATCAAGATGATTTACTGATTTATGGTAGCAACATTTGTGAACATGATACTCGTCTGTCTTTAGTTTTGAAACGTTTGGATGGTGCAGGCATGACTTTGAAAAGGTCTAAGTGCAAATTCAGAGTACAAGAGGTAAATTATTTAGGACACTGTATCACCCGTAATGGAG